>NC_141991.1:242956580-243556580 GCF_049901715.1 Pseudonaja textilis | reverse complement strand
CGGAAGAAGATTGCTAAATACGTAAAAGTAAGTTCTACTTTACCTGATTTGGAACTGGAGAAATAGCTTTCTTCACCAAATACCTTGTGACACTAGGATTCATCTGCAATAGACACTAAAGCCATTGTAGTGTAGTGGTTATGGAGATTATGGTTATGGAGTCAGCCATCAAATCTCACTAGATGACTTGGGCTGCTCAGTTAATCTACTCAAACCTATCACACAGGGTGGCTGTTGTGAGAATAAAATGAAAGGAAGTTTCTGCATAACTTGCCTTGAGCTCCTGCATTAAAAAGAACAAATACATCTAATAAATCAAATCTAACAAAATCAATCAATCAATCACATGCACTTTCATCTCAAACTATCCCACACAATTATAGTATGGATGAAATGAAAGAAGTACTCCCGGTAGTCCATTTTCAGCTCCTGGAAAAAAAAACACAGTGTATCTAGCCTAAACTTTAATGACAATTTAGTACTAATATGTTTTATGATTTTCCTTGTCTCTGAAGCCTAATTTTCTATGGCAAAGATACCAGAATATCCAGCATAACAATAAAAACAAACTAAATCACAAACTGAGCGAGAGTAGGAAATCCACAGTGGCAATAAAAACAGATGTTCCTTTGTGTATAAACAATTCAGGGGCCCATTTTTTTTTTTTTTTTAAAAAAAGAAAAGCCTGATGCCAGAAGAAGATTATTCAGGAGGTAGAGCCTCATCTATGCTGAGGGACTAATAGAGAAATTCGGTCAAAAGTGGAGCAGCGAGTTGATAAGCGGTTGGATTCAAGGGAGCTAATACTGCATTCCTACCGGTCCTTCATGCTTAAGTTCTGTTCTTTTCGTTCCTTCCTACTAATCTTCCTTTTCTCCTGATTTGCAGGTTCATCCAGGTCAGCACTATGACTGATGGGGACTATGACTATTTGATCAAACTCCTGGCCCTTGGGGATTCTGGGGTTGGAAAGACCACTTTGTTGTACAGATACACAGACAACAAGTTCAACCCAAAGTTCATCACGACAGTAGGCATCGACTTTCGAGAAAAGCGTGTGGTGAGTTTCTTCTTTGTTGTGTTTGTATGTGTGTGTGTGTGTGTGTGTGAGAGAGAGAGAGAGAGAGGTGGGGAGGCAGAAAGGTCTTCCTGAAGCTTCCATTCTCTCAAAATAAATCTTTTCAACATCTCAGTGGGACAATATCTGCTTCCTTGTGTGGGTTTTGCCCTGCATTTTGTGGCCTTCACCTGAATTGTATGTCCCCCTGACCAGTCTTTTCGCTTAGTCCAAAATGGCGTTTGTATATTGTTTCATCTCTTCCCAGGGTATAGGTCACCCACAACTTACAGCTGTAATTGAGCCTGACAATTAGATGGTAATAGTCAGCAGATTTCCATTTGACTGGAGCTGTTTTGATGACTTTTTTTTTTCAGCGGTCATTAAGCAAACCCAGTGGTCCTTAAATAAACTCCATTGTTCACTGTGGAACAGTTTTTGCCCAGAAATCAGAAGTAAACACCAGTTTCTGGCAAAAGCATTGTAAATCACGACCATATGACTGCGGAGCTCTGCCATAATTGCAAATTGTTTGCTGAACATCCTAGAAGAGGAAGAGGAAGAGTAGAGTAGAGTAGAGTAGAGTAGAGTAGAGTAGAGTAGAGTAGAGTAGAACAACAGAACAGAACAAACAGAACAGAACCTTGGAAGTTTTCTAATCCTAAATGTGAACATGTGACCAAGAAGGAGGGCAATGTCAGAACTTAAAAACTGGATCACAACATCCTTTTTTGGGAAAAGTGTTGTAATGACGAGGCAGTCGAGTTGTTTGATCATGAACAGCTGAATCATGATGATATTTATTGGAGTATAGTCTTGTATTTATATACATTTTTAGTTATCCTCCATCATTGGTTAACTTTGGTTACTGCTTAACTTTCGTTACTGTTTAGTACAGTAATCCATACAATTAATTATCTCTAGTTAGAGTCTAACATATGTTTACTTCCCCTCTCTAATCCCCCTTTATCCATAGATTAGTGACTTTGTTTGCCTGAGTTGTATTTGCTTGGAAACATTCTTTATCTGAGGTTTGCCATCCGAGATTGGAACATTCCTGCAATTACAACTCTACAGTTTTTGTCCAGAAATCAGAAGTAAACACCAGTTTCTGGCAAAAGCATTGTAAATCACAACCATATGACTGCGGAGCTCTCTGCACAGGGCCATAATTGCAAATCGTTTGCTGAACATCCTAGAAGAGAAAGAATAGAGTAGAGTAGAGTAGAGTAGAGTAGAGTAGAGTAGAACAGAACAAACGGAACAGAACCTTGGAGGTTTTCTAATCCTAAATGTGAACATGTGACCATGAAGGAGGGCAATGTCAGAACTTCAAAACTGGATCACAACATCCTTTTTGACTCATTTTCCCTACATCCCATAAGAAAGCGTGCCACCCCCTCTGCAATCATGGTCTTCTAAAAATAGTATTCTCTTGTAAGTTAAATTCACCCATTCCTTCAACCATACTAAAGAGGCAGCAATATAATACAACTCCTAATTTGGTAGTTCCAGTCCTCCTCTGCTCTTCATATCCTGCATTGCCTTTAAATTTATTCTAGGTTTTTTCCCTTACCAAATAAATTTAAGTTATTTTGTTGAGTTCTTAAAAAAAAACAACTGTGTAATTTAATTGGGATCGTCTGAAATATAGAAATTTTGGAAGAATATTCATTTTAATGGCAGCGATCCTGCCTAATAATGAAAGTTGCAGCTTACCCCATGATTCTAAATCCTTCTTTACCTGTTGCATCAATTTATCATAATTATTTTCCTTGAGTGTCTTACAATGTGCTGTCAACCATATTCCTAAGTATTTAATTTTCTTTGTCATTTGTATTTCCATAACTTCTTCTAACTCTATTTTCTGTTTTTCTGTTAAATTTTTAGTCATTAATTTAGTTTTCTTCCTATTAATTTTGAGTCTGCTACTGCTCCAAATTGTTCTAATTTATTCATCAATTTTTGTCCTCTTTCGATTGGTTCCTCAATAAAAAAAATCATATAGTCCGCAAATGCTTGCAATTTATATTCTTCTTTCTTAACCTTTTATATCTGGGTTCTGTCTAATTCTCATTAATAATGTTTCTAATGATAATATGAAGAGCAGGGGTGAGAGTGGGCAGCCCTGTCTGACTCCTTTTTCTATTTTTATTGGGTGGGTATATTCCCCGTTTATTAAAATATTAGCTTGTTGTGTATCATAAATAGTTATTATAATATTTTCAAATTTGGTGCCTAGATTCATATTATAAATTTTTTGGATTAAAAATTGCCAATTTAAATTGTCAAAGGCCTTCTCTGCATCTAAAAACATAAGTGCAATTTGTTTTTCGGGGTGAGCTTCATAAAATTCTAAGACATCTAGTACTGTTCTTAAATTGTTCCTGATTTGTCTGGTCGGGAGAAATCCATTTTGGTCTTCATGTATATGCGTGTTTAGCATTCTTTTTAATCTGCTTGCTATAATAGAAGTAAATATTTTGTAGTCGATGTTTAACAGTGAAATTGGCCTATAATTGTTTATATATCGAGGGTCCGAATCCTCCTTCGGGATCAGCGAAATCAATGCCCCCCTCCATGAGTCCGGCATCCTGGCTGCCAATAGAACATCATTAAAAACTTCTACCATAAAGAGGTCCAATTTGTTCCGCAATTGCCTTGTACAGCTCCCCTGGAATCCCATCTGGTCCTGGGGTTTTGTTGTTTTTCTGGTTCTCTATTGCTGATTTCAATTCCAACCAAGTAATGTCTTTGTTTAATAGTTCTACCATTTCTTCCCCAATTGCTTTATCCTTCACTTCATCTAAATAGTTTCTTATTCTATCCTCATTAACATCTTCCTTTTTATATAAATCTTCAAAATACTTATGAGCAATTTCTTTTTTCTGTTCTATCTCCTGCTGTATATCCCCTTTACCATCTATTAGCTGATATATCAATCTCTTTTCTTTCCTTTTTTTTAGTTTATAAGATAGCCATCTTCCTGGCTTATTAGCATGTTCGAAATAAGTTGGTCTAGCCAAATTCAAATTTATAATCATTTTCTCTTGTTCAATTCAATTCAATTTATGTTTAGCTATCATTATCTGATTTTGCAATTTGGAATCCTTTGGGGTACTCTGTAAATGGGTTTCTAGTTCCTTAATTTTTTGTTGTAATTTATCTTGCTGGGCATATTTTTCCTTATTCCTCTTGGCATTATAAGAGATTGTTATACCTTTTATTATTGCCTTCATTGTATCCCAAATGTTTTGTTTCGTGGTTACTCCATTATCATTTTCCTTTAGGAAATAATTTAATTCCTCCTTGAGTTTGTTTATGCTTAGTTCTTAAGGAAGTATTGTGGATCAAAGCTGAAAAGTATTTGTAGGATTTCCAGAATCTCTAGATTGGTACACAGACATTTGTAGAAATTAATGAGAACAGTGAGGATATTTTTTGAGGGGTGTTATAGTTAAAAACTTGTGTATGTGTATGTATGCACAAGTGTGTGTGTGTGTATGCGCACGTCCGTGTGTGTGTATCAAAATGATCTTCCCTTCCTTGATTTATTCAGTCTAGCTCATCTCACAGCCATATAGTATCCCATGCTGGTGGGATTTAGATTTTTCATAGACACACACATGAGACACTGCTATTCTGGAAGCCTCCACGTGTTGTGTTTGCCACTATTCGACTGCTGCATTTTAACTCATGTAACTCAAAAGTGTTTTTCGCAGTGCATAACGGAGGCAACCTTACACTGGTTTTCTCTTAAAGAAGATCTACTGAAGGTGCTGTGAGACTGCAGTAGAACTATTGTTTTGATACGAAAAAAGAGTTATCCGAAATTTTTAAAAAGGGTTCTCGAATGCAATTTTGCCTACTTGCTTGGCTAATGTTATTAAAGGACACAGAGCCAGATAAATCTATGTGTGCATGTACACAAAGGCATACACACTCATACCTGTTAAGTTTATTCTACTTCACTGTCAACAGTACAAAGATTCTGTAGGTTACAAATGAACCTTTGCAAAAACAAGAGTGATTTCGAGAGCTTGAGCTACCATAAGAAGCTGTCCGTAGAGATAATGAAGCTTTGTTCTAAAATGCATTTTCCGCATACAGATATTATTATTATATGTTTTCTTTTACATTTATACAATAATAATTATGACTATGTTATATAATCAGGACAAGCTGTTATATAGATAGAGAGAGAGATCAAGATAGAGTGAGTTTTGTGGAAGTAATGTTTCTTTTCTAAATATCAACTATATCTTCTGACACAAGCAAGCGGCTTTTTCTGAAATGTTCACCTACTTGGGAAGCCAAGTTCTCAGCCTGTTGCATGCTAAATTTATACGTTAAAGAGCTTGTGATTTGTGCCCACGTGTGTTAACCTCAAAACACAACCTTTTGAATCCTTGTATATTCATTGCTGGCTTTGATAGGATGGGAACTGCATGTCTTTCTCACTGGCTCAGGGTGGTTGAGATTGTTACTCACGATCCAGTTTCCCACGGAGAAGAATAAACAATAACATTTGCCAATACATCTCCTCAAAGACTTGATCAGACCATTAGACAGTTGAACCTCAGTCAAGGATATGTTTAGGGAAGAGTGGGTCCCTATTAGGTGGCAACTGGGCATGACCTATCTGATTAATAATAGCCAAACCTCTAAACATAATCTTTGAAAAATCTTTTAGAACCAGTACCTTGCCTGACCTATGGTCACAAGCCATGGTCACCTCCATCTTCAAAAAGGGAGACCCCAGTCTAGTTGAAAATTACAGACCAATCTCCTTATGCTGCGTCACCTGTAAAGTCATGGAATCAATTATTAACCAATCCATCATCCTCCACTTAGAGACAAACAACCTACTCTCCAATAAACAATTTGGTTTCAGAAAAAAACTATTGTGTAATCTGCAACTCTTACACTGCAAAAACATATGGACTATACAACTTGATCAGGGCAAAACAATAGATGCAATCTACATAGACTTCTGTAAAGCCTTTGATTCAGTGGTACATGACAAACTACTCCTAAAAATAAAATCCTATGGTATCTCTGGACAACTGCATAACTGGATAGAAGCATTCCTGTCAAACAGACAACAAATGGTCAAAATTGGGAGCGTCCTATCAAATTCTGTACGTGTCAATAGTGGTGTCCCCGAAGGCAGTGTTCTAGGACCAACTCTCTTCATACTCTACATAAATGACCTCTGTGATCATATTAAGAGCAACTGCGTTCTTTTCGCTGATGATGTAAAGCTGTTCAATACCACAGACAATACTGCTACCCTTCAAAAAGATCTTGACTATGTATCAGAATGGTCAAACAAATGGCAACTTCAAATCTCAACAAATAAATGCTCTGTCTTGCATATTGGCAAAAAAAATCAGAAAATAAAATACAAGCTCAATAGTCAAGATCTTGTTGATGATCCAAGCTCTGTAAAGGACCTTGGAATACTCACCTCTAATGATCTAAGTGCTAGAGCCCACTGTAACTACATAGCCAAAAAGGCATTAAGAGTTGTTAACCTAATCCTACGTAGCTTTTTCTCTGGTAATATCACACTATTAACTAGAGCATATAAAACATTTGCTAGACCAATACTTGAATACAGCTCATCAGTCTGGAACCCACATTACGTATCTGATATTAGACAGCTGAGAAAGTCCAGAAATATTTCACAAGAAGAGTTCTCCACTCCTCTGCTCGTTGTAGAATACCTTATGCCACCAGACTTGAAATTCTAGAACTAGAAAACCTTGAATTACGCCGTCTTCGGTCTGATTTAAGCATGGTATATAAAATCATACATTGCAATGTCCTACCTGTCAATGAATACTTCAGCTTCAACCATAGCAACACAAGAGCACACAATAGATACAAACTCAAGGTTAACCGCACCAAGCTTGATTGCAGGAAATACAACTTCAGCAACAAAGTGATCAATGTCTGGAATACTCTACCCGACTCTGTAGTTTCTTCCCCAAACCCCAAAAACTTTAACCTTAGACTGTCTACTATTGACCTCATTCATCCCTTTCCTAAGAGGTCTCTAGGGGGCGTGCATAAGCGCACCAACGTGCCTACCGTCCCTGTCCTATTGTTTCTTTTATTTTTCTTTTATTTTTCTTATGTGTACCCATTTCATGTATTCATAATTATGTATACACTTATACTTATTATCTTGTAAACAATTGACAAATCAAATAAATAAAATAAATTAATAATCTGGGAATCTTGTGAAGTGACCCTTTACTAAAAGGGTGTCTATCAGGTTTTGTGCCTTGTATCCTTAAAAGGTGTGTATCTCTCCTTTAGATCAGGGAAGTCTGTGTTTGTCCTCTTTATCTTAATTATTGAGGTAGGATTGCAGATAAGAGGGCAAGGAAGAGTGATCAGCAATAGAATGATGCAATCTGCAAGATTTGCAAGGAATTTCTTCTAAGTACAGGGATGTGCACTACAAAGCTTGCTAAATTACACAGAGTTTGCCTCAGCTGGCTAAGTACAGATCTCTCTCTCTCTCTCTCTCTCTCTCTCACACACACACACACACACACACACACACACGTCCACACCACTACTTTCTTACAAATCTTTTGTGTTGCCAAACCAATAGAACAGCTATATGTCTCCATAAAAGTAGTTGCTATATTCACGACTTTAAGAGTTTGCCAGGCTGTAAGGATTGTAGGCAAAAATATACTGCTTTTAAGGTATATTTAGAATAGGAATAGAATAGAATAGAAAATATGGGATGGAATAGAGCAGAGCTGTAAGGGACCTTGGAGGTCTTCTAGTCCAGCCCCCTGCTCACGCAGGAGGACCTATACAATCTCAGACAAGTGATTGTCCATTCGTTTCTTAAAAATCTCCAGTGATGGAGTGCCCGCGATTTCTGACTTTTGATGCTATCTTTGGGGGTGTCATTTAGTCTCTGCACATTTTAAAATCTCTAGACATTTAATTGGAATGAAGGGAGGGGGGAGATGTATACTTTTGAAAGACAGTTCCTCTCGGTGAATTATTGAAGGCCATTCCCCCGACCCCACCCAAATTTTCTTTTACCCAGTCTCGTGCTAAGCTCTTTGGCCATGAACAGACCTCTCTCTTTCACTTGCTCAGAGCCATCTGCTGCTCCAGCCTTCATTTATCATGGAGAATCTCAAGTGGAACATAATCCTCATTTCCTTGGACCAAAGACATATTATGTTTCTTCCTGGGTGGATGGTTGAGTCACCTCATTAGTTCAGCATCTTCTCTACACCAAAGCAACATGCTAAATTTTCTATGTATGTACAGGAAAGTAAATACGCAGCAGCTGTGCTGTTTAGAAAGATATTACCTAAGAACAGCATATAAACAAAGAAATTAGTTTATTGTTACAGTCTTAATTGTCCAAAGTTCAGACACTTTGCACCTTAGCTGTGTGATAGTGACTAACTTTTTGGAGACCGCAACAGTCTTCAGACTTATTTGTAAAAATAATAAAGATGGGATACAAATAAATAAAATCCTGTATTAAGAATTCCAGTCTGTTGAATTCCAATTTACTGCTTATACATTCATCTTTCAGCCTTCAAGGAATTTCCATCTAATTGTCCCACTCAATAACTCTGTAAGGCAAGTTGAGAGAATGAATGTTGAAATGCCTCCAAAACGTTGTATAGACAAGTGAAGAGACACCAATTTCCAGTCTAATGTTGTAAACGTAACATTTAAAATGTCCAAACTGATTTTCATCTTCTGATGGCTTCAGAGACAGATGGTGGTTTTTTTTCTGGCAATCTTCTAGGCAACATTGCAGAAGTGGCCTGACATTGCCTTTTCCTGGGAAGTGTTTTTTGTGATTTCTCAAGTCTAGCCTACAATCTTTGTGTTCATGGAAATTTCCTAGCCGTGAAGTGGAGGCCCATAAGTCTTAAAGTTGCCGAGGTTGGACATCCCTAATCTTGAGACTTGTACTTCCTATATCAATATTGTATTTCTAACTGTGTGCCCTCCTTCAATAAATGTAGGGCTGGCTGCCAAAATTAATTGTGGAATAAAATCCATAGGATCATATGATGTTTAGCATCTTTGCCTATCCTGCATTTTCAGTTTACAAATCATGACTTCACTTTTAATTAACTTTTAAATAAACATTTGTTAAAATAAACAGTACTAAAATAAACAGTGAAGCTTTTTTTGGTATGTTTCAGGTGTACAACAGCCAGGGGTCAAGTGGTTCTTCTGGAAAAGCCTTTAAGGTCCATCTGCAGCTATGGGACACAGCTGGGCAGGAGAGGTAATATTCAAGAACTTAAAAGTCCAATGCAGAAATAATTGGAAGGGGAAATGAACAATATTTTTTTCTATTAGATTCTGTCATTTGAATGCAGGCAGGTTTTCAAGAAGAGATTTTTTAAAATTATCATTTTATACATCATATTACTGTTTACAAGGAATCTTAAGACTAGTTCTTAACTTCAATTATTTGGAATTTTGAATAAAAAGTTATTTGAAGCATTTAGGAATGTCGGATTTCAGGGGTACATTTGCTAAAAGTCGCAGGAAAATGGGTAGTGCCTGCAGTTTACACACACACACACACACACACACAGACATCAGTAATGGGATTCAAAAATTTTTACTACTGGTTCGGTTGGCGTGGCTTGGTGGGTGTGGCTTGATGGGCGTGGCTTGATGGGCATGGCAGGGAAAGGATACTGCAAAATCCCCATTCCCTCCCCACCCCACTAACCTGCTTTCCAGCTCCATTCTCCTGTGCAGGGCAACCAAAGAAGACCCAGCCGATCAGTTGGGACTCAGGAGGCAGAGAATAGATGTGGGTGGGGCCAGTCAGAGGTGGGATTTGCCAGTTCTCTGAACTACTTAAAATTTCCGTTGCTGGTTCTCCAGAACTGGTCAGAACTTGCTGAATACCACCTCTGACACACACACACACACACACACACACACACACACACACACACACACACACACACACACAAATACTGTACATACTCAGACATATATATATGTGGTGTGTGTGTGTGTACGTATACAAACACAAGTTCTCTGCTTGAAGGTGTGTGAGCCATACACTCAGAAATTCTATGTCCCTGTGGATGGACCCCTGACTATTATCTCCCTGTGGGGGTTTCCTGTTCATCTTTTTGATATTGAAAGGGAAGTTTATATAACACAAATCCCCATTGGAATGGAACAGTTCATAAGAGAGAAAATGGAAATCATCCCTGGGGCTGCCTTGTAACCTGAAGGAAGATTTGTGCTTGAGCAGTCATTCTGGATAAGGGTTGACTACCCCTGTAAAGAGAATATTGAAGCTTTGCCTTGTCATTTGCCTGCTTGCTTGCAGCACTTTTCAAAAACAAGTTCAGCAATGAAATGTTTACCTAATACCCCTTGCTTTCTTCTCCCTGATAGCTCGTGTTGTATATTGATCCTTTTCACTCCTTTTTCTCCTGACAGATTCAGAAGTCTCACCACAGCATTTTTCAGAGATGCCATGGGCTTCCTGCTAATGTTTGATCTCACCAGTCAACAGAGCTTCTTAAATGTCAGAAACTGGATGAGTAAGTGGGAAAAGCAGCTGCCTCTCTTAGCCTTCAGCTCTTTAAGCTTCTGTGGCATTGAACCTGCCGTCTTCAATGCGACAGCTGTCCCCACAAAGAGTGGGATTATGTAAGCTATCCCTGATACAATTAAACACTCTGCCACAAAAGGCACGCAGGTACCTTAGAAGCGATGCATGCTCCTCTCAGAAGTGGCATTCTTTGCCTTGGCCACTGGCTGCAAGGTATCTTTTATGGAAGCTTTAGGAAACTTTGACCTAACAAAGTTGTTTTTCCACTCAGGCACAACTCCCTCCTTGAAGCCTCTAGCATCACCCACCATGTCATGTTTCTGCAAAACGCTGAACCCTGCCCAAACTAGTTTAAACATTACCAAAAGAATGCATGTGAATTGCTTAAAATATATGTATGTGAGTAACAGGTAGCCCTGGATTTAACAACCGTAATTTAGCCCAGAATCAGGGTTAGGGTTGTGGTCGTTATTGAGTTACTATGTGACTGCACCCCATTTTACAATCTTTTTTGTGGCAGTTGTTAAGCAAAAATGGCAGTGATTACATGAAGGCCGTGGTCACTAAAGCAAACCTTTTTTTACTCAATGAGTGATTGTTTTTTTTTTTGCTGGAAACTGGAAGTAAATGTCAGAATAGCATAGCATATAGCACAGCACAGCACAGCACAGCACAGAAGAGAACAGAACAGCACAGCACAGAACAGAACAGAACAGAACAGAAATCTTTATTGGCCAAGTGTGATTGAACACACAAGGAATTTGTCTTTGGTGCATATGCTTTCAGTGTACATAAGAAAAAATACATTAATCAAGAATCATAAGATACAACACTTAGTGATAGTCACAGGTTACTATAAGCAATCAAATCATACATGGGTTACTAATATGCAATCAAAAATGAAAACAAATAAAACAATATAAATTGTAAAGATACAAACAATATGGTTATACTCACAAGTGGGAAGATATAGGTAATAGGAAGGATGAGAAGAATAATAGTAATACAGTCTTACTAAGTAATTTGACAGAGTTGTGGGAGTTAGTTAGCAAAACTCACCCAAAATTGGTCTTGTGACTGCAGGCTGCTGCAAATGCTTGTTGCTAAATGGCAATAGAAATAGCACTTTGACTTATATACTACTTTAGAGTGCTTTACAGCCCTCTCTAAGCGGTTTTACAGAGTCAGCCTACTGCCCCCAACAATCTGGGCCCTCATTTTACCCCCCTTGGAAGGATGAAATGCTGAGTCAACCTTGAGCCTGGTGGGATTTGAACTGCCAAATTGCAGACAGCCAGCAGTCAGCAGAAGTAGCCTGCAGTACTGCACTACATCACCACGGCTCCTATGCCCCAAATGTGATCATGTGACGGAGGGGGGGCACAGCCAAAGCAACTCCAGAACCAGGTCATAAGTAGCTCAGGAGAGGTCTATCATAGCTTCAAACGGTTGCTAAACAATACCAGTTGTTAATCAAGGACTACCTGCTTTATTCTTGTTGCAGCTGTGATGCAGAGAAGAAAAGCAATTCTTATTGGCATTTACAGATTTATTATCTCGATGTTAATTTGATTGATTGGATGGCCCAATGTATTCTGGGTAATAAGACACTAACCATCCTATTTGTATCATAACATTTTTTAATGTAAAAATAGGTAATGAATTTGCACATACTTCATCTATCAGCCTTTCCCAGCCAAGTTGAGCAACACAACTGGAAGATACCAGGTTAGGAAAGGCTGAGAGAAACTATGATTTCTGCTCCTCTTCTGTTTCCAGGGAACATTTCTGCACTCCTTACCAAGTTTTTACATTTTCTTTCTTTAGGCCAGTTGCAAGCAAATGCTTATTGCGAAAACCCTGACATTGTATTAATTGGAAATAAAGCTGACCTATCAGATCAGAGGGAAGTCAATGAAAGACAAGCCAAAGAACTTGCAGACAAATACAGGTAAGGCAAACAAACATGTTGTCCTCTCAGCTAACTCAGGAGGCATTGATGTACCCATCTGAGTGATGCCATAGGTGGGATAAAGGCACAATGAAATGGCCAAGACATTTGGTTTCAGAGGAAGAAAATCAAGTCTAATTTTTATTTTTTTTCCTGTTGACGTGAATGATTCTTCAGGTAATCCCCATGTGGCTAAGTACTGATGCTAATATAATTTCTTTTTGTGAGAGGGGGAACAGGGATGAGTTCAGCAGACTTGAGGTCCTTTCAGAAAGTGACTTGATATTCTTAACTGTTGAATAAAGTCATTTTGCTTTTGAGAACTAAATGCAAGCTCCCCTTTGAAGGAAAACCTGTAGGTTATTGTTATAACTGTTCTCTCTTGAAATATCTTACCATACTTCTGATGTTTTCCTGCCATAGCATCCCATACTTTGAAACAAGTGCAGCGTCTGGCCAAAATGTGGAGAAAGCTGTGGAGACACTCTTGGACTTAATAATGAAACGAATGGAACAGTGTGTTGACAAGTCTCAGCTCTCTGACACAGCCAATGGTGGAAGTTCAGGAAAACTGATGTCATCTAAATCTGATGAGAAGAAATGTGCTTGTTGACTTGGCCATTCAGGTTGAAGAAAAGGAATGAGAAATCAGAAAGCAACAGAATGACCAAATACTAAATTCAACCTGGAACTCCATGGACCAAATGAGACTGCTGTTGTTGTCTTAAGCAAACCTGATTTTTTTTTCAATGCTGAGAAATCATGCTTCTGCATCCTAACAGGTGTAAACCATCTTCGTAGAAAATTCAGAGGCTCTTTTCTTCTTCATACAATAGGCGACTAAATACAGAAAAATATCTGCTTTGGGGACAGGATCATTGAAATGTTAGGACACACCTTTACAATAAAACAAGGGGTTGTCTTCGTTGGCCTGAGCCATCATTTCTCGTATCTCTTTGCCTTCTGTTGTAACCTACATTGTATGTTTGCTAACAGGTGATGAAAAAACACCCCGAAGAATATATTGTGTGGCTCATTGTAAAGATCTTTATGGTTTTGAATACCAAAAAGTTAATTGTTGTTTTATTCAGTTGGCTATTCTCATAAGGTAAGATCTGATTAAAATGGCAATATAGTCATTAGGTGGCATTATACATAGGTGGACTGTAGAAAAATGTCCATACAATATAGTACAGTGTTGGAAAACATACAAACCACAAGGTTTGCTCAAAGCTGAAAAGTACAATGTGCCTTGAAATACTTGACCAAGTATTTCATTGGTGGCTCTGAGAGTGATATTCTAATGAAATCCCCTTTCATTGAGAGGTCGTATGTATTTATTAAGTTCTATATAGATACAGTTAACATTTCTAATTAGTTCCAATGTTCTTATTAACACATACTTTATATGTACACAGAAGTTTATTTTTGCTTTTACTTTACTAGCAGAGCACTTCCTAAACATGAAGCTATGTTCAACGTTGATCTGGAATATTAGCTGTCAGAAGCAAAGACTTGATTAACTATATAACACCTTTCTGTTACTTCCACCACTTAAAATGAGAAAGGCAGGCAGGGCCAGGAACAAAAAAAAAGAGGAAGTCCCAATAATAATTTTGTCACAGTAGAAATACCGTTAAGTGAAGGATATGTACACTTTAGAGCAGGGGTGTCCAACCTTGGCAACTTTAAGACTTGTGGACTTCAACTCCCAGAATTCCTCAGACAGCAAAGCTGTCTGAGGAATTCTGGGAGTTGAAGTCCACAAGTCTTAAAGTTGCCAAGGTTGGACACCCCTGCTTTAGAGGCAAGCGTGATAGGATGATGGTGGGAAGATGATGATGATGATGATGATGAACCAAATGCAGCTTTAAAAAAAAAAAAACAGACATTGTCTTTCTACTATGCACCATTTCTCTGTGATGCCATTTCTGGTTTAAAAGGTCTACTTTTGCAGTTCAGCCATTCCAAAATTGTCTGCAACTCCCTTCCACCATTTTTTAAGTTTAAGAGTTCGTTTCACCAGGTTCTTCATGTTATCAACCGAAAGCAAAAGAGTTGTTTCTAATATCAATCACAATGCTCTTCATCAGTCTCTCAGTAATTAAAATACATATTTCTGTTTGCAAAACGTGAGCACATTTCCCAAAAGGAGAAATAATGTAGAGGAATATATTTGTGGTGATACCTTAATTTTCATTTTTTTTATTCCAATATTGTGATACCTTCAGTACACTTTTAAATGTTTACCGCTTTTTGTAATCTGTAGAACTCATTTTCAGAAATGGAAAATTACAAAATCCCAAAGGTGTCTTCACTTTTTGCTAGTGTTAATTGCTCAGCACTTATATTGGGAAATACTAATGTTTTTGTCTATGAAATCTGGAGTGTATTTGCTTGAGTTCAGAATGCTTTGCTTGAAATCAAGGGCTGGGGGAATACACTTAACTAGTGTTTCTCAACCTTGGCAACTTTTATGATGTGTGAACTTCAACTCCCAAAATTCCCCAACAAGCATACTGGCTGAGGAATTCTAGGAGTCCACCTGTCTTAAAAGTTGCCAAGATTGAGAAGCAATGTGCTTAACTAAGTATAAAAAAATGAGAGATTCTTTATGCATTAGCATGTATCTTTTTTTCTATATGGCCCTACACTGTGAGGAATATTTCATCTCTTTTTCCTGCAATTCTGCCATTTTATAACAAAGATATTTTAGCTTCCCAATGGAAGAAGAGAACAATACATCCTTAATATTTCTCAGCTGTTAATACCTACTCAGTGCTTTCCATTGCATAACAGTAAACAGGATTGTCTGTTGCAAAATTTGGGCGTATGGCTGACCTAGTGAAGAATCTCAGCTGACTTATTGAAAGCTGCTATTCAGAACTTTTCTTACATTTAGTTTGACAGTTTTAGATCTTCTGGCTTTGTAAATCTGATCCAGAGGCACGAATATATTCCAGTTGTATTCCAATCTCTCACACTACCTTACATATATTTTGTTATTTACTACCTTGGAGTAGCAACTTAAGAACTCAAAGCTACTGCTAAGGCACAATTATCATTGGCCATCAACGATAATTGCAATCAGGTGCTGGGTTATCTATTAGCATTCCTACCAGATCTGCCCATGCTTCTGTCTCAGCGTAATACCCACGAGTGAATGTTTTATGCATGCATGTTAAAACTTTTGATATTGTGTACACAGAATATTCCCTGGCATTAAGTAAGGCCAAATAGCTGTTGGTTTTGTAGCTGTCATTATGCACACCTGAACTCCTGCATGCATAAAATGTAAATGTTTATAGGGAACATTTATGAGCACAATGTTGAATCCACACGAACATGTTGACTTCCCAGATCGGCATTATATCATCTCATTTAATAGCCTTTGGAATTGGCTTGATGCAACTAAAAACTTGCCAAGATGGCAATACTGGAATCCATCTTGCATTTTCAATATAAACCCAAAATAAATTCCTTATCACATCCTTCATTATCTTTCTTTCCTTATCTTTCTTTTATGGTCCTATTTCATCAAGGAGATCAGGAGATAGATATATATATATATATATAGTATATTGATACCAAATATATTGGTGTAGGTTATGTTGCATATTGTAGTTCATAATTGGCGCCTCACCAAAGTAATCCTACATATAATTGAATATTGAGGAATAATTGTAATGACAACACGTTATGCTACTTTTTCCAGTCTTCCTTTTGACTCCTTTCGAGACATGGTATGAAATTCCCTCTTCTGACTTGGTTTCATGAATATTTGAATCAAAATATTGGATGTATGTATGATTAATATACCCATAGCTGTTCACTGCTTATACCCTGTAGTCCAAAAGTATTCAAATGTAATGAGCCAAGTTCTCAAGTGCTTCTGTTGTGCCTTTGACCATCCACAAAGCACACTAAGTCAACAATTATTTTCATAAACCATATATAATTGTTGAGGTGAAAAAATCGAGATAACTGTTAGTTCCATGTAATCATTTTTGCCTGTCTTTATCGACAACCATTGGCATTACATTACTGCAGCTCATACTGCGCACAGCTTGATTTCTATGTAAGGATCTCTGTTTGCTTCATTAAAGTTTGCTCCTCAGAGCAAAACTTGTCCGATGAAATGCACACGATGTCCCTAATAATTACTGTCCATGGGATAAATCAATATATATTTAAGAGAAGGTTGTCCTGTCACTGAAAATACGTTTCTGTACTTGCCCAGCAGCCTCTTAACAAAAGTCTTCTCTACCAAGACTTACATCGTGTCCAAACAAGCCATTTAGCTCCTGTTTTGTTATGAAAATCCACCTTCCCCAATACAGTTAAGTGTTCTGTAGTCTGGTATTACATGAAGTGACCACTGAAACTGTTCAGCCTTGTTGGTTTCTTTCTCCAGTCCAACTGAGGCAGAATTGGATAGTGTCCCTCAAGGTCAATTTCCTAGATCTGCCCTTGAAGTTCAAGGTTAGAAATCAGGAGGAGTTTGGCTACCGTAGATTAACATGGCTCTCCTCCGACAACATCCTCAAAGGTTGGAAGGAATTCTGCCATGTTTTCCTTTCTCTAAAATAAATGCTTGATAGCAGCTCTTCTAAAGGTCAAACTAAACGTAACCCTAATCACGTGGTTATGGCTGATACAAAGGGGATTAACAGGGGGAAAGAAAAGTTATCACAAACAGAAGCACCATTGCAATCACATTCTCAGAAGGGGTGAAGTTGTGCAGTCTGTCTTATGCTGTCAAATATTCAATAACTATAGCTCTCTTCAACTCAGACCATTTAGCACAGGGCTGGCTCTCCAATCTTGGCAATTTTAAGACTTGTGGACTTCAGGTCCACAAGTCGTAAAGTTGCCAAGCTTGGAGATCTCTGATTTAGCACAAAGTCTTTTATGAGATATTTCTTAAGAAACATGGACCCGTCTCCTTCGTACACTTACAAAGACCCTGCCTGAAGCTCTGCTAAACTTGATTCCACGCCAACTTTTAAATCAAGAAGCTTCTCGAATCTTAAACTAACTGCCTTCTCTCTCTCCTGCAGTGGGATTTTCAGTGTATATAACTGTATAATTCAAGGTACTTTTATGTATTTCTCACAAATATATTTATTGAAATTGTTCTTTTCAGATTTTGATTCAACACTAAGAGCCTCCTGAACCATCAGTTGCTTTTTCCCCCCCTTTGGCTTTTTTGCTTTTTTTTTTTTTGCTTTTAGTGTGCCCTTAACTTAGGTAACTCTGAGCATGTTTTCTGTTAATCTTTGAGACGGTTCTGTAGAAATTAAAGATTTACATTCTTTGCGCTAAGTGTTTGAATTATCTCTCTCTGGATGGACTGCACTGCCAGCCTAGCAGCACCAGTCATTAACCGTGTTGTATTACTACTACTATGCTGTGGCTTTTCAGTGATATATAAATATGTATTTATATGTGTGCACGTGTGCGTGAGTACACACATATACGTACATACTATCAGACTGTATCCATTGGTGTCTGGGTTTGTACAATATGGCTAAGGAATGTAATTCTGTAGTTTTGTTTCTGCACTGTTCTTTTGAAATTAAAAACTATTCATTTTTAAAGCAGCTGTGGATTATTGTCTTGAAGAGCAAACATGATCTAACGCAGTGGTCCCTAAACTTTTTCAGTCCATCACCCCCTTGGTGCCACAAACTCATCCTTGGTGCCCCCCACCCAGGGGTGGGATTCATATTTCTGTGGGCATGGCCTAATTTGAGGGTGTGGCTTGCTGGTCACGTGACTGGGTGGCCGTGGCTTGCTGCCTGGGTGTGGCTTGCTGGCCACATGACTGGGTAAGTGTTTGGTGGTCATGTGACTGGATGGGTGTGGCCAGGTGACTGGAAAACCAAATAAAAGTGGTCCTCACTTAATGGCCGGTTGTTTAGCAAGTGTTCTAATTTATGATCCCATGGCTACTTGAGCTATTTTTGGAGTTTTGACAGCCATGCACACACATATACACGCACTCCCTTCTAATCCTGCTGGAGCAGGTCATTGGACTAGAATCGGCAAAACATCTCTGATTAGATTCTAGTAGTGAACAGAATCTAATAGAGATGCTTTGCTGATTCTTGTTTGTTGATTTATTTGTATTTCTTTATTTTATGTTGCTGAATTGCATGGACATGTGTCCCTTCTTGTGCACAGCCCAGAAGCTTTTGTGATTCTTTGCAGCAAAAATTACTGACCTCTGGCTTTGCTCTACTTTTCAAACGTGCCGCCACTGCTGCGTTCTAGGTGCGGGCCCCACAGGTCCACCCCATTGAGCCCGCTGCACTGGATCGACCTGCCCAAGCAAGTCCGAGTGGAGCGGTGCACTAAGTCAATGGGGTGAGCCTGAGAGAGGGAAAGAGAGGGAGAGAAAAGAGAGAAAGAAAGAAGGAAGAAAAGAAAGAGAAAAGGGAAAGAAAGAAAAAGGGACAGACAAAGAGGGGGGATGGAAGGAAGGGACAGAAAGAGAAAGAAATAAAGAAAGGAGGGAGGGAGGAGAATACCCAACCTATGCAGGATCCGGCTTTATTTAACCCTTAAGTTGTTTATTTGTACATTTTTATCTTGCTTTTTGCTGTATAAGTGATGGTGAACCTTTTGTTGTGGTGTGCCAAAGCGTGTGTGCGCTGGTACTACAATGCAATGCGCCCCGTCCCCCATGTGCAGGCGTATGCAACACCCCCTGCTCCCTTATCTGCACTGCACATGCGCACAACTCCCAGCTGATTTTCAGCCCGTTTGAGACCTTTTTTGGCCTCCCAGAGGCTCGAGGGAAGCCTCTGCAGCCTTTGGAGGCCAAAAAACAGGACCGTTTCATCACTTCTGGTTTCGTCACTTCTTGTATTTCCGGAAGGCCCATTTTTTGGCTTCCCCGAGGCTGCAGAGACTTCCCTTGGGCCCCTGGGAGATCGAAAAAGGCCTCAAATGGGCTGAAAAACATCTGGGAGGCGCTCACATGTGCACTGCAGGTAAATTTGGCTGGGGCTCATGTGCCCACACAAATGGCTTTGCGTGCCACCTGTGGCCCACGTGACATAGGTTCGCCATCATGGCCATGTAAGATTGGAACTTTCCAGCTTGGTAGTAGGGGAAGGGAGATAGTTCTGTGTGAGTGGTAGGCGCATGCGCAAGGATGCGCAGCTCCATTTGCATAAGTAGTGGGCGCTTATCAGATTTTCTGGTTGCTCAAGTGTAGGGAGCAAGAAAGCAGAAAATACCCCCAAATAGGCACACATTTAAGGCAGAAAGGCTAATGCAGCTGCTCCCTGAAGGGAGTGGTGAGTTCTCTGTGGTGAGCCCTGCCTTGGAAAACATGATGTTTTTGAGAAAGTGAAGAGAGAAGGTTGGAATGAAACAGAGAAGAAAGAAGTTTCATTGCATTCCTGACTCATTCCCAGGAATCCAGGTAATCAAATCATGGTTACACTCATTACGCTGACAAGGTTGCCTTCAGCTAAATTCATAGTTTTTATACACAATGTACACAAGCTTACCTTACGGTCTTGTGTCTTAAATAATGGATTGAACATTGTACCAGTTATTTATTTTGCTGCAGTGCAAAAGATGGTCCAGCTGGATTTAAGCATAAATCTTGCTGTGGGCCAAAGAACCACCAACTTTACTTTTCATTATCACACTGGCCACTGGCCTTGAGATCTTTAGATGCTGTTCTTATCCTGATAACTATACCATGGAGCTTTCTTGGTTTCATGGCGTTTAGATTGTCCATTTCGTCATTACGCTTTGACAGTCTTGGCAAGCTGCTCTTGAAAGGTAATCTGAGGATGTTATCATCATTATAGATAAATAAATAATTTATTCATTTAATTATGGGGAAACTTGCTCTTGCGCATAAAACAGGGCCTAGCCAAATGTACGATCTGTTTTTATAGAGGTATAAATGAAAGATACATCTCTCTCTATATATATCCACTGCTTGATGAACTTGCCTTAGAAGAGCTCAATGCACAACACTTACATTTTAGCTATTCTAAATCATGACACAGGGATGGCTTCAGGACTGTGGCTCCTCTGTGCTTAGAGGCCCTTCCCAGAGGGGTTTTACTTCCTTCAGAAACATCATTTGCAAAATTATCATTTTACACAACAACGTGATAGTTTGCCAGATTCAAAAACACTAAGGTGAGTGTGTGGGAATGCTGCAAAGGGGTATCTCCATTCAAGGTTTTCTAAGGCTCGCTTTACTCATAATTCTCCATAAAATATAATACTAAGAGCTGCAATTTGGTGTGATGAGAGGGGTTTTTTTTTCTGTTAGATTGATGCAATCTCCACACAAGTGCTCATTCATCTTCTTTCTCTCTCTCTCGCCTGGTATCCATGATCAGGAAGAGAGAATTCTCACAAAACTAATATTAGTCAGTTGTGGATCAGCTGGACGACATATTTGAGCTTCACATCATATATTTAATCCAGGTGCCTTAGTCCACCGTAATATTCTTCAGTGTAGATTCAGATGCCCGTTACAGAACTTGCAGGAAGTAATTGGTCCTTATGAATTAATGAGCTCTGAAGCCAATGCATTTCCATCACTGGTAGGAACAACCACAGTGCCTCTAATAATGGGCCCATAGATGACTAAAAATGGTCTATCTCCTTCCAATATGTCCCAGCCTCCTGGATGTCTTCTGTCACATCTCAATTTACTTCTTCCCTTAAGAAGACCATCTTGAGATTCCATTCATTAACTCAAAAGATGATTTTTGTTAGGTGATGCCGAAGTGCTGGTAAATCCAATGGAAATGCATAGAAAAGTTATTTTGGAAAGAGATAACCATCCTTTTAGTGGATCTGAGGAAGGTTCAGACCTCGTAGGAATAGTTCAATGGTGTAGTCTGGATATTACATTATACGGCAAGTTCTCATCAATCCTGGAACAAGACAGAGAAACTTTTAATTGAGCAAGATATCATTTTGAGAAGTAGAGTTTAGATCAGGGGTATCAAGCTTAATTTCATTGAGGGCTGCATCATAGTTGTGTTTGACCTGGGGGGGAGGGGGAACTGGGGTAGGTATGGCTAGAGAGGGCATGGCCAGCTCTATGTCACTCAGGTTGGGCATGCCTGTCGTGGCTTGAGCGCTCTGCCAGCAAAAACAGGCTCCCAACTCTGTTTTCAGCTGCAACAGCCTCCTGCAACCCTCAGTCAGCAAAAACGGAGCTTGGGAGGGTCGCATGTGGCCATTGCGAGCTCCATTTTCAGCTATGACAGCTCCCTGCAACCCTCTGCCAGTGAAAACGGAGCTTGGGAGGACTGCACAGGTCCCTCCTGACCTCCATTTTTTTTTCTGGCACAGGCTCCAGGAGCTGGTCTTTTGCTGTTTCCACGATGGCCCTGTGGGCCAGATCTAGGCAACCCGTGGGCCAGATCCCACGGGCCTTGAGTTTGACACCCCTGGTTTAGATTGTGGAAATTAATCCTGTATTGACACTATTTGAAAACTCTGGAAGGAGGAGTTATTTCAGAGATCCTAAGAACTATGTTAGATTAGCCATTGTGAGGTTCAGTTGATTTAGCTTAGTTGCGTCATAAAGATTAACCAGGAAGCACAGTGACAATATCTGTCTCGATATAAATAAAGATTGCAATACAGTGGTATTATTTGGTTCTCATCATTAATTGGTTCGGGGAATATTCGGGGAGTATTCAACGAATACTAAAAACAGTGAGTACCAAAGAATTTTTCCCCATAAAGAACAATATAGTGAATTACAAATTCTCGCCAACAAGTTCAACCTTGTGCGTTGAGTACCAAACAAACAAGTCCTGGGACAAAAGTGTCATGTCAAAATGCACTGAGTACCAAATTTGATGAGTTTCAAAGAGTTGAATACCAAGGTACCACTGTAGTCTGAAAAATGTTTCTTTAAGTGAAAGGTGGACCAGTCTACATGGCAAATAAATTCCAAAGAACTTAGAATTTTAACATGCTCTGTTACTTCATATTTTGTTAGTGATTTTTTTTTAGTTCAGCAATAAAGTAGATCTGAAGTTTAACTTGTCTTGTATAGATCCAATTTCATGACTATTGTTTTCACTCAATAAATAAATTCATGCATTACATTATACTATGTTACATTTAACCATGGTTCCCTGAATAAACAATAACTATTGATTGGGTTCACACAACATATCAACTCCAAAATATCAACCAAACCAGTATTATGGCACATCTAAATCTAAACCATAATTTTTTTAAAAAGTATTATTTTTCCTGAACATTTTAAAAGGAAAATAGAGAAACAAAACCAGAAAAGAAGCATTGTGCTGTAAACCTATGAGCAAAATTATAGTCCAAACATGGTTCCTATATGAGATTAACTTTTGTATAAAATTTGTTCTTCAAATAGAAATTTTAGACTTCTAAGTACCGTGTTTCTCATATAATAAGGCCGGGTCTTATTTTTTTTGAGCCCTGAAAAAATGGCTAGGTTGTCTTTTCGGGGGTGACTTAATTCCCCCCCCTGCATCTTCGGGCGGGCGGGCAGCGACAGCTTGGATGTTGATCTCACCGTTGGTGGGGCACTTCGTATCGGGGTCAACACAGGCAGCACCATATCCGGCTGTGCAACAAAAGTACTTCCTAACAGCAAGCCCCCCCCCCATCATTCCCCCCCATTTCGCATGTTTTAATATAGGCCTTAATTTGGGGGGAGGGGCTTAATTTCATTTCATGCCTATAAAACATGCTGGGACTTCCTATTGGGGGAGGCCGTATTGTTGGAGAAACAGGGTACTTTTCTACAAGCCCATTAATTTTATAGAAAGAATTGTACATGCTTTTTTGTTAAAGGTAGCTGTTAATGTACTGCATTAACATACACACAGCCTTTGATAATATTCAGTCAAAAGATGACAGGTTGAAAAGGGAATTCAACTTTTAGAAATCTTTCTAAAAAATCATTTTGAAGCAGGAAATTAAAGTAGCAAACAACATTTTGAAAAATTCAAACCAAATTACTATATCTTTGTCTCCACCTTCTGGAGAATCTGCACACTGCAGAGGTTTAGTCCTTCGGTTGATTCATAGAGCAAAAATTTTGCGAGCTAATTCATAGGAAAAACACTGAGCTCTACATATCCTGTCAACTACTCCATTGTCTAGCCCAGCTCGTGGAATTTTTCATACACAACCTGTAGCACAAGAAGTTCAGCTTGTACATTGGCTGCTGAAATCCAACAAGCTTAACCAGGTCCGGGGGCTTCATATGTACACCATGCTAACCTAGGATTGTTTTAATCTCAGGATTTAAAAACTTTGTGGGAACGGATTGATTATTTTATAATCCAATGTATCATGTTAACCATAAAATGAGTTAAATTAGTAACCAAGTTTAGGATCATAGATAAAAATAGTGATTGCCTTCCAAAAGTTATTATCTGTCTATATAAAAGCAAAATAATCACTCACGTATCATCAGAAAAACTCCAGAACTGTAAAGCCTACAAACTTGAAATTTGGCTTCTAAGTGCTCACTAAGAAAGGATTTTTTGAAATGACCATCAGAGCATTAGTATTTCATATATTATTATTATTATTATTATTATTATTATTATTATTATTATTATTATTATTATTAGTAACATGCTCTGATGCTAAGGATTTCTACTCCCCCTCCCTACCTGAAAAGAAATCTGTTCCAAATGCAAAACACAAGCAGAGGAGAGGAGTTTCAGATTCAGAGCGCTAAGCAGCTTTAGTACAGAATAGTTGAGCTAAGCCATGCCCAGGCTCCTTGCTGTCTCCTTCTTGCTCACACAGCAAATACTATTTCAGTTTCCAAACAGCCCTCAACTCTCTCACACATTGACAAGAGGCTAGCCAGATGAATACCGATGGATGCTGGTAGGCAGAGGAAGAATTTTTTCCCCTGATTTTCCTCCCCAAGAACTAAGCCCAACCACACCGTTTCATAGTGAAGCATGGGTATCAAGCTAGTAATTAATATATTACTTGTTAAGACTATCCTTTCCCAATCTAAACCCTTTTGAAAGCCTATCTTCTGGACTGTTGGCTATTCCTGCCAGCTTGGTGTCATCTGCAAATAGAATAGAACAGAATAGAACAGGACAGAATAGAACAGAATATAATTCTTTATTGTCCAAGTGTGATTGGACACACAAGGAATTTGTCTTGGTGCAAATGCTCTCAGTGTACATAAAAGAAAAGATACCTTTGTCACGAGTCAAGAATCATAAGGTACAACACTTAATAATGGTCAAAGGGTACAATAAGCAATCAAATCATACCAGGCAACAAATAAAACAATATAAATTGTAAAGATACAAGCAACATGGTTATAGTCATAAGAGGAAGAGATAGGTACTAGAAAGGATGAGGGGAACAATAGTAATAATACAGTCTTAGTCAATACGCTGACAGTGTTGTGGGAATTAGTTGTTTAGCAGAGTATCCTGTCTATCCGCTCATCCAGATTATTGATGAAGATGCTAAAGACTACTGGGCCTAAAACAGATCGTTGGGGTACCCCACTGCTTGGGGTACCCCTACTTCCTTCCATATAGGTGCAGTTGCATTGAGGACTACATGTTGACTGCGGTTGATTAGTCAGTTAATGAATCCATTTGTTGGTGATGCTGTCTAACCCACATTTTTCTATTTTATCAAGTAGTAGGTTGCGGTCTACTTTATCAATTGCTTTATTGAAGTCCAAATAGATAACAACCACAACACTCCTTTGGTCCAGGGGTCTTCAACCTTGGCAACTTTAAGACTTGTGGACTTCAACTCTGAGAATTCCTCAGCCAGGAATTCTGGGAATTGAAGTCCACAAGTTTTAAAGTTGTCAAGGTTGGAGACCCCTGCTCTGGTCCACCAATTTTGTCACTTTGTTAAAGAATGCAGTAAGATTTGTCTGGCATGATCTGTTCTTGATAAATCCATGTTGAAGCTTTGAAAATTTTCAGACATTTTTTGGCAGGGTTGGGAGAAAAGAAAGAAGCCCACATATGCTGGTGTTTAGTCTTTCAAATCAAAAGAACTTTAGCGTTTCTAAAGATGTAATCGTTAAACCACCATAAAAATAACGTACCTTGTGCAAACAGCTTTGGAAATTTTTGGTTTTGATTGGCTCTTGTAGAATTCCACTTGACACTTCAGTTCCTTGTTCTAGAAATTATATAAATATATACATCATATGAACCTCAAATATTAAGACAGATCGATGCTCAGCTTTTTTGCCTGCATGTTCTATAACAGTGGTAGCTAACCTTTCTGGGCTCCTGTGTGAAAAATTCCATGCACTTGCACACTCTCACTCACATGCCAGCACCCAGAAGGCAAGCGTGCTCCCCCATGTTCCCTATGCATGCGTGCACAATCCACCCACTCACCCACGATGGCCCCTTACCTGCACTGCGCCTCACAGCTGATTTTCGGCCAGTTTGAGGCCTTTTTCAGCCTCCCAAAGGCTTGAGGAAGGCTTCTGCAGGCTTCTACAAGCTTTGTAGGCTGAGATCTAGCCCCGTTTCATCACTTCCTGTTTTTCTGAAAATACCGGAAGTGACAAAACGGGGCTAGATTTCAGCCTACAAAGCTTGTACAAGCTTGCAGAAGCCTTCCTCAAGACTTTTGAAGGCCAAAAAGGCCTCAAACCAGCTGAAAATCAGCTGTGAGGCATGCACATGCGGAGTGAGGTAAGTTTGCTTGAAGCTCATGTGCTGGCACAAATGGCTCTGCGTGTCACCTGTGGCATGCGTGCCATAGGTTCGCCATCGTGGTTCTATAGGATACCAGCAAATTGCAACTAACTAAAAAGATGGGATAAACACAGGTAGTCCTCAACTTACAACAGTTCATTTAGTGACTGTTCAAAGTTTCAACATCACTGAAAAAAGTGAGTCACGACAGTGTTTCACACTTACAACCGTTGAAGCATCCCCTTGGTTACAGGATCAAAATTCAGGTGCTTGGCAAATGGCTCATATTTATGACGGTTGCAGTGTTCCGGGGTTATTTTGTGACCTTCTGACAAGCAAAGTGGGGTAACCAGTTTCACTTCACAACCCTGTTACAAATTTACCAACTGCAATGATTCACTTAATAACAGCATTTATGTGGCAAGGAAAGCCATAAAGGGGAACAAAACTCACTTAACAAATGTTTCACTTAGCAACAGAAATGTTCTGTTCAACTGTGGTCTTAATTTGAGGACTACCTGTAGAAATGCCTCATAAATGTCATCACAAGACAGGCACCCTTGCGGTAGAGACAGCAACGCCTAAACTTGATCTTGCAAATTCCTAATTACTGAGA
Source organism: Pseudonaja textilis (assembly GCF_049901715.1). Classification (NCBI taxonomy): domain Eukaryota; kingdom Metazoa; phylum Chordata; class Lepidosauria; order Squamata; family Elapidae; genus Pseudonaja; species Pseudonaja textilis. The sequence continues at coordinate 243,529,649 of NC_141991.1, read as the reverse complement.
ACACTGAAAAACCAAATGACTGAATCTGATTTAGATCTTGCAACATTCTTGTATTCTGTTGGAGCATACAGAAGGCTTGCCATAATGTTTAGGAAAGTGTATCAAAAACGATGTGTCCTGAAATTGATCCATGCAGACTTTGGGGGGTGATGGGGAGGAATGATTCAGCATAATGAATAGAACAGGTCTGAGTTTTCAAAGAGCAACAATAAAAACAATACAAGCAGAAGTGGAATGACTGTGGAAAAAGAAAGCAAAGATAGTATCAAGAGTAGTAATAGATGCACTGGGTGCAATTCCGAAACATCTGGAGAACTACTTGAAGAATATAAGCATGGAAAAAATCACCATCAGTCAATTGCGAAAGGCAGCTTTTATTTGGAACAATGTTTATGAAGATTCTCAATCATCCAGGTCATGGTTTTCCCAAAGATGCTTTTAAAAAGCCAACTGGATTTTATTGTTTTTTCCCCCTTGAAAATGTTTCACTTCTCATCCAAGAAGAGCTTCTTCAGTACAAAACTGAAGAAGCTTCTTGGATGGGGAGTGAAATGTTTTCAAGGAACACCCCCCCAAAAGTCCAATTGCCTTTTGTAAAAGCACCTTTGGGACTTTGTTTGGAGTAGCTTACATCCTGCAGCAACAATAACTTTAACACCATCACACAACATTTGACTATTCCAGGTCCTTGGTAGGTGGATAAAAATGGCAAATCCAGTCTAAAGATCTGGCTGACAGTCTGCCGAAACATAATAGTAATAATAATAATAACTTTACCTTTACTTGAAGCACTGCTACCTGGTCTTTTAAGTTTTCTATTCTTTCATCCTGATATTTCAGTTCATTATTCAGCCCCTCGATCTAAAACAATGTGGAAAAATTATTTAGTAGCAAAATTTGCTAGAAGAAACTTCGAAGTCCATGCCTTCAAAATTCATGAGATTATTTCACAGCAGGAACCACTCCAGAGTAATATTTCACATTGCCAGAATTATATATACATATGCATATACATATACATATGCATATACATATACATACATACATACATACATACATACATACATATAGGTCTTGGCATGTTCGGGTCTTTTCCCGTGTAAGATTGAGAATCTCAATCTTACAAAATCTACAAATATATGTATGTATGTATGTGTGTGTGTGTATGTATGTATGTATGTATGTATGTATGTATGGTATTCAGCTTTGTTCGTGTATTTTCCCATGTCATTATAGTTGTGCTTTTAAAGTTGTAGCAACGTTTCAGCAGAATCTCATCTGCCATCATCAGGCTTCTGTATTGTGTTCGTCTGTATAGAAGCCTGATACGTTGCTACAACTTTAAAAGCACAACTATAATGACGTGGGAAAATACCTGAACAAAGCTGAATACCATACATGTAAGTACCCATGAAAACTTAAGAATATATATATATATATATATATATATATATATATATATATATATATATATATATATATATATATTTTCTGAGGTTCTCGGGTATTTGTATGTGGATCTTTGGTTGTTCGGGTTTTCTCCCGTAAGATTCAAGTATCTAGGCAACGTTTCAATGAAGTCTCATTCATCATCTTCAGGCTTCTGTCTCCGGCTCTGTGCTTCTCAGGGAAGAGGTCCAACACCTCAAAGCCACAGGACATGAAATTGATTTTAAAAATACCAGAACTATCGCCAAAACCGAACACTTCAACAGCAGAATAATCAGAGAAGCCATAGAGATAGAAAAACGCCCACACAGCATGAACAAACGAGATGACACCTCCCGCCTTCCAGCCATTTGGAAACCCGCCCTCATGAACAGACGAGTACCTAACATGAAGAAGGACACCGAACCCACACCCATGAGAGCCACACAAGATGCCACCACCACACTTCCATGTAGAAAACAGACTCCCACCCATTCAGAAAATGAGAAACGACCATGGACCAGAAGCTGCACTGCAGCTGCATCACTACCCACTTCAAACCCCTCTGAGCCATACATGAAGCAAACCGACACCCACTATGAAGATGCAGCAGGACCACGAACTAGAAGCCAAACAGCAAGATCACAACTCTCCAGCTCAAATCCCCCAGCAACTAAGACTAACCTGAGCACAACCAAGCCCCCACCTGAACAGAACACGCCTCCAACCAATCAGAACACGGGCTAACCCCCAACCAATCAGAACACAGCCAAACCCCTACCAATGAGAACACACCCCCACCCAATCAGAACACAGCCAAGCCCCCATCCAATCAAGTCCCACCCCCACTGGCAGTTAAAAGGAGGAAGCAGCTGCAATCTCCATTACTCTGAGAAGCACAGAGCCGGAGACAAAGCCTGAAGATGATGAATGAGACTTCATCGAAACGCGTACTAGATACTTCTCGAATCTTACGGAGTGGTATATGTGGGTGTATGTATGTGAGTGTGAGTGTGTGTGTGTGTGTGTGTGTGTGTGTATACCGAAGTTTGAAGAATGATGTACTATAGAATCATATCATTTACAATCAAAAGTATTTTCAGATTTATCTAGAATTATAGGCAGTCCTCAGCATATAACCTTATGGAGCCAGCCCAATACAGTTGTGACAATAGTAAAACAAAGTCAGTCATATGGCAAATCTGATTTTACAATGTTTTTTGGTAGCGGTCATTAAATAAACCAATGGATGCGCTATGGACATCATTTTACCAAAAAACAGAAGTGCTATCACATGACCGAGAAATGCTGCAAATGCAGTAAATATGACCAAAGTTGCTAAGCATCTGAAATTTGGTCACATGACTGAGGAGGGAACCATCAGTCAAATCCAGATCGTAAGTCCTATTTTTGGGACCATTATAACTTCGAACCCTAACCAGTCATACATAAGCTGAGGACTACCTCTATATTAAGCACAATAGGTTGTCTCAAATGCCTTAAAATAATATGGAAGTGGGCTTCCTCTTAAGTCATCTTTGAACTTTGAACATACAAGTGTTAGATAGCTACTCGTATTGCCATATTTGTTCAACATTACTACATTATTGCTTTTATCATTAATATCTGTATGCTGCCTGCAGTTTACTGAGGCAACAAATAAACGGAATAAATAAACATCTGTTATGTAATTGATTTTAAATCTTATTTTTTCAAAACTGAATGAAAAATAACTTAGGTTTATGTTCCACCTTTTCTCCTCAGCTCAAGGTGTTTTTATATAAACCCCTTCATTTTTTCTCTCACAGAAAGAACCACTTTGTGACAGAGAATAATTGGTCCATAGTCACATGAGGATGAAAAGTTTGACAACTACAAGACATTATCCTTCTAAAAAATACAGCTACAATTTGGCATATTATAATTTTTGCCAACAATTTTCACTTAGTTACTCCTTTGGATGGTGAGTGTGTACATGTGAGTGGGTGGGTGTGTTTTTGAGGAAAAAAATATACAGATGTGTATTAAAAATACAAAAAAGGACAGACTAAAACTTTTGACTTTAGTTTTAATATTCATAATGAACTGCCTATATATGATTAGAGATATAACTTTTCTCTTTGCTTCTTGAGCTTTCATGATTTTTATCTTCAAAAGTGCCCCTTTTTCTGTTTTTATATTTTTCTGTATTTTGTCCAATGATTAATTGGATAACTTTTTCTCCCAAATATCTGCATCTCAAATATTTGAGACAGATATGCAGTTAATTGTGTTAATTAATCAGATAGTTATACAATATTACAGAGCACAACAGCAGGAGCTATTTAAAAATTAGACTACATTAATCCTATATTGTGATGTAATGGGTGTACATGTATGTATAATAAGTATTATATTTCAACATAACTTTTAAATATAAATGCATGACTGCAATACACGAATAGATTTGCTCATATTCAAATCAAAAGCAATAATAGTCTGATTGAAGTGTTTTAATTGACTAATGGCCAAATAATTGGAAATATTAACAGAAAATTATCCTGTGCAAAGGAAGAATTGTATAATGGTTACAACATCTCCCTTTTCAGTTCCTACATGTTGAAGGGAGGGGTCTTCTGTAAATCTGCTAATCCCCCTTATTTCTCAGTCCTTCCTTCTCGCACATACATGAAGATGATTTCACCACATGGTGACCTAAACTCAGAGAATGGCTTGGCTCCTAGGATATTGAAATAGATGATTCAAACCTGGTGAATCAGATTGTGCAAGTGTTGGTGCTGAGAATGGATGACGTGATCCAGGTGAGTAATTTGCTCCTGAAGAACACACATCTCTGACTGAACTTTTACACAGCTGGAACAAAGGAGAAAGAGAAATCAGCTAATGCAGGGGTCCCCAACCACCGGTCTGGGGACCGGTACCGGTCCGTGGAACAATTTCTACTGGGCCGCCGGTTTGCTGGGCGCCACCATCTTGTTTTGATGAAAAAGTGCTTCCGGTGAGCTTTTCCAGGTAGAAAGCGGCGTTTGGGTGCTGAAAGAATCCTCGCGCCTTAGTTTCATTGAGGAGGGGGGCGGCTTCGAACAAAACTAAGGCGCGAGGATTCTTTCAGCACGCATGGCAAGGCGAGCCGAGCGACCGTCCCGAAGCCGTCCCGAAGCCCATCGACACAGATACAAAGGAGGAGTTGAAGGTGGTGGGGAGAAGCGGGGGACGGCTGGCTGGCCAGTCGCTCGGCTCGCCTTGCCATGCGTGCTGATGCTGGTACCGGGCCGCGGATGATTTTGTGATGCTGGTACCGGGCTGCAGCACAAAAAAGGTTGGGGACCACTGAGCTAATGCATGCACTGGAAAAGCATCAAAGGAAGAAAGATGAAGACTAATTGGAATAAAGCCATTGAGAAAATTTGCATGAACTTTATGGAAGATGGACACTTTCTTATTGACCAAATGGGCAAATGGTGATGAAATGTTCATGTTAAGAATCAAAGAATAAACCATTGCATGTCTTCATGACTATCAGGCAGCCAGATTTGTTCCCTCTTCCTTCATCTCCCCTGAGTCACACCAGTCTTCTCTAGATAAGCATAACGTCACCCTTGCTGCTCCATTTAAGTTCTAAATTTGCGATTGGTTAATGTGATTGCATTATGTGCAACTACCCAAATTTCCCTGAAAATAAGACTGGGTCCTATTTTCTTTTGGGACCCAAGATAAGCACTAGGGCTTATTTTGGGGTGGGGGTGTCTTATTTTTTCCCATGTACAGGAGGCCCACTTCTTCTGCTTCCTCGCAGCTGGGCAGGAGGCTGCGGAGTGTACCGGTGCCACCACCGCAAGGCAGGGAAGGTGGAGCTGCTCCATGTGCTCCAAACCTGGCTCCCGTAGCCAGGCTATCCATGCCCCAACACCTGCTTTGCCTCGTGGCCGTGGCACCAACACACCACTTAGTCTCCTGCTCCGTTGCGGCCACTAGTAAGCAGAAGTGGACCAGCAACCATGTGGGCTCCTGCTGCACGTGGCTGTTAGTGCTACCGCCATGAGGCAGGTATCAGAGCATGGATGGCCTGGCTGCAGGGGCGCTGAGGTAAACCGGTACAGGGCATGGGGGCAGTTCTACCATCCCTCTGCCTTACCTTGTGGTCGCGGCACTGCAAGCAACCAGATGGAATGGGCTGCTGGATAGCTGTGCTTTTAAGTAGGGCTTATTTGGGAGGTAGAGCTTTTATTAGGCGCACACATAAAAAGACACTAGGGCTTATTTTCAGGATAGGTCTTATTTTCAGGGAAACAGGGTATTATATGAAGTCTCTTTTGTGCTTCTTTTCCTCTCCAAAATCCTGAACCTCTGCTTTATCCTCTGGTACCGTGTACGTTCTATAGCCTCACTTTGCAAATCAACTCTTTTTTATTGATAATTTGCCTACTGGAATGGGATTGACATGCTGTTTTGTAAAAGATGCAATTGTATACAGACTACACAGTCTATAGCCTGAGATGTAATGGGAGGCATTTGAAGTCAAGATAGAGAAGAGCTAGAGAAGAGCTACTCCCACCATCTATCATGTGCAGATTTTCCAGAGTTTCTGACCTAGGAGTGGGGTATATTTGATGCAGTCTATCCCACTTGTATTGAATGATACCATCAAACAGTATTTCCTTATGAGATCAGGTGAGAACATGTCATTTTATAGATTTACATTTTTCTTTCAGCTCTTGTATAATTTACAGAGTGGTCTATCTTTTATTAACACAAAGATTCTCCTCTGCTTTTAAAAACCTGGCAAGTATTTAAAGGCCACTATTGATTTAGGTTTTGAGCTTTAAAAAAAAAAAAGTTTTTGTGAAGTTCACTAACCTTTGAGCATTCTCAGCTTTTGACATCATCTGATGCAACTTCTTTTTTAAAAGCTGTTTCTTTTCATCCAGTGTTTTCTTTTCCTAAAGAGGGCAAAGGAACAAGGATTGTGCCTACTGTACACTTTTCTTTAGCAATCATCATCATCATCATCCGAAGTTCAAGCATTCCTCATCATTCACTTTCAGGGATGACCACAATTCCTGGCAAACTGCAGATATGCAAACCCTCATTGCTGGAAGAGGAGAGATAAAGTCATCCTACAGTATCCTAAACATCTGCTGGGGACAGGAATCCATATTAAAATGGGTTTGACCAGAATCTACTTGAATGTTTTTAATCTAGGGCAGTTCACCCTTCCTTTAGTCTAAGGTTACCATCAGAATAGAGCTGGAAGAGATCTTGAAGGTCTTCTACTGTAGTTCAACCTCCTGCTCAGGAGACCCTGTATGTGTGGAAGAAAATCTGGGGTGCCCTTTGTAACCCTCTCTTGTCCCTGTCATCTCTAAATCTCCTAGCTATATGAGGGAATCAAACTGAGTGGCCTAGAGGTGGAGCTCTCGCTTCATAATCAAGAAGCTGTGAGTTTGATCCTAGGTAGAGGCAGATGATGGACACGCTGAAACTATATCTGCTGAAAAATACTCCGCCTTGTAGACAGGAAGGGCATCCAGCCAGTAAACACTCAGCTCCATTCAGTTGCCCAGACCCCACCCTGCAAGAGACCTTGGAGGTCTGCTACTCCTATCCCCTACTCAAACAGGAAACCCTACACAATTTCAGACAAGTGATTGTCCGGTCTCTTCTTAAAAACCTCCAGTGACGAAGCACCTACGATTTCTGAAGACAAGCTGTTCCACTGGTTCATTGTTTTCAGTGTTAGGAAGTTTCTCCTTAATTCCAGATTACGTCTCTCCTTAATTAGTTTCCATCCACTGTTTCTTGTCTTTTCTTCTAGTGTTTTGGAGAATAGGTTGATCCCCTCTCCTTTGTGGCAGCCCTTCAAATACTGGAACACTGCTATCATGCCACCCCATGTCCTTCTTTTCACTAGACTAGCCATACCCAATTCCTGCAACCGTCCTTCATATGTTTTAGTCTCCAAGCCTTTAATTGTCTTAGTTGCTCTTCTCTGCACTTTTTCCAAAATGAATTACTGTTATTCTTAGGAACAGTTTTCTTAACATTGATGTTTCCTTTTAAATCATTTTAAAAATGGTTTCATTCAATAACCTGAAAAAAATATTTTTTAAACATTTTCTGTTTTCAAAGTAAACATATCCATTTCCTCAGTCTCCCCATGTCAGTTTTGCCAGTTTTCTGATCCTCCTTTTTTGTTCTTCAGTTTGTCTGAATCTTTCTTAAAATATGATGCCTTCATTTCTCTCAGATTCTATGAGGGGCATGTTTTATGTAACATGTCCAACTAGGATTGGACATCTCGAAGTAGTTGTCATGCCCCTACATATAATCTTTATATACTGTTGTTGCTCTCTAGCCCCATCTAGTGGCTGGAGGGACAAATATGCCTCAATATACGATCTTTATATACTGTTGTTGCTCTCTAGCCACATCTAATGGTCGGAGAGACAAATACCAATTATATTGTTTGAAGCTGACCCAAACCCTTTACCCATCAGCCTGAACTCTCAAAACAAGTGCATGCTGGGAAGCCAGACTCTATTTCCTTTAGCATTTGGAGAAGGCAGAAACACAACAAAGAATCCAGCTTAGCTCATCCTGCAAACAGAGCAACTATGCTTTGTTAATTTAGGCTTAATCCAAAGTGTTGGATGAAATGTTATTTCAAACTCCAGGCCACCTTAAACAAAAAGGGAATCTTTAGAAACAAATTGATGTTTTAGTATCTTGCCAGAGAGGGCAGTTCCATCTAGTAAAGGAAGCCTACCTAACCAGAAACTTGTCACAACTGAGAATGCTACAACTATAATTTTGATGAGTTTAGCTGTTTCAGGACCAGAGGTGAACATCATGTATTTGATCGCTTCCCATTTCCAAAGCTTCTCAGTCCAAATCCTTTGCTCAGATTCTATTAATGGAATGTGATTCCTTTGGCTTCCAACGTAATTACAGAAGCATATGGTGACTTGGATTTTTAGATAACACACTTATTGCAGTAACTCTGTTTGCTTCACAAGTGTCACTGCTTATTAGTGAATCCACTGAGATAAAAGGCCTTGCCGGGATGTTTCAATAACAACAAAGAATGAATATTGTAGGAGTTCAGATGGCTGTCACAAATTGGCTTTCTTCTGTTTCCTGGGGAAATGATAGCTCACCTCAACAGCTTTCTGTTAAACACCTACATTAAAAAATGGTTTCTTGCCTCCAGATCCCACACACTGTCACAGACTTTAATGTCAAATAGAGAGTGTCATGCAAAAATCTACTTATTAGTAAGGAACATGTAAATATTTGTCATTTCTAGTTCCGGCTTGAAAAGAAAAGGTAAAAAAAGCTTCACCAGTTGAAAAGTGTGAAATTAATCATCAGTTTCATAAAAAAATATCGCAGTATTTGACCTGACATGAGTAGTACAACTAACAATACTATGTATATACAAGTAGTCCTTGACTTACAACCACAACGAAGCCCAAAATTTCCATTGCAGTTTTAAAGCAACTTTTCTTGCCACAGTTGTTAAATGAATCACTGCAACTGTTAAGGTAGTAACATGGTTGTTAAAGTGAATCTGGCTTCCCCTTTGATTTTGCTTGTCAGAAGGTCACAAAAGGAGATCACGTGACCCCAGGACACTGCAACAGTCATAAGTATGAGCCAGTTGCCGAGCTTCAGAATTTTGATCACATGACCATAGGGATGTTGCAACGGTCATAAGTGTGAAAAACAGTCATAAGTCACTTTTTTCAGTGGCTGCTGTAAGTCAAGGAATGCCTGTGTTTCTTCATTTAAAAAAAAAGGCCGCTGAAATGGTTAGGAAGCTTTGGCAGTCATTGGGACATGGCGAAACAGGAGCCACAAACGTACGTGACCGACACGACTTCAATTTCACCTCTTTCATCCTTTGTACTCGTTTTTCCAGTTCTTCAATCTGGCCATATTTCTCATTCAGCTGTGTGCTTAGCTGTCTGAGGCTGTCTGTGCTTTGCTTTAAGATCTGCTCTTGCTCAAGGTTGCGGGCCTGCAATTAGAAAGCGAAATCAGGGCTCTGAAGAATTTAGAAACAGATTGTATCATGCTATTAGCTCAAGGCAAGGCACACAAACTGACGCTTGGTGTCAGTAACACCAGCACTCTGAATACAGCCATAAGGTAAAGGTAAAGGTTCCCCTCACACATAGGTGCTAGTTGTTTCTGGCTCTAGGGGATGGTGCTCATCTCTGTTGCAAAGCCGAAGAGCCAGCATTGTCTGAAGACGTCTCCGTGGTCATATGGCCGGCATGACTAAATGTTGAAGGTGCACGGAATGCTGTTACCTTCCCACCAAAGTGGCCCCTATTTTTCTACTTGCACTTTTACATGCTTTCAAACCTCTAGGTTGGCAGAAGCTGGGACCAGTAACAGGAGCTCACTCCGTTACGTAGCGCTAGGGATTCGAACTGCCGAACGGTCGACTTTTCTGATTGAGAAGCTCAGCGTCTTAGCCACTGAGCCACCACGTTCCTGAATACAGCCATAGGCCAGTCCTATTTTCAGAAAACTCTATAAGGACCTGTTCCCCATAGTGGACAACCTGACATCACAGATTTGTCTGGAGTTCTCAGTTTCTCTTTGGTGATTCCTACTTGGAATCCCTTCCAACCACAACTGCCAAAAACTGAGGGTGGAACTGACTAATATTCTGAGGTAAGAAATACACAAAACTAAAATGTTAACACTAAACTTGATTTAGAAAAATGTCTATCCTCTATGATGGCCTATCATCTTTTTAAAAAGTGCTTTAATTATATGGAATACACAAAGTTCCCAACTGGAAAATAGCAAAATTATAGAGTTGAGCTTGATGGGGATAGTAATGATAATGTCACCCTTACCCACTAGCAGCAAAATTGTACTATTGGTACTATTTTTGCTTTCTTTTGTCACAGTCATTCTACTTCTATTTGCAGGTCTTTGTGTAATTTGTGATTTTCTCTAATTCTTTCTCCTCTATTCTGCTGTCTCTAGATACTACCATGTCTACTATCAACAATTCTTAAGTATTCTCATTATTATTATGTCATAGAAGGGGAGACTTGAGATTTTTGCCTTAATGTACAATATTTTTAAAAATACAGACAAATATTGTGCATGATGGTCCAGTGCAACATGGAATCTTATTTTTCTAGTTCTCCAAATAATCCCTCTTTAGACAATTAGTCCATGATAATTTCATAAAGAGGCACTGTGTTTCAAAGATTCTGGTCATTGGTATTTGTATTAAATTTGGCTCACTGGTCAAAAAAAATAAATGAAGAGGCTCACACCTCAAGGCAGGTTACAGTTTTTGAGGAATTTACATGATCTTCCAGTGAGAGGTGGCTGGGTTGAGTAAAATTGTGCCTGAAGTCTGTAACTTTGAAAAAAGGTCTAGCCATGAATTTTAGTGGCAAAGAACTTATCTAAACATACAGTAGGTACTTTGAATATTAAAAGTCCTTAGTGCTCTCTGAGCTTTGTTGTTTTCCTGCAGACAGTTCATTTCCCAAATTAGGTAACATCATTAGTGCTGATGTTGTTACCTAATTTGATGTTGTTGTTACTTAGTTTGGGTAAAGAGAACAGCAAAGCTCAGAGAGCACCAAGGATCCCTATTTCAACCCTGAAATGTTCTCCTTTATTGGTATTTCAAATATTACTATATGAGAAATCTACAATTGTGGAAGAGAACAAATGTTTAAGGCTTGTTTTAAATGGTCTATTCCATTTCCGTGAGATTTGTTTGTGACTTTCACCTCTCAGTCAGGAGCTCAAGACAACATTCACAACATTAGTTTCTGTTTTTCCCTACAGCAATGACTCTGTTCCATGAGACCAAATATTAGATGCCTTGTCATGTGATGAAGAGAATTACTGGAAGAGGAAAAGCTATGCTGTAGCCCAATGTACAGGGAGAGACGGTGAATACCAATTTTGCTGGGGTGAATGGAACGGTTTGTTTTCTTATTCAGATTGATTTCTCACAAGTTCCATTCGAGAATCCATTCTGGTTTGTCTTTGGGATAGTCTGCATTTTTAAATCGAAACATGTTCAATTCATATTTATATATATAGAGAGAGTTTCTCTGTAACAATGTATGAGTCGCTATGTCTTTAAAACAATCAATACTTTCTTTAACGTAGATCAGTGAAGCTCACGTCAGTATGTAGACTAGCTTGTAAGTCTGCTTGCTTTGAAGTGTGGATGAAACAATGTTGTAGAATACCCCTGGAGTTGTCCTCTCATCCCTAATCATCTTTTCAAAATATCCAAAAGTTTCTCAAAAACTTTCTGGAGAACTGTGCTTTGCATGACACTCCAGGCAACCGTACCTGCAGTTTTCTTGGCATGATTTCAGAAGTGCTTTGTCCTTATCTTCTCCCCACAACTCAGATATCCTCGTTCCTATGGCAGATGCCCTCAACAACACATGGCCTCATTCCTAAAGGCAGAACTAGATCTCACAGCCTCCTAGTAAGCACCACACCAAGCTGGCTCTCTTACATTTCATACCTTCATTGTATTTATGACTCCTTCGTGTCTTTTCTTCAGGTCTTCAGAGCGTTTTGTGTAAGTCTCATGCAGCTTTCGGGAGCCATGCTTCACACACTCAGCACCGGTGGCCCTTAAAGCTTCGAGCTGAAAAGGACGCAATGAAAGGACAGATTATTTAAATCATTTCTCTTTTTCAAAAAAAAGGATCACATGCCATATTAGAGTATCACATACCATATAAATAAGTTCTCAGTATGAAATATTGTATGAAAATTTATGTTTATTTAGAACATTGATTGACATGGGGTGGAATTAGTTCACTCTGGGCATGATATGCTCTGTTTGGAATCAAATTTAATCTTTTCGTATTTAATCAGATCAATTGACCCGTTTTGGGGTAAGCATGTTGAACAAACAGGGTCTCTTCTTTAAAATACAAAGAATATCTCTTAGAGCAGGGGTGTCAAACTGGATCCAGCCCGTGAGGTGCTTAGATTTGGCCCGTGGGACTGCCCTGAAAACAGCAAAGGACCAACCCACAGTGTCTCTGCAGCAAAAATGGAGCTCAAGAGGGCTGCGCACGGCCCTCCTGAGCTCCATTTTCATTGGCAGAGGGTTGCAGGAGGCCGTCCCAGTTGAAAACATAGTTCAGGAGCCTGTTTTCACTGGCAGAGTACTCGGGCCGCCACAGGCGCCCCCCGACACAAGTGATATTATGCTGGCCACGCCCACCCCAGCCCTTGAGGTCAAATACAACCTTGATGTGGCCCTCAATGAAATCGAGTTTGACACCCCTGTCTTAGAGGGGGGAACTTTCAGCCTTGTAATATTTCCCCCTGCTCCTTCAATTTCGGAATTTGACTGTGAATTTTGTAACATTTTTATAGTGCCTTTCTATCTGCCTTTTTAAAAAATTGTTTTAATCTGTTTGGCTGTTTTATATTGTTTTTATTTTTGGTAAGCCACCTGGAGTCTCATATATATACATATACATATACATATACATATACATATACATATACATATACATATACATACATACATACATACATACATACACATACATGCATACATACATACACACACACGCACAAGATGGGTGGCTATTTAATAAATAAAATAATAAAAATAGTTTTATCAGTTCAACCATTTACACATGTTGGATTAGTTTCAAAACCAATAAAGAATCAAATAACCTTGAAAAACTCATCATAAAATAAAAATGGATCTCCTGTATTAAAGACACAACAATATTTTTTTTTTGAAATTCCAAAAATGGAAGCACACCTTCATCTTTAGCTTTTCGTTTTCTTTATTCATCCATACTAATTCTTCTTCTGCTTTGTTAATCTTTTTTAAGGTCTCCTCGTTCTTGGAAGACAGCATCTCTTCCTCAGGGACCAATCCAGATTCTGTAACATGTAGCTAAAATGAAGAAAAGAAGTAAGGATACATCAGCTCTTCCTACTTCTGCCATTTCTCTCTTTTTTCCTTTTTTTTTTGACTCTGTCTGCCTTTTATTAAACTGATTTGTACAATTTGCTGCAAGTGACAGATGCAGTTTATTATTCATTCAAATTCTTTGAAATCTTAATAGAACTGCACAATGCTGAAATTTAATAAGTATTTTCTTTTGTGTGCATGGTTAACCAAACGTGCTGTAAAAACGTAGCCAAATTGCATGCATACTATAATATTTTTTATTAATGGAAGAATGGTTAATCCAATAATACACCAATGCCAAACTGGAAACAACACGAGGTCTTTCAGAGCCTTTATTTCCCTCATTTGTTTTCCCAGGGTGGAAAAGTAAACAGAATTATTTTTCTAAGCGACCTTAATTTGAAATATAATTTATCACTAGAATACCCAGCAGTTCCAAAGTTTCCCCTTTGATTATATATTGATAACCCTATCATCCATGATTAAGATCCTTTTATATTACTTCTTTCTAATATAAAACATCCTTTTCCCTACCTAAGTTGTCCTGAATACAGTTCAATAGCAAAATAGGAGGCAGAAGCATTATGCATGCAACCTTGAACAAACTGTACTATAAAACTGTGGTATAAATCTAATAAACAAACTATAATGTGTCAGATTTATTGTTTTCCCCCCTAAAGGGGATATTCATGCAGATTACTCATTGACAGATTGAGGAAGAGCCACTGCAGTAAATGATGAATGCATAGGTGTCTGTTGGAGTTGGGAATGGTATCATATAAAGGTAATCCTCAACATACAACCACAATTGAGCCCAAAATTTCTGTTGCTAAGTGAGAGTGTTAAGTGGGTTTTGCCCCCATTTTACAACCTTTCTTGCCACAGTTGTTAAGTGAACCAATTAACAACTGTAACTTGTTATGTATGAAGTGTTAAGTGAATCACTTAACAACTATAGTAATACAATTGTTAAGTGAACCTTGCTTCCTCGTTGACTTTGCTTCCCTGAAGGTTGCAAAAGGAGATCACGTGACCCCCGGGACACTGCAACCATCATAAATGTGAGTCAGTTGCCAAGGGTCTGAATTTTAATCATGTGATTATTTGGCTACTGCAATGGCCCTGTGAAAAACGATCGTGTCACTTTTTTTTAGTGCCATTGTAACTTCAAACGTTTTCCGATCCAGGCTTCACAAAATCACAAAGCAGGTTCCTCATCCTGACAAAACCCATTTTTCTTAGGCTAATGTGAATTCCTGTCATTCACATCCAGCAAAGTCCTGGCAAACGGTCTTTCAAGGGTGATTTACAACCACAGACCTTATCAGGCTTGGAGAGTTGTCAGGCCGATAGCCTCCAAGCGCAATGCTGTAGCAGAAAATACTTGATATGGAAACAAATCTTCACCCTAATTAAATGAACTCATTGTCTCCTGCAAACACCACTGCCCTTTCTCTCCTTTTTATTCCCTATGGGAAGGGCCATTCACCTGTGCCTTTACTCCTGAGTCAACCCTTGTTCCTTAACTGTTCCCTTCTCCTGGCAGCTCTGTGCATGCACACAATGGGAACAGGCTCCAGCTGTTCTTCTGCCCCACTGATCTCTGATTCTGAAGGTAGCTGATAACTGTCAGACAGCCCTGGTCCCATCTCTGCCTCCAACACAAAGCCCTCATCAGAGCCTCCCCCAGACTCCAGGACTGGCCCATGTTCCTCCCCAACCTCCTCACTGTCCGAGTCTTTAATCCCTAAATCCTTTAGTTTTTCCATTAATATTCCCATTGCTTTCTTGCCTTATATCTCTATTCAATACTTCCAAAGCAAAAATGGATAACAATGGTGACAAGGAGCATCCTAGTCTAGTCCCTTTCTATATTGCTTCAGATTTTGCTGGTTTCCCATTCACAATTATCTTTGCCTTTTCTGAAGCATAAATTATTGCTGTATACTTTCAATAAGTGAATTGTAACTGAATCATTATCCATTTGATAAAATTCTCACCAAAGTCACAACTCATAAGATTATTGTTATAGGTAAAATAGGAGGAGGAAAGAGTATTAGATTAGCCTAGACTAGACTAGACTAGAATTGAATTGAATTGAATTCTTTGTTGACCACATGTGGTTGGACATACAAGGAATTTGTCTTGGTACAAATACTCTCAATATACATAAAAGAAAAGATACATTCGTCAAGAATCATATGTTTGCTGCTTTGAATTATTTATAGGAATATAGGATATAGGATAAAAATAAAGTTCATATCCTTCAAAATTTTAAACAAGAAAATCCCATTCAGATCATGAAACCCTTTTTCTGCATTGTAAAAAATAAATGGTGCTTCTTTTTCACTCTTACTACACGTATTTTCAATACACTTTTAATATTATCCTGCAGCTGCCCTTTAGGTTAAAAAACACAGTCATCATCTTCTTTTAAAAGACCCCATAATCCCTCACGGGGTGGAGTCTTGGGCAACTGAATAGAGCTGAGTGTTTACTGGCCAGATGCCCTTCCTGTTGCCAATGCGGAGATTGTTTCAGCAGATATATTCTCATTGTGCCCAGAGAGAGAAATATCTGCCTCTACCTAGGATCGAACTCACAGCTTCTTGATTGTGAGGCGAGAGCTCTACCTCTAAGCCACCACACCACTAGCTTAAAAAAAAATCCCCAGTGATCTTCATAAATAAAGTCACGTAAAAACATCTTCATTTTCTCAGTTAAAATCACTGTAAATAGCTTATAACCATTATTCAATAATGATATCGGTAATGATGTTGGCAAGGTCAAATCTTGAATACATGTATTGGCTTCCACCCAATGTCTGGTATCATATATTCATCACATGTTGGAAATGGCTGTGGTAGTTCATCTTCAAAATGTTTATAATCAAAAGTTGTTGATCCATTTGCTCCAAACACTTTCTCTATAGTAGTCTGGTATAGCCACTGGCTAACAGGAAGCTGACTTAGTCAATAAATAGATTGTCCTGCTCATAATCCTGGCACCACAGCCAACCCATTGGCCAATATGTCTTCTCAAAGGTGAAGTGATGGAGGTTGGCTGCCTCCACCACTCCTTAGGTTTCACCCATAACTCACTTATGCCAGTTGCTCTTCTTTTAGGGCCTCTATTTTTCTTGGGCCCAATGCAGCCACATATTCTGTGACATCTTTAGACTAGACCTGAGTAAGTGGTAGACAGACGTCACCAGAGAATAGATAGCATGAATTTTTGAGGCCAAATGTCCCACCTATACTTTCATCCATGCACTGAACCCAAGAGAATTTAAACTTCTAGCAAAAATGTTTTTTCCCCCCCCACCTCTCAACCCATGCAGTAAAATATCATCTTCTATTTGCTCAGCTCCCCAGGGTTTAATTTTTTGAAAGCATTCGCACAACGGACCTGATAAATAACAGCCCCAATTCCCTTAGGGCAATCTTTTCTGCCTACAAGATTAATTAGTACTCGGAAGAATGCATCAGGCTGCAAACTCATTCTGACAAGGTTTGCAGAACAGGGGAATTAGAGGCAAGTACAAAGCCAAAAATGCCTCAACATGCTTTATGAACACCGAACTCATAAGAGCCTTGTAACCTTTGCTTAAGGAGCACCAGGGTTATAAGACAAATTGTCAACATTGCTATTTTGCTAGTGTGACAAAATGCACAGCACATGGATTATGGAGTTCCGTAGTCCTCTTAGCAGCTTTTTAAAAAAAATGTACAGGAGCAGGTTGAGTTTGGCAAAATTGGAGAGAATCAAGAAGTGGGGATTAATCAGCAAATCTCCATGCAGAAGGACAAGTTTCTGGGTGTTATCTGTTCTGACCTAGGCTTCCCCCACCAACATAAAACTGAGTCCTTGTCCCGATAAGCCGCTTTTATTTGATTTACAATGGATTTCCTCTCCAACAATGTCCCTGCCAACAGTCCTTCATGATAGTTCTCAATTACAGACCTTTATCAGGCTTGGAGAGGGGCCAGGCCTATATCTTTCAGACTCCGCTATACTTGGCAAGCATGCCGGAATGAACAAATTGTTTCCTGCAAAGCCCTACTCCCCTTTCGCTCCTCTTTTAGACTCTAGGGGAGGGGCCATTCACTGTCTACCAGTGGCTTTACTTCCAAGTGGGCCCTTGTTCCCCAGCTGTTCCCTCCTTCTGGCAACTCTGTGCATGTGCACACTGGGAACAGGCTCCAGCTGTTCTTCTGCCTCACTGATGTCCGACTCTGAAGGCAGCTGATAACTGTCACACGGCCCTGGCCCCATCTCTGCCTTCGACACAGAACACTCATCAGAGCCTTCCCTAGACTCCAGAATGGCCCATGTTCCTCCCCAACCTCCTCATTGTCTGAATCTGCTGCCAGCTCTGCTGGCCGCTGTCGGGCCAAAACACTATCATAAAAGAGGACCTGACCTGGGGTTCTCATATTGCAGCACTGGTCAAAAGGGCCCAGCAGAGATTATACTACCTGAGACTTCTCAGGAAACAACAACTGAATGAAAAACTACTGGTGACCTTCTACCGCTGCACCATAGAGAGTATTTTAACTTACTGCCCCTGTATATGGTTTGCCAATTGCACAGGGGCAGATAGGACAGCACTCCAGAGGGTTAACATCATTGCTCTCTCCCCTCTTTGGAAGAGCTTTATAGTCTTAAGAAAGTTCAAATCATTCTTAAAGAATCCATCTCATCCTGGGCACCCATTTTTTGAACGATTACCACCTGGCAGATAGTACAGGACAATAAAAACAAGGACAAATAGGCTGAAAAAACAGCTTCTATCCCAGAGCAGTAATTATATTGAATTTTACTGTATAGTGCAATATTAATGCAATATCAGGGGGTTTCAATTCAATTGTATAGAACTCTAAGGATGTGTGCTTGTGTTTTATTTTTATAGTTATAATGTACACTGAAGATGGCATTTATGACAATAAAGTAAAGTAGTACTGCATTATTAAGAGTCAGTTTGGTGCAGCTGGTAACACACTGGGCTAGGAAATCAGAGATTCTGCCTTCTGCAGAAGGCATGAAACCAGGTAGATGGACCTGCCTGGACCAGTCCTAATGTTTCAGCTCTAGGAAGAAGAAAACAGCAAGCTGTTTTTTGCAAATCTTGCAAAGAAAACTACAGGAACAAATCCAGACAAGGCCCAGGAGTTCATTCTGAAAATATTGTTGTTCCTATTTACATCTAGGCTACCAGATGGCTCTGACTAGATTTGATACTTTTGATCACTGGATCCTTCCCAAGTGTCTATGGAGATTCTCAGTCATGTGGTTGCTCTTTTCCAAAAGGCAATTGGACTTTCTTGGGGGGATTTTTGTTTTGAAAACGTTTGGCTTCTCATCCAAGAATCTTCTTCAGAACTTTGGAAAAAGCATTATCTGGGACGATCCTTCCTAAGGATCTAGAACAGCTAAAATCACTATTGAAATATTCTGCCATTCTAAAGTAATGTGAATTTTGAAACTGATATGTGGAGATTCTGTTCATTCTATCAAATGCCAAACAGTTTTCAAGAGCCTTTGGGGTATGGAATCAAGCACACAAACCCATACTGATCAGATTTTTTCTGACCATTCATTCAGCAACTATTCAAAATTATGATGGTACTGAACAAAGTGACTTATGAGTTGGCCCCATAATTATGGCCACTGCAGCACCCCTGCAGTGATGTGAGCAAAATTTGGGTGTTTGGTAAACTGTTCAGCTTTACAACTGACTGTAGGGGTGCTGCAGTTGCCTCCCGTGTCTATCTTCCTCCACACCCAGCCCCCTGTGGGATCCTTGGGCCTACCTTCCAACAGGCTGGCTCCCCTAAGTTTTAGCAATAGCCCTTAGACTTATATACCACTTCACAGTGCTGTGCAATACTCTTTAAACAGTTTACAGACTCAGCGTATTTTTCCCAACAATCTGGTTCGTTGTTTTACCGATTTCAGAAGGATGGAAGGCTGAGTCAACCTTGTGCCGGTGAGAATCGAACTGCTAAATTGCAGGCCCTGTACTTACCTGGCATCCAAAATGGGCTACGTGGGTACTCCTGGGAGGGTCAGGGTGGGCGGGGCCAGCCAGAGGTGGGATTTACCAGTTCGCCGAACTAGATATAAAATTAGTTAGCAGCCCACCCCGTATCGATCTATCCTTGGTCATTTCAAAGGAAAGAAAAATAGGACAAACCTAAAGGATAGTATAGACTTGGTAAATCTGGCAGCGTGCTGAATGCCGGGTGAGAGTGGATTGGTCTGATGAACATAATTTTGGCTCCTGGGGGGCTTTCACAAGTCTGAAGGTCATCCATGCTATTGTGCAGAAGAGATCTATCTTATTGTCTGCACGACACAGAAAATCTTTCATACCTTTGAATCCAGCGTGCCATTTGCAATGCTATGGTTGAATTCCTTTTTATATAACAGAGGCTTCACTTTTGCTAGCGTGGAACGAATCTGCAGGGGAAAAAAACCAAACAAACTGAAATGGTTATGGTTTTTAAGGGGAAAATGTCTGATGTAAAGAAAGCACCAAGAAGCCTGTTTTAATGTTGATAAATAACGTAAAACAAACCAGGAATACAGGTAGTCCTCGATTTACAACAGTTCATTTAGTGACCATTCAAAGTTACAGTGGCACTGAAAAACTATTTTTCACACTTAAAACTAACTTATTGGCTACAGTGATTCACTTAACAACTGTGGCAAGAAAGGTCATAAAATGGGTCAAAATTCACTTAACAAATGTCTCACTTAACAACAGAAATTAGAGGCTCAATTGTGTTTGTAAATCGAGGACTACCTGTAATGTTTTTTAAATATTATGGCAATTGTAAATTCTCTGTTTATTTACTGATACTTTATTTTCCATATACTACGGCCTCTTCCCTCTTCTTTTTCATTTTCTGTGGCCATTCATTTTATTCTTTAAATGTTTTTTTTTAATTAAAATTAAACAAATAGAACTGAAAAGTTTCTTTTGCTCACAGCAGGAATCCAAATTTAAACTCCATGACAAATCACTATCTAGGCTCTGTTTGAAGACATGCATTAATGATCTCTTCTAGAAAACTGCGCCACTGTCCATTGTCCTCTGTTTGTTTTTTAATATTCAACCAGTCTTCCTGTAACTTCAAATAATTATTTTGTATCCTGTATTCTGGACAATAAAGGACAAGATTATATTTCCCTCCCTCAGTTATAAATTCTCAAGGCTAAATATATCCTTCTTTCTGGTTGGACTTGATTTCCAAGCTTCTAATATTTTTGATCTAGACATAATATGCAAGTCAATATGTATGTGTGTGGCTATTGTTAATTATCATTGCTAAAGCAATATTCTGGATAAAACACATGAACTGAGTCTTGTGTACGTGTGTACACACACACAGACACACAGACACACAACTCACTTCACATGTTTTATGTAGAATATTGCTTTATAGTGACAATTAAAAGGATCTTAAATAACTAAAGCCAACATTCCTTGAGATCTTGGACTGTCCATCCCAGACATTTAGCATAGACCAGTGGATCTGGTTTTGTTACATGTTCATAAAAGAAATCTGTACCGTTTTAATATATTCTGTTTCTTCAATAATCTCAGGCAAGGTAAATCCACAAAAGAGGAAAGGTTCTGCTGTCTTTGTGTTCTCTCCCAGACGATGTGTCACCTCTAAAGCGGTAGACATTATCCAAGTTTGGAGATAATCTGTAACGAAAGACCACAGATGAATGTAATAATTAAAAAAACCTACACGTGACAAAGGCTCAGATTCCAATCAGGAGACCAAATAAAGAAACCCTGAAGAAACGCATGACACAACAGGAGAAGAACAGACTGCTTCAGAGCATGGTAAAATAGAGTAAAGATAGCCTTTGACTTACAACCAGTGGTGGGATTCAAATTTTTTTACTACTGGTTATGTGGGAGTGGCTTAGTGGCGTGGCTTGGTGACGTGGCTTGGTAGCGTGGCAGGGGAAGGATACTGTAAACTCTCCATTCTCATCCCATTCCAGGGGAAGGTTACTGCAAAATCCCATTCCCTCCCCATGTCACTAACCTGCTTTCCAGCTCCGTTCTCCTCTGCAGGGCAACCAAAGAAGACCCAGCCAATCAGCTGGGACTCGGGAGGCACAGACTAGTTGAGGGTGGGGCCAGTCAGAGGTGGTATTTGCCGATTCTCCAAACTACTCAAAATTTCTGCTGCTGGTTCTTCAGAACCGGTCAGAACCTGCTGAATATCACCTTTGCTTATAACCACAACTGAGCCCAACATTTCTGTTGAAACATTTGTTGAGTGAGTTTTGCGACCCTTCTGGCCACAAGTTGTTAAGTGAATCACTGCAGATGTTAGCTTAGTAACATGATTGTTAAATAAACCTGGCTTCCTCGTTGACTTTGCTTGTCAGAAGGTCACAAAAGATGATTTTTGGGACACTGCAACCATCATAAATGCATCCCAGTTGCCAAGCACCCAAATTTTGATCATGTGACCAGGGAGATACTGTAATGTTGCAAGTATAAAAAACAATGCTAAGTCACTGTTTTATGAAAAAGTCATAAGTTACTTTTTCAGAGCTGTCATAACTTAGAATGGTCATTAAGTCAAGGACTACTTGTACATTCTGAATTAGTAAAGAAAAGTACTTTCCTAGTTGAACTCCCAAGTCCTTGAGTTGATTTATCCTATAAAATGTTTAGGAAAGGAGTGAACAATATTGTCAGTGTTCCAAATCTGATTCAAGATGGGTTCGGGGCTGACAAATATATGACCTTCCAGATGTCTCTGAGCTATTCTAACCTTCCTGTTACATTGCTGATCATCAAATTAAGAGCTGGCATTCAAGGGCATGTATCATGCATTGAACTCTGGCTTAGGACCATGATAGGCCTAAAATAATAACACCTTCCTTTTGTCTTCCGGTTGTTTTTCAAAGTTAAATAAAAAGTATCACCTTCAGTTTATTAACTTTGATGGCCAGTCCTACTATTAAGCTGAGCGACTAAGCTTAATCAATGACTTAAGATACTAACGGAAGAAGTCAAACCTGGTAAGAAGGAAAGTATTGGTGAACCATTTGCTTTTGTTGAAGGACAGAGTTGTCTAAATTACATGGTCTGGCCCTCTCTGAAGCATCCTATCAGATTAAGCTGCCAATCTAGTCAGCTACAGATACTGACCAGAGAAAGGTCCAAGCAGAATTTTAAAAACTGGTCATCTGGCACCATATTCCGAATTAGAACAGCAAACACACATTGGCAACTGGACTGAAATATAAGCTATCCTAAGATTCGGTTCATAATTATAAAACCATCTTTATTGTAAAACCCAGTTGAAGTGAATTCAGCAGGGGCCTCGCTAGTTATTATACAATCTAGGGGAACGGAGCAATTTATTTGGCCAACGCATCAGAAAACAACACAGATGTGAAATCTGATTGTGTCACAAAAATTTACAAAGCCTTTGGCTTCCAGCATTTAAATGCACATTTTCAAGACAATGTTAGATATGGTCAGATAGCTAAATCAATAGCATTTCTATTCTGTTCTAAAGACAACATTATTAAACATTTATCTTTAAAATACAAAGATGTCATTTATAAATGGAACTAACATCACCAGATTGCATAGTCCTAGTAAATGTTTCCTTATAATATGTTTAAATACGTTTTTAAAATAGTTTAGTTTACTTTATTGTCATTGCACCTCGTACAATGAAAATAAATACCATCTTCAGTATATATTATGATTGAAAATAACCACAAACACACATCCTTTACATTCTATACATTGAATTGAAAACCCGACATTGCATTAATATTGCACTATAAAGTAGAATTCAATAGAGTTACTGCCCTAGGATAGAAGATGTTTTTCAGCCTATTTGTCCTTGTTTTTATTATCCTCCAATGCAAATTGCTATTATTTAATGTAGTAGCCCAGTTATCTGTGATCATTTAATCTGGGGATACTCATGTTTTTTGGGATACCAGTAATGCAACTAATGTTGGATGAAACATGCAGTTTGCTTGGCTACAATCCTGAGAAAGTGTTCAGAGGCCTTGAGGAGATAAACTCTGCCACTTGTGGGCTAGATCCCTTCCTCACCTGGCTTGTAGTGCTGTTGGGGTGGGTATATGAGATTGCTGGCTGGCACAGGCTGGATTGTGAATATCTCATTGTGGGAGGGAAAAGGAAATCAAACAAAAAATCAAATGCACAGTACAGTATATGTGGTACCTTGCTCTATAGTAGTAACTGTGAGAGGATCATGGAGTCGCAGGGGACAATCACTTAAATACGAACCAGCAATGTGTGGCAGCAGCCAAAAAAAACCCAACAGAATCCTAAGTTGCATTAACAGGGGGATAGAATCAAGATGCAAAGTATTAGTACAGCTTTATAAAGTTTTAATAAAACCACACTTAGAATACTGCATCCAGTTTTGGTCACCATATTATAAAAAAGATGCAGAGACTTTGGAAAGAGTGCAGAGAAGAGCAACAAAGATGGTTAGGGGGCTGGAGCAGAGGTGGTATTCAGCAGGTTCTGATCCAGTTCTGGAGAACCGGTAGTGGACATTTTGAGGAGTTCAGAGAACTAGCAAATCCCTCTGACTGGCCCCGCCCCCATCTATTGTCTGCCTCCAGAGTCCCAGCTGATTGGCTGGGTCTTCTTTGGTTGCCCTGCACAGGAGAAGGGAGCTGGAAAGCAGGTTAGTGGGGTGGGGAGGGAATGGAGATTTTGCAGTATATTGTTCCCCTGGAGTAGGGTAGAAATGGGGATTTTACAGTATCCTTCCCCTGCCATGCCCACCAAGCCATGCCCACAGAACTGGAAGTAAAAAAAAATTGAATCCCACCACTGGGCTAGAGGCTAAAATGTATGAAGAATGGTTGCAGGAACTGGGTTTGTCTACTCTAGTAAAATGAAGGACTAGGGTTAACATGATAGCATTCCAATATTTATGGGGCTGCCACAAAGAAGAGAGGGTCATCCTATTTTTCAAAGCACTGGAAGGCAAGATAACAACAACAAACAGTGGGTGGAAACTAATCAAGGAGAGGAGCAATCTAAAACTAATAAGAAATTTCCTAACATTTATTTGTTGAGATTTGAAGTTGCCACTTGATTGACCATTCCGATACATAGTCGAGGTCTTTTTGGAGGGTAGTAGTATTGTCTGTGGAGTTGAATAGCTTTACATCATCAGCGAAGAGAATGCAGTTGCTCTTAATATGATCACAGAGGTCATTTATGTAGAGCATGAAGAAAGTTGGTCCTAAAACACTGCCTTGGGGGACACCACTGTTGACAGGTCCAGAATTTCATAGGACGCTCCCAATTTTGACTATTTGTTGTCTGTTTGACAGGAATGCTTCTATCCAGTTATGTAAGTGTCCAGAGATACCATAAGATTTTAGTTTTAGTTGTAGTTTGCTGTGTACCACTGAACCAAAGGCTTTACAGAAGTCTTATATATTGGCAGAAAAAAATCAGAAAATAAAATACAAGCTGAATAGTCAAGACCTTGTTGACAATCCAAACTTTGTCAATGACCTTGGAGTACTCATCTCAAATGATCTAAGTGCTAGAGCCCACTGTAACTCCATAGCCAAAAAGGCGTTAAGAGTTGTTAACCTAATCTTACGTAGCTTCTTCTCTGTAATATCACACTACTAACTAGAGCATACAAAACATTTGCTAGACCTATACTTGAATACAGCTCATCAGTCTGGAACCCATATCATGTATCTGACATTAACACAATTGAAAAAGTCCAGAAATATTTCACAAGAAGAGTTCTCCACTCCTCTACTCATTGCAGAATACCTTATGCCACCAGACTTGAAACTCTAGACCTAGAAAACCTAGAACTATGCCGCCTCCAGTCCGATTTAAATATAGTATATGAAATCATACATTGCAATGTCCTACCTGCAAATGAATACTTCAGCTTCAATTATAACAATACAAGAGCACACAATAGATACAAACTCAAGGTTAACCACACCAACCTTGATTGCAGGAAATACGACTTCAGCAACAGAGTGGCCAATGTTTGGAATTCTCTACCTGACTCTCTGGTTTCTTCCCCAAACCCCAAAAACTTTAACCTTAGACTGTCTACTATTGACCTCACCCCCTTTCTAAGAGGCCTGTAGGGGGCGTGCATAAGCGCACCATCCCACCATCCCTGTCCTATTGTTTTTTATTTTTCTTATAAGTATCTATCTCATGTATTCAAAACTATATTTATTCTTATACCTGTATCTTGTAAGTGATTGACAAATCAAATAAATACTAAATACTAAAAAAACAATTAACCAGTGGAACGGCTTGCCTTCAGAAGTTGTGGTTGCTCCTCATAAGTAGTTTCTCATAACTAATAATACTTTAAAATATAAGTGAAATGGGGAGGAAGTAATTGGAAGCAATTAAGCAAAATTTATAATTGTGCCCATAGAAGCATGATACCTATTTGAAAAGGAATGTGTAAAATGTTTAAGACTTAAATGAATATTAATTTTAACGATAGAGTTTAATTGCTATGGATTATTGTTTTAATTATATTATAAACTTATAATTTTTTCTTATTTTAAAATACAGTACGTAGCTTTAGAATGTACTACACAGAATCCGAATGAAAATTATGTATTATTTTAAGTGTTAAATTTAGGGGAAAGATATAAAGGTGTCATACTCCAATCAGTGATTACAGGAGAAATTTTGTGTTAATGAGAAAAGATAACAGACAGCTGAAACAGAACAGACAAAGGATATAAGTATAATGATTTAAATTGAGATGAAATAAATAAAACAGAATTAAGAGGGTGAAAAGAGGGGAGAAGTTATATAAAAAATATAGAATGGTAAATAAGATATGAAATGGTATATAAAAGTGAGCATGAATTTGAATTTATGTCTGTACAAAAAGATGTAACCTGGGACTAAACTGCTTTCCAAAAAATATATTTTATGTTTTCATGTTTTGTGTTTTGTTTGTCTATGTTTGTTTATTGAAAATTAATAAAATTTCTTTTTAAAAAAAGTTGTGGTTGCTCCATCACTGGAGGCTTTTAAGAAGAGATTAGATAACCGCTTGTCTGGAATGGTATGTGGAGGTTGGACTAGAAGACCTCCAAGGTTCCTTCCAACTCTGCTATTCTATTATTCTAATATTCATGAATTTATTGAATACTCATCTTTTTTTAAAAAAAGCATTTGCAGATTAAGAGTTACCTTGTGGTGAGATGGGTGGCAAATAAATGTAAGAAGAGTTATTGAAGAATTATTGAAGTGTTAATAGAACTTGTTATTGAAGTGATAGATGTAGTAGTATTGTTACTGTATTATTATTTTTATTAGTTTTTGGCTTGTGTTCTTTTAGAGCCAAATGATTGAAGTGTGTTGATTGATCCCCGGGAAGTATTTTGGTAATTCAACTCCTTAAAATCATTTCATCCAGAGGCAGCTACTAGTATCTTCATTTCCATTTTCCAGCAAATTGAATTATGATGATGGTTTATAAAAAAATATTTATTATTAAGTTTATGTTTTGGGTTTGTACAAATACTCAGCATTTTTTAAAAAAATTAAAACATACTGAAACAATAAAACCACTGCACCTAAAATTAAAAAAATAAAATATTGTTAACCTAATGAACCCTTGACCAAAACAACGCATTTCTGTTTTCCCTAAGACCTGGGAAATGAAAAACTACTTGAAGCTTGCAACAGCCATCATTTATTTTGTCCCTGATTATTGGGTCTGTGTTTATTTAATCCAGGAATCAGGATGCAACCTACACTTATTAGTCTCAACCTAAGTGTTTCATTTGAAGCAATGAAAGAAGACTTGTCACGTTCAGTTGTTACTCTCAGAATGAAAAAGATCTGTTGTTAATTGGAAAAATAACTCACCTGCATGACTTAATAAAATGTTCTGGGGATTTTGGTATCTTTTACATACACAAACACACACACACACACACATGCTTTAGCAGGGACAATATCATCTACATTGATGGTGGCAGTTGCCAAAAGTAGAAGTCACACCCAACAACATTCTTGCAAATGACTTCTGATAAGAAGTTAAGGAGCAACACCTACTTGGTATTTTTCTTTCTCTATGACCTAAATCTAAATAACAACAGTCATGTTTAAAATAGCATCCTAGGAAGTGATGAAAGTAGATAGTAGAACCAGTTCAGTCTAGTGGTTAAGAGCCCAGACTTGAAAGCAGGAGACTGTGAATTCTAGTCCTGCTTTACTTAGTTTACTTTATTGTCATTGCACCTTGTATGATGAAATCAAACGCCGTCTTCAGTGCACATCATGACCATGAAAATAAACACAAACACACATCCTTCACCCTCCACACATTGAACCAAAAATCACCGACACTGCACCAACACTGCACTATACAGCAGAATTCAAAAGAGCTCCTGCCCTGGGATGTTTTTCAGCCTATTTGTCCTTGTTTTTATTATTCTGTACCGTTTGCCAGATGGTAATAGTTCAAAAAAAGGGTTCCCAGGATGAGATGGATCTTTGAGAATGTTTTGAATTTTATGTTTTATGTTGAGAATGTTTAGACATAATGTTTAGACAGAGTGGTCAATGTCTGGAATACTCTACATGACTCTGTGGTTTCTTCCACAAACCCCAAAAACTTTAACCTTAGACTTTCTACTATTGACCTCACCCCTTTCCTAAGAGGTCTGTAGGGGATGTGCATAAGCGCACCAATGTGCCTACCATCCCTGTCCTATTGTTTCTTTTTATTTTTCTTATATGTATCCATTTCATGTATTCATAACTATGTTTATACTTATACCTGTTATCTTACAGTATAATCACTTGACAAAATTAAATAAATAAAATAAAATATAATAAAAGCCAACAAGGTGACCTTCAGTCAATCACTCTCAGTCCAACCCACCACACAGAGTTGTTGTGTGGGGAAAATAAAGAAGAGAAAAGTACAATGGATATGTTTGCCACCTTGAGCTGTTTGTAAAAACAATAAAAATGGGATACAAATAAAGAAATACTCTATATCCGTGATGGTGAACCTATGACCCGTGTGCCACAGATGGCACACAGAGCCCTCTTTGCGGGCACGCGAGCCATCACCCCAGCTCGGCTCTGATGCATGCGCGCACGCCTCCCACTGGCCAGCTGGTCTTTGGGTCTCTGACATGCATGAGGGGCACCCCACATGCAGGGGACATGCATATATGTGTGGGGGGTGGGGCATATGTATGGGGGGGTGCTTGCAGGGGTGGGATTCTATAGGTTTGCACCTATTCGCTAGAACCGGTTGTTTACATTCTAAGTAGTTCGGAGAACTGGTTATTAGAAGAAATTACTGGCCTAAACCTGTAAGGAAGGCAGGAAGGAAACATTCTGGTGTTGCTTATAGAAACTGCCTCTCCATTAACCCTTATTATGTTCTTGGCAGGACTAAACTTCCTGTCTCAGGAATGTCTCTGGAGTTTTCCCCCCTCTTTTGCTGGTACTTTGCTTGTGTGGAGTGACCATTCAAAGTTACAATGTCACTGAAAGAAGTGACTTATAACCATTTTTCACACTTACAACTATTGCAGCATCCCCACAGTCACGAGAGGCCAGGCGAGGAGATGCGTGCCTCGATGTGAGTGATGTTGAGTTGGCCACGCCCAGCCAGTCACATGACCACCAAGCCACGGCCACCAACTAAGCCACGGCCACAGAACCGGTTGTTAAAAAAATTGAATCCCACCCCTGGGTGCATGCACGGGGAACGTATGCGTATTGCATTTTGGGGGTTTGCACACATGCACGCGCATTCAGTTTGAACACTCAGTGCCGAAATGGCCACCACTGCTCTATATACTAGTGAAGGTTCAGTAAACACCTGATGCCTTCAACCTTGTTGGTGAATGTCTACATCTGGAATGAAAAGAGAATGTTAAACTGCTTGTCGTAGTGACTGCAGCTATGGCAAACACGGCTAATTATTATTATTTTACTAGAAAACGAACAGGCAAGTTGTGCCACACCCATTCTTTCTTACCTTCTAAGAAGACATTTACTTTTAAGGTTTGCTTCTCCCCCTCTGGCCAGGCCAGGATTACTTTGAAACAAACTGCTACAGAGCCACTAATTTATTTGCTAACAATGTCCTGGATTGTGTGTGAAGCCGAAAGACAAATACAAGTTTCTTTAAAAATATTGTTTTGCTTCTTAACATACTATGGTAGGAAGTTAGCATCCACCCCCTCTCCTAGAAAAATGAAATATTCTGGGAAATATTTAAAAGGCAGAATATTTCCTCTAAAAAGAGAAGTACAAACTCAGAAGCAGAAACTCACCTCAGAAGCAGAAGCTCACTCCCACCTTTGTTAATGGGCGGGACATTAAGGCCTGGGCCACAGTATTCTACATAACAAAGGCCTCTGCCCATCTCACCATCTGGCCTGGGAAGATTGCATCAGCCAGCACTCAGGTGAAGCCATGTGGTCCAGACAAAGGCTACAAAGTTAGCTAAGACCCCCACCCCTAGGAGTCTGACAGCCAGTGGGATATGTTTCTTACACAGGAACAGGAAGCACTAAGGTGGGGCGCAACAGAGGGTATAAAACTAAGGGACTCTCAACAACTTGGTCCTTCTTTTCCTTTACCCAACATCTTGAAGCGTGGGATCGTCCTTTTCACTCTGGAGTTCCAGGCCATGTGGTCCTGGTCCTCCATTAAACCATCTTTCCAAACAGCCTCCATGTTTCCAGTGTCTTTTTCCCCACTTGGAACTGAACCCAGAAGGATAATTCTTGCAACACTATCTTTCCTTTTTTTTCCTTTTGGTGATGCTGTAAGTGATCATGTAATGGTCACATGATCAAAATCCAGGTGCTTGACAATTGGCAGGTATGTCTGCAGTGTCCCAGGGTCATGTGATCCTCTTTTGCGACCATCCGACAAGCGAAGTCAATAGGGAAGCCAGTTTCACTTAATGACTGCGTTTCTAACATAACAACTGCAGCGACTGGCTTACCAGCTTTGGCAAGAAAAGTCGTGAAATGGGCAAAACTCACTAGAACAACTGTCCTGCTTAGCCACAAAAATTCTGGGGTCAATTGTGGTCGTAAGTAGAGGACTGCCTGTAGACAGTGGCAAGATATCCATGTGGCTAAAATAAAATTATATTCTCTCCAACAAAATCAGGTGATTATACAAGTCTGTTGGAATAATATTATCAGGCCTATTGTCAAGAGTTAGCAAATATCCACTCTACCCCTGAATGAAACAATTTGTTTCATTCAATTTGTTTGGCAATTTTATTAGCTTTGCATGAACTGGGATGGAAAATATTTGACTATGTCTTTTGAATGTCTGAGGGCAGGATGGAAATTTATAGATTTGTTTGCTCATATGTACATGGTTTCCTTTGACACAGTTTCTTCTGGCAGCCTAATGCTTCTTGAGCTATTTTATTTCAAGTAGGCCTCACCTAATAGTAATATATAGACTATCTGTTCAAAACACTATTAGGTGATAGTATATCGCTACCAGTTCTCTAGAACTGATCAGAACCTGCCGAATACCACCTCTGGTGTGTACACATAATACCTGATACATATCTTCGGCTCTGAGAAGCACAAAGCCGAAGACACAAGCCTGAAGATGATGAATGAGACTTCATCGAAACATTGCCTAGATACTTCCAATTTTACACGGGAGAAACCCCAAATCACCAAATATGTGTGTGTGTGTGTGTGTGTTTTCTTAAGTTTTTGCGGGTATTTATATGTATGGTATTCAGCTTTGTTCGGGTATTTTCCCACGTCATTATAGTTGTGCTTTTAAAGTTGAAGCAACGTTTCGGCAGAATCTCACCTGCCATCATCAGGCTTCTGTATTGTGTTCGTCTGTGTATACATATACATATACATATACATATACATATACATATATTTGAACAGGTAGCATGTGTTCATACCAGAGATGGTGTTCAGCAGGTTCTGATCAGTTCTGGAGAACCAGTAGCAGAAATTTTGAGTAGTTCGGAGAACCGGCCAATCCCACCTCTGACTGGCCCTGCCCCCATCTATTCTCTGCCTCCCGAGTTCCAGCTGATGGTCTGGGTCTTCTTTGCTTGCCCTGCACAGGAGAAAGGAGCTGGAAAGCAGGTTCGTGGGGTGGGGAGGGAATGGGGATTTTGCAGTACCCTTCTCCTGCCACGCCAACCAAACCACACCCACCAAGTCACACCACGCCCACCAAGCCATGCCCAGAGAACCGGTAGTAAAAAAATTTGAAACCCACCACTGGTACACACACACACACACACACACACACACACACACGTATACATATACACACATACATACATG
The DNA here is from genome assembly GCF_049901715.1 of Pseudonaja textilis. Classification (NCBI taxonomy): domain Eukaryota; kingdom Metazoa; phylum Chordata; class Lepidosauria; order Squamata; family Elapidae; genus Pseudonaja; species Pseudonaja textilis. The sequence continues at coordinate 243,497,878 of NC_141991.1, read as the reverse complement.
TGAGTGAGTGCGTTTATTGAACAGGTAGCCTATATGTTTAAAATATGTATTTATATATTTTGTGTGTGTATATAAAATATATATTTATATCGTGTGTGTCTGTGTATAATATACATACACACACACACACACACACACACACATACATGTTCAATATATATATTGAACTACCTGTTCAGTAGGCTTCCTGTTCAAAGCACTATTAGGTGAAGTCTACCTGAAATAAAGTAGCTCAAGAAGCATTAGGCTGCCAGAAGAAAGTATGTCAAAGGAAACCATGTTTGGAATGTGGTAGGTCATATTATTCCTGCCAGAGGAAAGAGCCAGCTCTGCTATTAGGGGAAAAGACGCTGCCTCAGATGACAAATTCTTCAGGAACCTTCTTCTCCTTCAACATTTAAAGCCATTGTGAAGTCCTTAGCAGCTATAAAATGCCCCAAATTTACGATAGGGTGACACTGTTTGCTATTCTTCTTTGATGATAGAAATGGCAGCATATGGTTGGATCACAAATGAACTGGAAAAGCTAGGAACATTTCCACCCTTAAAAGTTATATGGTAATTAATGCTGTGTGGATTCAGCCTTAAAGTGCCATAGTGATGCCTCTGTCAACTAAAAAGATGCCCCTTTGGTCTTTTTAGCTGTCAGAAAAAGGGAGTGGGGGAAAACAGTGCATCCCTTAAGTGCCTAGATAATCACCCTGGCAGCCCAAAGTTGTCGGAATGCAAGAAAATTACTGGAGAGCCTGATTGATGACTCTTGGGGATGGATGTGTCCCATTGGAGAATACACACCCAGGGTGTGGGGGGATGATCAGAGTTAAGGGGGAAATGAATGATGTATTTTAGTATCAGCTGCCCCCAGCTAACACCACTATGGCCACTTCTAATAAATCAATTTGATTTTCTCTGAGATGCGGCTAGAGACTTATGATTTGAATCGGGGTGGATTTGTTGGAGTCCTGACAGCCTCATGATGATGTAGATCACTACTGTTAAATGACTTCTGTCATCTAAATAACCCTGAGAGGGGGTTGTATTCAGGGGTGGGCTTCAAAAATTTCAGCAAGGGGTTCTCTACCCAGTTGCTGGGTGGGTGTGGCCATAGTGGGCGTGGCCTAGTTGGCCTCCTGCACCATGGCGATGGCGGGGGGGGTGTTTGCCCTCCCCAGGCTCTGGAGGTTTTCCTCAAACGACCGTGAGGGTGAAAATGGCCTCCCTGGGCTCTGGAGGTTCTCTGGAGGCTAGAAACAGGCCCATTTCTGGTCTTCCTGAACTTCCGGGTGGCCTGTTTTTCACCCTCCTTGAGCCTCCACGCGCACCTGTACTTACTTGCATCCAAATGGGCCACTTAGGGACTCCTGGGAGGAGCGGGCTGGGTGGGGCGAGGCCAGCCAGGAGTGGGAATTGGGGGTTCTCTGAAGTTTTTCAGGGCCAGAGGAGGCAAATGCTCAACTTAAGATATCTGCTTCAAACAGAATATATTTCCTAATTTATATATTTATATTTGTGTATATTAATTTTATAAATAGCTCAAGGCAGCACACATATCCAGAATGCCTTCCTTCTCCAATTTTCCCCACAACAACCCAGTGAGGTGGGCTGAGCTGAGAGAGAGAGACAGAGACAGAGTGACTGGCCCAAAGATCCCCAGTTGCCTTTCATGGCTAAGGCGGGACTTGAACTCATGGTCTCCTGCCTTCCAGCCTGGTGCCTTAACCACTAAACCAGGGGTGTCAAACTCATGTTATCATGGCAGCGTCACATGACGTATCATGACTTTCCCCCCCTTCACTAAAACGGGCGTGGGCATGGCCAAGCATGTGACGCATCCGGCCCACGGACCACGAGTTTGACAGCCCTGCGCTAAACCAAACTGGCTCTATCCATGAGCTCAGGATTACAAAGGAAATGCATGCTTGCAGAAAATATAGAATTGGTGCTGCCAGGCCTCTTATTTAGCCTTAAAAACAATTCTCATATTTTCTGCTTTATTAGGAGTTGACACGTCAGGAAACGCTGACATGTCAACTCCTAATAAATCAGCCTTTTTTTCTTTGAGAGATGCAGCTGGAGACTTATGATTTGAATGGGGGTGCATGTCGGAGTCCTAACTCCTGAGGCTTTCGCATCCCTCTCAGCAGAGTTGGATATGCCAATTCTACTTGTGAAGCTGTGCCATTAAGCCTTAAGTAAGCCTTGTGTCATGTTTTACAAGAGGCTATTAAGGGCTGAATTCAGCCTGTCTTTTACACGTTTACTGACATTTATCCTCTGGCTTAGCCTCACCCAGAAGATGTCCAGAGTCTGTGGTTAAAACCATCAAGGTAGCAGCTGCGACAGTGCCATCAAAGCCCCACCCTGGTTAAAAATGTGCCATGCACATAAATTGCACCATGTTGGCCCACTTCTCGCCTGGGCTTTTCTTGCCACGCCTTGCCACGCCTTATATTCCAGCTGTTATGCATCGCTCATATCCTGAAGATTATGAGCAGGCCTTAGCATCCTGGAATAATCCTAGCCATAGTTTAAGGATAAAGTGAGTTTGACTGTTGATTTGGGTTTTAAATACAGTTAGTCCTTGATTTCCGGTTGGATTCTCAGTTACAACAGACCTCCCACAGCTACTTATGATCCCGTTGTCCCAAAGGTGCTTTTTCAAGAGGCAACTTTCTTGTTTTTTGTTTTTTGTTTTCCTTCGAAGACATTTCGCTTCTCATCCATTCCATTCCCCAACATGCAGTCAGAGCTGAAGAAGCTTCTTGGATGAGAAGCGACACATCTTCAAAGGAATAAAACAGAAAGTCCAGTCTGGGATCAAAGTCCACAAGTCTTAAAGTTTGGGGACCCCTGCCATAGACATTTAGCTATGCATTTTGGGATGAACACCCTTGGAATGGCGAAGGAGTATGAACGGATTTCCAGAAAAAAATTGCAGACTACAGGAAGCATTTGTGTTTCAGTTTGAGATGGAAACAACACAAACTCATCCCCAACAGCTTGTGCCTGGATTCAACAGTGAAGGGCAGAAAACATCCTGCAGAAAACACAGCTCCACAACACAGTCCTTTCAGCAGTTCCAAGAAAGCTCCACACCAGTGGTGGGATTCAATTTTTTTTACTACCGGTTCTGTGGGTGTCGCTTGGTGGACGTGGCAGGGGAAGGATACTGTAAAATCTCCAGTCAGAAGTGGGATTTGCCGGTTCTCCAAACTACTCAAAATTTCCACTACTGGTTCTCCAGAACTGGTCAGAACCTGCTGAATACCACCTCTGCTCCACACCCATTTGCACGACCCAGGGGACCCTGAAGAAAACAGACAAACCTCCAAGTGGCCTCAACAACTCTCTAAAAGGATGCAAACGGCCAACTGTCTGCAAGGAACATAAATCCTTCCATTCCCCACCATCCAGTCAGAGCTGAAGAAGCTTCTTGGATGAGAAGCAAAACATCTTCAAAGAAAAAACAAGAAAGTCCAATTGCCTCTTGAAAAAGTACCTTTGAGACAACCACAACCTGGAGGACTGACAATCTCCATAGACATTTATGATCTGGTTTCAAAGTTCTGACTGCTTCCTTTCCACGGCCACATGATTACATTTGGACTGTTTACCAACCAGCCCAGTTTTATAGCTGTTTGCAGTGTGTCCCACTGTCATGTAACTACCATTTATAACTTTTTTTTAAAGCTGGAAATCAGTATTTGCTTCCAGGTTTCTGCAAAAGACAGCCATTGGGTATATAAGTTTGCTTAACAACTGCTACATTCACTTAGTATCTCTGGCGTTGGCTTAGCCACTATGGCAGGTGTGTCAAACTCAAGGCCCGTGGTCCAGATATGGCCTTTCGGGTGCCTAGATTTGGCCCATAGGGCCAGGCTGGAAATAGCAAAGGACTGGCCTGCGGTGCCTCTGGCAGCCAAAATGGAGCATGGGGCGGGGACTGCGTGCGGCCCTCCTGTGCCCCGTTTTTGCCCTGGACGGCCTCTTGCAGTACTTTGCCAGCCAAAATTAGGCATGGAGGAGGGGGCTAAGGGAAGCCATCCACACCCCATTTTGACCAGCAAAGTGCTGAAGGAGGCGTCTATATTGTCTACTCCCCGCCTCACTGGCTGGGGAACTACAATGCTGATCTGGCCCTTAAAGACATCCAGTTGGAACATACAATCATATGTGGTGGCAATGCCCCAAAGCTAAAAAAATACTGGGAAAAATTGAGGAAATAGATACAAGAAATTACAGGGTATGATATCGGATTTGAACCAGAAACGTTTTTATTGGGGAAAGGAAAATTTAAAGAAACATACCCAATACGTCATACAACACATAATAACACCGGCAAAAATTGCTTATCCTGAGAGCTGGAAAGTAGATGAGGTACCCTCTGAGAACATGGTAATAAACAAAATACTTGATTGTGCCGAGATGGATAGGCTTACGAGGAAACTGAAAGGTAAAGAGGAGCCTGAGTTTTATGAGATATGGGAAATGTTGCATATATGGTTAGAGAAGCAAGGCTCGATACAGAAAAGAATTGTAAATATATGTAACGCTTGACACAGTACTGTTAAAATGTAAATTAATATGTATTTTTGAAATAAATAAAATACTAATAATAAAAAGAAGAAGAAATCAAGTTTGACACCCCTGCACTACGGCAATTATTTAACATCTGCTGGAAAAAAGATAATAAAATCAGTCACAATGACATGCATTTTAAAGTTATTGTAAACCACCCAAACATAGTGCAACATTTTGCTACAGGTTCCGTTTGTGCAACAAATGCAAACAATGGCTAGCAACTACTTCAATGTCTGCAGCTATTTCAAAAGAATGAAATTTGAGAGGTGCTTACAATAAGAACCAAGGAAAGTGTTCAAAGCAGCTCTACAAATCTTGAAGAAGATTCGCTTTCTTAAAGGATTCAAAAAGAGGTGCTTCACACACGGCCCTCTGTGTTTGAAGACATCTCTTTTGAAGGATTTGCACAGCCTTAATTCTCTAAATACCTTGGAAATCTTCAGACTGAAAGAACGAGGAAAGAGAGAAATAATTCAAAGAATACGAGGATGCAATCTACCTCCCTTTTGAAGAGAAACCCGGTGTTTTGATCGTTTGCATCCACACATTTATTATTAGAGGAATGTTACTTAAATTGTTTGTCCAAGGACTCCCAGGGAGTCATTTAAATCCCTCTCAGAGTCCTGCAAAATATTGAAGATATTTGCAAAAATTGAAAACAATGCCACTCTTCTCATTTTTTTCTTGTCAAAAGCTGTTGGGTTTTTCATGAAAAAAAATTTATGTTAATATTGAATCGGATTGTTATTATTTCTATATAATTCAAAAAATAGTGCACAAATGTATCACTTTTCATTTTTCATATGACAAATCTTGATCAGTACAAACCATGCAAAGCTCCTTTGAGGTCCGCCGTAATTTTTAAAAACAGGAAAAGTAAGGGTTTTTTTTTTTAAAAAAAGAAACACTGCATTAGGCTATTGCCACACACTAATTTCTCAAGCACAAGAAATTTCAGGAGCATTTGTACAAACTAAAGAAAAGGTGCATTAAATCAGATCAAAGGAAAGCATGCAGCTAGAATGAAGGCACCCTATGAGAATTTTGTGATAATTCAGTGTACAGCTAAGCAGCAACTAGGACAGGGGTGTCAAACTCAAGGCCCGCAGGCCCGATCCAGCCCATGGGGCTTAGATCTGGCCCGTGGGGCCACCCTGGAAACAGCGAAGGACTGACTCACGGTGACTCTGCCAGCAAAAATGGAGTTCGGAAGGGCAGCGGCCCTCCCAAGCTCCATTTTCGCTGGAAGAGGTTTTCAGGAAACCATCGCAGCCTAAAATGGAGGTTGGGAGGGCTGCAGGTATCCCTCCCAAGCTCCATTTTCGCTGGCAGAGGTTTTCAGGAAACCATCGCAGCCTAAAATGGAGGTTGGGAGGGCTGCAGGTATCCCTCCTGAGCTCCATTTTTGCTGGCAGAGGTTTGCAGGAAACCGTCGCAGCCTAAAATGGAGGTTGGGAGGGCTGCAGGTATCCCTCCCGAGCTCCGTTTTCAGCGGCAGAGGGTTGCAGGAAGCTATTGCTGTCAAAAACAGAGCTCGGGAGCCTGTTTTCACTGGCAGAGTGCTTGGGAGCCACCACAGGCACCCCTGACATGAATGATGTTGAACTGGCCACACGCACCCTAGCAGTGTCCACCTCGGCCCCCTGAGGTCAAACACAATCTTGATGCGGCCCTCCATGAAATAGAGTTTAACATCCCTGAACCAGGAAGTGAAGCCCTAGCAGGAGGAGAACTACACAGCCCTAATTTCTAATCCAAGATTATCATAAAACCTACAATGACCTAGTTAAAAGCAATGTCCCAGGAAATACATTCTCCTTGCCCTAGTACTGGTAGTGATAGACAGTGGACTTTGATCCAAGGGGGAGGTTCTCAGAACCCAGATACATATTTAAAGCAGTGCCTCGGGGAAACAAAATGCTGGCAGAGTGCCATCCAGCTACGTTTTTGTAGGTTTGTATTTGAAGGACCTGCTATCTAGCAACATGGAGAATGGAGAACTTCGTCAGTGTGGTTGGGGTTACATGGATATGGCCAGTAATTGTGTGGAAGTTGCCCTTCATTTGTTTTCTCCCACTTGTGCCATCATTTTGCACATAGTTCTGGTTGATATATTTCAGGACACACACAGTAAAACAAAAACAAGGCTCTAATGCAGGTAGTGGTGGAAGGAATGAGAAGAAGAGGATGAGCAAGAGCAAAATGGATGGGCACAGTTACAATGGCAAGACTGCATCTTGGGAGACTTGAAAAGTTCAGAGAAAAGCAACTAAGATGATCAAAGGCCTGGAGACTAAAACATACAAAGAATGACTGCAAGATTTGGTTTTGGCTCATCTAAAGTACAGAAGAATTAGGGGCGACATGATAGCAGCATGCCAGTATTTGAGGGTCTGCCACAAAGAAGAGGAGCTCAAATTATTCTCCAAAGCACCAGAAGGCAGGGCAAGGAACAATGATTGGAACGAAGGAGAGACTTCCTAACAATAAGGACCATTAGCCAATGGAACAGCTTGCCTTCAGAAATCATGGGTGCTCCATCACTGGATGTTTTTAAGAAGAGTCTCTAGACAGTCACTTATCTAAAATAGTATAGGTTCTCCTGCTTGAGCAAGGGGCTGGACTAGAAGACCTCCAAGGTCCCTTCCAGCTCATTCTATTCTAAGACCTGAAAGAAGACCTATTACCTTAGGGTTAGATCCAACATGGAGAACATCTACCTATGTAATTGCTAAGAATCAACAACGATTTGATGGCACAAAATCAATTTTTTTTAAAAAAAGACTGATAAGCTTTTTATTCTAGAGTTAAATCTATGGTTTTCCCCAGTATAATGAATGGCTGTGATAGTTGGACCATAAGGAAGGCTGAGCAGCAAAGAATCAATGCTTTCGAATTGTGGTGTTGGAGAAGTTTCTTAAGAGTCCCTTGGACTGCAAGACAAAGAGGTGAGTCAATCCTAAAGGGAGTCGACCCTGATGGTTCTTTGGAAGGACAGATGCTGAAGGTGAAGCTCAAATACTTTGGCCACCAAATGAGAAGAAAGGACTCGTTTGGAGAAGGCACCAAAGTTGGGAAAGATGGAAGGCAAAAGGAGGAGGGGATGGCAGAGGTTGAGATGGTTATAGGGTCATTGATGCAATGAACATGAATTCAGAAAAACTCTGGGAAAGAGTGGCAGAGGCGCAGGGGTGGCTGACATGTTGTGATCCATAGGTTTTGAAGAATTAGACATGACTTAGTCACTGAACAACAGAAAGCTTCTATTCATCTCTCACTCATACTAATTGGCAAGGAATCCCTAAAATCAGCTTTTTTCCTCTCTGTTGGCTGAACCTAAGACTTTTTGCAACCAAAGTCCTTGGGTTCTTTCTGAGCCACCAGTCTTCCTATGTGCTCCCTCCCCTTGAGATGTTTCCACAATGTGAGATTTCAACAACCAACATCCAAAACAGTGGTGGGATTCAAATTATTTTTTACTACCGGTTCTGTAGGCGTGGCTTGGTGGGCATGGCAGGGGAAGGATACTGTAAAATCTCCAGTCAGAAGTGGCATTTACTGGTTCACCGAACTACTCAAAATTTCCACTACTGGTTCTGCAGAACTGGTCAGATGTGGTATTCAGCAGGTTCTGACCAGTTCTGGAGAACCAATGGAAGAAATTTTGAGTAGTTTGGTGAACCGGCACATACCACCTCTGACTGGAGATTTTACTGTATCCTTCCCTTGCCACACCTACTAAGCCACACCCACAGTACTGATAATAAAAAAATGTGAATCCCACCACTGCGCTGAATACCACCTCTGATCCAAAAGATGAGAAAAGCACAGAGCCACTTGCTAACAAACTTTCCCGATTGTGCAAAAGAATATAAGGAACAGCAGCAGCAGAGACTCGCAATATTTCAGATAGAAGCAGAAAATGTGGGGTCAGAGAGAGGCAGCACAGATAAGAGAGTAAATAGCGAAAAGAGAGAAGATTAGGGCTGAAGTTTCATAGAGGATACCAGATGGAAAAATTGCACAGCATTCTATTTTTACACCACAAAAAAGATCAGGTTAGCATTCTTCTCTGCAGCGTGGATGAAAAATATAGATTTGTATCAAGTTAGTGACATATTGCTGAGCAAGGATGGAGGGGATTGAATCTAGATATGGCACCACATCTTCAATACACCTGTGTCTGTGGGGCTATTGAGATGTTTAGGGGCTTGTAAATCTATCTATATAAAAACGAAATACCACTCACGCATCATTACAAAATCTCCAGAACTGTAAAGCCTACAAACTTGAAATTTGGCACGTATGTTCCTCTTGGCTTCTAGGTGCTCACTAAGAAAAGATTTTTCAAAATGACCATCAGAGCATTAGTATTTTGTACAGAGGTGGTATTCAGCAGGTTCTGACCAGTTCTGGAGAACTGGAAGCAGAAATTTTGAGTAGTTTGAAGAACTGGCAAATACCACCTCTGACTGGAGATTTTACAGTATCCTTCCCCTGCCACGCTCACTAAGCTACGCCCACAGAACCTGTAGTAAAAAAATTTGAACCCCAGCACTGATTTCATATATTATTATTAACACGCTCTGATGCTAAGGAGTTCTACTCCCTTTCCCCATCTGAAAAGAAATCTGTTACAAATGCAAAACACAAGCAGAGGAGAGGCATTTCAGTTTTTCACAGCACCAAGCAGCTTTAGTACAGAACAGTTGAGCTAAGCCATGCCCAGGCTGCTTGCTGTCTCCTTCTTGCTCACACAGCAAATACTGTTTCAGTTTCCAAACAGCCCTCAACTCTCTCACACACGGACAGGACGCTAGCCAGATGAATACCGATGGATGCTGGTAGGCAGAGGCACAATTGTATTTTTCTTACTTTCCTCCACAAAAACTAAGCCCAACAACACAGTTTCATAGCGAAGCACGGGTATCAGCTAGTTTCTCAATATATCATGGTTCTTTGGAAAAACAGCTGTCATATTACTGTGATTGAAATCTGCATCTAGGTTTAACTGCAGGAAGTTTCAGTGTTGGGAGGCAACCTCAGGACATCAACAAAATATATTTATTTAATCCTATGATATCTCCAAAGTGGTTGAGGCAGTTTATATGCAATAATTAACACTGTTTGGGAATTATCCTGAGCAAAGGCTGGGTTCCCTTAGTCCTAAACTATTCATCTAGTCTTTCTTGGCCTGGTGTCCTTCAGATCTGTTTAGAGAACATCTTCCAGAAATTAAAATAGGCTTGGCCTATTCCTGAAAATTTGGAGTTTCAATCTCAGTGCAGCTGGAGGGCATCAAGTTGTAAGTTCCCAGCTTTTAGGGTAGGAAAACAACACATTGTCTTTCATGACTTAGCCAAAGATCTACTTCATCCAAGATCGGATGTCTACATTTTATGAAATTATTTGCAAACTGTTCAGTGGGTCTGGTAACCAGGTTAGTGAGGTTACAAGGCTGCCATCTTCAAGACCTTTAAGTTTTCTTGACAAGATTTGCAGTGGTTTGTCTTTGGCTTCTTCCTACAAAATTGAGACAGAGGCCCTGAAGTCACCCTTTTCTCTGTCATATCCATCTGAATGAAAAAGTAATCTAGATTTGAAAGTTGGGCAGGGCAAACTTAGTTAGCTCTTGGATAGGAGACCACCAGTAAATTTCAGAGTTGTAGGCTAGCCCAGGGGTCTCCAACCTTGGAAGCTTTAAGCCTGGCAGATTTCAACTCCCAGAACTCCGCAGCCATTCTGGAAGTTGGAGACCGCCAGGCTTAAAGTTGCCAAGGTTGGAGACCCCTGGGCTAGAAGGTTTGAAGTCAAAAGGACCTGCTGGAATGTAGTAGTTGGGGAAAACTCCTTCACTGACCAGAAGAAAGCAGGAAACCTTAACACCAATAGGTAGGTAGGTAGGTAGGTAGGTAGGTAGGTAGGTAGATAGATAGATAGATAGATAGATAGATAGATGGATAAAGATGGATGGATGGATGATGATGGTGATGATGATGATGAAGAAGAAGAAGATAGATAGATAGATAGATAGATAGATAGATAGATAGATAGATAGATAGATAGATAGATAGATAGATAGATAGATAGATAGATAGATAGATAGATAGATAAATAAATAGATAGATGATAGATAGATAGATAGATAGATAGATAGATAGATAGATAGATAGATAGATGATAATAGATAGATAGATAGATAGATAGATAGATAGATAGATAGATAGATAGATAGACAGACAGACAGACATGCAGGGATAGATAGATAGATAGATAGATAGATAGATAGATAGATAGATAGATAGATAGATAGATAGATATGATGGATGGATAGATGGATAGATGGATTGATGATGATGATGATGATAGATAGATAGATAGATAGATAGATAGATAGATATGATAGATGGATAGATGGATTGATGATGATGATGATAGATAGATAGATAGATAGATAGATAGATAGATAGATAGATAGATAGATAGATAGATAGATAGATAGACAGACAGACAGACAGACAGATAGACACACTCATACACCCACAACGCCTATAGCTGTAATGGAACACTGAAGTGCTTTCTTTTCAGATGAAACCCAGGAAGAAAAATACATTTTTTCCTAGACATTTTAACCGCCTTCCTAGCACTCTCCCCTTCCTCAAAAGAGACCCAAAGCGCCGATGCCCCCACCAAACCGCCCCCTTTCCTCCCCTTGACTCCCAAACTGGCTTCTCGTCTTCGTTCCCACAACCAAGACCCGCGCACCGCCTTTCCCGCCGATTCCCCCACAAGGAGACCACGAGGTTTCTGAGGCAAAGCGGCTGCCGGGCTTTAACTGGGGAGTTTCCCCCCACTCCTCCCATTTCCATTCAGCCCCGAAAGCTTTCGCCTTGTCTCTCTGAGCGCCGGCCTACCTTACGGGGTTGTTGTGGCTGGGGAGGAGGAGGGGGAAAAAAAGCGCGTCGGAAAGGAAAGCAACCCGCGGAGAAATGCACCAGCCATAGTTCGAGACTTAGCCAGGGAGACGCCGCCTCGCAAAAAAAGCGGGAAGCCTGATCGCGACCCACCGGCTTTCTACCCCACCCGAGGTCGGCCTGACAGGATTAGCCGCCGCTCCTGGCTCTTTACCTGGGCGGTCTGTTTGCCGACGGGATTCCCCGCCACCTCGGACGCTCCTTCTCCAACTTCTTCTCCCGGCCGCGGAGTTCCGGCCGGATTTTGCCCTTCGCTTTGGAGCTGGGCGGCTCCTTCCCGGCGCCCGCCCTCAAGCGCTCGGCGGGATTCCTTCGCTGGCCCTCCGCCGCCTCGGCGGCGGGAGGCTTCTCGAGCGGGAAGGAATGGGCCGAGCGCTGGATTCACACGTTGCAACGAGATACGCGCGCTCGGAGATTCGGGTTCTGGAACTGGGGTTGCGGGGTGTGTATGTGTGTTTGTGTGTGTCCCTGGTGCTGAATTAAGTCCGTTTTCTGAGTTCCCGGTTGGATTAATACAGTATGCTAAACCCGGTTAAGCGAAAGGCAGAACATTCGACAAAAGGGTTCTGTTCTCGCAACAACCATCCCGCATCTTAGTGGGGTGGAACAAATTGTGAAGCCCCTGCAGGTGGGCCGTAAACTCCCCTCATGGCTTGGCTTTGAAGGGTATTCTTGCTTAAAATGTGAGTGGCTTGCTTGGACTTCAATAGGATGTTATACTACAGCGCTCTTTCTCCCTCTCCCTCCCCTCCATCATCTATTTCTTCCTTCCCTCCCTCCCCCTCTCTCTCCCTCCCTCTTCCTCTCCTCCATCATTTATTCCTTCCTTCCCTCTTTCCCTCCCTCTCTCTCTCCCTCCCCTATCATCTATTCCTTCCTTCCTTCCCTCCATCTCTTCCTCCCTCCCTCCCTCCCCTCCCTCTCCCTCCCCTCCATGTCTATTCCTTGCTTCCCCCTCCATCTCTCCCTCCATCTCTCCCTCCTCCCTCTCCCTCCCTCCCCTCCATCATCTATTTCTTCCTTCCCTCCCTCCCTCTCTTTCCCTCCCTCTTCCTCTCCTCCATCATTTATTCCTTCCTTCCCTCTTTCCTCCCTCTCTCTCTCATTCCCCTCCATCATCTATTCCTTCCTTCCTTCCCTCCATCTCTCCCTCCCTCCCTCCCTCTCCCTCCCCTCCATCATCTATTCCTTGCTTCCCCTCCCTCCCTCCATCTCTCCCTCCCCTCTCTCCCTCTCCCCTCCATCGTCTATTCCTTCCATCCCTCCCTCCATCTCTCCTCCCTCCATCATCCCTTCCTTCCCTCCATCTCTTCCTCCTCCTCCATCTCCCTCCTTCCCTCCCTCCCTCCATCATCTATTCCTTGCTTCCCCCTCCCTCCCTCCATCTCTCCCTCCCTCTCCCTCCCCTCCATCTCTCCTTCCATCCCTCCCTCCATCTCTCCCTCCTCATCATCTATTCCTTCCTTCCTCCATCTCTTCCTCCATCCTCCTCCCTCCCTCCATCATCTATTCCTCTTCCCCCTCCCTCCTCCATCTCTCCCTCCCTCCCCTCTCCCCTCCCTCTCATCGTCTATTCCTTCCATCCCTCCCTGTGTTAAAACTTCCTGTTATAGGTATATATGTATTATTCTCAAAAGTGTGAAATGCACGTTAGGATGTCCACACCTGGGTAGGTCAGAATCCCGGCTCTTCCTTTTCAGCATTGCTCTGATTTCCAGGGGAAGGAACGGAGAAGAAGAAAGAATTGCAGTTAGTTCTTGACTTATGACTATAATGGACATAACGACTTATGGCATTATGGTCATAAGTTGTGACATTTGAACCACCTGATCCCCCTCTTTTTACAACCTTTTTTTTGCGGTGGTCGTTAAGCAAACTCATTGTTCACTAGGGGCCAAAAATCAGAAGTAAATGCTGATTTCTGGGAAAAAGTCATCAAACATAACTGTGGGACTGTGGGTCGCTGCATAGGGCCATAAATGTGGGTCATCAGCCAAGTGCCCCAAATGCAGTCACATGATTGGGTGGCAGCCACCAAAACTTTGGAACCAGGTCATAAATATTCGTGGGGCAGTCTGTCATAACTTCAAACAGTCACTAAGTGACAGGTCATAAGTCGAGGAACAAGCAAGGTTTGCTTATTGATTTCTCCTGGAGAAGGAGCCACACTGCCCCACTGATACAGAAAAAGCCGCAAGGATGCTCTCAGAAGGGAAACATTAGCACAAAAGTCCACCTCCAAATTGTTGGAAGTGAAAAAATGTATCAGGCACATTTCTTCACATGTGGTGGACCTGCAATGCTGCAAAAAAAAAAAAAAAAAAAAAGTATTGGAGGCTGATCCAGGTGGAACAAATGGTGGGAGAGTATATTTCATTTAAGCCGGAATTTTTTCTCCTAGGCATAATACCAGAAGGATATAGGAAGGACTTAATTTATCTAATAGTACATGTGTTGACAACGGCTAGAATAATATATGCGCAATACTGGAAGAAGGAAAGCATACCGCCAGAAATAGAGATAATAAGGAAAATTATGGCCTGTGCAGAATAGGACAGGTTAACTTTACAATTAAAAAACCAGGGGGAATCTGAGTACTATGAAACGTGGAATAAATTCTATCAGTGGTTGCATAGAAGAAGGCAAGGTCGGAATATGAGTAGTTATGATGATTAGAATAATTAGTACACAATGTATCAAACAAGACGATTGTAAATGGTGAAGTAACATTTATATATGTATAACAATTGTGAGAATGGCTGCACCGTGTTGCATTCTTATAATTAAAATAAAGTTTAAAAAGTCACTTTATTCTACGCATCTTACTAAATAAAAATGCAATACATTGTTATTTATTTATATAGAGTTCAATCCAATTTGGGCAGCTCACAGCATACAAATAAAGCAACAAATAAACCAAGATGGCAAATCTGGTTAACAACAAACTGCATCCAACCAGGACTCCAATTAACCTCATCCAAAGCCTTGGAGAAGAGTTGAATTTTAAGCTTTTCAGAATGGGAGCAGCCCAGATTTTGTGAATAATCCACATTTCACAGGGCAGGTGCCACACAACAGAAAAGGCACACTTCCAGAATTGTGATCAATGGCATGACTTAACTGAAGGAAACTGCAGCTACAGCACAGTGAAAACTGGTAAAAACAAATTACATTCCTGCAAATTAAGTTTTAAGTGGTGTTTTTAATGGTTTTCATTTTAGTTGTTCATCTAAAACTATTCTGTCATTTTTAAGTGTGTTAGCCACCTAGAGTCATGTATGTGAAATGGACAGCACTATAAACAGAATGAATGAATGCATAATATGAAGGTACTAAAATTATAGCTTTGCAAAAGGCATGCTTCTATATGGGAAGTATTTTTGTCTCTGGCATCCTATATCTGAACCATCTAAGAATTGTCAGTAATCATTAGATTGTTTTGAGTAATAGCACTTACCGGAGGAGCAGGATTTCAACCATTGCTACTACTAATAGTTTCACCAGGTAGGTGGTTGTCCTGAAGCCTTCCAACCAATGGAATTTGTGCATGCAAATATGTTAAAAAAGAAAAGCAGCTGATTGGTTTAGCAGCTGTCATATTCACAGTCCAGTAAGTGTACTTACTAGGTGTTTCCATACTTGTTATATCTTTTTTTAAAAAAAATCTTGAAAATAAACTATGTAAATTCCTTGGTTGAAAACTTTACTTAATAAGTTTGTGGAATGTTCCTTCTAGGCACTCATCAGAGTGAACTGTTTGTTATAAAACTCCTTCATCTATTTTAATCATAAAGAGCTTTGGTTCCAAAAATGCAAATAATTGACACATGCAACTTGATAAAAAAAAAAAATCAATGCCCTTTTAAACATAATTTCTGTTTGGGCCACTCCTTACATGAAAGTAAAATCAGATTTAAATCTCCTTGTTTGATTTGTCAATACAGGAAAGGCAGGGCTTGGTTTCAAAGTCTATTGCCACTGGTATATATGAGTCTGGAAGGAGATCCTGCAATCCACTTCCTGTCAATTTTGTTCCAAGAATAAGGGTATATGTGCAAAAAAACTCATCTTAGTTCCCAGAAAATATATACAGGTAGTTCTCAACTTGCAACCATACAGGACTTAGGATCATGGTGGACACCAACATTTCTGTTTCTAAGCAAGGCAGTTGTTAAATGAGTTTGCCCTATTTTACAATCTTTCTTGTCCTTGTTACGTGAATCACTGCAGCTGTTAAGTTAGTAACACAACGTTTAAGTGCATCTGGCTTCCCCATTGACTTTGCGTGTTCTAAGGTCACCAAAAGTGATCACATGACCCACCCATCCCCCAGGACATTGCATCAGTCATAAATATGAGTCAGTTGCTAAGCGTAAGACTTTTGATCACATGACCAGGGATATGCTTCACTGATTGGTTATAGGCCATTGTATGGTCAAACTCTCACTAAGCAATAGCAATAACGCTTAGATTTATAGTGCTTCACAGCCCTCTCTAAGCAGTTTACAGAGTCAGCCTCTTGCCCCCAACAATCTGGGTCCTCATTTTATCCACCTCGGAAGGATGGAAGGCTGAGTCAACTTTGAGCCTGGTGAGATTTGAACTGCCAAATTGCAGGCAGCTGGTAATCAGCAGTACTGTCAGTAGCAATCAGTTAGCTTGCAGTACTGCACTCTAACCACTGCACCATCGTGGGTCATTCACCATTCACTAAATGAATGGCTGCACATTGAGGACCACCTGTAATTGGGACCTGTTGCTAAGCAAGACAGTAGTTAGGGAGTGGCACCCAATTCTACACCTGTTTTGCCATGGATATTAACCGAATCACTGCAGTTGTTAAGTGAATCATGTAGTCATTAAGTGAATCCTACTCCCCCCACCCTGTTAACTTTGCTTGACACAAGTTAACTGGGAAGATTGCAATTACAATCTTTGACTCCAGGATATTGCATCCGTTGTAAATGCATGCCAAATTTTAATCATGTAATTGTGAGAATGCTGGAAAGTTTTTAAGTAAGTACGTAGGTCACTTTTTTCCCAAGACCATTGAACTTTGAACTGTCACTAAAGAAATAGTTGCAAGCCAAGGACTATCTCTACTGAAATCAGTTCATTCTAGCTCAAGCACAACCCAAGAGTAAAGTGCAGTCTAATTCAGTAGTAGAAGCTGCTACACCTAATGGTAACACCCTATCATTGGGTGTAACATCTAAAACAATGTATCTTAACCTTTGCAACATTAAGATGTGTAAACTTCAACTCCCAGAATGGCTGCCTGAGGAATTCTGAGAGTTGAAATCCACACATCTTAAAGTTGCCAAGATTAAAACACACAACTAGATCCGGAAGAATAGGTCAGGGATACACATAGGTTCTTCTATTATGATTGGCAAAACTCAGAAGTTGACTTTAGTATAATTGTGTGTGAAATGAAAGCAAAAATTCCAGGGCTTTTTTTTTTAATGTTTCAAATTCTCTTCCTACTCTAGATACAGTGAGTAGTTATATTTATAATCAGAAGTCATACTGCAATTTCTTCAAATCTTTCCGTGTGATGCTTCTAATCTCATGAGCCTGCCTCTAATCACACAATTTTCCTCATGGTACCTAATTTTCTTTTTTCAAGTAGCTAAGTAGGGTGGTATTCGAGATATAACTGTGGAGAAGAGACAGCATGGATGATAACATTACCACACAGGGTTCCGATAATTATTTTGTTAGAATTTTGTATTCACAGTTATGCACATCCAAATATATACTACGCACTCTCTTAAATATGTATATTATACACATGTATGCCAACACATTTATGGGTTACATGTGTATGTATGTGTATGTGTGTGTATATATGTGTGTATGTATATTTTATGAGAAAACTATTAAAGGTAAAGGTTCCCCCCACATGCGTGCTAGTCGTTTCTGGCTTTAGGGGGCTCATCAGTGTTACAATGTGCCCATTGAAATTGGGATGGGCTTTCCTCTCCTTTGAGTATTTGGCTCAAATACTTTCAACTCTGATTCTCTGATGTGCCCACGAGGCTTTTTTGGTATGGACTGTGTTGTTTGAATCACATTAGGACCATCACAGACTCTTGAAACAAATTTCTTTGCAGAACAACTGAGCATTCTGTTCCTAGGAAATTTGGATTATAATGTTCCTATGTATATCTAAAACATGCATATTTACACCATGAGATACTGTATCTTGGGATCATGTAATTGATGGAAAGACTGTAATTTCCTAAGTAGGCCACTGCCTCATTAATCAGATAAGATATTATCTGGAATACCTGCTTTGTTTGACTCATATTTCCTCCTGTTCTTACACATCCATGAGGCGGCCTCCACATCTGTTTGGATCAAGTAATTATATCTTAGATGTGGAATCCTTGGTGCTGTCTGAGCTGTCTTCTTGGAGTCTTCTTGATGATAGGTAATATCATCAAGGTTTTTCATCAGTATTCCTCTTTTGGAATTTTATCTGAGAAGGATGTTGATAAGATATTGGAGGTGGGGATCAGATAGATTTCAAGACAATATCCACTTTCTTGATTTTGTTCTTTGCTGAATTCAGAATACCTTCCAAATGTGGCCAAATTAGAGATGGAAAAAAAAAGGTGGTGGATAACAGAGGGAAAGAAATGATATCATTAACCAAAAATAAAAAATGCTATCATAGCATGGTTTGCCAACATTGTATGGAATATACCAGGGCTTATCATTTATCATGCAACAGTTGATATGGGAAAAATACTTTGAAGCAAAAACTATGATCAGCCAAAAAATATATGGGTAGAAAAGTTTGTATCTTTAACATATATATTAGGAAAACTGAGCACAAATTACAAATAATGGCAAGCAACAACTCTGTGGATTTTTTAGAATGTAATTAATTAATATGTGTAGCCACCCACCTCAATCAGTGACTCTGGGCAGCTTACATTTCAAAAACATTCCAATTAAAACTACAACTAAAACCATTTTAAAACAATAAAAAATGAACATCCAAATTAAATATACATAGCAGCTGAGACACTTAGCCACTTAGCAATACAGCCAGAAAAATCTATTTAAACATCTGAGAAGAAGAAAGATTTGGACTGATTGGTAGATCCCTGGAATAAAATATTCTCAGCATGACTACCGATCAGCTGATGTATCCTAATTTGCCAGCCCTGATGTTTTTCTCATGATAAGCTAGTTCAGTGGTGAGCAGCATATGACTCTCCATATGCCTCTGAGTTAGCTCTCAGCTTCCTCCTCCACTCATGTGCTGCCTGGAGTTGTGGAGAATTAAAGTTCTGCAGCATCTTGACTGCCAAGGATTTAGGCTACCCCACCACCCCCATACTTACTACTAGTTAAATACACATGTTGATCCACTGGCTCCCAAACCATTGTGGAACTAATCTATCATCCTGTTGTTTTAGTATTCCTCTGGTAAGTTCCACGGATGAATTTTGACATCTGGCAATACACATAAACTGCAAACTAGAGGTAATTGCTCATTCTTGTGAGGTTAGACTAAGGCAATGATTTTGAAAAATGCTCAGCATTAAAGGATATGTTCAGGGAATGAAAATATTAGCAATAGCACTTAGAGTTATATATCACTCCATAGTGCTTTCCAGCACTCTCTAAGCAGTTTCCAGAGTCAGCCCCCAACAATTTGGGTCCTCATTTTACTGACCTCAGAAGGACAGAAGGTTGAGTTAATCTTGAGCCAATGAGAATCAAACTCCTGACAGTGAGGTGAATTAGCCTGCAATATTGCATTCCAACCTCTGTGCCATCATGGCTGCTTTTTATTTTATTTTATTTTTTATTTATTTATTGTTGGTTGTTGCACAACAAAAATCTCTATTTTATCAGGAGAGGGTTCCTTCAAGTAGGGATGTTAAATATCTAAAAACTTAAGAGGGGTATGTAGTTGTCAGTGAAATATGAATATCATTGGTGGAGTGGGCACCACATACCCACATCCTCTCATGATGTGGCAGGTGATGGAGGCACCCATATTTGGCCATGGAATCCAACAACTCAAATCTGGTTCTAGAATAGGCCCTTCTTGAGAATTAGAGTTGAGCGTTAGAGTAGTCTGGCAAGATTCTGTCCATATGGTGTGAGGAAATAACTATACTTTGGCTGGATTGTTCTATATTGGGGATGTCAAACTCCTGTCCCATGGGATGGATACGTCACATACTAGCCATGCCCACTCCCAGTTTAGTGAAGGTGGAGGAAAAGTCCTGATACATCACATGATGCCGCCATAATGACATGAGTTTGAAACCCCTGTTCTATATAATTCTTGGGCTGGGCCTCACATCAACCTGGACGTCCTCAGTCAGATAGGTCTGAGTTTAAAATCTTGCTGCCAACTCATAAAATATTTCTATGGTCTTTTTAAAAGTTGCCAACAGAAAGGGAGGGGGGTGCTGTGCTGCAGCTTGCAAAACAGAAAGTGCATTCCATAAATGTTTTCAAAGATAGTAACTAGGTGACTGAAGTTTCTGCTGTGCAAAATTCTAACTGGACAGCATGTTTGATGACTCTTGGCTATGGATGTGTCCCATTGGAGAGTGTGGATTATGACACACTCTGGGAGGAGGGGGGAAACAGGGTCATAGGTGAATAGTAAACCATGTAAGGCAGAGCCGACTGCACCTGGGAAAAGTGCTGACATGTTCCAATAAATAATTGGATTTCTTTTGAAATTTGGCTCAAGGCTCACAAACCAACTAGGGCATCCCTTGGAACTCTGACACTTGCCTTCTTAAGAAGGCAGCAATGAATGGGATCCCTCACCCACTGACACCATATATAGGTCCTCTCTATACTTCTGTTATCTTGGATGGATATCTTTCTGTGGCAACTCTGGATATTCATTATCTTCCATTGGTTTCAATGGAAATAAAAATTGAATAATAAAAAAGGTCATAAGGCCTGTGGAGAAATGGAGAAAAAGGACATGGATCCTTCCTTGGGACTTTTCTATGTATTTTTGGTTGCACTGGTATTCATCAATAGAGCCCCTTTTTTTCTTCACTACTGTACTCCTTCCTTAAGCTCACAGAAAAGAAATTGAGTTTTAAATAAAAAAACTTCAAAGCCAGACAAGAATGTCATCACTGCTCACTGCAATTATTTAGCCCTGAACATATGGTGTTTCTTTGACAGCCATTAATTATTCATATTACTGTTCACATGATAAGAAGGAACACTCTGTGACAAGCTCTGTACCTGACTAAGCTATCAAATGCAAATTAGTCAAATGAATCAGACCTCTATTAAGTTTTTAAAAAAGACACTGTGAAAATGATGAGAACAGAACAGAACAGAACAGAACAGAATAGAATAGAATAGAATAGAATAACAGAGTTGGAAGGGACCTTGGAAGGGACCCTCTGTTTAGGCAGGAAATCCTACATTACTTCAGACAAATGGTTATCCACTCTCTTCTTTAAAACTTCCAGTATTCAAGCATTTACAACTTCTGGAGGCAGGTTGTTCCACTGATTAATTGTCCTAACTGTCAGGAAATTTCTCCTTAGTTCTAAGTTGCTTCTCTCCTTGATTAGTTTCCACCCATTGCTTCTTGTCCTGCCCTCAGGTGCTTTGGAGAATAGCTTGACTCCCTCTTCTTTGTGAACATTGGAACACTGTTATCATGTCACCCCAGTCCTTCTTTTCATCAAACTAGACTCCCCCAATTCCAGCAACTGTTCTTTATACATTTTAGCCTCTAATTTGTCCAAGAAGGTCCCCAGCCAGATACAGTAGTAAAATGCTTGCAGCGTGAGACATACGATTGATTCCTAAGTTCTCAATTATATCAGCAGGAAGGGTGTCTCAAGTTTGATCTTACTTATTGGCTTTGCATAATTCATTGCCTCTCAATTAATTTTCGTTTTCTTTTTGAGGGCAAATCTGAAAGATAGGACACACCTTGACCTGGAGCAATCCTCCAGAGATTAGATTGGTTCTTACTTCATGATTTTTCATAAGGCTCCGAAGACATAGCTTTGACTATGAGACCAGACCTGAGAATCTGCCTGAATAGTATACCCTGATTAAATAGCAGTATTGAATGTTGTTGAATGTTTTATAATTCAGATTCTGATTATATTTTATGGTTTTTAATATGTTTTTAAAGATGATCTTATATTTGTTTTTTACATCTTTTCATGTTGTATTTTGTTTACTATTTTTGGTTGTATTTTAACTGCTTTGAGCCATACAGAGTCATACATTTGAGACAGGCATCTATACAAATTGAATTAATCAGTCAATCAATAATAAACAGAAGGAGATCCTAACAAGGAAGCTTTTTCCTATAGCCACTGTTT
Organism: Pseudonaja textilis; assembly: GCF_049901715.1. Taxonomy (NCBI): domain Eukaryota; kingdom Metazoa; phylum Chordata; class Lepidosauria; order Squamata; family Elapidae; genus Pseudonaja; species Pseudonaja textilis. The sequence goes on along the minus strand of NC_141991.1, from coordinate 243,475,971 downwards.
AACCCTTGCAGGTGATTGCAATCCTAGTTCCCTCTGTTATAATCTAGAAAGGATGGCTTATGCTTTTGAATGTTGGGGTTTTTATTTGTCCAAGCTCCAATTTTTTTGCTGACTGCTTTAGAGAAGCAGATCATTCAAAACCCAAGAAGGTTTCTCAGCCCACAGAATGCTGAACCCTTCTATTTTGAGGGCTAAAGATAGTGGTGCTATTCTACCGGTTCAGCCCGGTTCAACCAAACCTGCCACCCACCCCGGTTCCTGGTTTTGAAGCTCAGCTGCTTCGCGTGGCACAGCGGATTGCCGCGCATCAACTGTTGAAGACACAGGGAGAGTGCAGGATAGCAGGAGAAGGTCAGTATCAAACCCTCTGTGTGTGCACGCAAAGCGCACCCACCAAGCCACACCCACAGATCTGGTGGTAAACAAAATTGAATCCCACCACTGGGCAAAAAAGACCACCAGGTGAGGAAAAATGTGCTTTGAGTTTAGATGGAATGTAGAAGCTGTTGAAATGGGAGAATGAAAGGTCTAATATTATACTTCTCTCGAGAAAAAGAACAGGTAGGACCAAGGAAAGAATTCAGGATAGACATTACAGGGAAGTTCTTACCAGTAGAAGCCATCATTAATAGAAACAGCAGCCAAATGTGATAGTTGTCCTTCCCTGAAGACTTCAAACAGTAAGTAGAGGATCAATGGTGGGATTCAAATTTTTTTACTACCGGTTCTGTGGGCATGGCTTGGTGGGCATGGCTTGGTGGGTGTGGCAGGGGAAGGATACTATAAAATCTCCATTCCCGCTCCACTCCTGGGGGAAGGTTACTGCAAAATCCCCATTTCCTCCCTATCCCACTAACCTGCTTTCCATCTCCGTTCTCCTGTGCAGGGCAACAAAAGAAGACCCAGCCGATCAGATGGGACTCGGGAGGCAGAGAATAGATGGGGGCAGGGCCAGTCAGAAGTGGTATCTGCCAGATCTCTGAACTACTCAACATTTCTGCTACTGATTCTCCAGAACTGGTCAGAACCTGCTGAATACCACCTCTGTAGTGGATCACTTATCATAAATGTGTTACTGTACTGAGCACTAGGTATTGGACTAATATTTAATGTTCTAATGTCTTTTCTTAAATATTTATCATTCTTAAATATTTTTTGATTCTATGTTCTGATTATCAAAGAAGTCCCTTTTACAAACCAAGGTCTCCTCAGTGTGGTTTTCTTATTTTTCCTATCGTTAATTTTACTTTTAAACTGATTTCAAAAATGTATTGTTCTTTATCCACATCTGATATATTAATTACTTGCTTTGATTATCATTATGTTACTTAATTGTTTGAAATGCTTTGTCTCTTTTGGAAATTGCCTAGAGTGCTATATTATAGAAAGGAGCCATATGTCAGTAATAATAAATTATGATCATCGTGATATTGGATAAAACTTGAGTTGATTCTAATCTGTCAGCACGTGTTGAACATTTTTCAGAAGGAAATACATTATAATAATACATTTTATTAGTGCACAAATTTGAGTTGAATCCAAATCAATAAACTGTAGCCCCCTGAGATACCAATCTCTCTATTTTGTCTTACCAGTTAGTAAGAACAAATATCTTTTTAAAAATATCCACAGGAGAGTAGCAGAACACAAACTAGCTTCAAATTGTGTATACTTTATTCAGAGGTGGTATTTAGCAGGTTCTGACCAGTTCTGGAGAATTGGTAGCGGAAATTTTTAGTAGTTTGGAGAACTGGCAAATACCACCTCTGACTGGCCCCGCCCCCATCTATACTCTGCCTCCCGAGTCCCAGCTGAAAGGCTGAGTCTTCTTTGGTTGCCCTGCACAGGAGAACGGAGCTGGAAAGCAGGTTAGTGGGGTGGGGAGGGAATGGAGATTTTGTCGTAACCTTTCCCCAGGAGTGGGGAGGGAATGGAGATTTTACATTATTCTTCCCCAGCCACGCCCACCAAGCCATGCCCACAGACCCAGTAGTAAAAATGTTTGAATGCCACCACTGGTGCAAAGGGATCAATGAACCATAAACTAGCTGAGCTGTTAAATATAGAATATTAATTTCACCTTGTTCCATTGTCTCCCAAACTAGAGAATCAGTCCATTTTCAGCTAATTCTAATTAAACAAAGGCTGAGTCTTAACGTCAGAAAGCCCACTCTACAAACTTGGAGGTCAGTGTTTATAATTAGCTGATGACATATCATGATGAATAAAGAAACACAGGGGTAGTAAATAGCAGCATTCAGACTTTTCGATGACACCTGTTCTTCCTCAGATGAGGACAATTCCATCTGTTCGGTAGATCTGCCTTGTTTAAGGAAGCCCCAGCCTTGTAAACAACTTGTCAGAGGCTGTGGGGGAACGTGACAAGGGCATGTGATTGATGAACGCATCTCTGACTAGTTCAGCTTATCATTGCTACAATAAAGATATCCCTCTGAGTTTGATGTGAGAGGACTGAAGATGTACGTAGGAACCATAGAATGACAAGTGAGATGGCGAAAATGGGGAAGCAACTGGTAGAATGTGTCTGCTCATATGGAGGCGGTTAAGCCAGATTTCTCTGATGTCTCTGATGTGACAAAAGACACTCCATGGGGCTGCCCTTGAAGGCCACCCGAAGCTTCAGCTGGGTCCTGAATTTGGGTAGTGCTGGCAGTGATGGGCCTGTCTTTGTAAGCCCATGTAGCAGCTGCTTTGTGAGCTGTACGGGCTGACAGTTTGCTTCTGGGTATAAACCAAAATAGCAATAGCGCTTAGACTTATATACTGCTTTACAGTGCTTTAAAGCCCTCTCTAAGCAGTGGTGAGATTCATATATTTTTACTACCAATTCTGTGGGCATGGCTTGGTGGGCATGGCTGGGGAAGGATACTGTAAAATCTCCATTCCCACCCTACTCTGGGGGAAAATTACTGCAAAATCCCATTCCTTCCCCACCCCACTAACATGCTTTCCAGCTCCGTTCTCCTATGCAGGACAACCAAAGAAGACCCAGCCGATCATCTGGGACTCGGGAGGCAGAGAATAGATGGGGCAGGGGCAGTCAGAGGTGGTATCTGCTGGTTCTTCAAACTACTCAAAATTTCTGCACCAGAACTGGTCAGAACCTGCTGAATACCACCTCTATCTCTAAGTGCTTTACAGAGTCAGCCTATTTCCACCAACAATTTGGGTCCTCATTTTACCCACCTCAGAAGGTTTGAAGACTGAGTTAGCCTTGAGCCTGGTGAGATTTGAACTGCCAAATTGCAGTCAGCTGGCAGTCAGCAGAAGTACTGCATTCTAACCACTGTATCACCACGGCTCATGCTAGTATTTTGTTATAAAGCTCTACTAGGCATAGGAGCTGGTTTCTTGGACCACCTATTCTCTATAGAACAGGTGACTGCTATAGAATGACTACTTCATTCTGGCAGGGTTGATATGTTCTGGGTTCCTTTGATTAAACAAACATTGATTCAACAAACACTGGGATCCAAGATCTACCTATTCTCTGTTACAGCTCTGCAGAATGGGGTGCTCTTTCAGATTCAAATACCCTGTCCCCCCTCTGGTGTTTCAAAGGGTCATAAAGACTGACAGTACTACTGTTGCAGCAACCCCACGGGATTGTGGGGAAAAAAATACAGGTCCAGTTCCAAGCCTGGAATAAAATGGAGGCTGAAAGATTCTGTTTATTAGTGAACAACCAATATATACATAGTGTGCAGTTCTGGGATAGCTGACAAAATGGAGTTGAGAGTGGATGGGTTTTATACCTTCTGGATTCTTATGGGGTCATGTAGGGGTCATGGCTGGCTCTATAGGCAAAAAGGGGAAATGCAAATCCTAGGCGTTTGTCTGAGCTAATCTTGTCAACCTTTGGCTTGTTGCTTAACTGAAGTTTCTATCTGACCCAGTCTTTCTGAATGGATTGCCAAATCTGCATTACTAAAAGGTGGCCTCCTCTGTTTCTGCTTGGTTTCTATCTCCCTTAAGTTGCTTTTTCCCATTTCTCCTTGAGGGGAAATAGTCTATTCTGCCTTTTTAAAACATTCCTCAAAATATTTCATTCTCTAGGAAGGTGGATGGGTGTTGACTTTCTACAATGGTCATGTGATCAAAACTCAGGCACTTGGCAACCGGCATGCATTTATGATATTTGCACTGTCCCAGAGTCACACAAACACGCTTTCTAATCAAAATTCAGCTACTCAGCAAACAGCGTGGATTTACAATGGCTGCAACGTCCTACGTGGGCTCATGTGGTCACCTTTTGCAACCTTCTAACAAGCAAAGTCAATGGGGCAGACAGATTCACTTAATAACTGTTTTACTAACTTAATATCTGCAAGTGATTCACCGTGGCCAGAAAGATTGTAAAGCAGCACAAGATTCAAGTAACAGTTCTCTTGCTTAGGGGACTAGAGACTAAAACATACGAAGAACAGTTATAGGAGCTGGGCTTGGCTAGTCTAGTAAAGAGAAGGACCAAGGGAGACATGATAGCAATCTTCCAATGTTTGAGGGGCTGCCACAGGGAGGAAGGGGTCAATCTATTTTCCAAAGCACCTGTAGGCCAGACAAGGAATAATGGATGGAAACTGATCAAGAACAGATTCAACCTGGAAATAAGGAGAAATTTTCTGACAGTGAGAACAATCAACCAATGGAACAGCTTGCCCTCGGAAGTTGTGGGAGCATCATCACTAGGACTTTCAAGAAGAGATTGGACTCCCGTCTGTCAGAAATGGTGTAGGGTCTCCAGCTTGGGTGGGGGTGTGTGGACTAGATGGCCTACAAGGTCCCTTCCAACTCTGATTATCTGTTATCTGTTATCTGCTTAGCAACAGAAATGTTGGTCTCTACATGTAGGGGTGGGATTAAAAATCCCAACAACCGGTTCGCTGCCTGGTGGCTGGGTGGGCATGGCCATGGTAGGTGTGGCCTACTGGAACTTCCGAGAGGGCTGTTTTTTGCCTTCCCAGAGTCCAGAGGCTTCCCTTGAACCTCTGGGAGGGTGAAAATGGCCTCCCCCGGGCTCCAGAGGCGCCCTGGAAGCCAGAAACAGGCCTATGTCCAGACTTCCAGAACTGCTGGGGGAGGGCTCTTTTTCACCCTTTATGCAGATCCTGCACTTACCTGCATCCAAAATGGGCCGTGTGGAGTCTCCTTGGAAGGACAGGGCGGGCTGAATCCCACCCCTGACTACATGCACTAAAAGGTGTAAGCATGCAATTGTTTTTATTCGCACTATAAATAGGAATAGCAATTATAACAATTGTGGGTAATGTTTACTTGATTGTTGGTCTGACCAAAAGAGAACAAAACGACTCCAGCACTTCTCCACCAGTAATCTGCACTCAGATCAGCATAGATTAACTCCAAGGTTAACTTCAGAGCAACAATCAAGTAAACAATATTCCTATTAAGAAACTGCCAAAGAGCCATCAGTGAACAGCCAAGCAAAAAATCTTTAAGACCGCCCCCATCCTCACACAGACAACCATTCATCAGAATATAAACTGACAGCAAAGAGCACGTCTTACTAGGACTGATGATGTTACCTAGTTAGGTAATGAAATGTCTGCAAGAAAACAAGCAAGCTCAGAGAGCACCAAGGATCCCTCATGTTGACCCTGAGGTACAAATATTCTCCTTTATTAATATCATAAAGTCCCCATTCAGGATGCTTTCTGTGATAGAATTTGTTGAACTTTTCCAGTCCAAGTTTCAAATTTCTCTGCTTATGGGGCTCCCTCCAAGCCTGCATTTGTTAGATGACTTATATATTGAATTTGAAAAATTAATTAAAATTAAAATGTACTCTAGATATAGTAAACTCAAATTATTTGTACGTGTGTTGAAAAGTCACCATTGATTTCACAGTTCGCACTAACTTATAATGTTGTTTGTTTGTTGGGTCTTAACATAATATATGAACTCAGCCATCGTGGCTTATAAAATGTGGCACATTGATTAGCACAATGTGTGAAGGCAAACACTTGTGCCTTATTAAGCCACATAAATCATGGTTTAGCATTATATAAGTGAATTTGAATTTGAAAAATTAATTAAAATTAAAATGTACTCTAGGAATTTGAATTTGAAAAATTAATTAAAATTAAAATGTACTCTAGATATAGTAAACTCAAATTATTTGTACGTGTGTTGAAAAGTCACCATTGATTTCACAGTTCGCACTAACTTATAATGTTGTTTGTTTGTTGGGTCTTAACATAATATATGAACTCAGCCATCGTGGCTTATAAAATGTGGCACATTGATTAGCACAATGTGTGAAGGCAAACACTTGTGCCTTATTAAGCCACATAAATCATGGTTTAGCATTATATAAGTGAATTTGAATTTGAAAAATTAATTAAAATTAAAATGTACTCTAGATATAGTAAACTCAAATTATTTGTACGTGTGTTGAAAAGTCACCATTGATTTCACAGTTCGCACTAACTTATAATGTTGTTTGTTTGTTGGGTCTTAACATAATATATGAACTCAGCCATCGCGGCTTATAAAATGTGGCACATTGATTAGCATAATGTGTGACGGCAAACACTTGTGCCTTATTAAGCCACGTAAATCATGGTTTAGCATTATATAAGCATCAGATCCAAGTGTGTGAAATATCTGTCATAACACCATCGTCATGGAGACCATGTAAATATTTAACTTTCATCATCAGCCTCCATCAAGATCCATAAAGGTTGTTCAATTGTTGCAATGCTACCCATCCAATTATTTCAACAAGTTTTCTATTGATTCCATTTACGGGAGCAATGTAATAGCAGTTTTCTTTGATGGATGAACTCAAATTGAACATGAATTACTTCCTTCTAGACCTCTAGCAGGCAGACTGCCAGAATGTCACACATTGGTTTTAACATGGAGAAATACCATCATCATTTACCTCCTTGAATATTGCCACAATCTCATGATGAAATGGCCTTCAACCTTTGAATTAGATCTCATCTCTGAGGAAGAACTTTGCACACAATGTTTTAAGAGAGATACACTGGTATCTCTCTTAAAACTGGTATTCAACCAGTTCTGACAGGTTCTGGAGAACTAGTAGCGGAAATTTTCAGTAGTTCGGATAACCAGTAAATACTACCTCTGGTTGGCCCCTCCCCATCTATTCTCTGCCTCCCAAGTCCCAGATAATTGGCTGGGTCTTCTTTTGTTGCCCTGCACAGGAGAATGGAGCTGGAAAGCAGGTTAGTGAGGTGGGGAGGGAATGAGGATTTTACAGTATCCTTCCCCTGACATACCCACCAAGCCATGCCCAAAGAACCGGTAGTAAAAAAAAATTGAATACCACCACTGGATAGTGGGTGTATCACTTAGAGCCATTATTAAGGGGGGAAAATCCTTTTGCTAATCAGGATTTCTGGAAATTAAAATCCCAACATCTTTTCAGGGCAACTAATTGGAGAAAGCATTTAAGGAGAAACCAAAGGTGCTTTTTCAAGAGACAACTGGACTTCCTTGTTGTTGTTTTTTGGTTTTTTTTTTGAAGACATTTCACTTCTTATCCAAGAAGCTTCTTCAAGTCTGACTGGATGGTGGGGAATGGAAGGATTTCTGTTCCTTGTAGACAGTCACAGCTGGTCGTTTGCATTCCTTTTAAAGAGTCATTGAGGCCACTTGGAGCTTCATTTGTATCCTCAGTGACACCTGAGTCATGAAAATGGGTATGGAGCCTTCATGGAACTGATGAAAGGATGGGATTATGGAGCTGTGCTTTCTGCAGGCATCCTGGATGTGCCTGCCTATAAAGACAAAAGTTTAAAAAGAAAATAATGACTGAAAGTAAACATGCTTGAACTGGTGAGCAGGTTTAATTGTTTTTAAATGACAAGGCTCTTTAAAAGAGCTTTTAAATTTGACTAGGTCCGGACCTTGAATCTTTGCCTGAATAGGAAATGCACAATTTTCTTCAGACCAAAGAATACTCTTGGAATTTAAGTAGATCTGAGATGCAGAAATTTATACAGTTTCTAGAATTTTGCAACTGCAATCTGGTAGTCCCTCTTTTGAAAAAAACACACACTAGGAACAGGGTCCAGGAGCCAGAACAACAATAACAACAGAATTGGGGCAGAGAAAAGACATCATAAATTTGTTCTGATTTAAAATAAGTACAATCAATACAATCAGTTTTTACATGTTTAATATTTCCCTTCGTTTCACATTAAGCATAACAATTCAGTTGCAACTTTGCAGGAGATTGGAGCTGAAGTATATTTCTATACTTCAGCAACACCTTCTGCCTTGCGTGTGTTAAATTCTTTAAGATCAAATTTAAAAGGGCAAGGACGCAATCCTAATCAGTGCATTCAAAGAGCATGCCTTTGATCTTAATTAAGTTTAATTACCATTCAACATGCTACCTGTGTTCGGGTAGAATGGTGTTAAAACAATCAGGTTATTCTTGTAATCAGGTCTGAATGGATGTTGTACAAAGTTGTGTGTGTTCGTGTCTGAAAAAACATACTCCCGCTGCTCCACAAAATTCTGTACATGGGAAGAATGGCAGCTTGGCACAATTAGGAAGCAGCTGTCATTGAAACAGCGTTTTTTCCAAAGCAAATATGATGGCAACAACGATTCAGTGCCAAAACAGTAGAATAGCACGCCCTTTACTTTCCATGCTCCTGCACTGATGGCTTTAAGGGAAGGAAAGCCAATGGCTGCTTAGAATTTCAGATTCTATTTACCTACCCATCCCTAGCCAGCCAATCAGGGCAGGTGGGAGGGGCCAGAAGTCGTGGCTCAAACAGACGAGATGGTAGCAATCAAAACTCCACCCACATTTTTGTGTCTATGTATTTTATGTATACATGTATGCATTCTATGTGAGCATCCTAGTGTCAGGATTCCCAATTAAATCGTGAGTCTTGAGCCAAACTTCCAAAACTTCAAAGGATTTATTAGGAGTTAACATATCAATATGACCTGGATGGAGCCGATTCTGAGACATGTAATTCATTGTCACCCTTGACCCTGGTTTTCCCCCATCCGCTCTGGGTGTATCATAATTCATATACTCCAATGAAACACGTTCATAGCCAAGAGTCATCAATTCTGTTCTCCAATTAGAGATTTGTGCAGCAGAAACTTTGGTTGCTTAGTTATTATCTTTGCAAGATATTAATGGAATGCACTTTCAGTTCTAAACTGCTGCACTGCTCTTTCAAATTCCTCCCCACCCCCTTTCTGTTTCTGACAAGTCTAAAACAGGCATAAAAATGTTTTATGAGTTGACACCTAGGTAACCTTCAGCAGGTGTTAATGCAGTTCCTTCTAGACTAGCTTGTCTTCTGGTTTTCTTGGTTTTCCTGGTTTCTATCTGCTCACTATGAAAGCGATTTCCATTTTCCAACTTTCCCTATGAAAGCAGCTGTCCCCCAACTGTTGCCTAAAGAAAACAAAAAGACCAAACACCTTTCCACCAGCAATCAACATCCAGGTGAGCATAGATTAAATCCAAGATTAACATCAGAACAACAATCAAGAAATAAACATACCCCATTAAAGGAACTGCCAAATAAGCTGATATATAAACAGCTCAACCAAAGAACCTAGAACAGGGCTGTCAAAGAAGATAGGCTCAAGATCCAGATGGATCTTGACAGACTAGAACACTGGGCTTTATCTAACAAAATGAAATTCAATGTAGAGAAAAGTAAAGTCCTACACTTAGGCAAGAAAAACCAAAAGTACACATATAAACTGCGTGAAACCAGGCTCAATAGCAGTAACTATAAGAGAGATCTTGGAGTCTTAGTGGACAACCAGTTAAATATGAGCCAGCAGTGTGCAGTAGTATCCCAAAAAGCCAATGCAATCCTAAGTTGTATTAACAGAGGGATACAATCAAGATCAAGTGAGGTACTAATACCACTCTATAAAGCCTTAGTAAGATCACACCTAGAATACTGCATCCAGTTTTGGTCACCACTCTATAAAAAAGATGTTGAGACTCTAGAAAAAGTACAGAGAAGAGCAACCTGGGTAATTAGGGGACTGCAGACTAAAACATATGAAGAATGGTTACAGGAACTGGGCATGGGTAGTCTTGTGAAGAGAAGGACCAGACATGATAGCAGTCTTCCAATATTTGAGGGGCTGCCACAGAGAAGAAGGGGTCAAGCTATTTTCTAAAGCGCCTGTAGGCCAGGCAAGGAATAATGGATGGAAACTGAACAAGGAGAGATTTAACCTGGAAATAAGGAGAAACTTTCTGACAGTGAGAACAATCACTTTGCTCTCGGAAGTTGCGGGAGCACCATCACTCGAGACTTTCAAGAAGAGATTGGACTGCCATTTGTCAGAAATGGTGTAGGGTCTCCTGCTTGGGCGGGAGGTTGGACTAGATGACCTATAAGGTCCCTTCCAACTGTGATTATCTGTTAACCCTCTGTTAAACTCATGGCCCATAGGCCGGATGTATCACGTGCTGGCCCACCCCCGCCCAGTTTAGCAAAAGGCAAAAAAAAGTCCCAATACATCACGTGATGCCACCATGGCAATGCGAGTTTGACACCCTTGCAGTAGAATATAAACTGAGAACAAATCTCATGCCTTAATAGCACTAGTTGGGTAATGAAACATCTGCAAGAAAACAACCAAGCTCAGAGAGTACCACTCTCTTTAAACCCCTCATTTACCTGTCATTTAAACCCTAAGCTACAAATATTCTCCTTTATTGTTGCCTTATTCTCACAAGATGGGCTGCTCAGTGCCATTTTCTCCACAAACACACTATTGTCCTTAGACCGCCAACAGGAGAGATTGATCTGAGCCATATTTGGAGTGTCAGAGCTCAACCAAGAGCGTGCAGATGGATAATATGACCACGGCATTTCTAGAACCTGTGTAACAACTTCTACTTTTAATGACTGCTATTGGCTGCTAAGATGCCAGCAAGAAAGGTTTCTGCCGGACATATGACCAATTGGTAGCCCTGGTGAAAAATCTAGCACAGCCTACGTTGGATGACAAAAATATTGCTAGTGGTATTATATCATGTATTTTTTCCTCTTTTACTTAGGAGGAATTTAGAAGAAGTCAGATATTTAGTCCAATCCAAAGCAGCAGCAGGAATTCTCTCATGATTTGCCCTAGTAATTAAACTGCTGATGGGTGCAAAGAGATGCTACCACGTCCAGCATAGCATACTGTATTGGTGAGCAAGTACAAAAGAGAAAAGGAGAAGAAATAATTGAAGATAAGTCTCTCTTAATCATTCGGATGAAACAGCCATATAGAATACAGGTCTAAATCAAATTAAACCACAGGATTGCATTCTCTGGATATTTAATGCTTTTGTGGGACTGGCTAGAACATTGGATTTTTGTAATGCTCGGGAGATCACTGCATGTCCAGCATCACAATAAGGATTAGAGTTCAATGAAACCTCCTCCCTTTTTTTTTTGTTAAACTGATTGCTGAGGAAACGCTTCTGCTTAGCCCATAATGTGACCATGCACTGCCACCTAATGTTGATTTTCTTAAAATACAGGAAAGATCTCAATTAATCAGAGGAATAAAACTACTTTTATAACAGCAGCAAAGCTCTGCCTCCCAATATCCTGAGACGTATGATGGTTTTTCTTACATCTTCGGAAGTTAGCTGAAAAAGAACGGGCAACTCTTAAGAATAATAAAAGCGCCAATTTGGTCTAGTAGTTAAGATGCTGGCCAGGAAACCAAGAGTCTGTGATTTCTAGTCCCAATTTAGGCATAAAAGCCAGCTGGGTGACTTTGGGGCTCTCTCACAGCTCGACACACCTCACAGTGTTGTTATTGTGGGGAAAATAAGTGGAGAAAAGAATGTTAGGTTTGTTTCCCAGCTTCGGTTATTTACAGCATAACAATAATAAAAGTGAGATAAAAATCTGAATAAGAAACATTCAGCAAAAGGACAATTGCTTTGCAGACCAACTACTTGGATCTGAGATAAAATCGACAAAAATGAAATTAATACAGTGACCAAAGTAGGACTTTGACCGAATGCCAGTATTTTGTTATCTCTGGGACTGGTCTCAAGGTTGACTCTGTTTTCTTAAAGCTTTAAGATTGGCAGCATTGAAGCTGATCACCTGACCAGTTCAAAGAGATTAAAGTTTCCATAAGCAAACTATACAGTCTACTTTTCCCCATTGTAAACACATTCTGGATCAGAGGCGGCATTCAGCCGGTTCTGACCAGTTCTGGAGAACCGGTAGCGGAAATTTTGAGTAGTTTGACGAACTGGCAAAAACCACCTCTGACTGTAGATTTTACAGTATCCTTCCCCTGCCACACCCACCAAGCCATGTGCACAGAACTGGTAGTTAAAAAATTAGAATCCCACCACTGTTCTGGATGCATTTCAACCAGCTGAGGTGATCTAGGGAAGCTGATATAGGACATTTCTCTTCTTGTCTGCCTTACATTGAAAACCAGCATACCAACTGGATTGTATGTTTTACCCAGGAGTGGGATTCTAATGGTTCGGACCAGTTTGGGCAAACCAGATGTTAAGTTTTCATCTGGTTCGCTGAATTGGTATTTCAACCGACCAGCTGGTCCCAACCACCCCACCCTTCCCAGGAGTTTCCACACAATGCAGGTAAGTGCAGGGTCCACGCAGAGGCTCTGGGAAGGGGAAAAATGGGCCTTCTGGAAGTCCAGAAACGGGGCTGCTTCCGGCTTCCGGAGGGCTTCCAAAGCCCGGGGAGGCTGTTTTTGCCTTCCCAGATGATTTTTCCTACCTAAAATTCCCTGACATAAAGTTTATTTAATCTGTAACTTGCTCTAACCAATTCCTAAAATTCCTATATAGGTAGATGGATGGGTGGATGGATGGATGGATAGATAGATAGATAGATAGATAGATAGATAGATAGATAGATAGATAGATAGATAGATTGATAGATGATAGATAGATAGATAGATAGATAGATAGATACATAGATACATAGATAGATAGATGATAGATAGATAGATAGATAGATGATAGATAGATAGATAGATTGATTGATTGATAGATGATAGATGATAGATGATAGATGGATAGATAGATAGATAGATAGATAGATAGATAGATAGATAGATAGATGATAGATGATAGATGATAGATAGATAGATAGATAGATGATAGATAATAGATAGATAGATAGATAGATTGATAGATGATAGATGATAGATGATAGATAGATAGATAGATAGATAGATTGATTGATAGATGATCGATAGATAGATAGATAGATAGATAGATAGATAGATTGATAGATGATAGATGATAGATGGATAGATAGATGGATAGAATGTATGGATGGATAGATAGATAGATAGATAGATAGATAGATAGATGATAGATGATAGATGATAGATAGATAGATAGATAGATAGATAGATGATAGATAATAGATAGATAGATAGATAGATAGATAGATAGATGATAGATGATAGATAGATGATAGATAGATAGATAGATAGATAGATAGATAGATAGATAGATATAGATAGATGGATAGATAGATAGATAGATAGATAGATAGATAGATAGATAGATGATAGATGATAGATAGATAGATAGATAGATAGATTGATAGATGATAGATAGATAGATAGATAGATAGATAGATAGATAGATAGATTGATTGATAGATGATAGATGATAGATGATAGATGATAGATGGATAGATAGATAGATTGATAGATAGATAGATAGATAGATAGATTGATAGATGATAGATGATAGATGATAGATAGATAGATAGATGATAGATAGATAGATAGATAGATAGATGATAGATAGATAGATAGATAGATAGATAGATAGATAGATGATAGATAGATGATAGATGATAGATGATAGATAGATGATAGATAGATAGATAGATAGATATAGATAGATGGATGGATAGATAGATAGATAGATAGATAGATAGATAGATTGATAGATGATAGATAGATAGATAGATAGATAGATAGATAGATAGATAGATAGATAGATGGATAGTAGACAAACAGAATTCTATTTGCTCCAGGCCACCTCTATTCCTAATTTCTATCTGAGGTCTGTAAGATGACTAACTCTTTGTTACTTTTATCAGCTTTCTAACCACCCAGAATTGTTACAAGCTTTAAGTGTGCATATTTCCCAAGAATAAGCATTCTTTGTTCTTTCCAGGCAGCCTCCAAAATAACAGGCTTCCTGGTCTCATTTCAAGTGTATACCCATAACCTTGTTTGTTTTAGCAGACACTCCAATCATTATACATGACCCCAGCACATTACAACTATCATAAATAGTTGCCAAGGGTGCTCCCTCCCTCTCTCTCTCTCTCCCTCCCCAGAGGCAAATACCACCTCTGAATGGCCCTGCTCTCGTCTATTCTCTCCCGAGTCCCAGTTGATTGGCTGGGTCTTCTTTTGTTGCCCTGCACAGGAGAACGGAGCTGGAAAGCAGGTTAGCGGGGTGGGGAGGGAATGGGGATTTTGCAGTAACCTTCCCCCAGGAGGGTGGAGGGAACGGGGGATTTTACAGTATCCTTTCCCTGCCACGCCCACCAAGCCATGCCATGCCCATCAAGCCACACCCACAGAACCGGTAATAAAAATTTTGCATGTCTGCCTGCCTGCCTGCCTGCCTGCCTGCATCTATCTATCTATCTATCTATCTATCTATCTATCTATCTATCTATCTATCTATCTATCTATCTATCTATGTCTGTAGTCCTTGACATACAACCGTTCACTTAGTGACCTTTCAAAGTTACAATGGTCTGTATATTGTCTATCATCTCTCTGCTTTTCTGTCTGTCTGTCTATCTATCTATCTATCTATCTATCTATTATCTATCTATCTATCTATCATCATCATCTATCATCTATCTCTGTCATCTATTTATCAGATCATTTTGAAAGGTAACTTTTGTGTGGAGTTAAACACAATGAAACTCTCTTTTGAAGTACCTGCCTTGTTACAGTGACTTCAACAAAAGAAAGGAATTGATATAAAGAAATTCTTTAGCGGTCTCCTCTTTTGCTGTACAGATCCAATAGATGTCACCCATCTAAGCACTTGCCAATATGCTAAGCTAAGACAACTTTGCCATTGTCTCCTCTAATGGGAACTATTGCCTCAGCAGGAGGAAATGAGTTTCTCTGCAGGCTTAACATTTCCCTGATCCAGGCCAGGGTGCTGAAGCAGTTCAGATAATGAAATGAAATGAATTTTAAATTGCAATAGAAATGCTGTTTAGCGAACCTGAAGATACGTATCTACATTCTGGGTAAAGCAAACAGCACAGATGTTTGCGCCTTTAAAACAGTATTTCCCCAAGTGGAAGGAATATCTATCACCCAAAGCATGCCCAAGAAACGTTGATGGATGACAACCCAGTGGTGGTGTAGAGGGAATGAGAACAAGTGTGGAGTGGAAACTGAGCAGAAATGTGAGGCTTCAAATGTTCATTGAGAGTGCAATTGTTACAATGTGGTATTAGCAGCTCTCATGCAATTTACCAGGGTTACACAAACATTTTGTCCTTATTTGACCTAATGGGCATGTGTGGACATTCACACATGCATACATTTGCGCAGGTGTCTGCATAATGTGCATCCTTCTGTATCCATGCTTT
Organism: Pseudonaja textilis; assembly: GCF_049901715.1. NCBI lineage: Eukaryota > Metazoa > Chordata > Lepidosauria > Squamata > Elapidae > Pseudonaja > Pseudonaja textilis. Next base: position 243,460,318 of record NC_141991.1, on the reverse strand, counting down.
TTAGAACAAACAATATTAATAGAACATGCCACCTTCATGCATTCATATATGTGAATAGGAAACCCAGATCAGGCATATCAACTGCCATACACTACACCCATTGTATTGAGCGCAGCCCAATTAAATATGTCTGTGTTTGGGGGGGGGGAGAGATTTAACATAAGAAATTGTCCTTTCAAATTGTTCTACAATTTGTTGAGAGAATGTATCTGAAGAGTTTCATTCTAACTAAAAGAGGAAATAAATATATTTAATAAATTAAATATTAGAACACTTAATTAATTAAGAACACTTAATTCTCTCAGTGCTTCCTTCTATTACCCATGTAGTTGTGGCTGTAGTATTACTATTCATCCTTCTTATTATCTTCTTTATTCCCCCTTTTATTGGCATCACAATCATTATCATCATCATTATTATTAATCACGCAGTCAGCCAGATGTTCAGTTTGGGTTTGGCATTTTTGTCTACCTATCAAGTCCTTACCAAGGACCTGGGATAGGCAAATCTGGATGTTTGATGTTGTTACAGATATCGTCACAGGATGGAAGCTGTTCCAAGTAAAGCTGCCTTCTGCAATTGACTGATGGCAACTTTGTCAATGCCTATGTTGTTGTTGTTGTTATTATTAGTATTATTATTGTACACAAAAATGACAGTATACACAGCAGATGAGATAACCATGCTGGGTTTCGTATCACAAATCACTAGTCGAACACTTCCCAAGTGTTTAGGACTGTGTGATGTATCGGCGGATTATGCAAGCAGATCCCAGTAGGGTGGCTTTCTGCAGCTGACCAATGGTGATTTTGCCAGCACCAATTGTTTTTAAGTGCTTGCCTAGGTCTTTAGGCACAGCACCCAGTGTGCTGAGTACCCCTGGAACCACCTGCATTGGTTTATGCCAGAGTCTCTGCAGTTCCATTCTCAAGTCCTGATATCTGGTGAGTTTTTCAAGTTGTTTCTCATAGATGCTGCTATCACCAGGTATGGCAATGTCGATGATCCACACTTTTTTTCTTCTCCACAATTGTGATATCTGGGGTATTGTGTTCCAGAACTTTGTCAGTCTGTATTTGGAAGTCCCACAATAGTTTTGCATGCTCATTTTTGACCACCAGTTCTTTGCTACAGGCAGATAATAGTTGTGACACAAGTTCCAGTGGGCCATCTGAGCGAGTGTTGTGATGTTGTCTGTAGTCAGTCTGAGCTATTGTCTTGCAACAGCTCAGTATGTGATCAAGGGTTTTATCCACTTCTTTGCAGAGTCTGCATTTGGGGTCATCAGCAGATTTTTCTATTCTGGCTTTGATTACATTCATTCTGATGGCTTGTTCTTGGGCTGCAAGAATCAGGCCTTCTGTTTCTTTCTTCAGTGTTCCATTGGTCAGCCATAACTAGGTCTTTTCCTTATCTACTTTTCCTTGGATCTTTTCAAGGAACTGCCCGTGCAGTGCTTTGTTACACCAGCTGTCAGCCCCAGTTTGCATCGCTGTTTTTCTATATTGATTCTTGGTTTGCTGCACTTTGAGCAGCTTCCTCTTGTTGACCTTGATCAAAGCAACACTGTCTTTCACATAATCTGCCAGAGCGTGCTTCTCTTCTTTGACTGTCTGCTTCACTTGCAAAAGTCCTCTGCTGCCTGCTTTTCTGGGCAAATATAACCTGTTGACGTCACTTCGCGGGTGCAGCGCATAGTGTATGGTCATCAGTTTTCTTGTTTTCCTATCCAAGCTGTCCAGCTCTGCCTGTGCCCAGTTTATGATCCCAGCAGTATATATGATGATGGGTATGGCCCAAGTATTTATAGCTTTGATGGTGTTACCACCATTCAGTTTGCTTTTTAGAAGTTTTCTGACTCTTTGTGTGTATTCTTTGCTGACCACATTTTTCACTTGCCCGGCCTGATATTATCCAGCTGCAGTATGCCCAGGTATTTGTAGACTTTGGGTTGGTGGCACTTGATGGTTTGTCCATTGGGCATTTCAATTCCATCACTTTCTATGATCTTCCCTTTCTTCAGTACCACTGTGGTGGATTTGTCCAGGCCAAAACTCCATGCTGATGTCAGTGATGAAAATTCGAACTGTATTGGTCAGTGACTGGATTTCAATTTCTGATTTTCCGTATAACTTCAGATCATCCATGTACAGCAGGTGAGAGATTTTCTGTGAATTTTTAGCAGTTTGATAACCCATGATGATGATGATGATGATGATGTTGCTTTTGCATGTACACTGACAAATTCCTTATCAGACTAAGAGAATAACAGATTTGGAATGGTCCCTGGAGGTCTTCTAGTCCAACCCCCTGCTCAAGGTTGTCCAACATCTTTTTAAAAATCTCCAATATTGGAGCATTCGCAACTTCTAGAGACAAGTTGTTCCAATGATTAATTGTTCTAACTGTCAGGAAATTTCTCCTTAGTTCTAAGTTGCTTCTCTCCTTGACCAGTTTCCACCCATTGCTTCCTGTCCTGCCTTCAGGTGCTTTGGACAATAGATTCACCCATTCTGCTCTGTGGCAGCATCTTAGACACTAGAATTAGATAGATATTGGAATTAGATAGATATTGGAATCAGATAGATATTAGATGGCCAAATAAAGTATTCGATTCAACTTAAATGTTGCCATGAGAAAGATTAGGTTGTTATTCTTTTTAGCACTGTTCCTGCATATTTCCTGATTTTTTGCATTCTATTTTCCTAAGGATGCTATTAATCCTTAATGCAATTATGAGTTTGTGGTGGTTGTTCTTGTTCTTGTTGTTCCAGATCAGGATGCTTGATTGGGAGTGTCTGGCCCAAACTTTCATACTTGGCTTCTGTATTTAAGAGAAAATTTGGATCTGCCTATTCCTGGTCCAGCATTTTAACTGCTATTGTGCTCCATACTGGCTGCCCCAAAAACAAACAAATACTTTTCTAAAATAAAGATTTATGATAGTATGAACAGGTTTTATTCCAATGCAAAGTCGAATGTGAATGATGGCTCTTTTCCTTTCCCAAAATGATTAAATTCACATGCACAAATTTTCTCTATCATATTATGAGATAATTATTGTAATTAGTGACTTAATTTGAATCTAGAAGCAATTTTCTTTTCTTCTTTTCCTCTCCCTCCCTTCCTTTCTCTCTCTTTTCTTGGAAAACTAAATTAATTCCCTCGGAAACTGATGAGAATTTTTCAAACTGGAAATAAATGTCAGTAATAAATCAAGAGATAAGGGAGTGGGAGAGATTATTCTGCAATTAAAGTTTACAAATTAATTCCATTTCAAATCCTTGGAGCTTAATGCCAAAAACAAAAATTACAAAACACAAAAACCAGTAGCTAAATCTGCACAGGAAGTCTGTTTGGATTAAAACAAATATAACAGAAAGGGTTCTGGAAACACGCAGGCAGTAATCAATATTGATCTGCATATTAAACAATCCAAGAGATTTCAGTGCTACTTTTTTTTTTTCCAAATTGAGATATTATATTAAACAAAAGCATCAAACCTGTAACAATAGCTGAATGGAACCTGGACAGGTGACTGGGAAGTAGATGAGCATACTTGCAGTTTTACCCTAATGAATATAAATTTCATTAGCTGATAATTAAAAGGAAATTATACAGACATTACACTCACCGCCAATAGCATAAGTGATGAAGCTATATGGTGCCACAATTTCAGTTCCCTCATTGCTGTTCTCCCCATTGCTCCCTTTTTTTTGTCATTTTGGTTACCAAAGCAACCAAATATAAATAATGAACTTTGTCACTCTAAAAATGAAGTATTGATGTGTTGGTAGGTTGTTAAAGCTTAGTGCTGCGGCATAAAACAATAATGTTAAACATTATTAGTTTTTTAATTATGCCAGTTAATTAGAATTGCTCCTGTTAATTGCCTGCGATTTCTCTCTGGGTTTTTTTATTTTCAAGGTGGAAAAACTTTTGGGGTGTGCCTCCTCCCAATCTTAAGGATATGATATTTTACATACATGCATACAACTTTTATTTCTGTATCTGTCTCATGCATGCGCATGCACATGTATGTATATTTGTGTATGAGAGAGAGAGATTAATGGTTTGGCAAAATGAACTCTCAACTACGCTCAAAAGACTGAAGTTGGGCTGTGAATCCCACAGTGTCCACACAGGGGTGTCAAAATCCACAAGGCAATTGTGTGGCATTGCAATCAAAGGCCTGCTTGTTTTTGGATACGGAGCACACACAAACCTGATTGATTGATTGATCTTGCAAACAGAACATAGGATAACTGAGTTGGAAGGGACCTTGGAGATCTTCTAGTCTTATCCCCTGCTCTAGCAGGAGACCTTATACCCATGATGGTGAACCTATGGCACACATGCCACAGGTGGCACAGAGCCATTTGTGCCAGCATGTGAGCTACAGGCAAACTTACCTCACAGCTGATTTTCAGCCAGTTTGAGGTCTTTTTCGGCCTCTCAAAGGCTTGAAGAAGGCTTCTGCAGGCTTTGCAAGCTGAAAACTAGCCCCGTTTCATCACTTCCTGTTTTTCTGAAAAGACCAGAAGTGATGAAACGGGGCTAGTTTTCGGCCTGCAAAGCCTGCAGATGCCTTCCTTTGGGAGGCCAAAAAAAGACCTCAAACCAGCCAAAAATCAGTGGTGGGGGTGTGGGTGATGATTTCGTGTGCATTCCTAGGGGGCGTGGGGGGGTCACGCACTGCTTTCTGGGTGCTGGCATGGGAGTGTGAGCATGCAAACGTGCGCACAATTTTCGGCACAGGAGCCCAAAAAGCTTAGCCTTATACCATTTTAGACAAATAGCTGTTGAGTCTCTTCTTAAAAAGACTCTAGTGATGGAGCATTCACAACTTCTGGTGGCAAGCCGTTCCACTGGTTAATTGTTAGATGTTGGCAGCTTCAACCCCAATGTTGCTACAGATACTTTCTCTTGATGATACTGTCTTTTAAAAATTGCTTCTCTTTTAAGTTAGTGCAACGTGAACAGTGGATAATATCAACTCTTTGGCCTTTGCAGAAATACATAATCCCTGTTTATTTCACATGTTAGTGGCAAAGGCTTTTGCCCTGATGCCAGGGGGGAGACAATGGAAGTCACCTGTCCTATACTGGGAAAATGTAAAGAGAGATCCCACCTACCAGTGGCTCCCATTTTATACACCTAGACAATCCTTATGTGTACTCTCTGACATGCTATTATTAACCATATGTATGACATATTTAGGTGATTTTTGTCTATACAGTATGTCAATTTTAGTGGATTTCTTTCTGAGACTTTGCTTTTGGCAATGTAATTTAACAATTCCAAAGATTATCTGTCAGGCAGGTACATATTATATTTTCTATTAAAAATGTCCATAGCAGCAGTGGCATTTCTTTACAAAAATTGCTGTATATGCACACGAACATTTAAAAAAAAAACAATTAAAATGTAATATAATCTGTGTGAGTATATAAATAATATATACTGGATGTATACACCAGTGGTGGGAATCAATTTTTTTTACTACTGGTTCTGTGAGTGTGGCTTGGTGGGTGTGGCAGGGGAAGGATACTGTAAAATTTCCATTCCCTCCCCATTCCTGGGGGAAGGTTACTGCAAAATCCCCATTCCTTCAAGACCCCACTAACCTGCTTTCCAGCTCCGTTCTCCTGTGCAGGGCAACAAAAGAAGACCCAGCTAATCAGCGGGGACTCGAGAGACAGAGAGGAGATGGGGGGCAGGGCCAGTCAGAGGTGGTATTCTGAACTACTCAAAATTTCTGCTACAGGTTCTCCAGAACTGGTCAGAACCTGCTGAATACCACCTCTGGTGTACATGATCTGTGAATATATAGATAATCAAAATAGATACATAGATGACCTGTGTCTCTTTGTATGGGTGTATACACACACATACAAACCCACACAGATTATCTATATACAAGTAGTTCTTGACTTACAACAGTTGATTTAGTGACTGTTCAATATATAGTAGATCATTGCAATTTGTTGTGGTACGGTTAGGAAATACGGGGCATGAGCCATTGCTGTTGACCAACTATATAGTTATACCAGTTTATACTTATATGTTTATATGTTATGTTCATACTTATTCTTGTTTTTTTCATACATAAACTAAATAAAAAATAATGGGACTCACTCCAGCCTGACAAAAGATAAAGTGACAATGACTCTCTCCCGAAGTGGCTGAACTACAATTCCCAGCATGCCTCTCACTATTGGCCAAGCAAGCTGAGTTCCAGTCTTGATCTCTGTACCCCAAGGAAAAGATTATTAGCTCCATTTGCACCTGGACAGCAAATGAATCCCATTGCTTCATCAATCATAAAACAGCGATTAGTAGGCAATGATCCGTCAATAATGAAATAGCTTCAGTAATTAGTACTAATATACCACACGCTTATATTGATTGAAATGCATGTGTGTAGCTGAACACTAATGAATTTAGAAATACACGGAGATATCGACAAAAACCGCTCCCTCCCACTGCTTTGGGGCAAAGGCAGTTATATTAGCACAGGGTTGCCACCGTCTACATTATGTTGATACTTGCAGAGCATAGATAGGAATATTCTATGACTGCTAGTTTGGATTGATAGAGCTGCAGAAAGCATCAGGAAAAAGAACACACAGCTTTCAGAGGTGTGTTGATGACCACTCCCTCCATTTCCAGGACAATCACTTGGGGGAAAGTTGGACTTTAACACCTGCTCTTCCAAGAAACATTCTCCAAGTTTGTTTTGAAATCTTTCAGTTATAAAATGGATCAGAATACAGAGGAATAGAGTTGGAAAGGACCTTGGCGGTCTTTTAGTCCAACCCGCTGCTCAAGCAGGAGACCCTATACCAGTGGTGGCTAACCTTTTGGGGCTCCTATGCCAAAAATTGTGTGCGCGCTTTCGCTTGTACGCACGTGTACCAGCACCCAGAAGGCAATGTATGTGCCCCACCCACCCCCTGTGCATGTTCGTGCAATCCCCTCCTGCCACCACCCCTTTACCTGCACTGTGCCTCCCAGCTGATTTTTGGCCTGTTTGAGGCCTTTTTTGGCTTCCCAGAGGCTTGAGGGAAGCCTGTGCAGGCCGAAAAATAAGCCCGTTTCGTCACGTCTGGTATTTCCAGAAATATAGGAAGTGACAAAACGGGCCTATTTTTTGGCCTGCCGAATCATCTCTGAGGCACACACATGTGCAGTGATGTAAGTTTGCCAGCGGCTGGCGTGCCGGCACAAATGGCTCTGTTTGCCACCTGTGGCATGTGTGCCATAGGTTCGCCATCATAGCCCTATACCATGTCAGACAAACGGCTATCCAGTCTTTTCTTAAAAACCTCTGGTGTTGGAGCAGCTACAACTTCTGAAGTCAATTACTTGTTCTCACCATCAGGAAATTTCTCCTTAGTTCTAGATTGCTTCTTTCCTTGTTTAATTTCCACCCAGATTGCTTCTTGTCCTGCCTTCAGGTGTTTTGGAAAACAGGCCGACTCCCTCTTTTCTGTGGCAACCCTTTGGATATTGGAACACTACTATCACATACCCTTCCTGTTTAAGTCGCTGCCAAGGATGGTAGCCCCAGGACAAACATTGGAAATATCCATGCAGGGAGAAAGCCATTGGATTACTGTTGCCTGACCAGTGTCATGTCCCCGTTGGAGCCTGAATCTGCAGAGGAAGATGAGCTGGAGCTGACGGAGGTCGAAGGGGCGGCTTCATTGGCTTCGGAGGAATGTGGGGAGGACTGAGAGAGGGCAAGCAGTGGCCATGAAGAGCGACAGAGCTCAGGAGATGAACAAGGACCGATCCCTCCTGACCCTGATAAGGCAGGAACAGCACAGGCCAACCCAACAACTCGGGAAGAGAGCACCCTGTCCCTCTTCACAAGGCACATCTGGGGACTGAGATGCTGTGGGGAGGGGCATTTATCAGGAGCAAACATTGAATTGATAGAGTTTGATGTGCCTGTGCAGACATTTGGAGCTTGCACGACTGCTTCCTTCTTCCTTACTTGTGAACTCAGTGCCTTCTTCCTGACTTCGTGAACCCGGTATCTTGTTCCTTTTTTTGCGGACTCAGAAATAACTGTGCATTAGCAGGTTGATTAACCAGCTATTTCAAAGCTAAATTTAACTGTCTATTGTTGCTAACAGAAAATTCTTGATGAGGATGAAAGATTATTCAGCTTTGATAGGAGCTCTGGGGTTTAGTCACTTTAAAATTTATCTCCCACCCTCCCAATCCCTACCCCAGGCTAAAATTTCTTTTCAGACAACAAATGAGGGGATTGTAAAGGGGATTTAAGATGCAAGAGTTGCTATTAGCTCCTGATTTGCTTTGGAAATTTCAAAGCTTTGGCAGGACTCAGTCCAAGAATAACACCGAGAGATAAAAGAATTCCTTTGGCCTTGTTATGTGCTGAAATCTCCCTTTCAATTTCAAAACCTTTTATTCCCCTGGAAAAGAAGCTCTGTTTTTTTTTACCTTATGATCAAAATGCTCGGGACTTTCCTTTTCATTTATTGTATTTGCATTTCTGAGCTTCTTCTTGTTGTTGTTGTGAAGTGACTGATAATGGCAATCTCTCTACACCAATGACTGCATGTTTAAGGGTCACTCTGTTAAAATACTGAAGTCTGCAGAAGATACAACAGTCATTGGTCTCATTTGAGATGGTGATGAGTCTGCATATAGACGGGAGGTCAAACAGGTAATCCTATGGGGCAACTGGAACAATCTGCAGCTGAACATGCTTAAACTGATAGAGATGAGGGTGAATTTTAGGAAAAGCCCTACTCTAATACAGGGCCACCAACCTGTGGACCACAGCCTAATACTGAGCCATGGTTTAATTGGCACTGGGCCACAAGTGTGGCTAGCTGGAGCACATACGTCTGCACATGCGCACAGCCCTACTCACTCAAGTGTCAGTGCGAACATCACAGGCGCTTGGGATGCACGCACACACATGGACATGTTCCTGCCCCTCCTACAAAATCATTCCCTCTTTCCCCCCCTCCCCCCCAGTGTGGGCTGTGGTCTATGGTTGGAGAACTCTGCTCTTACTATATTTGACAGCATATTCTTCAAGTTTTGGGATTCTATAATCTTCCAAGATTTACATTAGAAGGAGTCCCTGCAGATTTTACTTATTGCTCACTATAGGGGGCAGTGCTCATCTCCATTTCAAGGCCATTGAGCCAACACTGTCCAAAGACATTTCCACAGCCATGATGTCTTGGAGCACTATTAATTTCCCTGTGAAGTGGTACCTATTTATCTACTCACATTTGCATGCTTTTGAACTGCAAGGTTGACAGGAGCTGGGACAAGTGCTCAGGTCTCAAAGCTGAACTGCTGGCTTTCTAGCCAACAAGCCCAGCGTCTTAACCACTGAGTCATGGTGCTGCCCTTCCTAACATTAGAACTTCCATCATTAAAGAGGCACAACAAAGAATGCTCTTCCTACATCAATTGCAACCAGCCTTCCTTCTCTAGAAAACCTTTGCTTTGTGTGGGACAGAAGGAGGGCTAAGCAAATATCTATAGACCCCTCACATCCTGGTCTAAACTATTTCAACTCCACCCATCTGGATGCCCCCATAGAGCATTGCATGTCAAAATAACTAGATACAGAGACAGTTCCCCCCCTTGTGTCATTACTCTGTGAATACTTAATCTTTACAGTATTACTTTATGTCTAAGTCAGTGGTGGGATTTTTACTACCGGTTCTGTGGGCATGGCTTGGTGGATGTGGCGTGGCTTGGTGGGTGTGGCAGGGGAAGGATTCTGTAAAATCCCCATTCCCTCCCCACCCCACTAACCTGCTTTCCAGCTCCGTTCTCCTGTGCAGGGCAACAAAAAAAGACCCAGCCAATCAGCTGGGACTCGGGAGGCAGAGAAGAGATGGGGGCGGGGCCTCTCAGAGGTGGTATTTGCCAGTTCTCCAAACTACTCAAACTTTCTTCCACCGGTTCTCCAAAACTGGTAAGAACCTGCTGAATACCACCTCTGGTCTAAGTATATTTGCCCATGTTGTATTATTAATATTATTATCATTATCATATTCTCTACTGCTCCCTTTTATTGTATCATATTATGATGATTATTATTCTGTTGCTTTTCATATACATTAAGAGCTTCTGCACACACATATACACAAATGTGTATAATCACATTTGGCCAAATAATTCTAATTCTAATAATTCTAATTCTAACTCCAACTCTAATTAATTCTAATCTAACTCTAACTCTAACTCTAACTCTAACTCTAACTCTAACTCTAACTCTAACTCTAACTCTAACTCTAACTCTAATTAATTCTAAATCTACCGTAATTCTAACTCTAACTCTAACTAATTCTCCTTCATCAATTCAAGCTGGTTTATCCTCTCCATTCATCAGGCTTCAGTATTCTCTTCCTGCAATATTTTTTAGGGTGTTTAATCTTTTCTCCCTATTTTTCTGGATAGCACTGCAGAGAAGAAGAAGAAAAAATGACCTTGCCAGTTACAAACCAATTCATCTTTCACGACACCAAGGGTTAGGGTTAGGGTTAACTTTAAGATCTATGGACTTCAACTGTCAGAGTTCTCCAGAATTCCTCACGTCTTAAAGTTGCCACGGTTGAACCCTCCTGTTCTGCACCAAACCAGGGGTGAATTCACTGTTCAACGTGTGTCATGCAACCCACCCCAATGGCTCATTGCAATGAATTGTGGCAAAGCTGTGTGCGCATGTCACACAGCTATGGAATCAGATCCACCGCTGTGCAAAATAGTTCTTAAAAGGAGTCTTGTTTTTTTGTTGTTCTCAGAACAAAACGTTTAGAAACGTTGAAAAGGGATGCTCTCCCATTTCATCACTGAGACCAATTCAAAGTTAAACAAGCCCCAGGATTATTTTGGAAGAAAACACTGCTGTGCCACTGGCTTCTGTTAGAAGTTGAGCAATCAGTTTTCTTTCATCCTGTAACACTGAAAAGTAAATTTTTAGAATCACCGATTTAGGAGGGTAGAGATACATACATTTTTGAATGTTCCATCTCCTCTCATTTAAACATACTCGTCATCCAATCCTGGGGATTATTTGCAAGCAATTGCCAGATTTGTATTCTGATCTCTCCTTCCACCCACCACCCATCACAAACAAGAAGATGGTTTTCAGCCTCTTTTTTTATAATCTGGTTGATTGGCAAATTTGACTGAGAGGAAGTATAATCATGTCTGATTTTGCTTGTTGCTGACTCAAAAGAGGCATCAAGGAGTACAAGTAATCCATTTATGCCCATTCTTGAAATATTTTTTTAAATAAAAATATCCTTAGCTTTTCTTTTATTGTGCATTAGTATTTACATTACAAAGGTCCTGCGTTTCTCTACATTTGGAGTTATAGGCAGAACATCAGTGTCTTTACAAGAGGATTGAAAAGTTTCCTATACGCTACAAGCAATTATTTCAGGATACTGGAAAAAGATCTAAGAAATTGCAACTTTGCTTCTCCGTTCTAAGGAAGCATTGGATTTTAGTTTTGGCAGCAGCGTCCAATGTCATCTTGCAGATATATAAAGATTTTAAATATCATTTAAAAGATATTTAAATGCGGCCATTGATATTCAAAGATGAGAGTATGACACCAACTGGAAAACTAAAATGTTCAGAATCTCTTAAACTAACTTTCTGGATCCTGGACATTGAACTAGCTTACTTATTTTCATCATTCATTCATTTATTCTCATACAAAAGCCATGATTGTTCAATGAAGATGAATTGTTGCCGTTTCAATTTGAGGGTATAAGGTATGGTGACTCAGGGGTTTAACGACACTAGAAAGGGTCTCTGCTGCAGTGGTTCGAGTCCAGCACTGTGTGTTGGAGTGAGCTCCCGTCACTCACCTCGGCTCCTGTCCATCTAACAGTTCAAAAGCATGTTCTATGTGAGTGGTCAAATAGGTACCACTTCAGTGGGGAGATGAGTTGGTGCTCTATCCAGGCAGTTAAATTCCTGCTGACACTGAACCTTCCCAGCTGCGATGCTCATTTGTGTGGGGGCTCTGGAGGAGGGAAGAGAGCCTTGGATGACTCTGTGGGAAGAGCAGCTTTCTTTCTAGTGCAAAACTAGCTCACCCTCTTGTGGCACACCGTGGAAGCATGGAAGCGTGATCCTGATAGAGCTGGTAAACAAGCAGCTCAACTACTACACTGCAATAGCGGTTTTCTTTGCTTATGTAATAATGCCATATACTACTAATAATATTAATTTAAGGGTTTATAATCCTTTTTTTTATTGTTAGGTAATTTGTTAAAATGCTCTAACCTGACAACCAGTGTTCGAGACCCAAGTGTCATACGATGGGGTGAGCTCTCATTACTTGCTCCAGCTCCTGCCCACCTAGCAGTTCAAGAGCAAGCAAATGCAAGTAGATAAATAGATACAACTTTGTGGGAAGGTAACAAGCAGACAGATTTCAAAACATGACATAAAAAGCATACATATCAAACAAGATGAAACCTAAATATCTTACAAGCTGCCAGGAGCTCCTTAATAATGACAGCAAAGATACCCAAGGATTGCAAGCAGGGGCGGGATTCTACCAGTTTGCACCTATTTGCTAGAACCAGTTGTTAACATTCTAAGCAGTTCGGAGAACCGGTTGTTAGAAGAAATTACTGGCCTAATCCTGTCAGGAAGGCAGGAAGGAAACATTCTGGTGTTGCTTACAGAAACTGCCTCTCCGTTAACCCTTATTACATTCTTGGCAGGACTAGACTTCCTGTCTCAGGAGCTTCTTTGGAGTTTTTTCCCCCTCCTTTGCTGGTACTTTGCTTGTGTGGAGTGACCATTCAAAGTTACAGTGGCACTGAAAAAAGTGACTTATAACCTTTTTTCACACTTACGACTGTTGCAGTCGTGAGAGGCCAGGCAAGGAGATGTATGCCTCGATGTGAGTGATATTGAGTTGGCCACACCCAGCCAATAACATGACCACCAAGCCATGTCCATCCAGTCACATGACCACCAAGCCACGCCCACCACCTAAGCCATGCCCACAGTTGTTAAAATGTTTGAATCTCACCCCTGATCAAAAGTTTCCACAGTACACAATGCCAGGTTTTGCGCAGAAGCTCCCCACAAATCCTAAGCTTTTTGTCAAAACCTGGCACCGGGACTTCATGGCTCTGCTAAGGTCGTGAAACTGCAAGATCTGACTTGGGCAGACACGTAACTCTGGCAAGGGAGTTGCAAATCTAAGACTTCCAGAGTGAGCAAATTTTAGCGGCTACATGAAGTTTCCTTCCTTTCTCCATTATTCAGTAAACAAGAGTTAAAAAAAAAAAAGCAGGTGAGCTCAGAATGAGCTCTAAACTTCTAGATTTTTCTTAATATGAACGGGAAATCAAGATATGTCACCAAATTCCTCACAATAACAACCATCTTCCTCATTGCCACTGCATACTCAAAAAGCCCATTCCCAGGATGTGGGAAGTCCTAGGCCAGTGGTGGCTAACCTTTTTGGGCTCCCGTGCTGAAAATTGCATGTGCGCTCGCTCTCGCATGCTCGCATGACAGCAGGGGTGGGATTCAAATTTTTTAACAACTGGTTCTGTGGGCGTGGCTTAGGTGGTGGACATGGCTTGGTGGTCATGTGACTGGGTGGACGTGGCTTGGTGGTCATGTTATTGGCTCGGTGTGGCCAACTCAATATCACTCACATCGAGGCACGCATCCCCTCGCCTGGCCTCTCATGACTGTGGGGATGCTGCAACAGTCGTAAGTGTGAAAAAGGGTCACAAGTCACTTTTTTCAGTGTCATTGCAACTTTGAATGGTCACTGCACACAAGCAAAGTACCAGCAAAGGAGGGGGAAAATATTCCAGAAAAGTTCCTGAGACAGGAAGTCTAGTCCTGCCAAGAATGTAATAAGGATTAATGGAGAGGCAGTTTCTGTAAGCAACACCAGAATGTTTCCTTCCTGCCTTCCTTACGGGATTAGGCCAGTAATTTCTTCTAACAACCGGTTCTCCAAACTGCTTAGAATGTTAACAACCGGTTCTAGCAAATAGGTGCGAACTGGTAGAATCCCACCCCTGCATGCCAGCACCCAGAAGGCAATGCCCCCACTCACGCCCCCTGCGCATGCGCACACAACCCCTGCCACGTGCCATGTGTCTCTGCTCATGTGTGCAAGACCCGCCCTGCACCCTGCATGTCTCTGTACATGCGCACATGTCTCCCACGCACCCCTTCCCGCACATGCGCGCCAGATTCCTGGCAATCAGCTGGTAGGTGGGCGGTGCACGCGCAATGGGGCTCTTCCAAGTGACCTCTCGTGTGTCAGCAGAAGTGGCTCGCGTGCCATAAGTTCACCATCATGGACCTAGGTGTACAAAATATACATTGCACATCAATCCAGGCTTATTTATCTCAATTACGTTTCTGTGGTTTTTTTCCCCCCTGCTGTTTCAAGATACAATAATTGCTGTTTTGATTTAACAGAGTCTACTGCTCAAAGGAGAAATACCTATTATTCAAAAATCCAAGGCGTGTCAAATGTCATAATTATCCTTCCAGCAGACATCCTTGATTTTATATGAAGATATCTACTAAACCTTCACTCAATTTGATCAAGCATGTTGTGGGAACCTAGTCTCAGTTTGTAGCTAAAATTCAATGTATATGGAGATTATCAGTCATCCAGGTCATGGTTGTTCCAAAGGTGCTTTTTCAACAGGCAATTGAACTTTCTGGTTTTTCTTTGAAGACGTTTCGCTCCTCATCCAAGAAGCTTCCTCAGCTCTGACTGCATGGTGGGGAATGTGAGGATTTATACTCCTTGCAGACAGTTGGTCATTTGCATTCGTTTAGCAGGTCATTAAGGTCACTTGAGAGGGGGCAGTTCTGATGGCCTCTTTAACCCCTCTTTCAAACCTCTCTGTCCAAAATATGGAGTTTGCTGTCTTCAAAAGAGCCTGTGTCTTTTAAATGCAGATGGGCTGCTGAATCTAGTCTGATGTGTTTGTTCTCCTATGTTGTGCCATGTGTTTATGAAGTGGTTGTTTTGTTTCCATAATGTACAGATCTGCACATGGCTCATTGCATTGTACTGCATATACCACGTTGCTCAGTTTACGTCTGGGTGTTTTATCTTTAGGGTGTATTCTTGGGTTTGAAGTGTGCACGCATGTTATATTGGCTGAAGATCCTTCTGAGCTTTTCCGATACGCCTGCAATGTACAGAATGACAACATTGCTTCGTTTATTGTTCTCGTCTCCTTTACTGTCTGCAAGGAACATAAATCCTTCCAATCCCCACCATTCAGTCGGAGCTGAAGAAGCTTATTGGATGAGAAGAGGAATGTCTTCAAAGAAAAACCAGAAAGTCCCATTGCCTCTTGAAAAAGCACCTTTGGGACTAAAATTCAATGGCTGATTCTCTTGGATACCTCCAGCAACTAAAGGAAGAGTAGCAACTAAAGAGAGATTCTTTTCAACAGCAATAGCGCTCAGACTTATACACCACTTCACAATGCTTTATAGCCCCTTCTAAGTGGTTTACAGAGTCAGCATAATGCCCACAATAATCTGGGTCCTCTTTTACTGACCTCAGAAGGATGGAAGGCTGAGTCGAGCTGGTGAGACGTGAACTGCTGAAATTCTGGCAGTCAGCAGAAGTAGCCTGCAGTACTGCACTCTAACCACTGCACCACCACGCCGCTTATCTTTTCAGTGATAGCATTCTAGTCGAAGGTGGCTTTGGAAAGCCGCAAACAAACTTAAGCAACAAGATGGCGCTATGTCAAAGGGGGGAGGAAGTTAACAAGGGTGAAGCTCTTCTTGCTTGGCAATCAAGTGAGGACTAAAGGATCAGCTGTTAAATTTCTGTAAGCTTTTTTGCTTTGAAAGACACAGGAACAGAGCCAACTCTTGTTACATTTTTTTGTGTGTGTGAAGAGCAACAGCAGCTGGGTTGGGATAAAAGACTTGATGAAACTCATCCAGAAGAGCTAGAGCTTAGTAGGAGAATCTTGGCAGAATTGCCACTTCTCCAACCTTAGATTTAGACTCTGAAGAAAGGACCCAATCACCAAGGCTGCAAGAGAACTTCTGACTTTGGGATGAAAAAAATAGAGGAATGGGACAACTAGACACAGCCAACTTGCTGTGATCAACTCACCCACGGCCAACTTGCCATTGGACAACTCGGGGCAATTTAACAGTTCAATTTCATTATTTAAAATGAATAAAGAACATCATTTTAATCTTTCCCATTCACATTTCATTCTACCCCTCCTTTTGCATCCTTTCTTTAATGATTCTATTCCACCATTTCTTTGATATTAGCGTAACTCTTGTCCCACAGCGAGTTGGCTGTGGCGAATTGATCGTGATGAATTGACATAGACCTTGAAAGAAGGGGCAGAAATTTAGGAAGTGTATCTTGTGGCCTATTCACTAGCAGTCTGTTTCTTTTAATTAGGCCAACAACCACAATTCATTTTAAACAATGCTATTTCAACTTAGAGATGATCAGGATGTTCCGGAATATAAAACGCTCTGAGCTCCTTTAAATGCTGCAGCAACATCAATATTAGCCCAACCTGGATCACTCTGTGCTTTGAACCCAATCATTGCTGTGACCTTCTGAATAACTTTCTTTCTAATTGAACTTTGACAGTTCTTGGTGTCCAACCCAGTAAACCTTGCTGTAGGTACTGTCACATCTGTTTTGCTTTGAATCTGGAGCCCTATTTTAAACACACTCTAGCCCTGTGATGGCGAACCTATAACATGTGTGCTGAAAGTGGCACGCAGAACCATCTCTGGCGCGCGAGCCGTCACCCCAGCTCAGTTTCAGTACACATGCACGAACACCTCCCACCAGCCAGCTGATTGTCAGGTATCTGTTGCGCCTGAGCATGGGGTGGGGGGAGTGTGGGGGAGTCACATGGGCATGCGCAGAACCATGGGGGTCGCATGTGCATTGCATTATGGTGCAGGCATGTGTATGTGCGCACACGCACACTTTCGGTACGTGATGATGAAAAGGTTAGCCATCACAGCTCCAGCCAGTGGTGGGACGCTGCCGGTTCGCCCCAGTTCTCCTGAACCGGTAGCATTGGTGAACAGTTGTCCCCATCCCCCGCCCCTTCCTCTCCTTTATTTCCTTGCTTTTTTTAGCTCAGCTGATTCACACGGCACAGCGGATTACTGTGCCTCAGCTATTTTACTCACTAGCGCTTAAAATAGGTGGTTTTTGAATGCTGTACACACCAGCTCTCATAGAACTGGTAGTAAAAAAAGGTTGAATCTCACCACTGACTCTAGCCCAATGATTTAGCATTTAGTTCTTGTTTCTGTTCAATATTTTCTGATTGTGTTTCTGGTCCTGCTGTTTGAGATGTAAGACAGGAGAGTCCACCAAGTAGACAGCAGCATAAACAACCGAGTAGGAACTGCTTAGCTTCCTGTTAAGTTTGCTATTTTGCTGTACAGTTTAAGATTCTGCCTTGTTAAAATGCTGCTCTCCTCTTCTGATAGCACCTTCTTCCCCACATTGTATCTGCAATTTCTGTCTCTTTTTCTGTCAGTCTTTATACCTTTTTGTCTAAAAACAAAGAGAAACAAAGATCTTAATTATACCCACAGTGATTATTCTCCGAAGAAGTCCCCAGTAATTAAATTTTAAAGAAAGAAATTATTTAATGAGGGTTTTTTTTCTGCAGTTACAGCCAAGCAATACATATTCATGGAGATGGTGATTAAGATGAAATGGTTCTAATTTGTATGACTTGATAAAAGCCCTTACTTTACAACTGTATTTTTTTAATAATTGTGTAATTACACGGAGAAGGATCCCTGTAAATATCACTTGTTTCTGAGGAGAATGGCGGACAGAGATATGTTTCTTCTCAAGACGTCTCCAATGCTTCTTATATCAGTTAAAAAGCCAATAGTTATCTTTGAATGTCACAAAAATATGCACACTGGGTTCAAAATTCCAGGTGGTGGTTGTTACTGGTACTTGACTGTTTTTGTACTTGATAGCTGGCTTTTTGGGGGATAAAATGGCCACCTGGCTTCTACAGTACTTTTTTTTTTTTTTCGCAGTCTATACTTCCCCAACTTGATGCTATCTTAGATGTATTAATACTGCAACTCCCAGAATTCCAAACTGGCTTTGATATGGAATTCTGGGCACAATAATTGCAAAATTTGGAAATAGAAATAGATGTCAGGCGCAAAGCATCAAGACCATACCTTAAGTTCCAGCAGAAAAGATTCATTATTCAAGCCTATATACATAAGAATCTAGCCAACTAACAGTCAGCACTAAATTGGCAGGAAGGTAACGGTCAAAGGAATTCAGGGAGGGCTGGATTTGGTTCACTTTGCAGCAACATTACAGCTCTAAACTAATGACACATTTAACTCCACCCCCCAGTTCTGCGTGCTCTTCTCCTACATCAGATTGGGGAAGGTATTTTATTCTTAATCCCAGCTAAGGGTTGGTTCAGTTTCCTTATTGCATTTTTAAATCCATAGTCTTATTGAGTCCTGTTAATCCCTTCCTCTTAAATTATAAATGTGGTGACTTTCCAAAATACATGTATGCTACGTGCTTCAGCATTTTATTATTTGGGTTTATTTTTTTATCTTCTCCTTTACCCTTTAATTTGCTGCCCTTTAGATTTGGGGTATCAATGCCAAAAGCATATTGCCAGCTTATCCTATCTAACGATAAGGGCGGTTCTAGATGGGGAAGGTTGTAGAGTGATAAAGTTAGGAAGAGGCCATCATTCAGCCTAATAGCCCAGTCTGACCATCTGCTCTGTGTGACAAAAAATACAATCATAGGAATTATGGGATGCCCCAGTGCAGTATTAGTAGCAGGTTCATGCCACCAAGAACAATGCTCCAACTGTCCTAGGAGGATAACTTTAGAACTAAATCCTCAACAATCAATAATACAATTATGTGCTTTTTCCTTCCCAAAGTTGCTTTCTCAAATATATCCATGTTGAACTAAACAGCAAAAACTGTGCTTGTCTTAAGGTATCTTGCCTAGTTGTCGAGATGTGATTTTGATCTCTTGGAAATAAGGAGACTAAAATTATTTACTGATCTGTAAAAGGACTTGAATTGCAGAAAATGAAAGGTGAATGCAAAGAGTAAGGAGATATAATAGATTCACTGAATATCGTAGATGATCTGATGATGCCTTAAGCATGTGCCTTCTTCATAGCAACCCTAATTTTAACCAGTACACAACCTTTTAAGCTTGATAATCACCTTTTTAATGCTGAGGTCATATCACAGGGGCTTTGACAAGGGAGCCAAGTTTTGCAAACTGGTATAATGTTGTCCTGATAGGTGTGACCAGGCCTAAAACTTTCTTTTAATACATACGTAAACTGCGAAAATGTCCCTTGCTTCAGCTTTCTCTGTATCACTGCAGTTTCCTGAATTCTTTTTTGGAGGTGCAGAGTACTTTGCAATACACTTCAAAAGTACTGAACTACATTGAATCATAGTCATTGGCACTGAATTTTTCAGTACAGTAGGGGAGGGGAGAAGGAAGGGAGGGAGGAAGGAAAAGTGGGAAGGCAGGAGTGGAATGGAATCATAAATGTTCTCAGCAGAAATATAGATAAAACGTGATACTAACCAATTAAGAAAACTTATTCAATGAAATGGAAATAACAGAAACACATTTTAAAAAAATCTGCAACATTTGCAACGTAAACTTTTTCCAACAATTCACATTTAAAAAGTATTTTGAAATATACTTATTCAGCCATTCACACCTTTTGCTGATTATAAAAATCTGAAAACTGTAAGGAAGGTCACCTGGTCTTTACAAAAGTTGGATTTTTCGGGTATTTCTGTGCAAATGATAGTCATAATTACTTCTGGTTTACAAGTGCTTAAACTTTCTCCCATGAAGAAGAGTTAAGAAAGGAAGGGGTTATTTTTATGCCATGTACACTTTCCGATGCCTCTCTGTGTTTTTTTACCAGATCTGCAAATATACAAATTTTAGATAATTGTACAACTAAATCAATTAATAGCATTCTTGTAGGAAAAAAACAGCTGAAGGGGGGGGGGGCAGAGTTAACCATATCATCAGATTAGAGTCCTTATGTTTCCACAAATGGCCCAAATCCAACCCCTCTTGAATTCTGTTCTAAATTGGCATCTTATATGGTGCCAGTTTAGTACTGAACTTTTTTTTATTAGATAATATCAGGATTAAGGATTAAGACTATCAAGTTGCAATTCTAAAGATTTATTGCTCAAGCCCATACACAAAAATCTAATCAACTAAAGTTCAATACCAAATTGGTACCAGATAAGAGTCAACAGAATTCAAGACGGTTTGGATTTGGACCATTTGGGAGAATGTAATGATTCTAAACCACTGGTGGGATTCAAAATTTTTTACTACCGGTTTTGTGGGCGTGGCTTGTTGGGAGTGGCATGGGAAGGATACTGTAAAATCTCCAGTCAGAGGTGGGATTTGTCAGTTCTCTGAACTACTCAAAATTTCTGCTATCGATTCTCCAGAACTGATCAGAACCTGCTGAATACCACCTCTGGTTTAAGCTGATGACTTATTTAACTTCATCCCCAGTTCTACCTGCTTTTCTCTTACAGGAGTGTAAATTAAAAGTTGGATTGCATAAGGTACATCCCTGGGCGTAACAACAAATGTTTAACTACCAGAAAGCAATCAGAAGAATCCTATTCAAAGATTCTTATTAGCAGCATTTGTGCCACATAGTTACTGAAAATCTAAGAGCTCAAATAGCCATGGCTCAAAAGACAGAGAAAGTCAGCTTTGAGTTAAAGGCTATCTGCCTGAAAACAGATGCTAATCTAATGATTTCTGTGTCTTTGGAGAAATCCCAAGGAACCTGTTTTGAGACGTGTTTAAAGCCTAAAACCAACTGCTTAGGAACACAGTGGCTCTCATGGTTAGGAAACTGGCTGGACAAGCAGAAAACCTGTGTTCGAGACTTCAGTGCTGCCATGGGCCAGAGTTAACTCTCATCCTTTGCTCCAGCTTAGGGGTGGCATTCAAATTTTTTAACAACTGGTTCTGTCAGCATGGCTTGGTTGGTGGGCGTAGCTTGTTGGTCATGTGACTGGCTGGGCGTGGCCAACTCGCTATCACTCACATCAAGGGGCGCTTCTCCTCGCCAGGCCTCTCGGGACTGTGGGGAATGCTGCAATGGTCGTAAGTGTGAAAAACAGTCATAAATTACTTTTTTCAGTGCCATTGTAACTTTGAATGGTCACTAAATAAACTGTTGTAAGTCAAGGATTGCCTGTATAAAAATACAAAAAGCTTCTCTGCTAGCAAAAAGCTGCCCTAAATACCAATCATTAGATTAAAAATACCTGCAAACCAGAGTTACAAATCAGGAAGGGTGCCAAAGCACCTTGAGGAATTTAAAATAGTTAAAATGCAGTGATAACTATCAGCAGCCAACTCTTGCTCATAAAGTGAAACTCTTTAGCAGAGAGGTCATTTAAACTCTCCAGAAAGAGCACACCCAGGAGAAGCAATCCTTAGATCGATTTGCACCACTTAAAGACACCAGTTGCTCTCACTCACCTCTCACGTTATCCTAAGGAAATCATCCAGATCACATGCCTCTCAGAAAGGCAGTAAAAAAAATCAGTGCCAAGTTTGCATCCTGCCTCTTGAAATACACCCCAAAAGGACAGTGCCAGATACTCCTAAAGCAGTGAAGGAAGGCCCCCTCCTCAGATAGAAATAGAAACCATGAGGCAGGAAAAAAATTCAAATACAATACAAATAATTAAATCACAACAGTAGTTGTTGTTAAACCAATTACCAGAACAAATAGACACACGAATTCTTAACCCAATTTCTTTTCAGGAATAGATTAACCATTTTCCTTCCAAACAAAGCTGAATAGAGAAAATTATCCCATCAATAAACACAGGATTAAATGTCACCAAGCACAGAATTAAACTTCACAAAAACCAGTTTTACACCAAAACTCAGAAAGAGTATGTAAAATCATGTTTGAATGTCACTCTTTCCAGCTAACCAAGAAGACTTGCTAAATGTCACTCATCTTAGTTCCTTGTCATTAAAAGCTTCTTTCCAACAGATCTGCTTCATTATTCAATTATTTCTTCAAAGTGCTAATCATTGCATCCAGGCTGGAAGAACTCCAACAGGGGAGTATTTCCTCCCAACAGCAGTGTAAAAAGTTTAAAACAACCCTTCTCCTTTAAGAAAGTCAAGCAAAATACTAGCAAAGGAGAGAGAAAAAACTCCAGAAAAGCTCCAGAGACAGGAAGTCTAAGAATACTGCCAAGAATGTAATAAGGATTAACAGAGAGACAGTTTCTGTAAGCAACACCACCAGAATGCTTCCTTCCTGCCTTCCTTACAGGATTAGTCCTGTAAAGTGGAAAAAAACAAAAGATTTATTTCAACAACCGGTTCTCTGAACTGCTTAGAAAGTTAACAACAGGTTCTAGCAAATAGGTGAGAACCAGTAGAATCCCACCACTGCTCCAGCTCTTGCTGGAGACATGATGGGAGCCCCAACTGGATGTCACCAGCTAATGTTTTCAACCCTGAAGTAACTCGGTGCTTCTGACACAAGTGCGATGTGACCAACCACATGGGCATTTTTACTGTTTTCAAAAGGACATCTGTCCTAAATTTTGGATTCACAACACACATCCACCTGCTCCCCCAAAGCAGGCTAAATTATCAGCTCTTTATTCGTAAATCTAGGATTTATCTATTAATGTTAAAGGGCGCTACAAACTTGTGCTTCGCAAATGCAATTTGACAAACGGAATGTTGAATTGCATGTTTTCCATGGATTCTTGCAATCCATTTATATCATATTTGGGAAGGGGGCTGTTTTTCTTACCACTCATTCTCCCAATTACATATGCCCTGTGCATTCAGTGTTAAAAGTGGTAGTTTTCTCTGATTGAGATTCCTAAGCAGGCTTTAATAATAATAATACTGCTATAATCTGCAGAGAGGAGATGAAATTTAAGTGATGTTACAGAAGGGATAATTAAACAGGGGGAAAAATATGTTAGGGCTGATTTTTCAAGCAAGGTTGCAAGTGATTTTCTGAATATCTATTTTGCCTTCTGCACCATGATTGCATTTGGTAAATCCCTAGGTATGTTTTCAAAACATATTGTTCTCTTTTATTATATATAGTGAGAGATGAGGATAATCAAGTTGTGTAGCAACTTGCATTCATTTTGCCTGTAGCGTAATACATTTAAGGGTTCTATAGAATTGCATTTAATTTTACTTGAAATTGACCAGTGAAGCCATTTGCACCCATACACAAAAATATGCCTCACCCCACCCACCCCTGCTGAAACTCTTTTGCAACTTTTTCTGTCCTTGTAGAAAGTGCGTTGAAGATAATTTATCAGTAATAGGGCTTCAAAAATTTTAGCAACAGGTTGATGGGTGGGCATGGCCATGGTGAACGGGGTCTAATCAGTCTCCTGCACCATGGCAGAGGGGCTGTTTTTGCTTTCCCCAGGCTCTGTAGATTTTCCTTGAGCCTCTGGGAGGGTGAAAACTGCCTCCCCCGGGCTCTGGAGGCTGGAAACGGGCCTGTTTTCACACTTCCGGGAGGCCTGTTTTTCCCTCTCCCTGAGCCTTCATGCAGGCCCTGCACTTACCTCGCATCCAGAAATGGCCGCGTGGAGATTCCTGGAAGGGGTGAAGTGGCAGGGGTGGGGTGGTAGGACCAGCCAGTGGTTCGCCAAACCAGCCATAATATTAGCAATGGGTCCACCTGAACCTGAGTGAACCCATAGCAGCCCATCCCTGCATAGCTCTCTTGCAAACTCTACCTCCAGGGAGCATCCCATGTGCATTTCAAATTAGCTGATTTTCCCATACAAAAAGCGAAGCACAAATCATCTCGACACACACACACAATAACAGAACAGGTATTTTTCTTCATCCCAGGTTCAATTTACTCCTTGAAAGATTTAGGAAGAGGAGAGCCGAAAGAATCGATAGCGAAAACTCCCAATATCCATGTGAGGCAAGAAAACTGAAGTATATAACTTCCAGTATAAAGATAAAAAGTAAAAAAAAAAGTCAGCTGATTTTTGCTACTCTTAATGCCTCAGAAAAATCTTCTCCGATCAAGGTATCTTTCAGTTCTGTGAATCTCAACTTTTAAAATTTTTAGCAGGAGTTGGTTGCTGGGATTTGCAGGGTTTCGGGAGAGCCCCTAGCTAAAATTCTGTGTAAATTCCCAAATAACGCTTCTGGCTGGCCCCACCCACCCCGCCTCTGTGGGAGCTTCATCATTGGAAGCTCTCAAGAAGATACTGGGCTGCCATCTGTCAAAATGGTGTAGGGTCTCCTGCTTGGGTGGCGTGGGGGTTGGACTAGATGACCTACAAAGTCCCTTCCAACTCTATTAATCTGATAATCTGTCAAAAACCAATGGATTAAAAACAATATTAGTAAACAATGGGGATTGTAGCCATTTTTACAAGTTCAGATTCCAGACTTTATAAGGCTTTCCTCGTGATCTTGGAAACCATTCTGGAATTGTCAATGCCAAATTTGAATTAATTAATGAAGTGAGGACTAAATCGGCAAGGACTGCATGAATACAAAATGTGATGAATCTTGTACACGGAAAGCAACGCTTTGGATAACGATACGTGGAATGACTTTGAGTAAGAATCGTGCATATTCATGCAACCAAATAATTGAATGGTAGGTACTCCAGGGCTTATTGAGATGAGGGCGGCCAGCTCTGTAATTTGGGAAGTCAGGAGTGATTGTCTTTATAATGAACCGGGTGTCTTTTAAGCCAAATGCAGTAACAGAATATATTTGTTGAAGCATAACTTCATGTACAGACTCCATGACACTCGACATAAACCTAGAGAGAATACAAATATTATACTAATGCTCAGAGTCGGGTTTCTTACAGTTGGGCAAATGTTTTTGTTTTGTAGATCATGTTTTATTGAATATTAGTTACTCTAAGTGATCCAATTAAGCAAAAAAGAAGATAACACAAATAAATTAAATAGAGTCAAAGGGCAGAATATAAATTCAATGAGTAGGAAGCCAAGAAGCAAATCAAATATATCAAATCAATATATCAACTGCGCCACTGGGGTTATAACAGAATAACAGAATTGGAAGGGACCTTTGAGGTCTTGTAGCCCAACCTCCTGCTTAAGCAGGAAACTCTATATCATTTTAGACCAATGGTTATTCAATCTCTTCTTAAAACCTTCCAGTGTTGGAGCATTTACAACTTCTGGAGACAAATTGTTCCACTAGTTAATTGTTCTAACTGTCAGGAAATTTCTCCTTAGTTCTAGATTGCTTCTCTCCTTGATTAGTTTTCATCCACTGCTTCATGTCCTACCTTCAAGTGCTTTGGAGAATAGCTTGACCCCCCCTGTTCTTTGTGGCAACCCCTGAGATATTGGAACACTGCCATCATATCACCCCTAGTTCTTGTTTTCATTAAACTGTACATACCTAACTCCAGCAACTGTTCTTTATGTTTTACCCTCCAGTCTCCTAATCATCTTTGTTGCTCTTCTCTACACACTTTCTAGAATGTCAACATATTTTTTACATTCTGGTGACCAAAACTGGATGCAATATTCCAAGTGTGGCTTTACTAAAGCATTATAAAGCGGTATTAATGCTTCACCTGATCCTGATCCTATCTCTCTGTTAATTCAGCCTAGGATTGTGTTGGCTTTTTTGGCAGCTGCATTCATGTTCATATAGGTGGAAATCAGGACAATGTTCAGCATTATAGGTAGTCCTTGACTTACGACTACAATTAGTGCCAGAATTTCCATTACTAAGCAAGGCAATTGTTGAGTCACAATGATTTTATGACCTTTTTTTGCCACAGTTGTTAAGTGAATCACTGCAGTTGTTAAGTGAATTGTGCAGTCATTAAGCAAATCTAGCTTCCCCCAATTGACTTTGCCTGTTGGAAGCTACCTGGGAAGGTTGCAAATGAACACTTGACCTCAGGATGCTCCAGCCATGATAAATACAATCCAGTTGTCAAGTGCCTGAATTTTGATCATGTGACTGTGACTATTGGTCCTAAGTCACTCTTTTCCATTGTAATTTTGAACGGACACTAAACAAAAAGTTGTAATTCGAGGCAATACTACTGTCAATTCTGAAGTGAGCTTGGCGGAAGCCATCTTGTGCTGCCTCATAGTTGCCACGAAGCCTGAGGGGAGGAAGGGAAGGTAGAAGGGAGAGAGCCCAGCTAACAGTCAAAACAAAAACTTTTCCTGCAGGAACCAAGGTCATCATACTAGGTGGCTATTGAAAGAGGAGAAAAGCCTGCCAGCTATATTTATTGGACAATGTGACTGGTGACATCTGGGGAGGGGGGATTTTCATTCTTTTAATTAGATGATAATGGCGGGAAATTTTACAGTTGGGTTTCATCAGCTGTGCCGATATGATGCATCCAATAAACATCTTTTTTGAGGAATCTACCTGCCTAGGAGTTCTGTTTTTGAATGCTGTATTGCAAATGTTGATTAGATTATTTCTTGAGAAATTCGGGGGCGGGGAGGAGAGAGAGAGGGAGAGAGGGTGAGAAATGAAAGTTAGGCAAGGATTTTTTTTAATAATGCTAAAACATACTTCCAAGAGCCAAACTCAACTTTTGAAGTTGTTGGTGACATTGATACCATTTTGGGGAGTAAAGTTAATAAAATGGTTTGCCATTTCCTTCTTCCCAACTTCTGTGAAAGGCATGGCATAGAAATCTCTACCGCTGGCACCAAGCTGGCATTATGTGAAAATATTTGAAAAACCCCTGGTAGTTATAGCAGGCAAAAGTTATAATATCTTTGGTTCATACATTTTCTCAATTTATTTGACTGTTCAAGGCTACCGAGCCAATGCCAAACAAGATTACTGGGTCTAAAAAAAAAAAAATCTATAAATGATTGTTATAAAAAGAAAACCAGTCCCCATATTATAGTGGTTTATTCTTTCATTAGATCACAACAGAATATCTTTGACCAAATATTCCCCTTGAGACTTCTTTTGATGATTTATGGATACATTTCTCCTCTTGTCTAGCAGCTGGGAAAGCAAGCATTTTCTTCCCAAAAGATAGGAATACGTGACATTCACCCCAACTCCATGAAATAAAGAACATATCAGCACCCATTTGTACCCAACTCAGAAAACTATGCTTGCATTTTTATTTTTTGGATTTATTAAGTCATTGTACAAGCTACGATTTCAGCATGAAAGAAATTGGCCAAGTGTGGCATGATAGCAGAATGGATTTTGTTCCAGGCACGTTCAGTAAATCCTCATAAGCTTGTCCTTTATTAGGCCTTGGTAATATAGTAAATAGAGAGCTGTAAACCTTTCAGAATCAGGTTAACAGTTCAAGTAAAACAGAATTGGCAAAGAGTAAATTGGAATTTATTGTTGCCGAAAATAAAAGACTTATTTCTTTCGAAATTCAGCTCCTGGAACCTCCAAACTGTAGTAACTCACATGCGGGCTTCTGTCTCTAAACGCATGTAATCCTATTCTTCGCTCATTCATGGCTATCCTGAATTCAGGACCATCCAAATTGGTGGATCGTGTGAAGCTTGAGACAATAAAAAAGTACCCCTGAATTAAAGAATTGTCATATTTACCGATTCAAAAACTTGGTTCACAAAAAGTGCTTAATTAAAATATGGTTTTGTTTGATTTGGGGAGGGGTGTGTGTGTGTGTGTGTGAGTCTGTCTTCAAATCATTCTTGAGTCCTCACAATTACCTGGATAAAGCCCAAGAAATAATTTGGTCTTGTCTTCTTAGGCCTGAGAAGGTATGACTGGTCCAAGATCACCCATCTGTGTCAAGATGGGACTAAAACTCACAGTTGTCTTGTTGTGGCCCAATTTCTTTAATCACTGCATTGATTTAGGAAAGTTGATGTGCAAACCATGTGATACCCATCCTCCTCCTCCTCCTCCTCCTCCTCCTTCCTCCTCCTCCTCCTCCTCCTCCTCCTCCTGCCATATCTGTCATCACACGTTGGTCATCACATGTTTGCAATCCTATTTTTATCAACCAGCCACACAAAAAAGTGCTGCTGAGTTTTGTCCAAATCAGTCCCTTAGATTTTGAAGCCATGATGTTCTTCGTTTGCCTTCAATCTTTCCTTCCTTAACAGCTGCTAGAATTGTATTTGCTCAAAACTGGAAAAATTAAAAGATTCCGATAGAGGAAGAGGTGATCATGAAAATATTGGAATGTGCAGAAATGAATAGATTACCAGTGCCAATTAAAGAACAAGAATTAGAATATTATATGATATGGGATTTATTTTATAAATGATTGGAACATAAAATAAGAAGTTAAATGAATATTGTTATAATGATAAGATATATAAGGTTGAACAATTTTTAACATGAATGTAACCATAGTAAGAAATTTATATTAAACATAAATATTTGCACAAGATATATGTACCTAGTCGAGACATTGTATAACTGAAAGATGGATTCTTTTGTGAAATAAAATAAAAAATTTCAAAAAAAAAACCCTTTCCTCGGAGGATTAAGTGAAGTAGCTGCATTTTTCTGGGTGTCGCATCACATGCCCCTACTTTGGTTTATTATTTAACCATGGTTAAAAAAAGATCTAATTTAAAATTAACCCTGACCACACCTGTACAAGCCACTGAATGAAGATAGCCAGCTTTGGAGAAAATACAGGTAATCCTCGACTTACAACAGTTCATTTAGTGACCACTTGAAGTTATAATGGCACTGAAAAAGTGACTTATGACCATTACGCCAACTCAGAAAGCTCAAACTGCCCAAGGAGCTGCTGATCCAGTTCTACAGAGGAATTATTGAGTCTGTCATCTGTACCTCTATAACTGTCTGGTTTGGTTCTGCAACCCAACAGGACAGACACAGACCTCAGAGGATAATTAGGACTGCAGAAAAAACAATTACTACCAACCTTCCTTCAACTGAGGACCTGTATCCTGCACGAGTCAAAAAGAGGGCTGTGAAAATATTTATAGACCCCTTCCATCCTGGACATAAACTGTTTCAATTCCTTCCCTCAAAACGATGCTATAGAGCATTGCACACCAGACCAACTAGACACAAGGACAGTTTTTTAACCAAACGCCATCAGTCTACTAAACAGATAATTCCCTCAACACTGTTCAACTATTTACAAAGTCTCCACTACTATTACTGTTAATCTTCTCATCGCTTATCATCCATCTCCTCCCACTTGTGACTGTATGACTGTAACTTTGTCGCTTGTATCCTTACGATTTATATTGACTGTTTCCTGGTATGATTTGATTGCTTATTTGTACCCTATGACTATCATTAAGTGTTGTACTTGATTATTCTTGACTCTTGACGAATGTATCTTTTCTTTTATGTACACTGAGAACATTTGCACCAAGACAAATTCCTTGTGTGTCCAATCACACTTGGCTAATAAAGAATTCTATTCTATTCTATTCTATTTTCACACTTATGATTGTTGGTGCCCATGGTCACGTGATTTACATTTGGATGCTTGACAACTGACTCACATTTATGACTGTTGCAATGTCCTGGGGTCATGTGATCCTCTTTTGCGACCTTCTGACAAGCAATGGGGAAACCAGATTCACTTAACAACCATGTTACTAATTTAAGAACTGCAGTGATTCACTTAACAAATGCGGTGGGAAAAGTGGTAAAATGGGGAGCAAAAATCACTTAACAAATTTCTCATTTAGCAACATAAATTTTGGGCTCAATTGGGGTCGTAAGTTGAAGACTACCTGTATATGTTAAAGTACATTATTGAGTTGGAATAAATATATAGAGTACATATTAAAAACAATCTAAATTCGACATGCCAGTAACAATCTCATTACTCATGTAAGTGTTTTGACCCAAACCCTTTTCCAATAAGACAAACAATAATCAAAGGGAACAGAAAGCTTTTAATGAGTCTTACAAATCCCCAGTTAAAAGGCTGCTGCAAACTAATTAACCTTGATAAGCATAAACCTTGCCAAAGCTGTACAAGACTGCCAAGAATCACAGATAAGAAACATTTCACAACACAAGAGTCTTCAAATACCAAATTAAGATACTGGAATGTCCACGAGGCTGAGTTTCAAAACTTCTTTGCTTCCTGCAAAGAACGTTCACTTCACAACTGGCTTTTATCTTCTTGAAGGAGGGGCCATCACCTTGCAGCCTTACTCCCAAGTCGCCTGGGCTGTTGCAGCTGCTCTTTCCTGCGAGCAATCCTGTGCGCATGCGCACTTGGCACAGGCTCTTCGGGAACCTCATTGCTGCTGTCAGCCCCCACAATCTCTGAAGGCCACTCCCTAATGGTCCTGGCCCCTCATCAGAGTCATCGCTGTCCTCAGCTGTCAGCAACTACTGCCAACTAACCACAACACTAAGTTACTTTTATCTCACTATTACTCTCACTAAAAAAAAAAGGTTTGAATATTTTGGTAATTTCAAAAAACTCCAAAGTCTGTTTAATTATGGCAATAGAACATCAGAGCCTGATATTTAACATATCTTTTCCAAATATTGTAAAAACATTCTGCAACCTCCACTTAAGAGTAATGTGAGTTGCTGTTTGTTTTAAACCAAGTGAAAATAGCTTAACTCCTGTTTGACTTGATTCTCTGCTTTTACCATTTTTCTACTAATAAAAAGGAATTATAAATGATTTAATTAAAATTCATGACTCATCAGTGGTCTAATTATTTAGGCAGTTAAGTACCACATGTCAGAAAGATTTTTACTCTTTATTCTATCTGCTCCCATTAAGCCTAAAAAAACCCCCAAAATACATAAATAAATTTGCCCAGTTAAGACCTACCTTTATGATATTGTTAGTGTATTCCAGGTGATTTACTGGAGAATGCATATCAGAGATTTTCCCCAAAGGAGACAAATTATACCTATACTATTGGGATGTATTAAATGGAGGTGCAACTGTCTTGATTATGTAAATGTTTCCTACTATGGTTTTGCTTGATTGTGAACAGATAGTCTTGTTAACAACTAGTCATTTAGTACATAGATAATAGAATAGAATAAGAGAGTTGGAAAAGACCTTGGAGGTCTTCTAGTCCAACTCCCTGCTCCAGCAGGAAACTCTATATCATTTTAGACCAATGGTTATCCAATCACTTCTTTAAAACTTCTAATGTTGGAGCATTCACAATTTCTGGAGGCAAGTTGTTCCACTGATTAAGTGTTCTCACTGTCAGGAAATTTCTTCTTAGTTCTAGGTTGCTTCTCTCCTTGGTTAGTTTCTACCCATTGGTTCTTGTCCTGCCCTCAGGTGCTTTGGAGAATAACTCGACTCCCTCCTCTCTGTGGCAGCCCATGAGATATTGGAAAACTACTATCATGTCTCCCCTAGTCCTTCTTTTCATCAGACTAGACATACCCAGTTCCAGCAACTGTTGTTTATGTATTTTGATCTCCAGTACTCTAATCATCTTTGTTGCTCTTCTCTCTACTTTTTCTAGAGTCTTAATTTTTTAAAAAAATCCTTTTTTACATCTTGGCAACCAATACGAAATGCAGTATTCCAAGTATGGCCTTACCAAGGCATTATAAAGTGGTATTAACACCTTCATGTGATCTTGATTCTATCCCTCTGTTAATGCAGTCTAGAACTGTGTTGGCTTTAAATGGTTTATTTAAATGGTTGTCCACCAGGACTCCAAGATCAAAGTGATTGTTCAAAGTCACAGCAGACTCCCAAAAAGGTACATATGGATTTTTAAATTCTGATGGCTGCACACAAACATTTTCACAATGACATGATCAAATTTTGGGTGCTTGGCAACCAATGCACATTTACAACTGTTTGCTGTGTCTCACAGCCACATGGCTGTGATTTTTGCCATGTTTTAGCCAACTACTAACATTCACTTCCGGTTTCTGGCAAAAAACCAGTCATTGGGTAGACATGTTTAACAAGCGCCACATTTACTTTAACAAGCACTGCAAAGAAGAAAATATGAAATCAGATGCAGGGATCCACGACTCAGAAATGTAATTCTGGGCACAGCTGAAGTCATAAGTCAAGGAGCACCTATATATGAGATCATTTTTCTGAATATCGTTCACCCAATGTGTTGTAAACCTGGGATGGGGCTTAGCGAGAAATTATCCATTTCATCTAAAATAATCACATGTATCCTTTTATTGGTTATATTTAAATGTGGATGATATATTATATTTTTATAATTTTTGCGGTTAAAAATTTACTTCGGGGGAATCTGTAGAAAAACTGCATATGGTCATCAAAATAATGAATCTAACTATCCTCTCTCTCTGTCTCTTTCTCTCTCTCTCTCTTTTCTTGGAGCAATGTGCACAAAAGTTGATAATTTTAAGTACAGATGTAACCTCAAGTTTAATAAATGGAATATTTTCACAAACACGACAAAGTGAAATTGATAATTTCACCCATCACGATTGCCCTCATATGCATGCTCTTTCATTGTTTTTATGTTTTAA
Organism: Pseudonaja textilis; assembly: GCF_049901715.1. Taxonomy (NCBI): domain Eukaryota; kingdom Metazoa; phylum Chordata; class Lepidosauria; order Squamata; family Elapidae; genus Pseudonaja; species Pseudonaja textilis. The sequence continues at coordinate 243,427,737 of NC_141991.1, read as the reverse complement.
TATATGCTGCTTTAGTCTCAGGCTGTAAAGCTGTGAAATAAATTAGTATGTGAAACTGAGGTAGAAATGTCATCTTGGCATGAGCTAGATTCTATATCAAAAACAAGCTGATGTCTAAAAGTTTCTCCGTTTGGCTGAATTCAACTTGATATAACAGGAACAAAGACATTTAAAGCACGGTGGCTAAAGATAAAAGGATAAATAAGCATTGGATACAGACATACATTCTAAAATTATGATGAGTGACAGGAGAAATGGCAAGAAGACAAGATAATGCTGCCGCTATTGTAGCAAGCGCTAATAATAACTAGCATTTGGTTATGCAGAATATCATAACAAAGTGTGTGTTTTTTTTAGTGTATGGGTGGCATTGGAGTTAAAATAACTCTCGCAGGAGTGAATGATTGGCAAAAATATTGGACATTGGACCAATATCTCCTTGTTGGGAATAGGAGAAAAAGAAAGAAAGAAAGAAAGAAAGAAAGAAAGAAAGAAAGAAAGAAAGAAAGAAAGAAAGAAAGAAAGAAAGAAAGAAAGAAAGAAAGAAAGAAAGAAAGAAAGAAAGATTTGAGGTGAGGGACAGATCAAAACAGTTCCTGATTTATATGGCATTGTTTTCTTAGTCAGGTCTAGAACATAGAATAATAGAGTAGGAAGAGAGGTTGGAGTATTCTAGTCTAATCGGCAGGTAACCTTATACCATTCCAGACAAATGGCTGGACAATCTCTTCTTAAAAACCTCCAGTAATGTAGCACCCACAATTCCTGGAGGCAAGCTGTCCCACTGATTAATTGTTCTCATTGTCAGGACATTTCTGCTTAGTTCCAGATTAGATCTCTGTTTAATGAACTTAATTCTTGTACTGGCTCCAGGTGCTTTTGAGAATAGGTTAATCCCTTCTTTTTCTATGATAGACCTTCAAACACCAGAAGACCTAGTCCTTCTTTTCGTTAAACTAAACATACCCAATTTCCTCAATTGTTCATCATATGGTTTAGTCTCCAGATTCCTGATCCCCTTTGTTGCTCTTCTTTAGGGTCCAAAAATCTTCTTTGTATCATGGTGACCAGAACTGATCTACCTTGGGCTGAAACCCACCTTCCTGATTCTTGAAAATTGAGAGAAGAGATGAAAGAGAAAACAGAAAGCTCAGCTGGTAGGCCCCACAATGTGGAATGAACAGAAGGCCTGGGCGCTTTAGGTAAATAATTTTTCTGGAATACCATTTTTTTTTTCTCTGCCAAAACCAACCACAGTCCTTCCCACCCATCACAAACCTGTTAAGAAAAATGTCAATGAACGTCAACTATGCTAAGAACATTACATTACATATTTGATTGATTGCTAACTGAACACAGGACAGTGTACCAAACTATTACAAACTGATAATGTAAGACAGTGTTACACAACCTTTCTGGGTTGGCAGCCCAGCATGATGGGGAGGCGGGGAGAGAAAGAAGGAATGGTTAACAAATTATTGAAAAAATATTAAAAACAATTGAACACAGTGCGGCTTTCTGGGCCATCATTTTGGCCATACAAGCTATAATATAGAGATACACATAACGGTTAATTTCTTTTTTCCCTTATGTTATTAGTATAGTGCTAGCTGCATATTATTTCTATTTACATTTATATACAATTATATACACACTTAAACCATCTTTTATACTCATGCATTCGCATCATCTCGTATTTGTCCATTATATTCCATTCTCTTTGGTTAACAAAACTTTAACTTTTATTCCTATAAAGCATCAACCCTTTCTTTCTTTTTTCCTTGACTCTAGCCATTGATACATTTTACTCCAGGCTTCATAATACTCTGTCTCACCCTTATCTTTGATTTCTAAAGTTACTGTCCATCTCTGCACAGACTAATATTTTCCTTATTATTTCACTTTCTGTAGGGGTACCAAAGAAGGAATGGTTTGGTGTGGGGGGCAGGTGCACGGGTGTGCACAGCTTCATTTGTGTGAGCAGTGGGCATGTGTGCTCATTGCTCGTGCAAAGGGGGCTGCAAGTGCCAGCACTAGATGCTTGTGGGAGTTGGGCTGTGCACGTGAGGCCAAGTGCAAATTCGACACAGCCTGGTAGTGGGCTGTGGCGCATAGGTTGGGGACTCCTGATGTAAGACATAACCAATGTAAAGTAATAAAACAAAAAGCCACACAATAGAGCAGATTATAAAACCAAGAGCAAAACTAATTTTAAAAAAAGTCTAAAATGGTTAAAAGTAAGGCTAAAGGTTACAGTTATGGAAGATCATAAAATAGGAGCTGATGAACTTGGCTCAGGAGGGAATATTGAAAAAGCCCTTCTGGTTGGGTTGGGTTGGCCTGCCTTGCCTCATTGAACATCTGGCTAAGAACATCGGATGAGAATTATAGTTTCTAGGTATTAGATCAAGATAGATTTATTCAGTGGAGGGAGACACACTAAAAGTAGAAAGTATTTTGAGGATTGTGCTTGCATGAAAGAAAAATAGAGATAGCATGACTGGCTGAAGAATTCTGGGAATTGAAGTCCAGAAATCTTAAACATTTTATTTATTTTATTTATTTATTCGTCAAGCAAGTATTAGATAACAGGTATAAGTATAAACATGGTTATGAATACATGAAATGGATACAAATAAAAAAGAAACAATAGGACAGGGACGGTAGGCACATTGGTGCGCTTATACACCCCCCTTACAGACCTCTTAGGAAAGGGGTAAGGTCAATAGTAGACAGTCTAAGGTTAAAGTTTTGGGGGTTTGGGGAAGAAACCACAGAGTCAGGTAAAGTATTCCAGACATTGACCACTCTGTTGCTGAAGTCGTATTTCCTGCAATCAAGTTTGGTGCAGTTTATCTTGAGTTCTATTGTGTGCTCTTGTATTGTTGTGGTTGAAGCTGAAGTATTCATTGATAGGTAGAACATTGCAGTAGATAATTTTATATACTGTACTTAGATTGGACTGAAGGCGGCGTAGTTCTAGGTTTTTCAGGTCTAAAAGTTCAAGTCTGGTGGCATAAGGTATTCCGCTACGAGTAGAGGAGTGGAGAACTCTTCTTGTGAAATATTTCTGGACTCTCTCGACTGTATTAATATCCGATGTGTAATGTGGGTTCCAGACTGATGAGCTGTATTCAAGTATTGGTCTAACAAATTGCTACGTTTGGAGACCCCTGACCAAGTAGGCACCTCCTTAACCATATTAGAGATTTGTTTGCAAGAATAAATACAATCAATTAAAAAAAACAACCGCAAAGCAAAACACGTTTTTTTCTAACTTACCAAAGCAATAATATGCATTCTTTTTCAGCTAAACATTAGCTACAGCTACAGTCCCTTCTTACCAACAGCAAGTTTTATTGTACATTATGATGGAGATGAACATTGTTTTTATAATACTTTCTTTTCTTTCTAAACCTTTGATTAATCTTTTTTCCCCATTTTCCACAAATACCTATTTGAATCAAGTTCATTGGTCAAGGCTAATGAAGGCAATTACTGAGGGATTTTGACTTCTGGGGAAAATAAATTTGGTCAGATAATGCTGCTATTGATCTATTTTTAATCTCTTTTCAACAGTTCTCTCTTTTTTAAAAAAAATAACTTTTGGTTTTAGAAGCAGAGTTTATAGGATTCAAATGTAGCAAAAGTAAACAGGGCAAAAATATGGAAACTAATTCATTTTAATCCAACGGAAGGCTGATAATCCAATTTATTGGACTTTGAATTGTGTCAGCTAAATTAACTTTATTAGGTGCTTAAAAACACAGCCTGTCAGCTGAACGATGAGTAAGAAAAGCCAGTCAAAAAATATTGAGTGGCTACTCATCTAATACTTTAATTTAAATATGTATTTATTATGCATTAATCACATTAATATGGCCATCTATTTCATACAAGATGACTTTGGACAGCATAAACTTAATCCCTTCCTTCCTTCCTTCCTTCCTCCCTCCCTCCCTCCCTCCCTTCCTTCCTTCCTTCCCATTTATTTTTAGCAGTGAGGATATTCAAATAGAAATAGGACAAGTGGAGGGGAAATGGTTGATACTCAGACTAGTACATTTTTCAAAGAGGTTTTGCTCAATTCATTTGAACAGCTAAAAATTTTTTCCCCAAAAGAGTTTGTGGCTACTTGCTAAACTCACTCCCATGCTTTACAGGAAGGAAGCAGTGGAGAAATATAACGTACAAATCTCCATATAATGCTTAACTCCTTGTCCATTCCACCTAATGCAGGGTTTCCCAACCTTGGGAACTTTAAGACATGTGCACGACTTCAACTCCCAGAATTACCCAGCCAGGTCCATGTGACTTAAAGTTGCCAAGATTGGGAAACCCTGATCTAATGCAGGCAGGGTTGGGATTCTAACGGTTCTGACTGGTTCGGGAGAACCCCTTGTTCCGATGTTCAGCTTGCTCTGAACCGGTTGGCTGTGATGAGGAAGTGGGCCTGCTCTTTTCTGTGCTTTATGCCTTTGTTTAGAGCACAGCTGATTCGTGCAGCAGAGCAATTTGCCACGCCTCAGCTGTTTTCTTCACAGAGGCTGCAGTTGTAGGTAAGTATGGGCTTGCCTTTTTTAAATGCAGAGCGCGCACACGGGGCATGGGTTTGGCTGGTTATTATGCCAGTGGAATCCCACCCCTGAATGCAGCTCTACCTTTCCCAAACCTGGTGTTAAGCATGGGTAAATGAGGAAATCCAGGCAGTTCAAATAAAAATAAAGGTTTATTGCAAGTTTATGTTCTCTATAAGAATAGGAACTACACAGGGTAAAAGCTGTGGTCTGGACTTAGATCTCCTGTGGGTGTGAAGTAACTCAAGACTGATGACGTGCTTGACCCTTGCCTTGGGCTCACCCTGGTCATTTCCTACATTGTGTTCCACAGATGTATTTCTGTAGAACTGTATTTCTTATCTCCTTGACCACATGAAATACAATAGGAAGCTATACTAATTAATGCAATTTATATTCAAAACCACTGGTAGTTGGTCTATCCTGAAAACAACAGTACACTGTGATCTAGCAGTGCAATTAAAGCATACCTGGGAATCTTGCTCTGTATCTGAAATGCTTGGTACTTATTTTGTTATCTTATTCTATAGACCTGGAAGTAGCATCACCCTACTTGAATTCCTGCCTTTGATTTTTCAGTATTGTACTGGGCCCTGTGATCTTTTTCCATCCACATTTTTGTAACAATATCACTCAAGATGATGCAGTAGCTTTTATAAATTTGTTAAGGTAGCTAATTTGGTACAGAGGTTGAGGCCCTGAGCTTGGAACCAAAAAACAATAAATTCTAGCTTTCCCTTAAGTAAGTGTGAATGTGGTTTCCTTTGCCTAATTTTACCTACAAGTAAACTAGGGAGAAGTTTGACTAAGACATTTCCTTAATTGATTTTCTTGGTTTGGGCTCAAACCATGCTTATCTGACAGTACTTCCTTCTGTCTTTCAGCGCCATCCTCTATGTCCTTTACAAGGCCAACTCTAGTAGAAGTCAGGGTGGCTTCATCCATGCCTTAATTTTCGTCATGTGATTAGAATTGTGAAAACCAGGATAAAGCAGACTTCTACCCCATGGTCTATCTCAACCATACTGTTCTATATTAACATTCTCCAAATCCTGAATTCTGATTGGTCTGCACGGACCACAATCTGATTGGCCGACTAAGAGGCTGTGATTAGTGCGCTAAGACTCTACCGTGTCTATGGGACTGATCTACCTGATCTAACACATACATTACTAGCTTTCAAATCTCATAAGGCAGTTGGAAGCCTGCCTTATATGCACACCCATGTATAGTGCACTTTGAATCATTTTGGGTTGCCCCCCCAGGGGTGGGCTTCAGCCAGTTTGCACTGGTTTTGGCGAACTGGATGTTAATTTTATGTCCGGTTTGGTGAACCAGTAGTTCCAATGACAGGCTGGCCCTGCCCCATCCCACCCCTCCCCTTCCAAGAGTCCCCATGCGACCTGTTTTGGATCCCAGGTAAGTGCAGGGGGTGCGTGGAGACAAGGGAGGTAGAAAATGGGCCTCCCAGAGGTTCAAGAAGGCAAAAAAAAAACCAGGCCTATTTCCAGCCTCCAGAGAGCCTCCGGAGCCCGGGGAGGTTGAAAATGGGATAGTGCAGGAGGCCAAGTAGGCCACACCCACCATGGTCACATCCACCCAATAACTGGGTAGAAAACCAGTTGTTAAATTATTTGAAGCCCACCGTTGATTGCCTCCCTAGTCTTGCTGCCTTTTACTTCCCCGTCATACTATTGTGAGTGGAGTGGTGCATGAAAGAAACTCTAACCCAGTTGACACAAAACATAATACCTGCATCAGGCAAAGGAAGTCGGTCTCAGAAGAGGCAGGGGGATCAGAGAGAGGTTGGAGAAGCCCCAAATGCCACTGTTGATAACATGGAAGGTAAGCAGTATCTGTACATTAAAATATAAGCACTTCCAGCTCGTGGAGTTGAGCACAGCAGGATGTCCCTCCAGGTAATTTATAGCCCTACTGTTTTTATTATCTAGTATCAGTAAGAAAATCAATGCTTGACTACATTTATGGGGCCATTTAGAACTTCAAAGCAGGCATTTCTGCTCGAGAGGAGGTGATTAAAAGGCTCACCCACCAATGTCTTTCTGTGGATTCGCGTCCCTTTTTCCCCCAGCTACGTTCCCTGATGGTGCTTTGTAGGCAAAGGGTAAGTATTCAAAAAAAGCGTTCAGTATCCTCTGAGGTGTGATTGGTGACACTAGAGCAAAACAACGACAACCACCACGAGCCTTCTGAGATCACTCTCGGTGGAAAAGCGAAAGAGAAGGCAAGCCTGACAAAAACGATTCATGCTTCAGAGTTTTACTTTTCTAGGTCCGCGTGGGGAAAAAAAAAAGGACTCTCCCTAGACACCTTTCCCAATAGGAATGGATTTTGCTTCAGATTTATAGCATCGGACTGCATCTCTCTGCCATACGAGCTAGGCTGAATTTACAGTGCCAATTCGCCCTGTTATAAAAAAAACGCAGGCCTCATTCAAGTTCAGCTCAAATCATAATGACTATATTGACAGTTTGCAGAAATGATTGATCGTGGCTGTAGGATCCAATTTGAGTTGGTCACTAAGCTTTCTGGCTTCCGCGGGAACCCATCACCAGGGACCTTATAAAGAACAGTTGCTGGGATTGGGTATGTCTAGTTTGATGAAAAGAAGGACTAGTGGGGGATGGGATAGCAATGGTTCCAATATCTCAGGGGGGCGGGGCACAAAGAAAGAGGGAGTCAGGCTATTCTCCAAAGCACCTGAGGGCAGGACTAGAAGCAACGGGTGGAAACTAATCAAGGAGAGAAGCAATTTAGAACTAAGGAGAAATTTCCTGACAGGTAGAACAATTAATCAGTGGAGCAACGTGCCTCCAGAAGCTGTGGATGCTCCAACACTGAAGATTTTTAAGAAGAGATTGGACAACCATTGGTCTGAAATGGTATAGGGTTTCCTGCCTGAGCAGGGGAGGCTGGACTAGAAGACCTCCAAGGCCCCTTCTAACTCTGTTCTTCTGTTAACTCCTCTATCTCCAGAATATGCGCACTGAGCTATTCATGCATATATGAATATGTACCTATTTCAGAGAGAGAGAAGTTCCCTGAGGATGGGCTCCAAGATGAGCCCAAATGTTTGGAAGAACAAACCTCTCGTCCCAGTGACCGACTCAGATTGGATCCTGCAATATTATCCTGGGACACACACATTTATTTTCATTCTCAATCATTTCCAGTGTGTGCTCACCGAAACTGGTTGTTACATCGCTTGAATCTCACCCCTGCTTATCTCCCCCGCTCATGTCACTTGACTGTTAGTGGGTCAGATTCTTGTAGAGAGCTAAAGCTTGCAATAAATATTGATACTCCTAAATCTCCTGGTTTCCCTGATGCTTGGCAGCTTTACTACCAAGGCATTGTTTTAGCTCTTTCGTTTTCCTCAGTTTGACTGTTGGAGTTATGAAGTCAGGCTATATCAAATCAAAAGAAATCCATTTACTGTATGTTTTACTTTGGAAGATCTGAACTACAATCAATACAAAATTCAAACTTATGGCACATTCAAAATAACATAAGGCACATAGCAACACCCAAATCAAATCAAACCTTTATTGTAGCCCAGAAAATACAACAATAAAATAGATACACCTGTAATTAAAACCTGGACCCACAGGGAAAAAAAAGAACTTCAATCAGAAATTAAAAAGCTAGAACCAGACTCTGGAACCCACAGAAACCAAACCTGTCTCTACCCATAATAAAACAGCATTATTGATGTATGGGGATTGCTCTTATAGATTTAGTCTGGAGACCTTCCAGGATATTAAATTTAAATAAAAATGTAAATTGGAACATTATAAAGAAGCTCTAAGATGACCTCGGCAAGAAAAACCTTGCATGCTGCAGAAATAAAATGTGCCCCCTTTGTACAGAAGAATCTCAAGAGGTCAGAGAAGAGCAAAAAAGATGATTATGGGCCTGAAGACGAAAACATACAAAGAACGGTTGCAAGAATTGGGTACGTCTAGTTTAATGAAAATGAGGACCAGGGATGACATGGTAGTAGTGTTCCAATTTCTAAGGGGCTACGGCAGGGGTGTCAAACTGGCGGCCTGCAGGCCAGATGCATCATGTGTAGGCCACACCCACTCCAGCTCCATGAAGGGGAAAAACATCATTAACAGGGGTGGGATTCAATTTTTTTAACAACTGGTTTTGTGGGTGTGGTTTAGTTGGTGGGTGTGGCTTGGTGGTCATGTGACCGGGTGGAAATAGCTTGGTGGTCATGTTATTGGCTGGGTGTGGCCAACTTAACATCACTCACATTGAGGCACGCATCTCCTCGCCTGGCCTCTCATGACTATGGGGATGCTGCAACAGTCGTAAGTGTGAAAAATGGTCATAAGTCACTTTTTTCACTCCCATTGTAACTTTGAATGGTCACTCCACACAAGCAAAGTACCAGCAAAGGAGGGGGAAAAAAATTCCAGAGAAGTTCCAGAGACAAGAAGTCTAGTCCTGCCAAGAATGTAATAAGGGTTAATGGAGAGGCAGTTTCTGTAAGCAACACCAGAATGTTTCCTTCCTGCCTTCCTTACAGGATTAGGCCTGTAATTTCTTCTAACAACGGGTTCTCCAAACTGCTTAGAATGTTAACAACCGGTTCTGGAAAATAGGTGCGAACTGGTAGAATCCCACCCCTGGTCATGAAACTCACATGAAGACACCGTGACACAGTGAGTTTGACACCCATGGACTAAGGGGGTCAACCTATTCTCCAATGCACCAGAAAGCAAGAAGAAACAATGGATAGAAACTATTCAAGGAAAGAAGCAACCTGGAATTAAGGAGAAACTTCCTAACAGTGAGAATGATTAGCCAGGAGAATGGCTGGCCTTCAGAAGTTTTGGATGCTCCATCACTGGAGGCTTTTAAGAAGAGACTTTTAAGAAGAGACTGGACAGCCACTTGTCTAAAATGGCCAAGCAGTGGGGTTGGACTACAAGACCTTCAAGGTCCCTTCCAACATTTGTCTGATAAATGTGCACACCAAAACAGGGAAGCCTGGAATTGCACCCCAAGGTATTCCCAAGTTGCCTACCTGTTCTATGGAGATTACCTACCTATTTATGTAACCTACCTTTGTGTCATGCAAACCCTAGCACTGGGTTTTTTGAAAATTTACTATGAGCTTTTCTTTTTAAGCAGCACCTTTCTCATTCTCCATCTGGGAGACAGACAAAATTACTACATCGTCTGCATAGAGCAAGGATGGAATTGCTCAATTTGCTAATGTTGGAGAGTGCTGATTAAGAAGGTGAGGGAGCCCGAATTACTGAATTGATGTACAAATTTAAAACACAGGAAAATTGGGGAATGGAATATAACTGCCTTACCCCTCTTTTGATGGAGACAGCTCAAGAAAGGTCTCCCTACAGGAAACATCTGACTCTCAGTGAGGTGTTAGAATAGAGTCTGGATATGAAGGAACAATCTTTTATCCACGGAAGGTTCCTGAAGTTTTTGTCATAGCCTCTCCCTTGGAATCAGATAAAAGCTGATTTGAAATCCACAAAGGCTGCAAAAAAAGGAGCCTTTGAGGGTGAATTTTTCGGCTAAAAGTCGCAAGAGCAGATAGTGGTTTAAGGTTGAACAGTCTTCTCTAAATCTTGCCTGTTTTTCAGCAAAATAATATTTTCACTTTAGACCTGGTGCAAGAATTTTAAAGACCCTTAGCCTATGATTTGCTTATTGCATTAAAGGCAAGCTAATTGGTCTGTGGCTGGCAGGGATAAGTCTATTTCCTGTATTCTTACAGACAGGAATAACTCATTCCATTCATATGGAAAACATGAAACACTATTAATATCTGTAAAAAACAATTGCAGCTAGCATTGGGCGCCACCAATCTTTATTTACATTTTTTTATTAGCAACTCCGAACGAACGAAATTGCCTCGAGAAGCTTTCACAGATTTCAATTGCACAGTGAGATCCATAGTCTTGGCTCGATAGGTAATCCTCAATTTATGACCACAATTACGGCCATAATTTATGTTGCTAAGCAAAGGTGATTGTTAAGTGAGTTGCACCCAATTCTATGACTATTTTTTTGCAATGGTGAATCACTGCAGTTGTTGAGTGAACCAAGTGGTCATTAGCAATAGCAATAGCACTTAGACTTATATGCTTACCACTTCATAGTGCTTTACAGCCCTCTCTAAGCGGGTTTACAGAGTCAGCCTATTGCCCCCTACAATCTGGGCCCCCATTTTACTGACCTCGGAAGGATGGAAGGCTGAGTCAACCTTAATTCTGGTGAGATTCAATCTGCCAAATTGCAGGCCACCGGCAGGCAGCAGAAAGAGCTCGGACTCTAACCACTGTGCCATCGAGGCTCATTAAGTGAATTTGGCTCTCCTTGACTTTGCTTTTCAAAAGACAGATGAGAAGGTTGCAAATGATGATCGCATGATCTTGGGATGCTGCAACCATCATAAGCACATGCCAATTGCCAAGGGCCCAATTTTTGGTACCATGACCCTAAAGATGCTGTAAACTGTTAAGTGCACAAGCTGGCTGCATGTCACTCTTTTCAATTGTAACTTTAAACGTTCACTAAACAAAGAAGGACTACCTGTATACACAAAAGTCCATTTTGAAGAAATCACCATTTGGGAAGGGAATCCCCTCTGGATTATTTAACAGTTCTGATTTAAAATGTTCCTAAATTTCCCCAAATATCTGCAGATATTTAGCAGATGTGATTCCCTGAAGGACAGCGGTTAACCATTCAGATTTTCATAAGCTTAGCTGCTGCAATTAATCTTCCTAGTCTTCTCTCGGCACTTTTTCCTTCTTAGATTCTATAAGTGCTTTATAAAACTTCTCATGCTCTCTGAGTGATTGAAAGCAACCTAATGAGTTGTCAGATGGAAAAGTAGATACTGTAGTAAGAAGGGCCTTTTTTTGCTTCATTACCGTTTGTGTCAAACCAAAGTTTTCATCACAGAGGAAGAGGGCTAGAGCTAATGGATGAAACTCTAGATAGTGAGGCCTGGAGAGAAAGTGGATAATGGACTTCTAATGCAATAATATCTGTTCGGAAAAGTCTGCTAAACAAATCTGGGAATAGAGTTGAAGAAGCAGCAGAAGATTTTTGAGTAGCAAAAAGGAACTATGCTGTAATGACGAGGCAGTCAAGTTGTTTGATCATGAACAACTGAATCATGATGATCTTTATTGGAGTCTAGTCTTGCATTTATACACATTTTTAGTTATCCTCCATCACTGGTTAACTTTGGTTACTGCTTAACTTTCGTTACTGTTTAGCACAGTAATCCATACAATTAATTATCTCTAGTTAAAGTCTAACGTATGTTTACTTCCTCTCTCTAATCCTCCTTTCAGTTAGTGACTTTGTTTGCCTGAGTTGTATTTGCTTGGAAACATTCTTTATCTGAGGTTTGCCATCCGAGATTGGAACATTCCTGCAATTACAACTCTACAGAACTACTATAATCTAAGACAGTGTCGCTCAAACTTGGTGACTTTAAGATGTGTGGACTTCAATTCCCAGAATTGCCCAGTCAGTCAAGCTTGAGAAACACTGAGCTAAGACCTCTGTAAGATTGCAGCCTGTTCTAACCAGGGGTGGGGTTCAAATTTTTTTACTAATGGTTCTGTGGGCATGGCTTGGTGGATGTGGCTTGGTGGGCATGGCAGGGGAAGGATACTATAAAATCTCTATTCCCTCCCCACCCCACTAACCTGCTTTCCAGCTCTGTTCTCCTGTGCAGGGCAACAAAAGAAGACCCAGCCGATCAGCTGGGATTTGGGAGGTAGAGAATAGAGGCCAGTCAGAGGTGGTGTTTGCCGGTTCTCTGAACTACTCAAAATTTCCACAACCGGTTCTCCAGAACTGGTCAGAACCTGCTGAATACCACTTTTGGTTCTAACCCTCTCCTTGGATCCTGGATGAAATACACCAAAGCTGTTCAACCCTTTGTGGACCCCAGGGTCATCCAGCTGCTTGTTTTCATGATGCTGTAGAAAGTCAACACCTACTACCCTCCTGGGAGAATGACATATTTTGAGGATTATTAAAAAGGCAGAATATTATATTTCCCTGAATGAGAAATGGAGAAACATGTTTTTTTAGAGGTAGGAAGTAGACTCAGTCTTTCTTAATAGCCCCAGCAGAAACTGAGGAGGTCAGCTTTTAGAAATGCAGAATTGGCAATCCATTCAAGACAAGATATTGTGAAACTTCCTGCACGAAAATCTGAACAAAGGCAGAATGGTAGGATTAGCCCTCACTCAAGATGCCACATAGGACAAAAGCCATTAAGCCACAATGGGAATTGCCCAACATCTTTTCAGAGCAGTCCAAACTTCAACCAAACTTAGCTCAGACAAACACTTAGGATTGGCATTTCCTCTTTTGCCTATAGAGCCAGCTATGACCCCTACATAACCCCTACATGACCCCATAGGAATCTGACAACAGTCAATAGAATACATGTTCTTGCACAGGAACAGGAAGCTCAAGTGCAAAGCTCAAAGAAGGTATAAACTCTCTCTCTCTCTCTCTCTCTCACACACACACACACACACACACACACACACAAACTCCATTTTGGTCAGCTGCCCAGAACCAAAAACCCTGGTGGTTCTGTTTCATCAATAAACCATCTTTCTAATCAACCTCCATGTTTCCAGTGTCTTTCTCCCAGCTTGGAACTGAACCAGGTGGATATTTCTTTATGCAATGCCTTTTCTCTTTAGCGCTCCTCTTCCATATTTTAGTGTTTCTTCTCCAAGTCTCACCTAGCATCCATTAAACTCTCTTCTCAGTCCATTTAAGATTGACCAGACTACCTTTCTCTTAATAGGAGGTGGTCCTCCACTTAATGATGGCAATTGAACCCAACTTTTCTGTTGCTAAGGAAGACAGTTGCTAAGTCAATTTTGTCCCATTTTACAACCTTTCTTGCCACCATTGTTAAGCGAATCACTGCAGTTGTTAAGTTGGTAACACGGTTGTTAATTGAATCTGGCTTCCCCATTGTCTTTACTTGTCAAAAGGTCCCAAAAGGTGATCACATGATCCAGGGACACTGCAAATGTCATAACTGTGAATCAGTTGCCAAGCTTCTGGATTTTGATCAAATGACTATGGGGATGGTGCAACGGTTATATGAAGAATAGTCATGTCACTTTTTCTTAGGACTGCTGTAATTTCAACTTCAGATCAGAACAGGATAGAACTTGGAGGGACCTTGGAGGTCTTCTAGCAGGACACCTTATACCATTTCAGACAAACAGCTTTCCATTCCTTCTTAAAAACCTCCAGTAATGAAACACCCACAATCTCTGAAGGCAAGACATTCCACTGGTTGATTGTTCTCACTGTTAAGAAGTTTCTCCTTAATTCCAGGTTGCTTCTTTCCTTGATTAGTTTCCAACCATTGGAAAAAATGTAGTCCATATAAAAATGCAGTCAAAAAATGTAGTCCATTTTCTACATCTACTGAAGTTATCTACTCCTCTGTAACCACTGTAGGATATTTACCTGCCAACAACTCTTTCATTGCTCAGCTGTTTCTCTTCAGAATTATGTCTGATCTAAATATGCCTTCCTGGAAGTTTTAAAGTTTCATCCCTCATGGTTCCAACTCTATCTTTGTTCTTCTTCTGTGAACAATATATCTTTGTTCTTCTGTGAACACAAACACACACACACACACAAACACACCACAGAGACGCTTCCTTATTCCGGGCGCCTCATCCAGAAAACTAAGCACAGCGGTAGAAAAGAATATTTCGCTTGGATTGTTTTTCTCCTTCCAACACCCGCTCTAGAATTCACACAGATGCAGGAACACGTGTGACCAGATAGTGCCAAAGCATAGCTGGCTACTGGCTTGTCAGAGTGATGCTTTGGTCGTAGAAGAAGAAATATCTTCCTTGGAGAGCGCTCTTCATTTTGCTGATGGATTCAAAACAGAGCTATTCATAAAAATAGAAGTATTCAAGTCAGCCCAACAAAAATGCTTAGAGAAAGATTTCAGTATGATCTAAAATATTTAACTACAGAAGTAGCAGAGAACGTTGTGTAAGTGGTATTTGTCAGAACGTTGTGTAAATGGTATTTGAACTGAAGCTTAGAATTCATTTTCTTAATGTGAACCTTAATTGATTGATGGATAGATCGATTATGTGCTGTCAAGTCGGTGTTAACCCCTAGTGTCCACATCGATAGATTGTCTCCATGATGATCTGCCACCTAATCTGATTTTCAGGTCTTCCGACAGTGCTCCCGTCACCATTCCAACAACATCATTAACCTAAATACATGAACCCAATAATACAATACACAAACCAAAAACCAGTTACCCTTTGAAATGCACACTTCTCTGAATTTTGCAGCAGCCCCCCCCACCCCCAGTAAAAAAAACACATAGCAGGCAAACCTCTGCTCAAATGAATACATTAAATTTAATGGAATAACATACAATATCATGAGAAAATTGTTTAAAAGCTACACACACACACACCCCTTTTATAGGGAAAATGGCAAACAAAAACACGTGTTTGGAGATAAAATGAACAATACTCTCATTCCTTCACTTCTTTTATCTCTGACTGGTAGAGATTTTGGACAAACCGGACCTGGGAATAGAAGATCGGGAATAGAGACATTTGCCCTTCTCTTATCCTTGATCACAAACCATTTGCTCAGATAACAAGAACGTTATGAAAGACGTCAGTTCAGCAGATGTAGGTAAAATGAGACACTATTTTCTAGCATAGATATACAATATTATCCTTTTGATTGCTAAAAGGCACCATATCTGAAATTCACCTGCCAGATTCCTCAGTATAACTCACTAGATATATGCATCAGGAGAATGAAACAGAATAAGTGGGATAGATCCTTCATATCTCAAAGACAGACAGGCAGATAGACCTCTCTGTGTGTCTCTGTGTCTCTGTCTCTCTCTGTCTGTGTGTGTGTGTGTGTCCCCAATAGCATTTACTAGAAAGAACTGATCATTGTGAAGTTTGCAGCAGACATGGAAGTTGAAATTAAGTCCAACCTTCAAAACTAGAGTTCTGAAAACGTCTTAATGACACCAAAAGGCCCAGGTTATTTAAAAACCATATTTTTGTCCACACTAGATGGCAGTGTGGTATACAATCAAAATATCTAACTTTTGGTACCTCAACAATATAAAAAAAGCTGGAGGAAGTTTGCTTCTTAACATACATCTGTTATTGTCTACTTCCACATTTCTCTTCAAGAATGTTTATGATAGAGATGACAACTAGCTCAACATTTCTTGGGGTATAACGATGGATGGCACAGATCTCAACATGAAATGTAATTTTTAGCTATTAGCAATATTCCCCAAAATGATTCCCCTGAAATGGTATGAGAGAGAATCAAGCACTGTCTAAATTTTTAAAAACTTTAGAGGTTGATGTAAAGAAGGGTTTTTTTTTTTAAAAAAATATTTATTTAAATATGTAGATTTAAAGAGTCAGAATAATATGTCTCCTCTCAGGCAGGGGTTAGAGGTGACAAATCTTAAACATCCTATTGAGATACCTGATTTATATCTTTCTGAATCAAATAAAAAGACAAATATTGGCAGTAAACGGACGACATGAAATTACTGTATGGTTGTGTGGAAAGTTGATCACCACATTACAAAAAAAAAAATGTTGAGACTTTGAAAAAAGTGCAGAGAAGAGCAACTAAGATAATGAAGGGCCTGGAGACTAAAACATATGAAGGACAGTTGCAGGATTTGGGAATGGCCAGTCTACAGAAAAGAAGGACTAGGGGTGACACGATAGCAGTATTCCAATTTCTAAGGAGCTTCCACAAAGAAGAGGGAGTCAATCTCTTCTCCAAAGCACCTGAAGGCAGGACAAGAAACAATGGATGGAAACTAATCAAGGAGAGAAGCAACCTGGAATTAAGGAGAAACCTTCCTGACAAGTGAGGACAATTAACCAGTGGAGCAGCTTGCCTTCGGAAGTTGTGGTTGATCCATCCCTGAAGTCTCTGAAAAGAGACTGGACAACTTTCCTGAACGTGTTTCATAGACATCTGAAACAAAAGTTTTGGAAAACCTCAAAATCACAAAAGGAAAAGCAGCCATTCAGATTTAGCTGGTAGCATTAAAGATGTTTGCAAGCACCAAGTATTCTTTGAAGCAGAAGATGCAGTCAGTTTACCATGCAGTGTGGAAAAAAGAGGGGTGCTGTCTTAGTGCCGATCATGTCCTAACTTCGTTGGGAATCATTGAATCTGGGAAACAGCTGATTTTTCAAAGTTTGATTCCTTCGTCCTCATCATCCTCTTTTAATGACTCCATAATCCCTTGCAAGTCTCAGTCTGGGCAACTGAGTGGAACTGAGTGTTTACTGGCAGGATGCCCTTCTTATCACCAGTGCGGAGTATTTTTCAGCAGATATATTCTTAGGGTCCCCGTATCTGCCTCTCCCTAGGATCGAACTCACAGCCTCCTGATTGTGAGGTGAGAGCTGCGCCTCTGGGCCACTGCACCACTCAATCTGATTCCTTCATATAGCTAGGAAATTTAGAGGTGATAGAGACAAGAGAGGGTTACAAAGACCACCCCAGCTTTCCTTCCATACATTGCAAGCCAAGGCATGACTCATTTTTTTTAACTGGCAGGGGCAGAATTTGCTCCAGAAAAATGGACTAGGAGTAAGGCAAACAATCTTGTTGGATTTACTGTAAATTTAAATTAGTTTGTATTAAATTAAGTAAATAGAGTTTATACGATGTCTCCCTGGGTATGCCTTCAGCCTAATGAAAAATTATAGCCAGGGAAAACTTTTAGGTGGGGGAAAGGGAGGGCAGTTTTGCAGATTGTGCTAAAGGCTTGCTATCTTTCTTCTTATGTTTCCCTATTAATTCAGTGGCTGCCAAAGTTACTTTCTGTATTGAGTTTGTTCCTGATGATTTTGTTACAAGATGTGACTGGGTTTGCTATAGTGCAGCGGTCGGCAACCTGTGGCTCTGGAGCTGCATGTGGCTCTTTCATCCCTCTGTTGAGGCTCCTTGTTGCTGGTCGGCTCCACAATTGATAGGGCTTTTATTTAGGACAGGTAGAAGAAAAAGGATGCTGCACTAGGAGGAGACTCTATGGTGGGGGAACCGGACTTCCGGTTGGCAGAGGAAAAGAGAGGATGACGTGCTAGGAGGAGACTCTATGGGGGGGAACCGGACTTCCAATCGGCTCCATAATTGAATGGTGGGGCTTCCAGTTAGGACCTTTGTGGCTCTTTGAGTGTTTAAGGTTGCCAGTCCCTGCTTTAGTGGGTATGTGTAATTTTAGATTATTCTGGCCATATCATGTGGGAGAATTCACTGAAGAAGGCAATTGTGCTTGGAAGAGTTAGTGGTAAAAGGAAACCAGGACTCCAAAGAAGACGGTGACTAGACACCATCAAAGCTGACAACGGCCAGAGCATAGAAAAACTCAAAGAAATAGTGCAAGATAGGAAAATATGGAGACTTGGCCCATAGAATCACCAAAAATCAGATATGATTGAATGGATAACATCACTACCCTCACCACCTCCATCATCATCATCATCATCATCATCATCATCATCATGGAACTTCACAGCCTTCAGCTTGGATCCTCTTGACTTCTGCAACATTCAAGGAACATGCATAGCATGGCCAATGGATGAGGGAAGCTGAGCAAGGAGAGAACCAACCTAGAACTGAGAAGAAATTTCCTGACAGTGAGAACAATAAATCAGTGGAATGGCTTGCCTTCAGAAGTTGTAGGTGCTCCATACTGGAAGTTATTAAGAAGAGGCTGGATAGCCACTTGTCTGAAATGGTCTATGGCAGTGATGGTGAACCTTTTTATTGTGGTGTGCCAAAACCACGTGCACGCCAGCACCCACAATGCAATGCACCCCCTCTGCACATGCGTGCACAACCCCCCTTCCCTGCACTGCACATGCACACACCTCCCAGCTGATTCTCAGCCCATTTGAGGCTGTTTTCGCTCTCCTGGGGCTCGAGGAAAGCCTCTGCAGCCTCTGGAGGCCGAAAAATGGGCCTGTTTTGGCACTCCCAGTTTCGACACTTCTGGTTTCAGCACTTCCGGTCTTTCCGGAAGGCCTGTTTTTTGGCCTTCAAAGGCTTCAGAGGCTTCTCTTGAGATCCTGGGAGGGTGAAAAAAGCCCTCAAATCGGCCAAAAATCAGCTGGGAGGTGCGTATGTGCAGTGCAGGTAAGTTTGGCTGGGGCTTTTGTGCCCACACAAGTGGCTCTGCATGCCACCTGTGGCATGCGTGCCATAGGTTCGCCATCATGGGTCTAGGGTCTCCTACTTGAGCAGGGGGTTGGACTAGAAGACCTCCAAGATCCCTTCCAGCTCTGCAATTCTGTTCTGTTCTAATTATTCAACAGAGTTCAACAGACTTTGGAAAGCCATAGGTTGTCCTCCTACTCTGGATTTAGATGAGAATCCTTCCCCAGTCCAGCCAGACCTTCTCACCATGGCTACAGCATAAATATAAACAGCTAAATTACAGACTTTCATTTAAAACTCTCCAGCCTTACCTACTGTTTTCCACTGAGCTCTTTTGATCCCATCTTTAGACTTTCATTGGTCACAGATCATAAATTAGGACAATTATCACTCCAATAATTATTGCTGTAATTATAATCTGTTATCTAAAGCAAAAGTCACCATTATTTTATGACCCTGAAGCAAACGATGAGTCGGTTCTCTGATCTTTCAGTGGACAAACAGCAGTAAACAAAATGATAAAAGATTTGAGTCTATTGGAATAGGTTCTTTGAGATGAAGTCTTTCTCAGCTGAACGGAAAAACTGAAGGATAACTCAATACTTGTTCTGCAAGTTTTGGGCTCTTTGGATAATAGATACATTGACCAGCTTGGCTAAATTCATGTCTCTTGGCGAATAATGAGGGTATATAGGTAGTCTTCGACTTACCACAGTTCAGTCCCTTCGAAGTTACAACGGCACTGAAAAAAGTGACTTGTGACCATTTTTCCACACTTATGACCATTGCAGCATCTCCATGGTCACATGATTTACATTCAGATGCTTGGCCACTGATTCACATTTGTGATGGTTGCAGTGTCCTGGGTGTCAGGGCAGTGATGGTATTCAGCCGGTTCGCACCGGATCGGGCAAACCGGTAGCAAGGATTTGGCATGGGTTGCTGAACCGGTAGTAAGTTCTGGCTGGCCATGTCCCCAAAACCTGGTCGCCACTGGCTCGCTCACCCCGCCCGCCTGATGTTCGCCTAAGGTATTTCTTTCTTTTTTTCCCTCCCCACAATCAGCTGTGATCACCTGTGCCAGGATTCCCCTTTCTGAGGCCCAGGAAGGCAAAAAATAGAGGGAGGGGCTGAGCCATTTTTTGCCTTCCTGAGCTTCAGAGGAGCCTTATGAGAGGAAAAATGCCCCCCCCCCCGAGGCTCCTCTGAGGCTCAGAAGGCCCAAAAAACAGGTGGGACTACAAAAAAGCAAAAAAAAAAAAGCAAAAAGCCACACCCACCCAGTCATATGGCCATACCCACCAAGCCATGCCCACGGAACTGGTAGTAAATTTTTTTGAATCCCACCACTGTGTCAGGGTTCTGGCAATTGCCCTAATTAAATCATGAGCCTCGAGCCAATCTTCAAAAATATTGAAAAGATTTATTAGGAGCAACATGTCGGCATTAACCTAAATGAAGCCAACTCTGGCATACGTAATTTACAGTCACCTGTGACCCTGTTTCCCCACTCCCACCCAGGTGTATCATAAATCAGATTCTCCAAGGAATCTGGGCTGGGTGTCATCAATCACGTTCTCCAACGAAGGATTTTTGTGGGCAGAAGATCTAGTAGCCTCGCTACAATCTTTGTAAGATAAGCATGGAATGTACTTCTGGTTTTAAACTGCTATACTGCTCCTTCAGATCCCACCCACCCCCGTCTATGGCAACTCAAAAACAGGCATAGGAATGTTTTACGAGTTGACACTGAGGTCATGTGATCCCCTTTTGCGACTTTCTGACAATCAAAGTCAATGGGGAAACCAGATTCACTTAACAACTGTGTTACTAGTTTAACAACTGCAGTGATTCAATTAACAAATGTGGCAAGACAAGTCATAAATTGAGGCAAAACTCAACAAATTTCTCACTTAGCAACATAATTTTTGTGTTCAGTTGTGGTTGTAAGTTGAGAATGACCTGTACTATTGATTATATCAGTGGGAGAGCTGTTCAGATACTTTAGAACTGAATGCAGAGTAAATTTGATATCTGTTTAGTTTTGATTTTCAAAGCAATGTCATTGATGTACCAACTCTTCTTTTTTACAGCAGTGTTACTCAAATCTTCACAGCTTTAAGATGGGTGGACTTCAACTCCCAGCATTCCCCGGTCAGCACAGGATTTCACCTCTAAATATAGAGATAGACTTTGTCCAGGGCACAGAGTCACAACACAACTTGGGACAATTTGTATAATTTCTGGGTTTTAAGAGACAATTTTGATTGTCAGGACCTTTGCTACCCAATTTCAGTGTGCAATTCTAGGTCTCATTTTCTGGGAAGTTCCTGGGTCACGAAAACTCTTCTTTTTCCAGCTTCTACTCCTATACAACTCACTTATTTGCATGTTTTGATTTTTTTTTTTTAAAAAAAAAATCCCATCAGGAAATCCTGCTGTGTGATCTTGAGCTGGTTTGGAAGCCACAAATAGGGAGTTGAAGACCCCATGATACCTGCTCATTAAGAGTTAAACACAACTATTTGTCATCCTGTAGGAAGTTAAAAACCCACCCCACTCCTAGAAAAATGAATTATTTTAGGAAATATTAAAAGGGCAGAATGTTTCCCCTAAAAGGGAAGCAAAAATTCAGCCCCCCCATCTTTGTTAATGGGCCATTAAGGCCTGGGCCAGGCTACATAACAAAGATCTACCTCCTTCAGGCAGAAGCCATTTAAACCCTTCATTGCACCATCCACCAAGTTTCAGCCAAACTTAGCACAGACAACCTACAGAGCTAGCTATGACCTCTGACAGCAACCAATCAGGATACTCTTCCTGTGCCCCACGAAGTTTAAAGCCAGAGAGGATATAAAACCCAAGGACTCTCAGCATCTCTTTCCTTTGTCTTTGCCCAGGAGCTCCAAGGCATGTGATCTTGTCCACCATTAAACTTTCTTTCCGAGCAACTTCCATGAACCCACTGTCTTTTTCCCCACTTGGAACTGAACCCAGAAGGATATTTCTTCCAACAATTCTTTCCCACAAGTTTCTCTTTATCCCGATTTATCAACCAAGTCTGGAACATTTAAATTATTATTTCCAAATATGTGTTTTCCATTGGTATTCTTACCTAGAAATGCAGATCTCAGATGTATGTGACAGTGGAAGCAGGAATATTCAAAATTTTGGGGCCAGATATAACCAGATATTTATGTCGTGTTTTAAATTGTTGATTTATATAGAACAGTGGTGGCTAACCTTTTTAGGCTCCCATGTCGAAAATTACGTGCGCACTCACATGCCAGTATTCACAAGGCAATGTGCCCCCCCATGTCTCTGTGCATGTGTGCATAATCTCACCGTGTTCCATGTATCTCTGCGCATGTGCACATGAGCATCCATGCACATTACGCACCTCTGTGCATGCGCACGTATCTCCCGCACGTCCCAACACCCCGCGCATGCTCACCATATACCTGACAATGTGCTGTCGGGTGATGCATGTGTGTGCGCATGTGCTGTGGGGCTTTTCCAGGTGACCTCTCGCATGCTGGCGGAAGTGGCTCTGCAGGCCACTTCTGGCACGCATGCCATAGGTTTCCCATCACAGATATAGAACTTTTACCAATAAAAATGCTTCACAATTCAGTGATATGGCACCCTTCAAGACAACTAATCCCACTAACTAAACTGTGAAATGCAAATCAATCCTTCTGTATCCACTATCGTAAATGATATTTCTACCTATAATCACCAGATGCTTTCAAAATGGCTCTTCTCCTTATACGCTTTCTCCAGTCTATTCGGTCTGCTTTCTGAGACTTACAGTACAGAAATTGGTAGATGGTAGGGAAAATAAAATAAAACAAAGACCGCAGCCTGCTCAGGAAGCTCTTTCTATAAAATACAGTCCATTTTTTTAAAAAAAGGGGAAGGAAGAAAAGACAAAAATAGATTTTGCAAATTACCAGCCCAAGTCTAGCTAAGATCAAAACACCTGCAGCAGTTTGTCTGTTTCCCTTGCTCCCGTGCCCGTTATTTTTGGCAAGGAAAATGTCCCCTGTCATTTCAGTGCCAGTGTATAGAAAGGCATTAGTTGTGATTCTCTGATATTCTGGTTCATTATTTAGCGATTATTTGCAGCAGGAATGAAGTAACTACAAAAGGATAGGCATTTGAATGACGGGGAAAATACAGAATATAGGAAGGGGATGAGCTGGTTGATGAGGGAAAAAAATACCCCAATGATCCTTTCTGCTTTATGAAGCATTTTCTTTGAATATAAGGCTTGGAAATTTCAGTTTTAGATTCTCCGGTTTTATCTTTGAAATTTCATCTAGCATTGGTATCATTCGTTTCAACAAAGAATTAGATGCGTTTGGTTGTTTTTTTTTCCTAACACCTGCTCCATTCAAGGAACACAACATTTCAACGTGGATAAGAGACGATAACTGGAGGAAGAAGGGAAATGGAAAGGAAGCAGTAAATATAATCAGATTATCTTCCTCATCTGTTAGTAAGGATACCAGATCCAGGTTGAAAAAAAAATTGATAACCGTCTGATAGGAACCAAAAGTTAGACCATTCTGTATTGTCATGCTGCCATTTTGGAGTCCACAGTGGATTGGTTGTTCTAGATTTATTATTTTTAAAATTGTTTTTATTGCAGTTTTCCAAAAATACACATCTTATTTATATTCGTTACAGTGTTTTAGCATCGACAAATACACATATCTTATAGATCTTACCATATACACATCTACATTGATAATTTCTTAAGGTCTCTTGTTTTATTTACAACCATCTATGGATAAGCTCACATTGGAAATGAAAGACAAAGAGGATTCCGATTATTACGCAATATGGGATAAATGGTATGAGTGGAAAAAAATAGATATAAAGATTAGGAAGAATAGGTTGTTCTAGATTTAAATCATCCTGCTGACTAGACAATTGGGGCAAGGAGAGATGACTGTGCTAATCCATCTGTAAGGGGTTTGGTTGTGGAAGCATGAAAGCTAACATTAACACCAGCAACTAGGAGCAAGTGGTTTTAGGCTGATGTTAGGCTCCTGGCATCTATCAAAAAACCCAAATCTTTTCCGAGCACAATTCTCTTGAGTAAGCTTACTGGTAAGAAAAGGTTGTGATTATAAGAATTCCAGCAATTGAACTATCTCCCATTTAAGTTGGAGCAGATATTTCTTTAATTCTTTCTATATTTCCTCTCTGCGAACAGGGGAAATGTCAAATCTTTACTTGCAGCCTACGTCACCATCTCCTGAAATTTTATCAGCCTGGGAATTATTTGTTATCTGATCTCTTCCACAGTTTTCTGATCTTTTGAGCACCTGAAGCATCGGATCTCATGACATGTGATGTCATCATTCCTTCTATTGGATATGTATTTATTGCATCTTATAGATATGGAAATATCCAAGATATGTCACCAGGGCAATTTGTTCTCTCTCTCTCTCCCCCTCCCTCCCACTCTTTCTCTCCCTCCTTCTTTCTCTCCCCTCCTCTTCCCCTCTTCCTCCCTCCCTCCCCCCCACTCTCCATGCATATTTTAAGTCAAAACCAGACATAATATTTATAAGCGACTCAGGCAGACACTACTAAAAGGAAGAGGAGGAGATACATCACAACCAGACTTACACCTTCTACTAGTATTACTATTTAATGCAATAAAAGCAGTTCCAGTCTTCCTGTGGAGTTGATTTTTTTTGGTCTGGTCTACCTACTGGGGTTGGCACATCTAGTCTAAATGTAAATGTGTATGTGGGATGTCAGGGAGAAATTTGGGGTTAGCATCTAGCTAAATTAAGTCAAGGGGAATTCATGTCCACTTGAATGTGAATGCTACTTGCTAGGGGTAGAAAAGGTGAAATTGGCCTTGTGTGACATGTTAGTTTGCCTGCCTTCTAATATTCAGTAATATATTTGCACTACTATTTGAGTTGATTGCTGAACTGATCCATTTGAGGGTTTTGCAGAATATTGTGTGCCATGAACTCAGCAACTAGTCCAGGTTTTCATCTGTTGAAATCTCAGGTTAACCCTAGCCAGGCTTACCATAGGCAGAAGGAGCCACTAAGTTTGAAACTCTTCACTTGTTTGTATGAATTTGGCCAAGGTGACGATATGCAAAAGCAAAACAAAACATTATCTCCTCCTCCTCCACCTCCTCCTCCTCCTCCTCCTCCTCCTCCTCCTCCTCCTCCTCCTCCTCCTCCTCCTCCTCCTCCTCCTCCTCCTCCTCTTCTTCTTCTTCTTCTTCTTCTTCTTCTTCTTCTTCTTCTTCTTCTTCTTCTTCTTCTTCTTCTTCTTCTTCTTCTTCTTCTTCTTCTTCTTCTTCTTCTTCTTCTTCTTCTTCTTCTTCTTCTTCTTCTTCTTCTTCTTCTTCATCACAGGAGGAGAGTAAAAACATTTAGAGTCAAGCCTGAATCTTCTCATTGCTTCGGGACTGATAGGGAAAGTGTAGAACAGCATGAATCAGTTTTGGAACGCACAGGATAATGACAAACAGCTTCTTTTTCTTCTCTTCTCAACTCCAGCATTGTGTCTTTGACTCTTTGACCAGTATTGATATCATCCCTACTGAGAGACAGTGGCAGAATGCTCCGGCCTGGGTTAGCTCTTCAGATTGAGATAAATTCTGCCTCTGTCTCCTTTCTGATTACAATGACATCAGCCTGCATTAGGTATTGGTGCCTGGTTATCCCCAACCATGGTTGCTTGTTTTCCTTTGCAAGAGTCATCGGAGCTATTTCTCTTGTAAACAAACCCTATTTCAGGGAATAGCCACAAGCATTGATTGCCTTGCTATCAGTTCAGAATCTTCAAAGGGTTGTGATAACCGTTAAGCCTCTTTCAGCTGTTTGCTACCCAGGCATTTTTTGGACCTGTTGCCATGGAGACATGGCACAGGTACCACTTTTGCTGGCTGGCACACACGAGCAAAAGTGTGCCCAAATGGCTTAGCCTGCCAGCTAGCCAGCCAGGATGGAGATACAAAAGCCACAGCAAAGCCAACAACCGAAAAGGGAATTCTTCAGATGGATTTGCTTGGGTGTGTTGCAAAAAGAGGAGAACAAAAGAGCTAAGTAAGAATAACAGATAGTACAAATATAATCAAGCTCTCTGGGCCATTGATGAAATCCATGAAACAGGGAAGGGGACGTGGGCAGGCAAAGTATTTCAGAAGAGGAGGAGAGAGATGCAGCAATATTTCTGGGCCACAGGGATTCCCCTGCACACAAATCTTTCCGCTTTCAGGACCTCTGTGCATGCAAAGAGATGGATGCCTAGAGAAGCCCTCTTGCAGTGGTGGCTAACCTTTTTGGGCTCCTGTGCCAAAAATTGTGTGCGTGCTGGTGTGTGTGCGCTTGCATGCCAGCACCCAGAAGGCAATGTGCACCCTCCCCACGCCCCCTACGTATGTGCATGCAATCCTGCCACCACCCCCACATCCCCCCTTACCTGCACTGTGCCTCACAGCTGATTTTTGGCTGATTTGAGGCCTTTTTTGGCCTCCCAGAGGCTTGAAAAAAGCCTCTGCAGGCCGATTAGGCCTGTTTCATCATTTCTGGTCTTACAGGAAGTGATGATGAAATGGGCCTATTTGGCCTGCAGAGGCTTTTTTCAAGCCTCTGGGAGGCCGAAAAAGGCCTCAAACCAGCCGAAAATCAGCTGTGAGACACGCGTATGCGCAGTGAGGTAAGTTTGCCTGTGGCTCATGCATGCCATAGGATCATCATCGTGGCCTTCTTGCATACAGAAAGATGAATCTATGGAAATCCATGGATCTATTACAGATCATTAAAAGAGAGAAACTATACATAGTTTTCTACTACGACCACAATTGAGGCCAAAATTTCTATTGCTGTGCAAGACAGTTAAGTAAAGTTCCCCCCCTCCCCATTTGGGGACCTTTCTTGCTACATTTGTTAAGTTAATCACTGCAGTTGTTAAGTGAGTAACAGGGTTGTTAAGTGAATCTGTCTTCCCCACTGACTTTGCTCATCAGAAGGTGACAAAAGGTGAGAAAAACACAAGCACACACACACACAAGCACACTCCTTAGTGTTACACCTTAGAGCAGGGGTCGCCAATCTTTTGGACCTCAGGGACCACCAAACCCATAATTTTAAATCCCGCGGACCCCTAATATGAATTTTGACTGACGGTGGATTGCTGATGTTGGTGGGAAAGTTGGCCCCATATTCCAGAGCTTCAATAGTCACAGGACTGGTCCTTTAGTCATCCCAGAGCAGTTGCTCCTCCACCCGGGTCCACCAGCCTGCCATCGACTGGAGGATCTGTTCTGGGATAACCAAAAGTCCAGTCTTGTGACTATTGCAGCTCTGGAATATGGGACCGACTTTCCCACCAATGTCAGCAAGCCACCCCGGGGCGGATTTCCCTCCCCTGCTGTTGGTCTTACCTTCCATTTCTAGCTCTCTTGGCTCTACTCAAGGTAAGGTTTGCACTCACCCGAAGGATGGGGGCCAGTGGGTAGGTGGGCCCTATGGGTGGTGCAGCCTTGTGTTCCCACACAGCTTGGATTAATTGCTTTGGGGGGGGGGACATTTCTGTGTGGACCACCAAAATTTTCTCGTGGCCCACCAGTTGACCCTGGCCCACTGGTTTGCGACCACTGGTCTAGGAGACATTATCTGGCTGGCGATAGCAGTGTAAGTGGTGCTGCTCATTTGGTAGCTAAGAGGAAACTGTCTTCAAATTCTAAGTTCATTGTGAGCTTTCTTGCCACATTTACTAAGTGAATCACTGCAGCTGTTAAGTGAGTAAGTGGGTTGTTAAGTCTTCCCCACTGACTTTGCTTGTCAGAAGGTCACAAAAGGTGAACACATGATCCCTGGACACTGCAACCATCATAAATGTGAGCCAGCTCTCCAGTGATCACATTGATCACGTGACCATGATGACACCATCCTAAACCATCATAAGTCATTTTTTCCAGTGCTGTTGTAAATGAACTGTCACTAAGTGAATGGTTGTCAGTCAAAGACTACCTGTATATCAATAAAGAAGAAGAAAAACCCTGACATGTACTTTACCAACATTTAGGTAGTAACCAACAGACTGAGTATCACTTATATGTTGAAGCAGTGATAGCAAACCTTTTTGTTATGGCGTGCCAAAAGCATGTGCATGCCAGCACCCACAATGCAATGTGCCCCACCTCCCCTGCGCACCTCCCTTACTTGCACTGCACATGCACACACCTCCCAGCTAATTTTCAGCCCATTTGAAGCCATTTTTGCCCTCCTGGGGGCTTGAGGGAAGCCTCTGCAGCCTGTGGAGGCCAAAAAACAGGCCCGTTTTGGCACTTTCAGTATTTTCAGAAGGCCTGTTTTTCAGCCTCCAAAGGTTGCAGAGGCTTCCCTCGAGCCCCCAGGACAGCGTGCATGTGCAGTGCAGGTCAGTTTGGCTTGGACTCGTGTGCCTGCACAAATGGTTCTGCGTGCCATCTGTGACACGCATGCCATAGGTTCACCATGATGGTGCTAAAGCATTTGTCTTCTTTAAAACTATTCTTCGTGAGATTACATCTGCATGTTGGAGAAGTTGGAGGCAGGGGTGGGATTCTACCAGTTCGCACCTATTCATTAGAACCGGTTGTTAACTTTCTAAGCAGTTCGGAGAACTGGCTGTTAGAAGAAATCACTGGCCTAATCCTGTAAGGAAAGCAGGAAGGAAACATTCTGGTGTTGCTTACAAAAACTGCCTCTCTGTTAACCCTTGTTACATTCTTGGCAGGACTAGACTTCCTGTCTCTGGAACTTCTCTGGAATATTTTTCCCCTTCTTTGCTGGTACTTTGCTTGTGTGGAGTGACCATTCAAAGTTACAATGGCACTGAAAAAAGTGACTTATAACCATTTTTCACACTTACAACTCTTGCAGCATCTCACAGTCATGAGAGGACAGGCGAGGAGATGCGTGCCTCGATGTGAGTGATGTTGAGTTGGCCATGCCCAGCCAATAACATGACTACCAAGCCATGCCCACCAACTAAGCCACGCCCACAGAACCTGTTGTTAAAAAATTTGAATCCCACCTCTGCTTGAACTTGTGTCTTTGACAAAAGACTGCCCGTTTTCTACTCAGCAAAGTATTATTAGCAAAATATCTGGGAAATCCTGCCAAATTTGGAAAGTTTACAATATGGCAAGGTTTCTTTCACTCAGAAATTAGAGGATGAAGAGGTTCAAAGGAAAGAATCAGAGACAGTGTTCGCATGACAAATGAAACCAGAAACAAGCCAATCAAACGCACTAGAGTATACTGTATCCTCCTTCTTCTTGTGCCATCTTCATCTTATTGGCTATCCTATTTTTATCAACAGCTGCACAGCCGCATGAAAAAGTGCTGCTGAGTTTTGTCCAAACCAGTCCCTTAGATTTTAAAGCCATGATGTTTTTCTTCTGCCGGGATCTCCTTTGCCTTCAGTCTTTCTCTATCATTTTTCTGGTGTCGCATCACACGTCTGAAATATTCTAACTTTCGCTTTTTAATA
The DNA here is from genome assembly GCF_049901715.1 of Pseudonaja textilis. Taxonomy (NCBI): domain Eukaryota; kingdom Metazoa; phylum Chordata; class Lepidosauria; order Squamata; family Elapidae; genus Pseudonaja; species Pseudonaja textilis. Next base: position 243,398,362 of record NC_141991.1, on the reverse strand, counting down.
GTTTTGATGATTTCCCTTGGCTTTCCCAGGCGGCTTATCACCTCCTCATTTCTGATTTTGTCAACCCAGCTCATACGTAACAGCCGTCTGGAAAATTCATACTTTATGGGTCTTATTAAATTTTGCATTTATAACCCACCCATCTGCCCAGAGCTCAAGATATTGATATATGGAGGCTTGATGGAGTTAGCCGAGATGGCTAAATTGATTAAAGAGAAGATCATAAATTAATTTTGTTTCTCCTTGGAAACCACTTTTTGTGCTTGAATTGGGGGGAAAATGAAACTTTCATTTTGGGTTTTCTTGATTAGATAGATTTGGTGTTCTAGAAATGGCTAGTATAAACTATTATGTAAAATTAATAAGTTGAGGTTTCATGTTATTATCTTATTCTTATACTGCAGCAAAAGAAGTTGGCAGTCAATGCTTTTCTCTCTCTCTCTCTCTTCCCCTTTTCTTCTATTTTACCTTCACCTGTCTTTATATTTCTGTATTTTATGCTTTGTTAAAATTAATAACAATTATTAATATTAGAATATACCCTACATGGAGAGTATCTGCTAATACTTCTGCAAGGTAAGTCAGGCTGCATAAAATTTGAATTCTGAAACTACAATGTCATCTCAGTATCTCAGATCGTACAAGTTCAACATTCATTTTGAAAATTGTTTTGTTAAACATGTAAAGTTTCAGCAGAAAACAAACCCCATCCACCGATCCATCCCTTGTAAACTGCAGCTGAAGGCATACATTTTTAAAAAAATAAAAAAAATCTCTTGATTACTCATTTTCCGTACTCCATCATCATAAAGGAGAAAATTGTCCTATGAGCAGCTTATATTTAGAAGCCTGGTAAAATGATTAATAGCAGCAACAAAAAAAATAATAAAACAAAGAGACCTGGGCCAAATCAAGACCTGATTAACAGAAACTCAGAATAAATTCATTTTCCTTGGCACGGGAGCCTCTATCTGCTCCCCACCAACACACACACACACACACAACCCAGTGGTGTGTTTCTTAGCAGAACTGCAGCCTAACTGATCAAAAGATGAAAACTGGGAACTTCCCATTTTGAAACAATGCAAGCTGGATAAGAAAAAACAAACTCAGTCACACGAATCTGGCAATGATCAATTTATAATTTTTGTTCCCAATGTTTCTTCTAAAAGAAATGTGGATGGAAAAATTTAATTACAGTCATTATAGCAAGCCCGGATTAGCACTGGAGTGATTTATGGTGTGTTTCAAACAAGCATGCAAGATCAAAGACAGAAGAGCATGTTAGTTACCAATAAAACTAAAGACTTGGCACTAATGCATCTCAATTGCTTTATAACGTTTTGATTTAACACCACCTTGGCAAAAGCACCCATGGGTTGGGTGTGGGGAAACGTGCTATTTCTGATTGCTTAAACTTGATGACAATTATTTTTTAAAGAAATTATGGATCAAGAAATCTGAACGGAAATCATGTTATGCATTGCGACGTTCTAAATATAACTATCTCAATCTGGAGTAGTGCAACTGAGTTTGTTTACTTCAGTTGCAGGGCACCTAATCTCAAAGGCCCTTTGTGGCTAACAAAGCCAACATAAACTAAACACATCCACTAACTGACATACACATATACAGACAAGCACACATAACTGAAGCTCATCAAATAGAGCTGTGAGTCTCACATGATCCCCAGCCTGAAAAACATTTCTGAATGAAGAAGTATCACACTATTCAGAATCATCAATGGGTATTTCCCAGGAACCATTAGACCCACAAACACAAATTCATCTTTGAGAGATTGAATCTCACTTTGTTCCTCTCCACTTAGACCAGGAGTGTCAAACTTGATTTTATTGAGGGCTGCATCAGGGTTGTGTTTGACCTCGGGGGGCGGGGGGGGCAGTGTGGGAGTGGCCAGATCAACATCATTCATGTTGGTGGCCCAAGCGCTCTGCCAGTGAAATCAGACTCCCGAGGTCCATTTTTGGCTACGATGGGCTCCGGCAACCCTCTGCCAGTGAAAACAGAGTTTGAGAGAGCCACGTGTGGCCCTCACAAGCTCCGTTTTTGCTGGCAGAAGTGTCACGAGCCGATCCTTCACTGTTGGGTGGTCCCGTGGACAGACCTAAGCACCCCACGGGCCAGATCCAGCCCCTGGGCTAGAGTTTGACACTCCTGATCTAGACACTCATAACTTCCAGGCTAACAGAAACAGAATGACAAGATTTGAAAGGGATCATAGAGTCTCCTAATCCAATTCCATGCTGAAGCAGGAGACCCTATACATTTCAGACAAATGGCTGTCCAGACTCTTCTTAAACATCTCCAGTGATGGAGCACCCACAACTTGTGGAGACAAGTCATCCCACTGGTTAATTGTTCTCACTGTCAGGAAATTGTACTGATGATACTGGACTTCATGCCAATGATCTCTCCCAATGGTTTCAGTAGAAGTTAAATGGAAGGAAGGAGGATTAAAATCTAGATAAAGTTCTCTAGGTGGAATTGTCTATCTGGAGTAGAAGTCTTTTGGTGGAATATTTTGCCCTGCCTCATGGACTGGAACCACCCGTTCAACAAGGAAAAGCCCCGCAAAATAGTAGCCCTACTCCTGTCCTTCATGGATGGTCCAGAAGGATGTCATGGTTGATATCAAAAACACTAAGAAATCAAGGAGAAACCAAGAATTGCACTTTTTAGATGGGCCAGTGACTTTTTTCCTCAGCTCTTTTTCATTCAGAAACAGTAACTGGAATTTGGCCTGAACAAGTGTCCATTTTGTGTGCCTTTTGAAGGGGTCGCCCCAAAGGTCCTTTCATAACCATGACCTGGATGAAGGAGAAATTCCATAGATGTTGAGGGGGTTGATAAGCTTCTCCCCTCCCCCAAGCAACATACTGACAGGCCCTATCTTGAGGGTGTGGGGTCAAATAGGACAATATAGTGGCCATTGACTTCAATTGAAAGTTACCCATTTGTGTGGGTGTGGCAGGCATAACACACATAAAAAGGAACATGGATTTGATCAAGTGGGAATGGGCACCATCTTTTTTTAAATATCCTGCTTTGTCCAGTGGGAAGAAATCTCATTGCTGTCAACATTTTGGACTGGGGCAGTAGCAAAATATTGACACCTGTCTCCTGCCCCGTTGCCCTGTTCCTAGCTTGATCCAATTAATCAGTCACTGTAGCTGTAACTTGCCCCAAACTGGATGGGACTTGGAGACAGAGCAAAACAATTCATATTTCTCTGTCACAGTAGATCCAAGGATGAGTTTTTAAATAAAGAGAAGGTGCTCAAAATCCTGAACCTGAAATGGAGTAAGTGGCTTCACATGATGCTTTTAGATGGGCCAATATTACATGCCTGACTGGTGGACTTACTTAAAAGAATAAATTATTTTTTTAAAAAAAAAAAAGCAGGACCAGCCTGAATGGTACTGGTCAAAAGGTGACATCTGGAAAGCCTAATTACCTTCCAGGTGTTTTGGTCATACTTAATTAATTCCTTGAGTGCTGAGAATATGCACACCTGGGGACCTAACCAGGGAGGGGCATTTGCAAACTGCACTTAAAAGCTCAGGTCCTTTTGCAGACAATCACTCCTTTCCCATCTTGGAGGAGCTGGGAGAATGAAAAGTCCAGGACAAGCCAATGAGGAAGCAGCAAAGAGAAGGAAAAATGGAGGCAACAGGTTAAGAAAAATGCCTTATGGGTTTTATTGTCCCCCTCCTTCTCCAAACAATCCTGGAGAGCTAAATGCTGATCCATTCCTAAATGAGAGCTGATGATGTAGGAAAATTCTATCCTAAGGTTTGTTTCAGAGTGAACTGTTACCTGGAGCAGCAAGTACCAAGATGGTGAAGAGTCTGGAATGGGTAAAGGTCCCCCCACTTTTCTCTTATATTTATTATATTACTTATATTTATAGTTAAACAATGAATATGTTTGACCTATGAAAAAGACAAATGAGGAGAGTTATCTATCATCTATCTGTCTATCTTTCTATTTATCTATTGTCTATCCATCGTCTATTTATCTATCATCTATCTCTATCTATCTATATCTATCCATATCCATCTCTATGTATCTATCGTCTATTATCTATCATTTATATCTATCTATCTATCTATCTATCTATCTATCTATCTATCTATCTATCTATCTATCTATCTATCTATCTATCTATCTATCATCTATCTATCTATCTATCTATCATCTATCTCTATCTAACTATCTCTATCTATCTCTATCTTTTATCTATCTCTATCATCTTTCTATCCAATGTTTATGGTTAAAGGATGAGAATGTTTAGCTTATGGAAGAGACAAATATGGGGACAAATCCTCATCTTCCTCTCTCTTTCTCTCTTTATTTTATTAATAGGCCACTCCTTCCTGAAAAATTCTGGATGACCAACAGAAACATCACTGAGCTAAACAAAAAGAGAGAGAGAGGGGAAAACCCTTTAAAATTTATCATTCATCTGTAACCCAATGCAATATCAAAATTATACTAAAAAGAAAACATTTGAAGGCAAGTCTTTGCCAAATTCATACCATATCTTCAATCCTGACATTCCCTCCTCCTTCACTTGGAGTAAATGGTTTATAAGTGTGCTCAGGAAACTCAGACAGGACAGAAAATGCCCTTCTTTCCATGAGACAAGATTTCTGCAGTGTAGGAGCAGCAATTAAAAGAACATTCACTTCGGAGATCCCATTAGGTGGAATTCTCATACGGGGAGATTCCTTATGAGACCTCCTTGCAGGGGAACTCATAAAAACCAAGATAGCAGAAGCCCCTCGCCTTCTCTATAGTCATGGATGCTCAGGATGTTGCTTCCTTGCAATCTTCTCCTTTTTTTTGACCCCTACTCCTGCAGATAACACTGTGTATATTTTTGCTTTAAAAACCAGCTCCGACATTTTACAAAAGACCTTTATTAGAACAAACATCCCGGCCCCCACTCCGTTTTCCTCAGTTATCAAATGACATCCAAAAATAAGGCTAGGCCCTGACTGTTTCTTTAAAGGGAGAGACAGTACAAAAAGAGGTATTTCAAAGTATTTTCTCCATCTCCTGGAGTTTGTGGTTTTTGAGCAGAAGGATGTTTTTTTGTGGGGGAAAAAAGACAGATCCTTTCCACCAATGGTTACACTGAATGACTACATCTGGGAAGGAGTGCATTAGTCATATTGATGCTTTTAATTAAGTGGTGGAGACCCATTAAAAGCACTCTTCTGTCCTGGGATCATTGCTCCATCCAGCAAATTTATTCATAATGTACTTAATTCTAATTCTTTTGCTCACAGGAAATTCAGCTTAACAGCTTTAGGATAGAAAGGTAACTTAAGGATATTTTTCATATCATATGGCTGGAAATTGTAGAATGAGGGATCCCAACCATGGTGTGAAAATAACCAAACATCTGATGTGACATACTTGACACATACACAAAAACACAAGTGCACACATACACACACACACAAGCACACTCCTTGGTGTTACACCATCGAGTGTCCTGACGTCACAATGCACATTCTGATGAAACCTTGGCTTCCTGTGAATGCTCCAGATCCCAAAATATCTGGAGGACATTAAATTGAGGATCCAGTGAAAACTTGGCTTTTCTGACGGAAAGTCTTTAGATGATTATAGGGAGGTGTGGGGATTTTTCAGGAGAAAACATAATATTGTCTAGGAGACATTAACTGGCTGGCAATAGCAGTATAAATGGTGCTGCTCATTTGGTAGCTAAGAGGAAACCCAGAGGTGGTTTTCAGCAAGTTCTGACCAGTTCTGGAAAACCAGTAGCGGAAATTTTGAGTAGTTCAGAGAACCGGTAAATACCACCTCTGACTGGCCCCGCCCCCATCTCTTCTCTCCCTCCCGAGTCCCAGCTGATTGGCTGGGTCTTCTTTGGTTGCCCTGCACAGGAGAACGGAGCTAGAAGGCAGGTTAGTGGGGTGGGGAGGGAATGGAGATTTTGCATTATCCTTCTGCTGCCATACCCGCCAAGCCATACCATGCTCACCAAACCACACCCACAGAACTGGTAGCAAAAATATTTTGAATCTCACCACTGAGGAAACTGTTTTCAAATGCTAAGTTCTTCCACTACAATAAATGAAAACGATGTTGTTTTCACCCAAAACAAAAACAAAAATGGATCCGCATTTTCATCTCATCCCCAAAGAGCTGACATCATCCCAGGACTGAAAGAGCCTTTTGTGTGAATCAACTAAGCAGATTTTTTAAAAAAGAAGGTTGAGATGATATTGAAGTTACGAATCTCAGTGACGTTATGGGTGACTCAAGAGAGCCTTTGTCTGTTTCTCATGCAGCCAACTGAAGAATGAACTTGTGAGCCAGCTATCTTTATTGCCGAGAGGAACCCACAAGCAGCGATCAAAGGGCCTTGTGAAGATTATAGGGAGGGAGGAAAAGGAAACATGAAAAATGCAGGAGATGTTACCTCATAAGGCCCATCCAACATTTATTTCATTAAAAAAAAGATGTACTTAGCATGGTATCATCCAGATGTTTGGAACTAAGTCCACATCATCTTTTCTGCCAGGCCATGGTTGTTTGTGTGCAGTGGGATTTGGAAGCCAAAGCATCTAGAACAGGGGTGGGATCCAACCAGCATAACAGCCGGTTCGGTGAGCGCACGCTTTGCATGCACGTGCGCACTATTTATAAATTACCAGTTCCGGCAAGCATTCATCTTCTTCAGATGATGGCGGCACTCAGCTGTGCCGCGCAAAGCAGCTGAGGAGAAAAAAGCCAGGAATAAAGCACAGCTTAGAGCCCGAATGGCGTGGGTGGGCCAAATAGAAGACCAGAAGATTGTTGCAGCGTACCGATTCGGTGTCATTTGCTCTTTGGAGCTACTAGTTCTATAGAACCAGGCTGAACCAGCAGAATCGCACCCCTGATCTAGAATGTCTCGACATACCTGCCTCTAATTTAAAAGGAATCCACACTTGGATGATTGTGATTGTAGCTGGATTACATTTCTTTTCGTTTCTTTTCGTTTCTCTTTCTTTCTTTCTTTCTTTCTTTCTTTCTTTCTTTCTTTCTTTCCTTCCTTCCTTCCTTCCTTCCTTCCTTCCTTCCTTCCTTTCTTTCCTTCTCCTCCTTCCTTTTTTTCTTCCTTCCTTCTTCTCACCCTCTCTCCTCCCTCCCTCCCTTTTTTATGTCTTTATGTTTATATAGCCAACCATTTTTCAACAAAATCTGTGTGGCTCCCAATCAAAAATTGAAAATCATTTTAAAATATAAAACTCAACCAATTAAAACATTTAAGACAACATGGGGGAGAAAAAAAGATTGTTTGCTCCTATTCATCTACCTGTAATTTGAAGCAGTAAATTCCAGTGCACAGTGAGCTATTTATCTAGACCAGTTTTAACTCTAGAATTTGAAACTTGCAAATATTCTACTGTTGGCTTTATATTCCATTCCCCACTTATCCTGTCAGAGCTGAAGAAGCTTCTTGGATGAGAAGTGAAACTTCTTAAAAGAAAAAGGAAGAAAGCCCAGTTGCCTCCTGCAAAAGCACTTTTGGGACAACACATGACTTGGAGGACTGAGAGTCTTTACAGACTGTTGGTTTTATATTATTTCCATTGTTTCATCCATTGGAAAATATATTCTTAAACTTTTGCATTATGAAAAAATCTATCCAGCCCACAACGCAATAAATCCAGGCTGCTGTTGAAACTCACAGGAGGAAGACTTGTAGTACTCATGGGAACCCATGCCGCAGTGACAAATTAAGATATGGAGGTAAAGGAATTCAGGAAGTTTGGATTTCTTCGTTGTTGACTAGAAAGCTTCCTTTAAGACCTGGGAGCAGTGAAATAATGTGGAAACTGTGATGAGTGCACCCTGCATCCTTGCTTATTCAAATGAAACCCATCTGCTTTCCATCTTCAGTGTCATTCAGCTATTGCTTCATTTGTCTTCCTGAAACTAGTTTTAATTCTGCTTTTCCTCATTGGTGAATTCATTACAGGTTTTTTTTACATCTGTATATAATGCTGAACAACCTGGAACAAGTTAGGAGGAGGAGGAGGAGGGGGGGAGGAGAGGGGGAGGGAGGGGGAGGGGAGGAGGAGGAGGAGGAGGAGGAAGAAGAAGATGATTTTATTAATTGGATATAATCCATTCTGAACTCAAGATGATTTGTTAATTAATTTTCTCAATATTAATGATAGTTTTTATCCTAGTAAATACTAGTTTACTATGTACTAATAAACAGTAAAATGAAGAGAGAAATGGGAGAAGAGTGATAAGAGAAGGCACTGGATTAGTTATGAAGTAGAAGGAGAGTCAACCTATGTAAGAAAGTAGTCCTCTAATGAAGGTGAGTACCCAGGTGATCATCCTATTCATTCATTATCCCAGTCTAGACTAACTTGGCTTTCACATGGCTCCTACAGAACCTCCTTTTGACATGTCTATGTAGATTCTCAGTCATCCTGGTCATGATTGTCCCAAAGGTGCTTTTTCAAAAGGCAACTGGACAAAGGGAAAAATAAAGTCCAGTTGCCTTTTGAAAAAGCACCTTTGGGTCCTTTTGACCTCTCTACATTGCCTTCTGTGTTGCGGCCCGACAGCGGCCAGCAGAGCTGGCAGCAGACTCAGACAGTGAGGAGGTTGGGGAGGAACCTGGGCTAGTCCTGGAGTCTGGGGAAGGCTCTGATGAGGGCTCTGTGTCAGAGGCAGAGATGGGGCCAGAGCCGTCTGACAGTTATCAGCTGCCTTTGGAGTTGGAGATCAGTGGGGCAGAAGAACAGCTGGAGCCTGTTCCCAATGTGTGCATGCGCAGAGCTGCCAGGAGAAGGGAACAGCTAAGGAACAAGGGTTGACTTGGGAGTAAAGGCACAGGTGAATTGTGAATGGCCACTCCCATAGGGAATAAAGAGTAAAAGGGGAGGGGGTTAGGAGACAATTTGTTTAATTAGTGTGAAGATTTGTCCGTGACTCTCAGAGACTCCTTGCCAAGTATTTTCTGGTACAGCGTTGCGCTTGGAAGCTATCGGCCTGGCAACTCTCCAAGCCTGATAAGGTCTGTGGTTGCAATTCACCCTTGAAAAACTGTTTGCTGGATATGAATGATAGGAATTCACATTAGCCTAATAAAAAGGGGTTTTGTCAGGACAAGGTGTCTGCTTCGGGATGCTGTGAAGCCTAGTTTCTGACTGAATGGCACTCAAGGAAGATCTTGACCCCTGCCTGCCCATCTATACAAACTATATTTGGGGTTGTCCCCCCATTTCTGCTTTGGAGGGCAAGTCTCTCTTTCATCCTAGACTCCAGATCCAGACCCCGAGCAACCAAAATCATCCCAGATGTTATTCCGATATAACTCAGGGACCCAGTTCAAGAGACGGCATCCAAACATCAATTTAACACGAGGACCGGTTACTTTCAGAAACATTTACCACAATTGGGTAATTAAGTTTGCGAGCGCGGGCGTGTGGAGGAGGGGGTCTGTGAACTGCACATCCGCCAACCTTAGAGGGCTGACGCATCATATCCAATTAAAAACAAATCTCCTTTGGAATAGCAGAGCTGAACTGGTTGGGAAGAGGCGTGCCTTTGCCGCTTGGGGCATCTCTGTTTTCAGTCAAAGTGTGGAATGGCTGCCAAAGCCATTCAGTGTTATTTCCCACTGGCTTTAAGGAAATTTACATTTGTGGAGACAGGAAAAGAATAAAAAAAAAACCTGCTCAGGGTTCGGATGTAATTTGGGGAGTGGATTTGACTTGGGCTGACATGGGTGAAAGAATTAGAGCAGCTGGCTGGCTAGGGAATGCTGGGAGTTGAAGTCCACATGTCTTAGAGTTGCCACGTTCTAGAAACACTGGATTTTTCTAATTCAGCATCCTCTTCTAAAAAACAGCATCCTCTTGTTTGTCATGAATTACAAACTGTGGTGAGGCAGGGATGGACCACATTAATTTTTCTTCTTCCGTTTAGAAAGTGGTTTATGCATGACAGAAGGAAAACATCAACATCCCTTCTTTTAAAATCTTTTAAAATTTTTCTTTCTGCAAAATCACAGTGTCAAGTCTTTCACTCACCAACTTATCTGTGTTGTATTTACACTTTTCCAGCATAAATGTTTCCCTTGCACTTGAAACTTTTCTAGGATAAATGTTTTCCTTGGGCTTTGGGATTTTAAAGGAAGGGTGCTGGATTTTGATGTATTAATAATGGCAAGCAATATCCCCCCACCAAAGCCTCTTTTGTATGCAACTCTTAAAAGCAGCTCAGCTACTCCTGTGTCTTCCTCTGATACACCCCTCCTTCCGATTTTTGTAGGATGTTCTGGATATAGGCATTTTAGGTTTGTTTCAGGCTGACTGAAGACTTTTTTTTTCTTCTTTTAAATATCCGAAGAAAATTCTTTAATAGCCAAAGAAAACAAGGCTGCCCCTTTTAGTAGCCTGATATTTGTAGCTTGCTGCTGCTCAAACATACTATTATCCTGAGAATTGCAGCTGCTCGATACATCTGAAGATTCAAGCCATCTGGAATTTCCTCTCTTCCTCCCAACTTTTTCTATAAGATTCCTTTATCAGATCCACTGACTGCTTTCTGCTGTCATGTCCATATGGATCCTATAGAATCTGGGCCTGCTCTCTCTTGCAAATTTCCCAGGGAATGGAAATGGTCAGCCCTCCACTGACAACTCCCTGTTGTTGCAACGTTCTACTCGTTTCCTGAAATTGCATTAAGAATGTGCACCTGTGTGAGTTCCAAATAGGTGGAAATCGACACCAGCTATCCCACACACCCCAATGCAAGGAACAGGTTCACTGAACTGCTGAAATTTAATGGTAATCTTTGGGTGGCTGGATTTCAAGGCTTCACACATTTCTTGTTTAAAACATATGCTGTTACTTTCGGCCTGTCCACAGATGCCAAAAGAAGGAGGGGTGGATGGGGAAATGTAACTTGTTCCTTTTTCTAATTTCCTCGGAAGACTGTTTTCTAGGATCATCAGATCACTTCCACATCTGTTTTGCTGGGAAGATTTTTTTTTTTTAAAAGAAAGAAATATAACTAGATATGTTCCAGCTCATCACAGACTAATTTTTCTTTACCAAGAGACCAGATGACATTGCCTATGGCTTGTGTACCTGAGGATGGAGCTCCGATAGATGCCTCCTGGGCAAAGAGAGGAAGGAACAGGACAAGCTAGGATTCCTTCACTGGTCTTCTGTTTTCTTTTCTTTTGTCCTCATAGAAAAGTAAAAAAAGTAGAGTGGGATCCACTGAAGGACCCGTGACCAGTGTCGACACTGTCAAACTACTAAGTCTGCATTACTATTACTATTAATCATCCCATCCTTCCTTTCACCCATCTCCTTCCACTTATGCCTGTAACCTTGTTGCTTGTATCCTAACAATTTTTATTGACTGTTTCCTGATCTCAGTCATCCAGGTCATGGTTGTCCCAAAGGTGCTTTTTCAGGAGGCAAATGGACTTTCTTGTTTTTTCTTTTTCTTTTTTTCAGAGCTGAAGAAGCTTCTTGGATGACAAGTGAAACATCTTCAAAAGAAAAAGACTATCTATCTATCTATCTATTATCTATCTATCATCTATCTATCTATCTATCTATCTATCTATCTATCTATCTATCTATCTATCTATCTATCTATCTACCATATATTTCTATTATTCTATTCTATTTTCTATTCTATTCTTTCTATATCTATCTATGTCTATGTCTATCTATCATCTATCTATCTATCTATCTATCTATCTATCTATCTATCTATCTATCTATCTATCTCTCTATCTATCTATCTATCTATCTATCTATCTATCTATCTATCTATCTATCTATCTATCTGTTAAGTTTGGGTAATGAGAGGCTGAACCAGAGCATGAGTGCAACAAATACTTTATTGTAATAATAAAGGACTGAACGTGCTAGCCAAGCCTGGAACTGGCTCGCAGCGATCAGCGACTGGTTGGACCCCGCAGCCTGCTTTTATAGCTGGCTGCTGGGGAGAACTCAACCAATGAGCGAGGGGAAAACCGCCCCGCAACGCGAACGGACCTGAGTGGGAACTCCTAGAGTTCCAGGGACATAACACCCTTCCCCCAGATGCGAACACGCATAGTCTTTGAGGTAGGCAGGAGGTTTATGCTGGCGCCCAGAACGGCGCAGCTCTGGTGGGTTGTCTGTCAGTTCAGAGTCTGTAGGGGAAGGCAGGATCGGTAGGGAGTCACTAACGTGCCCCTCGGTTCGGGTTGGCTCGGGACTCATAGGGCTGGTCACTGGGGACGTGCTCCCGTTGACTGGTTCGGACTGGTCAGCCATCTGGACGTCGCTGTCCGTGTTCGGATTCCTGGATCGGCTGCTGGTGTAAACAGGTCACGGGATTGGTGCTGATGTGGGGTTGATGCTGTGGCCTCGCCCCGGTCTGTAATTCTGAGTCACTGCTGACGAGGGTGCTGTGACGCCTTCGCAGCTGGTCCAGGTGCCTTCTCCAGATTCGGCCGTCCTCCAGTCTGACCCGATATGACCTGGGTCCGGTGATGGCCACGATCTCGCCCGGGATCCACAGAGGGTCTCCAGCGAAGTTCCTCGCGAATACGGGTTCCTGTAAGACAAAATGCCTAACCCCCGATGTGGAAGCGAGGGAGAGTCAGGGCAGTAATGTGGGTGAAGCCTGTCCAATACAGTCCTCAGGCGTCTGCCCATCAGGAGCTCAGCTGGGGACTTATTAGTGACTGTGCACGGAGTTGAGTGCTGGCTCATCAGGAAACGCGAGAGTTTGTGGTGCCAGTCATCCTTGCTGAACCTAGCTAGGGCTTCTTTAGTGGTCCTAACGGCTCTTTCAGCCAATCCGTTATTGGCAGGATGAAATGGGGCCGTGAAGATGTGGCGGATGCCCAGGTTGGCAGCGAAACGGCTGAACTCGGCTGATGCGAACTGTGGGCCATTGTCGGAAACAATGGAGTCAGGCAGCCCGTGTGTTACAAACAGGCGAGTTAATACCTTGGTAATTGCTAGTGTGGTGGTCGTGGATAGTTGTGCCACGTCAATCCACTTAGAGTAGGAGTCCACGACCACCAGGAACATTTTTCCGTGCAACGGGCCGGCTAGGTCGATGTGAATTCTGGACCACGGAGCGCTGGCGCTTTCCCAATTAGTGGGGGTGGCAATTGGAGGGGCTGGACGGGATTCCTGGCAGGGATGGCAGGAGCTTACCCATCTGATGATGTCTTCGTCGAGGCCCGGCCACCATACGTAGCTGCGTGCTAATGCCTTCATTCTGACAATGCCAGGGTGCCCCTCGTGCAACGCCTCCAGAACTCGGGTACGCAGTGAGGTCGGGATGACCACTCGAGTGCCCCACAGCAAACAGCCCTGCAAACTGGATAACTCCTGTAGGCGGGTCTTGAAGGGTGTGAATTTGTTTTCAACATCACCGCCCGGCCACCCCCTCCTCACCCAGTCCAGTACCTGGGCGATCGTTGTGTCAGTCTTGGATTTGGCCGCAATGTCAAGGGCAGTGATGGGGAGGTCCAATTGGGTGACCTCAAAAATAGCATGGACCGGAGCAGGGTCTTCAGCTGGAGCCGGCAGGGGGCAGCGGCTGAGGGCGTCTGCGTGGGACAATGTTTTTCCTGGGCAGTGTATGAGTCTATACGAGTAGGCCGCTAGGAAAAGGGTCCATCTCGTCATTCTAGGAGACAGGACTTGAGGGGTCTGTTTGTCCCCAGCTAGTAGACCCAGGAGAGGCTTATGATCCGTGACCAGCTCGAAAAAGTGGCCAAAGAGAAATTGTGAAATTTCTTCACTGCTGCGACAGCTGCTAGAGCTTCCTTATCGATTTGCCTATAATTTCGCTCTGTCGCAGAGAGCGTCCTGGAAAAAAAAGCGATGGGAGCCTCGGAGCCATTGGGGAGCCTGTGGCTTAACACAGCCCCAATTCCAAAAGGGGATGCGTCTGCTGCTAGCACTAATGGAAGGTTGGGGTTGAACTGAATAAGGACCGCCTCTGTCGTGAGTAGTGATTTGACGGCGCGAAAAGCGGAGTCTTCTTTGTGACCCCAGTGCCAAGGCGATTTTTTATCCAACAGTCTGTGCAGTGGTTCTGCCACTGATGCTTTATGGGGCAGGAAGGATGCGTAAAAATTCAATAGCCCCAAGAAGGCCTGCAGTTCTGTTTTGGAGGTTGGAGTGGGTGCCTCGTGAATTGCCTTAACCTTGGACTCCAGGGGTGAATGCCTGAGGCGTCAATTTTATAACCCAGAAAGTCCACCTGTCTAGTGGCAATGGCACATTTTCTTTTTTTTAATTTGAGGCCATGCTGTCTGAACCTCTCTAACACTGCTCGAACTCTCTGGAAGAGTTGGGGTCTGTCCCTGGCCGAGACTAAGATGTCGTCGAAGTAGGGTACTACACCAGGGAGGCCCTGCAGAATCCGCTCCATGAGGGATTGAAAAATGCCTGGGGCAACACTTACGCCAAATTGGAGACGCTTGCACCGGAAAGCACCCCTGTGGGTGACAATGGTCTGGAGTTCCGCTGTTTGGTTGTCAACAGGGAACTGTTGATACGCTTGAGACATGTCCAATTTGGCAAAAATGCTGCCAGGTTCAAAAGTGTGTAATAAATGCTGAATGACGGGCACTGGGTAAGCGCTAACTTGTAAAAACTTATTAATTGTGGTCTTGTAGTCCGAGCAAATTCTCAGGCTACCGTCTTTTTTGAGGGGTGTGACAATGGGCGTCTCCCATTTGGCGAAATCTGTTGGCTCAATGACCCCTTGTTTTAATAATTTATCCAATTCCGCATCTAATTTAGGCCGAATAGCGAATGGGACTCTACGTGGTTTTAGCCTGATTGGGACTGCCTGGGGGTCGACTGAGAATGAGATAGGGGTACCGTTATAACACCCCAGCTCTTCGCTGAATACATCTGAGTAATCAGCGAATAAGGAGTCAGTGTCGGAGTTTGAGACAGCATGGACTCCTGTTAGCCCTAGGCCGAGATGGGGAAACCAATCAAGCCCCAAGAGTGTGGGGAGATTGCCGTTAACTACCACTAGAGGTAGGTGACCTTTGAAAGTTTTAAAATTGACAAGGAACTTGCCTCTGCCGATTACAGGAATGTCCTTCCCCTGGTAGTCCTTCAGGCTAAACTGGCACCTCTGGAGCCGGCTTCTTGATAGACTGGGCTGTAGCCTCTTGAGGGTGCTCCACGAGATAATTGAGAGCGCTGACCCAGTGTCAACCTCCATGCGACAAGGCTTACCTTCTAACAAAACGGAGAGAGAGATTTTACTAATGGAATGGTAAGGGTGCTAGGCATGGTGGTGAGTGCGACAGTTCAATACTTGCCTCTGAGGTCCAGAATGTGAAAAGGAAGGGTGCCTTTGTGCCGAGTTGTGAGAGGCTTGACAGACCCTCGCGATGTGCCCTTTTTTGTGACAGATGTTGCAGGTGGCTCCTTTGAATTTGCAGGTGGCCCTCGGATGAGATCCACCACAGGATAGGCACAGGGTGATGTGCTTGGGTGGACTGATGCTTTCTTGCTTGGCTCCTACCTGCGGTTGTCTGGCGTTGGTGAGGCGGTGGATGTCGGTTTCATCACTGGGGTCTTCCTCTATGACCACCTCCTCAGAGTGGACTGGAACTGTCGTTGGCTTGGAAGTAGGACCATGGATTTCGGTGGCTGAGTGTGCTGCCAATTCTGCTGCCAGGGCCTCCTCGACGGCTTGTGCGAGGTTGAGGTCCTTCTTAGCGAGTAGGCGCCTTTGGAGGTGGAGATCCTTGACTCCGCAGACTAGCTGATCGAGGAGCATGTCCTCCAGGTAGGTTCCAAACCCACAATGGAGTGCTGCGGTCCTGAGGGCGGCCATGTACTGGTTGATGGTCTCTTTGTTTGATTGTTTCCTCATACGGAAAGTGAATCGCCTGGCAATCTGTGAAGGTCTGGGAGAATAGTGGTTAGTAAGGATTTCTAACAGTTCTGACCATGGAACGTTTTTTAACTCACGTGGAGCCACGAGTGCTGTGGCAGTGTCAAAAACGATGGCTCCACAGTAGATCAGGAAATATGATTTTTTCCGGTGCTCCCCTGCATCAGCCAGCCCAATTGCGTCGATGTAATGGTTAAAGCGGTTCTTGTATGACTCCCACTTCTCCTCATCCGGCTTGAACGCTGGGAAGACTGGATTGGAATTCATAGTGAGGAAGTCGGTTGTACAATCTGTTGGAAAAAAAGATCTCTCTGGGGCAGCAGCAGAAGGTTTCTAGTGCCTGTGGCAGGCAAGCGATTTCAGCTCTGGAGAGGCTTTTCACAACCCTCTCTTTCTCTCTGGGCTAACACGAGGCTAGGCTGCCGGCCGTTGGCAGCGTTTTGAAATTCGCGCCTGCGTGGGCGTCAGTGACTTCGAAATACAGCACCGCGCTGTACTTTTAAGGCAGAAATTCAAATGACAGCCGTTTGAATTTCGCGCCTAAAGAAACGAGCGGCTGCGGCTCGCAGCGCTTCACTTTTCCTGTAGCTGGGCTAACAAGCGGCTACAGACGCTTCTCACTTTCGTTGCTTGCTGACCGCTTTCTCTGGCTGCGGATCAGCGTTTTGCTCTTATCGCCTGCCGATCGTTCTCTCTGGCTACGGATCGGCGATTAGTGATTCAGTGGTTGCATTGTGCTTCTGGTAGCCATCCCATCCTCGTCGCCAGTGTTAAGTTTGGGTAATGAGAGGCTGAACCAGAGCACGAGTGCAACAAATACTTTATTGTAATAATAAAGGACTGAACGTGCTAGCCAAGCCTGGAACTGGCTCGCAGCGATCAGCGACTGGTTGGACCCCGCAGCCTGCTTTTATAGCTGGCTGCTGGGGAGAACCAACCAATGAGCGAGGGGGAAAACCGCCCCCGCAACGCGAACGGACCTGAGTGGGAACTCCTAGAGTTCCAGGGACATAACACTATCTATCTATCTATCTATCTCTATCATATATTTCTATTCTATCTATTATTCTATTCTATTTTCTATTCTATTATTTCTCCCTCCCTCTCTCTCTCTCTCTCTCTCTCTCTCTCTCTCTCTCTCTCTCTTTCTAGGTTGTCCTCAACAGTTGTTCATTTTGTATTGAAGCTATAATGGCACTGAAAAAAATGACTTACAACCACTCCTCACACTTAAAACCATCACTGCGTTCCCACAGTCACGTGATTAATATCTAGGTGCTTGGCAACTGGCATGTATTTACGATGACTGCAGTGTCTTGGGTGTGTGTGTGTGTCACAAGATCGCCATTTCCAATCTTCCCAGCCAGCTTCCCACAAGCAAGATCAATGGGAGAAGGCCGATTTGCTTAAGGACCATGTGATTCACTTCAGAACTGCGGCCATAAAGATTGTAAAATGGGGCACCTTGCTTAGCAACTGAAATTCTGGCCCCAATAGCGGTCATGAGTTGAGGACTCACCTGTACCACAATTTGGTCATTACAATGCAGGAAGCACAGCAAAAAAAAATTGCATGGGGCCACCACATTATCAAAACATGAGAAGTGCTGACACCTTAAGAGGGGAATTGGAAAAAGCCCGAAGTTTCTTTTTAAAAAATCATCCTTCTCAGGATGAACCTCCAACTGTGCAATTTATAGTTTTCGTACATCTGGGAGATTCTGCCCTTAACAGAAATGAGAAAGTCCTTTGCAGATAAATCGCTGAAGTCTTACAAATACTTTAAAATATTGCTTTAAAGATTTAAGAGTTAGCTCATTTATCTGTATTATCATCATTATTATGCAGCAAATCTGTCTTATTTTGCTACTAAAGTAAGTTGAATTGACAGCAGATAACACGCCTCCGCCATCTTGTGTTTTGGTGCTTGTTAATCTCTGATTATCGTTAATGATCTTTGGGTCCCTTTTATTCCACATTATTCAGGAATTTCACATAATCTTTCCATTTAAGTGTGGCTAGAGAATCTTTTAATCCACCGGGGTATGTTTATCCTCCTCAGGATTTCATCCATATTTCATTGAAGGATTTTCCTCTCTGAATTTCCTCTCCTCTACATCCATCATCCCTTGACACATGCTCACTCATGCACATATGCAAACACAATGCATTAATTCTAAGAGTTCGCCTTGCTATTTCTTTGATTTTTTTTTTTACATCTTTAAATCTGAATGGTGATTTTAGCATCTTTCTGTCCAAGCAAAGATGCTTCAGAAGCTGCATACAGAAGGCAAACAGTTTAGTTATCGTTCTCCAGAAGATGTGTCACAAGAATCTTCATCCTTGCGCTTTCTAAATATATATAAATGGCCTGTCCTGCCAAGTTTGGTATGGATGAGGCTCAGGAATGGGATGCAAATATTTTTACTACCAGTTCTGTGGGCATGGCTAGGTGGACGTGGCCATGTGACTGGGTGGGCATGGTTTCTTCTCCTTTTTTTGCAGCATCTCCCTGTGCTCCGTTTTTTTTTTTTTTGCTTCCTGGGCCTCAGGGAAGCCTCGTGGGTGAAGCAGTAAGACAGCGAGGGGGATCCCGTCACAGCTGATCATCATAACAGCTAATGTTGGGAGGGGGAAAAAAAGAAATACTGGTTCGGCTGAAACAGTAGCTTTTTTTTTACTACTAGTTTGGCGAATGGTAGCATTTTTTAACTACTGGTTCACCCAACCGGGCCCAACCAGTAGAATATCACCACTGATGAGGCTTCTTCCTTGGTGGTTCCTTGATTTGAGCATTCAGTTCAAATCAAATCTTTGTTACAATCATAGCTCAGCCTAAGGAGATTCATACAATCAGATAAGCAGGGATCGACACTAGACAAACAATCAAGCAGAAAGCAATGTTCTAATGAAGTAGCTGCCAAGGAGAAAAACCTCATAAGAAACAGCAGAGCAAGACACATGCACAGGCAGGAAACCTCACCAGCACTCATACGGATGTTGTTATCCAGTTGGGTAATGTAAATGTCTGCAAGCAAACATCAGGCTCAGAGAAGACCAAGGACTCCACAGTTCAGTCCTGACCTACATGTGTTGCCCTCTCTAAATTGGGATTATAATATTTGTACTGGCAAGGAATTCAGGAGCACCAATTAGAAAAGCAGATTTACTTTGATGGGCATTAACTGTCCAGAGATTCTTTTTACCTGACTTTTTAAAGCAGACGTGCCAGGGTTCAAGTGGGATTTTCTAAGATAGGATGAAGGACTTGGGAAGTATGAGAAAATACACATTTTCTGCCTTATTTCACAGATAGTCTTTATTCAGAAAGACCTTCAAAACTGCTGGGCAACTCCTGGGAATAAATTGGACTGGAATTGGGCTGGCTTAGTGGTATGCACCAAATAATCATTCTGTTCCACTCTTTGTCGGTCTTTGAAGTTCCTCTCTGTCGTTATCTAAATACTGAAAAATTATATCATAAAAAATATCCCTTGAACTGAACTGAACTCTTCATGGCTATATGAACAAATCTGTGTGATTTTCTTGGCAACATCTTGGAAGCGTTTGCCATTGTTATAGTTCAGGATGTCTCTCTGTGCATTTTAAGGTCCCAAACAGAAATCCCTAAAGCCCTGGGATTTTCAAATGGACTTCTATCCAAAGTATGCTCCATGTCACTCATGCATATCTTCTCCAAAATCAGACAAAGTCAGATCCAAGCTGCCATCTGCTCTATTTGAGGCTTTCAATCTGAACGGTGATAACTTCAATTCGTGATTGCCAAATAATGGAATAATAATTAAGAGACGTGGCATGCTTTTCACTTTGGAAATGTCTATGGTTGGGCCTCCAGGGAAGAAGATCTGAACAAGACCTGGACAATGGACAATACATTTTGAGAATCATGAAACAGGGACAGGCTTTTAGGGTCTAAGTCGGGGCCTTCAAACTTGACAGTTTTAAGACTTGTGGACTTCAATTCCCAGAATTCCTCCTCCAGTTGGGTTAGCTCAGGAATTCTGGGAGTTGAAGTCCACAAGTCTTAAAGCTGTCAAGTTTGAAGACCCTTGGTCTGAGTGATAAGAAGAAGAAAAAAATAGTCTGAAAAGAGGATGAACCAAAACTCACCTTGTTAAAGTAAGTCTAGACAAATTGGCAGCTCCCTTAAGTAGTCCATAATGCTGGGAAAAGTGAAAGGATGAAGAATTGGGTGACCAGCAGCAAGACGAATGGACTGACTATAGCAAAAAATTCAACACTGAGAAGCCTAAAATGATTAGTTGAGGCCAGAGTATTGGGGAGTCACTAGAAGTTTTCAGTGAGTTGGTGGCTCCTCCTTAATCCATCAATCAATGAATCAGTCAATGAATTAATCCAACAGTTTAGCAAGTGTGTATGTGTGTACATGTGTTTGTGTGTGTGTGTGTGTGTGTGTGCTGAGATTCTTTTGCTCCTTCTCATGCATGTTTGAACTGCAATCTCTTGACACTGTCAAAAATATGCTGATTTTATACCTTCCTTCCATTTTCCATCAAGACTATTCATCCTTTTCCTTTACTGTGACATGCAAATAAGAAGGAATAACTTTTCAAAAGTGACAAATGTAAGGCACAAATATAGGAAAGGCCCGATTTGTGGGTATGTGGAAGGAATCCAGCTATCCTTGTTTGACCCACAAATTAAACACGAGTCACCACTATGATGTAGCTGCTAAAAAAAGGCAAATGCTATCTTGGGTTGCATTAAGAGGAGCAAACCATCTGGATCAAAGGAACTGTTAGATCCCCATTTGGAAAATAGTATCCAGTTCCAGTCAACACAGTTCAAAAGAGACAGCAACAGATTATAGCAAATTCAGAGGAAGGTTGCTAAGATAGCAAAATATCTTGAAATAAAACTATAGGCAGAAAGTTTAAATGATCTGGGTAAGTGGTGGGATTCAAAACAATGTTACTACCGGTTCTGTGAGCATGGCTTGGTGGGTGTGGCAGGGGAAGAATACTGCAAAATCCCCATTCCCTCCCCACCCCATTAACCTGCTTTCCAGGTCCGTTCTCCTGTGCAGGGCAACAAAAGAAGAACCAGCCAATCAGCTGGGACTCAGGAGACAGAGAATAGATAGGTATGGGGCCAGTCAGAGGTAGTATTTGCTGGTTCTCTGAACTACTCAAAATTTCCGCTACCGGTTCTCCAGAACTGGTCAGAACCTGCAGAATACCATCTCTGATCTGGGTGTGTTTAGCTTACAAAAAAGAAACCCACTTAGGGGAGATATGATAGCAGTGTTAAAATATCTGAAAGACTGCCACTCAGGAGGAGAAATGGATTTATGGTCTAGTTTCTCTAAAGGGCAGGTTAAAACTACAAGGAAGAATGTTCAAACTGGAGTATTAATTCACTTAGTGCCAGAAAAAAGTTGGTAAAGACAAGCTAGTTGTTAGTGTTTGGGGATAAACCCCCAAGCAGAGTATGCAGCAGCAGTCAAGCCAGGCAGGCAAATGAGAGAGAGAGTGGGCCCAAGAGTATACACACACTGGAGACAAAAACACTGTTTGTGGTTTTAAAATAGTTATTTAATAAATGATTAGCACAGAGATCAAGAAGTGTCATTCAGTCCATATATCATTATCTAGTATATCCATCCAGTTATCAAGTCCATTAACAGTAAATACAATGTCCTTATCTGCTTGTATATCTTCTCCTTCTGATACCTTTCTCTCAAGGACAACGCTGAATCCTCAGCTCACCATGCAAACAGTCCTTGTGTTCAGTTGAAATAGTATCTGGCACAGTAGCCTCCAAAAGTAAGCAGATAGACGTTCCAACACAGCAGGCAGCAGACCAGGAACAGTAACCAGGTGCATCCAGAAGCAGGGTCTATTACGTTTCCCTTCCTACCTATATTACTGCCTGCAACCGCACCCACAATGACATTGCAGTTTCTTGTGCTTAAAGCTACAAAACACTTTAATCTAGGTTTACATATTTATTCAACCCAAACCTGGTTGGTGTATCCATATACCCAACACTAGTGTTGTCCAGATATATCTGCCAAGAAGCCAGAGGCATGATTTGGTCAGTGCAGACGATCAGTGTTGGGAGGTCTACTTCATTCTGCCGGATCTACTTAGATTAGCAATGAGAGACATCCTTTCCTCAGCCATTCTTCCTCTCTCTCCTTTTTCTTGGAAGACTAGATAGGAAAGATGGATGACTTAAACTGTGTTTAGATGTTCCCATGACATGATGGATTGTTAGGCATGGGTGGTTAAATTTATTTAATTTATCTAATTTATATAGCCACCCATTTTACAAGCAAATTAATTCTCAGTGATCCTGTAAGGACCACCTACTAACAAACTTAAGTCTTATCTTTTATTTTCCAGACACTGAGTGTCCCTTCCTTCTGCTCGGTGCAACTATGAATGTTTTGGCATGCTGTGTTAATCTGAGCTTCAGTCTTTGAATCAAAGGCTTGCTAGCTGAAATGTTAGAGGGGGAAAAGAAGATGCAGAAGGGGGAAAACAAATACACTGCTCAAAAAAATAAAGGGAACACAAAAATAAGACATCCTAGAGCTGAATGAATGAAATATTCTTATTAAATACTTTGTTCATTACATAGTTGAATGTGCTGACAACAAAATCACACAAAAATTATCAATGGAAATCAAATTTAGCAACCCATGGAGGTCTGGATTTGGAGTTACACTCAAAATTAAAGTGGAAAAAAACACTACAGGCTGATCCAACTTTGATGTAATGTCCTTAAAACAAGTCAAAATGAGGCTCAGTAGTGTGTGTGGCTTCCACGTGCCTGTATGACCTCCCTACAATGCCTGGGCATTGCTCCTGATGAGGTGGCAGATGGTCTCCTGTGGGATCTCCTCCCATACCTGGACTAAAGCATCCCCCAACTCCTGGACAGTCTGTGGTGCAACGTGGCCTTGGTGAATGGAGCGAGACATGTTGTCCCAGATGTGCTCAATTGGATTCAGGTCTGGGGAACAGGCGAGCCAGTCCATAGCATCAATGCCTTCGTCTTGCAGGATCTGCTGACACACTCCAGCCACATGAGGTCTAGCATTGTCTTGCATTAGGAGGAACCCAGGGCCAACTGCACCAGCATATGGTCTCACAAGGTGTCTGAGGATCTCATCTCGGTACCTAATGGCAGACAGGCTACCTCTGGTGAGCACAGAAATGCCACCCAACACCATTACTGACTCACCTAAAGAAATGCCACCCCATACCATTACTGACCCACTGCCAAACTGGTCATGCTGGAGGATGTTGCAGGCAGCAAAACATTCTCCACGGCATCTCCAAACCCTGTCACATCTGTCACGTGCTCAGTGTGAACCTGCTTTCATCTGTGAAGAGCACAGGGCACCAGTGGTGAATTTGCCAATCTTGGTGTTCTCTGGCAAATGCCAAACGTCCTGCACGGTGTTGGGCTGTAAGCACAATCCCCACCTGTGGACGTCGGGCCCTCATACCACCCTCATGGAGTCTGTTTCTGACTGTTTGAGCAGACACATGCACATTTGTGGCCCCCTGGAGGTCATTTTGCAGGGCTCTGGCAGTGCTCCTCCTCTCCCTCCTTGCACAAAGGTGGAGGTAGCGGTCCTGATGCTGGGTTGTTGCCCTCCTATGGCCTCCTCCATGTCTCCTGATGTACTGGCCTGTCTCCTGGTAGCACCTCCATGCTCTGGACACTACGCTGACAGACACAGCAAACCTTCTTGCCACAGCTCGCATTGATGTGCCATCCTGGATGAGCTGCACTACCTGAGCCACTTGTGTGGGTTGTGGACTCCATCTCATGCTACCACTAGAGTGAAAACACCGCCAGCATTCAAAAGTGACCAAACCATCAGCCAGAAAGCATAGGAACGGAGAAGTGGTCTGTGGTCATCACCTGCAGAACCACTCCTTTATTGGGGATGTCTTGCTAACTGCCTATGCTTTCCACCTGTTGTCTATTCCATTTCTACAGCAGCATGTGAAATTGATTGTCAATTAGTGTTGCTACCTAAGTGGACAGTTTGATTTCACAGAAGTGTGATTGACTTGGAGTTACACTGTGTTGTTTAAGTTGTGTTCCCTTTATTTTTTTGAGCAGTGTATATCCACTGGATTAAACAAACTGCTAAGCTTTTCACTCTGACCAGGGTGCCCTACTTGGCAAATGCTTATCCTTGTTCACTAGCATTTTTTTTGGGGGGGGGGGTTGATATAGTCATTCCTCCTCCTCCTCCTCTTGCTGTCACTAACAGTATCTCATTTACCCAGAACAGACAGTATTCATCAGGCAGCCTCTAACACACTTTCGGTATTAATGAAGTTAAAACCATGGCAACAAAATAGTTCTGGCCTATTTCAGATTATTTAATCCTCTTTATCTTGTCTTTGAATCTTGTGCTTACACGTTATTTAGCACATTTCAGTAAGTATCGGCACACTCAGAAAAACATCTGCACTAAAAGTTGGCTTTATGGCCAGGCTTCCCCCCAACCTGGTACCTTCCTGATATATGGGGGGCAATCAGAACTCTTGGACTCGCCAGTGAATGCGTCCATCACCCTCCCTGTCTTCTGGAATATCAGCAAATCACTCGGCTGGGGAAAGCTGGTTGATAAAAGGATATACCAACTAAATCTGTTGGGCTCAGATCAGGAGTGAGATTCTACCAGTTCGTACCTATTCGCTAGAACCGGTTGTTAAGATTCTAAGCAGTTTGGAGAACCGGTTGTTAGAAGATATTACTGGCCTAATCCTGTAAGGAAGACAGGAAAGAAACATTCTGGTGTTGCTTACAGAAACTGCCTCTCTGTTAACCCTTATTACATTCTTGGCAGGACTAGACTTCCTGTCTCTGGAACTTCTCTGGAGTTTTTTCCCCTCCTTTGCTGGTACTTTGCTTGTGTGGAGCGACCATTCAAAGTTACAATGGCACTGAAAAAAGTGACTTATAACCATTTTTCACACTTATGACTATTGCAGTGTCCCCACGGTCATGAGAAGCCAGGTGAGGAGATGCGTGCCTCGATTTGAGTGATGTTGAGTTGGCCACACCCAGCCAGTCACATTAACAAGCCACACCCACCAACTAAGCCACGCCCACAGAACCAGTTGTTAAAAAAATTGAATCCCACCCCTGGCTCAGATCATACTGAATTTCTAATGTCTGAATCTACTCTGCTGCTTATAAGTTGGGACAAAACATTTTGGTCATGATTTAAGGAGCTATCTTAGCAAACAGAAGCCCTTTGGTAAAACAGCTTTGTTAGGTTTCTGAAAAACAAAAATACAAATGCTGTGATTGGGTGCACTGTAATCAGGGTCGTCCATGGGGGTAAAAATAAAAACGTCTGTAAGATGGTGGCCACAAAGATGTAATTAAATCCCCTTCTCCCTTTAACAGGAATCTCATGTGTGAGATGGAGTGAGGTTTAATAAAATGATCGTAGCCATTATTGACCTCACCCCATTCCTAAGATGTCTGTAAGAGGCATGCATAAGTACACCATTATGCCTACCGTCCCTGTCCTATTGTCCCCAGTTATACGGATAAACTCATGTCTATTCTTATACCTATCATCTTGTAAGCGATTGACAAATCAAATCAAATCAATAAATTATCTTGCTTTTTTTTTTTTTGACCCAAGGTAAAGATGCCTGTGACTACAGTGGTTTTATTTAGTAATTTGTAGTCATATATTTATTTTTCTGTAAATTATATGCCTTCTGAGCTTCTGGCATGGTCCAGCCTATATTTCATCATCTTCTGTACTAGGCTGTGATGGGAGGGAGGACTTGGCAAATGCTTTGTTGAATTCAAGGCTTTCCATGTCTACCATATTCCCCTGGTCAAGTGGTCTCTAAAGCCAAAAAAAAAAAAATATTGGGGATCAGGTTCTTTTGGCATACCTCATTCTGGATTTTCGCACACTGGCTCCTTTCAATCAACACATTCTTTTCTAAAGGCTGACAAGTCAACTGCTTAATAATCTGTTCTGGATTTCTTTCCAGGACTGACATAAAATGGATTATTTTGTAATTATACTCTACTTTTCTTTCCCTCCCCGCTTTTGAATGGAGGAATGACATTTGGTGCTCTTCAGTTCTCTGACACTCTGCCCAGCCTCTTTGATTTCTCAAAGATCACAAAAAGGGTAACATCTACACGCTCCTTCTAGATTATGAGATGTACAGGTTTAATCCGGGAGATTTAAGTTCATGCTTGGTACCAGGTCTTTACTTAGTTGTGTGTCTCTCTCCCCCACATTCCCCTAATCAGTTGTTCTGCTTAAGTCTATTTTAGTAGAGCTTGTCTCTGGGGAAACAACCAAACAAATGAGAAGTTGAGGAACCTACCCTGTCCTTATCACCTGGTACTGTTCTAAGATAAAAAGGTAAAGGTTCCCCTCCCACATACGTGCTATTCGTCTCTGGCTCTAGAAGGCAGTGCTCATCTCCGTTATAAAGCTGAAGAGCCAGCACTGTCCGAAGAAATCTCTGTCATGTGGCCAAAATGACTAAATGCCAAAGGCACACGGAATGTTGTTACTTTCCCACAAAAGTGGTCCCTATTTTTCTACTTGTATCTTTTTACATGCTTTCGAATTTCTAGGTTGGCAGAAGTTGGGACAAGTAACGGGAGCTCAGTCCGTTATGTGGTGCCAGAGATTCAAACCGCTGAACTGCTGACCTTTCTGATCGACAAGCTCAGTGTCTGAGCCCCTATGTCCTTTTTGGTACTGTCCTACCATCTGTCAACTTTGAACTGAACCTGGCAGCAACCATTTTCCTGTTCCTCGGTTGCCACACAGAGGGGGAAGTGGGGAAGGAGGTTGGAATGCCTTACTAGAGATAACAGAGAGGTTTCTTGTGAGAACCAAGGTCATCTCTACTGGTAATGGATAAGGTCGGGGAAGGAGTGCTTGGAGAGCCCACCAATTAACCCAATTGGCCAATGTGACCTGTGACACTTGGGGGATGGGGTTACCTCCTAGTTTAATTATACTGAAACCATGGGAAATAGATTTAGAGTTGGTTTTCCTTTGAAGCTGTATCGATAGGATGTACTCATTAAAGAAGACCTTTGAGAAGGAGCCCAGTCTCAGATTTCTGATTTGCTTGGTTTCATTAATCAGAACCTTGACACCATGTTTTCTAACCAAATGTCCACTTTCTTCCTTTTACTATTAAGGTGATATTATCTAATACATTTTAAAGGAAGGAATAAAGCAAAGATTAAAAAGTGCCTCCCCATTTCCATTTGAAAAGTTGCACACATGAAGTAAAGTGTGTGTGTGTGTGTGAAAGAGAGTGGGAGGGAGGGAGGGAGGGAAGGAGTGAGAGAGAGGGAGAGAGAGAAAGTATGTGTATGTGTATCTATGTCAAATTGTGGCCTGTGCATGTTCTAATCCCTTTCCATTCACTCTCTAGGACAGTGGAGAAATGCATACACATTAAGTTAAAGTAACCCATTCAATTAGGCAAATCATACTACTGTGCACAAAAAGTGAAATTTGAAAGGGTCTATTCTTTATATTTACTTTGTGTAGCAAATGCTTAGGACTGAGTTGGCTTTTTTTTCTTCCTGAGATGGAGTGACAGCCAAGAGATAAATGCTCAGCACACAAACAAAGTTTTTCCTCCTATAGCTTGTCCATTTGGCTACAAAAGTGAGAACTACCGAGGTTGCAATTCTACAGCCACTGACTTCAGAGGAAACCCCTGACTAGACACGCATTATGATTGCACTTTTTAAGTACTTTCAGATGGTAGGAAATGCGCTGATTGTTAAGAAAAACTTCCTTGCAGTAAAACAGTAGTTCTAAAATGGAACCCACTGCAAAGGCCTCTTTAGAGAAGCTAGGCTATCATTTCTAAGGGGAGGATTGAACTCAGGGCTCTAAACAGCCCCTTCCAAATTAACAATGCCATATATACTGTATGAGGGCTCCTTGGTATTCTCTGAGCTCAGTTGTTTTCTTGCAAGTGTTTCATTATCATTATCAGTAGCACTGGTGATGTTACCTAGTTTGGTAATGAAACATCTGCAAGAAAACGAACAAGCTCAGAGAGCACCAAAGACCCCAAATTTCAATACTGGGTTGCAAATATTATTCTCTATTGAATCCATGGTGGTGCAACGGTTAGAATGCAGTATTTCAGGCTGACCTCTGCCCACTTCCAGGAGTTTGATCCTGACTGACTCAAGGTTGACTTAACCTTCCATCTTTCTGAGGTCAGTAAAATGGGGACCCAGATTATTGGGAGCAATATGAGGAAGTTGTAAACCACTCTGAGAATGCCGTAAAGCTCTGTGGAACAGTATATAAGTCTTAAGTGCTATTGCTATTCTATATATCTGCTGCCCCTGCTCCTTTCTTCTCTTTGTTTGGTAAAATCTGAAAAAATCGGCTCTGTCTCATCCCATTTTGACTCTATAAAACTCCAGGCTATGTTATTTAAATGCTTAGTGTAAATTTGTACTGCAGATCAATCTGACTTCAAACGCTGTTGAGATTTTGCATTAAGTTTTTGTAGTATACAAGTGTTTGTAAAATTTTATGCTTTACAAGAGCCTCCCAAGAAGAAGTGAAGAATGTTGGCAGTTTCGTTGTTTTGTTTAAGGTTGCCATAATGCCAAAGTTGAAAAAGTAGGGGACTAACTTGAATAAAATTCATGAGCCCTACCCCAATCTTCCATATAGTCCAAGGACTAAGAAGGGGATGGGGCTGTATTCTCAAAGGATTGACAGATTGTATTCTCAACCTAATGCATGGAGCTTTGAGAAAATGCTTGTCTGAGTTTGTTGGGTTGGAGCTTGTTACCTGGAACACTGACACCAATATTAGTGGTATATGGGAAGAAGCACAAGTATATTATGTTTTATTTATTTATTTACTTTTTAAATTTTTTAATTTATTTGATTTGTCAATCGCTTACAAGATAATAGATATAAGCATAAACATGATAAGAATACAGGAAATAGGTATGAATAAATGGGGACAGTAGGATAGGGACGGTAGGCACGATGGTGCACTTATGCACTCCCCTTACAGACCTCTTAGGAATGGGATGAGGTCAATAGTGGATAGTTTGAGGTTAAAGGAGTGGGGGTTAGAAGATGTAACAACAGAGTCAGGTCGTGCGTTCCAGGAATTGACCACTCTGTTGCTGAAGTCGTACTTTCTTCAATCAAGTTTGGAGCGGTTTACCTTGAGTTTGTATCTGTTGTGTGCTCTTGGATTGTTGAAGTATTCATTGACTGGTAGGACATTGTAGCAGATAATTTTGTGTGCTACGCTTAAGTCTAACCGTAGGCGGCGTAGTTCAAGGTTGTCCAAGCCCAAAATCTCAAGCCTGGTAATATAGGGTATTCTGTTGCAAGCAGAGGAGTGTAGTACTCTTCTTGTGAAATACTTCTGGACTTGCTCGATTGTATTAATATTTGATATGCAGTGCGGATTCCAGACTGATGAGCTGTATTCGAGTATTGGTCTGGCCAAAGTTTTGTAAGCTCTAGTTAGCAATTCGGTATTTCCAGAGGAGAAGCTTCGTAAGGTTAGATTTACAACTCTTAATGCCTTTTTGGCAATGCTGCTATTATTAGACATGGGCAACACAGAATCTGATTGGAGTAGCATCAACTGGATTAAAAAGCCATCACCACCACCAACCCACAGCAGAATATTTTTCTCTAACCCACAAATCTTGCAAATCTAGTTTAAAAAAAGAACATCCCGATTCAGGTTCAGCATGTGCTGCAGAGCTGTGGAAGGCGAGGAGAAGCAGGTTGAATTCAGCCTAGATTATTTCTAGAGAGCAGCAATATTTGTTGGTTTGACCAACTAGAACTGATCAGCCATTTCCCTCTAATGGTTCAGAAAAAATGCTTAGTATTTCTGCTGCGGTGGCAGCTCTCCCCGATTAACAAAGCACAAAAGCAAGCTCTCAGCAAAAATCCCGCTAATGAATCTTAAACACACATACACATGCATGCACCACACACAAACACCCTGATATTGCCAGTTAGGATGTGTCGGATGTGTTGCCATACTGCTAAAAGGTTTACGAACCACGCTGGTTTTGTGTGAAATAGATTTTGGCCTCCACCACGAAAGCGAAGTCCTTGTTTCTCCATGGCCAATTTCTCTACTCTTGTCACTTTCGTTACATAAATGTTACAGAGATTTGGAGCAGTGGGAGAGCGGGGAGTTAATCTTCCTATTTTGCATAAGATTTTTTTCAGCTTTACATCCATCCATCCTGCTTTTTTTTTTTTTTTTTTTTGTGAGGGATACCAGAGTACAATCTGATTAACCTCAGATTACAATATGGTGCTTTTTAAAGTGGTTTTCTTAAGGCAGGGGGTGGAATAGGTTTTTTTTTTTTTTCCAAATTGTCACTTGTGGTGTTCGGCAAGAATGTGGACCAATTTGATAAGCGTCCCTCATCTCAACAATCTGCATCTGAATTTTCTCTCGCAGGAATACTTTAGTGGAATATGTACAGTACATGCCGTATTTTCTTTGAATGACAGGCAAAGGGCTTGGTTTAGGGTAGGGGTGGGCAAATTTTTTTGGCTCGGGGGCCTCACTGACTTTTAAAATTTGACAGACGGGCCACCACCTGGTGTCGAAATGCCTGTCATTACAAATCAAAATCAAATGAATGCAATCATTCAATCATTCACATCAAACCTTAATTTTGTATCAATCTTCGGCGGGCCGGATTAAAAAGACCAATGGGCCGGATGTGACCCGCGGGCCATAGTTTGCCCACCCCTGGTTTAGGGTAACACCATATAGTTATTTAATTTCCACCCCACCCCCACCAATCAATGTCTGAACATTTTATGTCTTGTGTTAATTCTTGAAAAAAATGGGGGGGGGGGGTGAGAATCATCAAACCCTCAATTGTCAATAGCACCAGAACTTATAAAATTGATGTCAAGATTCCAGTGATCGCTCTAATTAAATCATGGTTCTTGAGCCAAACTTCAAAAAATTTCAAAGGATTTATTAAAGGCGACATACTGGCACTTCCCTGTATGAAGCCAACTCTGGCATGTGTAATTTACAGTCGCCTGTGACCCTGTTTCCTCCCTCACCCCTGGGTGTCTCATAAACCAGATTCTCCAATTGAACATGGGTTGGATGTCATCATTCACGTTCTCCAGTTAAATGTATTTCGGGGCAAAAGCTCTGGTATTTTAGTTACAATCTTTTAAATATAAGAGTTGGAATGTACTTTCACTTTCGAATTGCTGCACTGCCCTTCCAGATTTCCTTTCACCTCCCTCCCCATTTTTTATGGCAAAACATAGGAATGTTTTATGAGTTGGCAATCAATGTAGTTGAATGCACACTGAATCTTGGAGAAAAACTATCTCATGGTTACCAAATGAAGAGGTTAACTTCATTTTGAGGAAGAAAGAAAAAAACAACCCAACCCAGACTTCATATAAACATCAAAGTGGAAGACACTGTTGATTTCAACTTCCTTTCCATGTGTTAATGCCTTAATGCTGAAAGACATCTCTGCAGTCCTTGGATTTGTCTTCCTGAAGATGACAGTCCAAAAGAGCAGTTCTATATCTGAGAACATTTTGCAGAATCTGGTCTGAGTTGGTCACCAGAAACCAAAGGTTTATTCTTCCAAACTTTCAGGCTGGTGCTGGAGCTCATGATCATGAGGGAACTTCCTTCCCCCCAGAATTTGCCCAGATGCTGGGCTCCAGCATGAGCCCCAAAGCTTGGAAGAATAAAACTTTGGTCCTGATGACCAACTCAAATCATGCTCAAACCAACCCTGCAATGTTATCCCGGGACACCTACATTTACCTTCATTTGTGAGAAAACTTTGTGTGTTATACCAAAGGTGCTTTTTCAAGAGGCAATTGGGCTTTTGTTTTTTTTCTCTTTTCTTTGAAGAGGTTTCTCTTCTCATCCCAGAAGCTTCTTCAGCTTCTTGAATGAGAAGTGAAACATCTTCAGAGAAAATAACACACACACCAGAAACTCCAGCTGCCTTTTTAAAAAGCTCCTTTGGAACAATCATGAGAATTTCCATATACGGTTGTGTGTTTAGAGAATTTTTTTTGCTTTTCCTGATAGCTCTCCAAAAATGACCAAAAACACCCTGAAAAAGGAGGAGCTACATTTTGATTTGTATCATAACATCTAGCTTAATTTTTCTATAATAAAGGAGTAACAAAATAGTCTGAAAGGCTAAATAAATTCTTCCTTACTGCTATTCTTCTCAATTCTTTTGGTGTTTAGAGCTAGCGATCTTTTCTTCTCAATTCTTTTGGTGTTTAGAGCTAGCAATCTTTTCTTCTCAATTCTTTTGGTGTTTAGAGCTAGCGATCTTTTCTTTTCTTATTTTCCCCTCATTTCTTCTGACTGTGGTGCTGGCAAAATAATGCATAATGGTATGTTAATCGATGATTATAGGGCTGAAAACAGCAATCATAGAGTTCTATGCTGTAGTCTTGCAATTATAACTTGTGAATGAAGACCATTGTGGGTCATCTTTTAAAGAACCACATATTGTACAAATATGTGTACGAAATTTGTGGCTTGTTAGAGGTTAGTGAACACTGGAGCCAAAGCATGTTTTTATTACATTTTATTTGTAGAAAATCAAATCCAAAGCAATAGCTTATAAAAGATTTTCATTGCAATATGTAGGCCAGGACTGAAATTGAGTGGCTGCCTGATGTTGCTACCACAACTTGGCAATCATAGTCAATGACGTGGGAAGCTTAGACAGGAAGGGCTAGTGGCCCAGCTCAACTGTAGGACAAGGCTCAGGATGATGCTAAAAAAGAAATTGAGGAGCATGTATTCTTATCTTTATCTTCTTTCCCTGTCAAGATTTGTTATTTTCATTCCTTTTCTGACTTCCATTTCATCCCTTTGTCTATGGAGATTCACAATCATCCAGGTCATTCGGTTAGAACCGAAGAAGCTTCTTGGATGAGGAGACATTTTCAAAGAACACCAAGAAGTCCATTTGTCTTTGGAAAAAAAACACGTTTCCTCCCTTTCTACTTCTAGTTCTTCTACTTCTACTCTCTTTCTACTTCTTTTTGTCTTGGTTTCTTCTGATATCTCCTTTTCTATTCCTCATTTCTGCCTACTCTGCCTCTCAATTAGATTAGAGCAGAAATTCCCAACTTGGCAATTTCTAAGTGTTAAGGTCTTTAAATCCCTGGATTCCATGTAGTCATGGATGAGAATTCTAGGTGTTGGAAGTCTACACACCTGAAGTGACCAACACTGGATTACACAACTCCACACAAAAAATCACAAGTCTACACTAGAGCAATTCAGCCAAATTCAAGATCATTTTTCTACCTAAATTTATTTAAAAGAGTGGGAGATATTTGTT
Organism: Pseudonaja textilis; assembly: GCF_049901715.1. Classification (NCBI taxonomy): domain Eukaryota; kingdom Metazoa; phylum Chordata; class Lepidosauria; order Squamata; family Elapidae; genus Pseudonaja; species Pseudonaja textilis. The sequence continues at coordinate 243,364,982 of NC_141991.1, read as the reverse complement.
ACCTTTTACAATGTACATATTCTGAGAGCCAAAAGGATTGTAGCTTCAATATGTAAATTGCCAAGTCCAAGCTTGGGAAATTGTTCTGGATTGGGTACTATCAATACCCTAAACCCAATGCATCTTTGCAAAATTCAGATGATGGCATTGAAAAGTTGTTTATAACGTTAATGTATGATCAAAATTCATTGCCCAATAATAAATGGCATCAGCTTAACAGTCACAGCCCAATATGTGACTTCCTGAATTTGGTTTAACCTTTCCCTAAAAAGGGGTGAGGGAATCAACTAACACATGAGAAAATCTTCTGGACTGGTCATTTGCAACAGGCCCAACCAAAATTTATTACTTCTTTTCTTTTAACAAGATATAAATACAAACAGCATTTATAATGTACAACTTCAGTGAATATCTCATTGGGGACAAATTAAGATGATCTGCCCACTTCGATCCTTAGCACAGCTCAGTCTGCAATACTGTAATAAGTCACAGTTCTGCCTAAAAATACAAAAATGATCTCAACCCGTACACGAAAGTATTAAAGATGGTGATCAACAGCAGTCTTGTGCGTGACTTTTTAATTGCTCCAATCTTTGCATTTAATAGATTAACCCTTATTTTTTTTCTAATAGTTCAGTTTATTTTTGCATACAGCTTAGCACCTTCTTGATGTCTGTCCATTGTTCATAGGTGCATTCAATTGTCTCATACATTAACAGATTTCCATTAAAATACAGGTGCTGTATTTACAGAAATTGATGGTCATGAATGCAATTTTACATGTATGTAGCACCTTTCATTCGGGGAAAAAAAAAGAGAACTATACAGAGGAATTACAAACAATTTGTTCCACCCGTTGAAATTCAAGTCAAAGGTGGGCCAGGTCAACAACTATATTACAATGCATAGCCATGTTACACAACCATTTAGGCCGAGGAGGACATGTGCTTTTATGTCCAGAAAGTAGATTTTTTAATCAACTACCCAGTGCAAAAGAAAAAAGAAAAAGTGAAGAGGCCTCTAGAAGGAATCATATTCTGAGAGAGGAACTTGGGTGATCACAACTTCAGTTTTACACATCATCTGGAATGGAGCACTTCCGAGAACACTTTAAAAACCCATTGCTTTTGGAGTTGGGAGGGCAGATGACAGCGCCACCTATTAGGTCATTCCTAGGCAGTGACTCCTTGTGATACCTACAGAAATGGGACAATGCAAAATGAAATGAAACGAAAGTGTCAGAAACAAGTTTATAAAAATGGCACATTTATTGCTACAGAACAGTCATGTACATGACGGCATCAAATAACTACAAAATGGGAAACATAAAGGTCTACAGCAAGCTGTGTGTTTCGCTTTGGGGGATCTCCAGCGCACAACCTGTTTTAGACACTTCTATAAATCAGAAATACACTGAAAACATGGGGGGAAAAAATATCGAGGCACTCAGCCACACGTTGAAAAACAAAGTGTAACTGTTGTTATCTTTTTTTTTTTAATCTTTTTGTCCCTTTTATCATTTTTCCCTTTTTTATTTAATTTTTTTCCCCTCCTTTTAAAATGTTGCAGCTATGGGTACAGTCGCAAAAAAAAGTTCCCCGCTGCGACCTCCAACTTAAAAAAAAAAAAAAGAGAGAGAGAAAGAAATAAGGGGGGAAAAAAACCAGAAGGAAAAAAAAAAAGGCTATCGTACAATTTCATCTTGGTAACACATATGTAAAATAACATCTTTTAAATAGTAAAATAAAGTAACAAACTTTTACTTAGAATGATTCCAAACATCTACAAAGAAGAAATATTCAGAATCTGACAACCCCGTCCCACCCTTTCACCCCCAATATTTGTGGTATAAAAGGATTGCTCCTGTGAAAAATAAGCCAAATATACTTTTTTTTTTAAATTTAGGCTTTTCTTTTATCCTACTTGGGTGTACTAGTCTATTTTATAGCAAAAAGGTCACTAGACAAACAAAGCTTTGTAACAAAAAGGCAGGCACTGATACATGGTAAACCTCTGCTTTTCCGTATCTTCACTTAGTTGCATCACAAGTAACAAGAATGAAAAAGGCCACAGTTCATATATTTTCACCATTACATAAGTCTATAATACTTGAAATGAGTATGGTCAAACCAGCACTGCACAAGGGTGAATCAGTTTCAAGTCCCATGAGAAGATGCTAGGAAAATGAAAAAAAGAAAGGAAGAAAGAAGGAAGGAAAGAAAGAAAGAAAGAAAAATCTTGGTGCCCCCACTGTGTTGGAATTCATTGTATTCCATCTTTAGAAAAATCTTTTTTTTTTCCTTTTCGTATCAGTCAGTGGATTAAGCTTGACTTGTGCTTTTTCTCACCCGATAAAATTCTCTTCGTTTGTGGCAATGTACTATTATTACACGGTCTGGCACAGGTTGCACTGTGCCTGTTGAACAGAACAATGAAAATTTCGAAATTGCTCCACATTCCTCCCACTCTATCCCTACCCGTCCCCACCCTTCCAATGAAATCAACGAATAAAACAAATCGGAAGACTGCATCAATTACAAGTTGCATCACTGGTTGAACTGACAGTTGTATAAACATTAGTGTCCTTTGCAGCTACACGTAAGACAAATGTAAAAAATAATTAAAAAAAAAATCTAGACGAACAGATTTCCTTAATCTGTGTATTCATAAATTACTTGAATGTGGAGGTGGATCATTCATTACACGTTGGATAGATTTCTACAATTGTAGTGTCCTTGTACTGTTCATTGTTGTATAACAATATGTGGTTTTTCCTTCGTACAAGTGTGCAAAGCACTCCAAATCTGCTGAATTTTCTGACAATCGTGGAAGCATCTCAAAATCTCAACACGATGCTTTGCTTCGAGCTCAAAAGACTTGCGGAATATATATGGAACACTTCAAATTCGAAACAACTTGCACACCTCTACCTCTCGGTCATTAAAAGTCATTGCCAGATCTTTTAACAAATGACAACTCCCACTGTGGACAGCAGCAGTGAAAGTTAAGCAATTCTTGATGTCTTATTTCTTAGGATCACATACTAAATTAAAGCAAGCAGAGGAGGGAGGGGAGAGGGTGAACAACAGAAAACATCATGACTGATTAATTTTCAAGTTTAAATTCCATTATGGAACAGGAAACCATGTCCAAAACCACAGAGATTAGATTACTGTTTTATAAACAACTAAGCCTCTATTGGTTCTATGTACATCACCATTTTCATTCCTGTTTAGAATCATCTCTGCTGTTCAAATGTACAGAATGGCTGGTAATGAAAACCATCTTTTTATCAATGTTCTGTGACTGCATGTTTCAAGATTCATACAATGTCATCAATCTGGGCAATTATTAAAAAGACGGCATTTTGATTTTGTGTTGATAGCTCTCTCTTATCCAAATTAAGTTTTATATACAGAGCAGACGATTTGAAAACTTTGCATTATGAATGTAAACAAGCAGAAATGCTCACACTGATGACATCAAGATGGAAGTTAACGCCTCTTTGATTTATCCAGGTTTTTAACGCAAAGTTATCCTCTGAAATAACAACTTCCCATTAAAAGTATTAGAATTGTTTTTTATAAAAAAACTTTAATCCTAAACTATATTAATAACTTGTCTATTAAAAGAGAATCCTCCAATGTTTAGAATACCAGTACTAAAAGAATTAGGTTTAAGACAAAACATTTTCATCTACACATATTCTATTAGAAGTATGGCATCTGCGATGAAATACTCATTTCTTGTTCTGATTTCAACTTACACAGTCTCTGCTCTGTTATGAGCTTAATCCACCTCCACATTTGAGAAACTTATTAACAAATAATAGTATTTTTAAAAGTTTTACTGCTACTGAACATATTTACAATTTTCAACACATACAGGTAATCAAAATGTTTATGGATATGGAAAGGGTGGTTCACATGGCAAACTACCATATTTGTTCTTTTAGCTTTTTCAGTAACATAAAATTAAGATTCTTATTTCTCACTATTTCATTTAAATGAGATTTTGTTTCAACCACAGTTTAAAAAAAAAGCAAAAGTTTGATACAATGTATTAAAACACATAATAACAAGAGTCTACATGTAAAAATATAACTTTTACATACACAATTTCAAAATAATGATACGTTTGCCATTTTGTTGCATAAAATTTACAAATGTATTTTTTTTTTCATTACTATGTAACTGGCAAAACAGGAGAACAGATGGAAAGTCTATAGACCGTTTTCAATGGGTATATGGCATTTACTCAGTGTTGATAGGTGGAAAATCTATTCAAACCGGGAGATTTCGTTTAAAAATAACATGCCAAGTTTGCGTGGCTATTTAAAAAAAAAAAAATCAGAAGCTTGAACCCGAGACAAAAAGATGCTGACAAAGACTGAATTGGGAGCAATGTCAGTTAATTGTTCTGTCTCCCAAAGTAAATCTTTGGAAGATTCACTGTGGGTGCTTGTTGAGATGCCCTGAAATCCAATTATTGGATGAGTTGCTGTGTCATAAGCTTGATCTATACCAGGGGTGTCAACTCAAGACCCGGGATGCTTAGATCTGGCCCACGGGCCATCCTGGAAACAACAAAGGACGGCCCGCGGTGCTTCTGCCAATGAAAATGGCCTCCCGGGCTCCGTTTTCACTGGCAGAGGGTTGCAGGCTGTGGCAGCTGAAAACGGAGCTCGGGAGCTCGTTTTTGCTGGCAGAAGCACTGCGGGCCGTCACAGGCACTCCAACACATGTGACATTGAGTTGGCCACTCCCACCCCGGCCCCCCAAGGTCAAACACAACCCTGATGCAGCCCTCAATAAAATCGAATTTGACACCCCTGATCTATACTTTCTATAATGTATATGCGTTAAGTAAAAACTTGGTTCATACTGGCCAGAAAAATACTGTTCTACTCCCTCCTCCTTAAGAAAGTGCAACTTAATGCTTTAGAACGGGTAAGGCTTGTTCTAATGCTGTGTGACAGTTGGATATTGGCGTTTTTTTAAAAAAAAATGAACGGAGGAGGCAGTATATGGTCTGTCTTTCAGGAATACCCTTTAAAATGTTTTTTTTTTTTTTTTTCAAATCAAACTCTCATACGACTAGCAACTGTCCCCCCCCTCACCCGGCCTTCGACCATGTATTCTGAAACACCTCGATGCATATTGTATTTAAGCTACACACATTAATTTAACATTTCTACTGGTTTGTTAAATCACAGCCACCTTTGATTTATGTTACATTTTTTTGATGATATAAACATTGGAAGGCACAGTGGTAACATTGTAGCATTCTAACCTTGTACCTCTGAAAATCTTAGAAATAGGGTCTAATGAGAGCAACAGTTGTGGTTTAGAATTCTCCACCACTCCACCCCAAAATTCAATTGCCTGGGCCATTTTCCCCCAAACTTGTGTTGACTGTAGGGGAGGGACTAGAGCCCCTCAGAATTCCTAACCGACATCCCAGCAGCAGTCTGGGAAACCATAGTACCGAACTTCCTTGGGGCTTGGAGGTCTCAGCAATGTGGCTTACGCTTATCGACATGAGACATACCTGATCTAATCCTGTATTCTCCCCAAAGGATTCAAGAGATTGCTTGCTACTTTTCTGTAGGCATGACAAGCAACCTCAGGGTGAGAATTCATCCTGGAACGGCCCCTCCAGCAACAGAGTTGGCACTACAGGTTACAATAAGGAACCGAAGGGGCCAATGGGGGAAGAGAAAGAAGACGTCAACAAAAACTTATTTACAGTAAAATCTTTTTTTCTTAAAAAAAGTTAATCAGTACTTTGTTTTTTCTTTCTTTTTTTTTTACAGGAGCAAAAAAGTCGGAAACAAATGAACAAAGCTTACCATAGTCACTAATTTTAATATATATATATATATATATTTATATATATATTTATATAATATTTATATATGTGTGTTTGTGTCCATGTGTTTTGTATTTTGACATAGGTCTATAAGATCCATCTGTTCCTCCTACCCTAAGGAATGGCTAATGTCATTACTTCAGTTTTCATTAGGACGTTTGCTGGTTTTGTAAATATTAGGGTAGCGAAGCATCCCTTTTTAATATCCAGTAAGTATAAACACTAGTTGACTAGTACACCAATGAAAACGTTCATTTTTTTTTCTTCAGAAGTACACTTTTCATTATTGCAAGTTTACAATTTTTAAATTAAATATTTTTTTTTTCAGACTTACAAATTAATTATATTTTTTTTTCCAAAAGAAGTTTAGGCACAAATGCATTGTCCCACAGTGTGGAGAAGATTGCCGTTCAGTCTCCTGGCTGTGCATTGACAGCTGTCAACATACTCCTTGAAACATTCCAATTGATATGTTGAAAAGAGGTTGTCCCTCAAGTTGCACTTTTGTTTTCTTTATTTCAAAATCAGGAATGCTGAAATCTCTTGCGTCTGTGATTCGTAACTACTCAGACTTGTCTTATTATATTACAAAAAAAGGGAGGGGGAAGGGTTAAGTGTTTATATGTTTTTTTTTTTAAGATAATACAGCTGTTTAAGGAAGTGGTCTCTGGTTTATGTGAAGAAAATGTGGCAACTTGGACCTGTGAAAGAAGCGGAAAAATTTCAGGTCAGCTAAAATGCAATCATCTTTATTATTCTTAATTTTATTTCATAACAACATATTCAGCATAAAAAAAAAACGGTTTTGGAAGCTGTTTCCAACAGTCCTTACTCTATCACCCAAATGAAGAGGCTTACTGCTCTTCTGGAAACATGTGGAAGATTTTTCAAACTTCAGGTTCAAAATACAGAGGCAGAATAAGTGGACTGAGCATGTGCTGAATCCTTACAAGATGGTTGAGTCTTGTGTCCCAAAGGTGCTTTTAGAATAGAATAGCTTTATTGGCCAAGTGTGATTGGACACGCAAGGAATTTGTCTTGGTGTAAATACTCTCAGTATACATAAAAGAAAATATACATTCATTTTTGCAAGAGGCAACTGGACTTTCTGGTTTTTCTTTGGCTTCTTCTTCCTCAGCTCATCTTCCTCTTTCTGGCTTCTTCAGCTCATCTTCTTAGATGAGAAGCTAAATGTCTTCAAAGAAAAAACAGAAAGTCCAGTTGCCTCTTGCAAAAGCACCTTTGAGACAACCATGACCTGGATGACTGAGCATCTCCATAGATGTTAGGTCTTGTGGTTAAGGCCACTAGAAGCCAGGAGAATGCGAGTTGTAGTCCCACCTTAGGCATGAAAGCCAGCTAGGTGATGCAGGGCCATTCACCAGGAGACTGAGTTCTAGTTCTGCCTTAAGCATGAAAGGCAATAGGGTGACTTCGGGCAGAATAAAAAACAAATAAATGAAACGAAATAAAGGTAGTCTTTGACATGGCCACAATTGAGCTCAACATTTCTGTTGCTAAGCAAGGCAATTATATTAAGTGAGTTGGACTCCATTGCTACAAATGTTAAGCAAATCACTGCATTAAGTGAATCATGCAGCTGTTAAGCAAATCTGCCCTCCCCCATTGGCTTTGCTTGTTGGAAGCCATCTGGGAAGGTTACAAATGATGGTCATGTGACTCCAGCAGACAGAGACTGTTATAAATACATGCCAGGTGCCAAGTGACCGAAATTTTTTTTAAAAAATAATTTATATTGAGTATATACATTAAAAACATTGAATAAGGTGGTCTTCTTTGACATACATTTCTGTCAATACATTTTGCATTTAGAAAGATAAAGAAGTTATGTACTTTTATATAAATTTATATACATATATACATTTAATCTCTGTAATTTTTAGATCTTTCTCATTGTTCCTCAAATATGAGGTCCCTCACCTTTTCCCTATTTCACCTTAAATTCTTATTTCAATTTTATGAACTCTCTTTCATGTCCCTCCAGAAATAAAATGTATTCCATATTTTATGGTATTCTGATTCATCTTGATCCTTCAATTCTAATGTCAACCTATTCATTTCAGCGCACTGTAATATCCTATCAATCGTAACATCCTCACTAGGGATTTCACTTGCTTTCCAGTTTTGGGTGAATATCAATCTTGCTTCTGTAATTACATATAAATTAGATAGCAATTGGCTTTGCTAAATTTCTCTTCCATTATTCCCAGTAAGAACAAATCTGGTTTGTAACGAATTTTTAGCCCCGTCATTCCCTCTAGCCATGACCAAATTCTGTACCAGAACCCCTGAGCTTTTTTACAGGACCACCACGCATGATAGTAAGTGTAAGTTCTTTCAAACACTTCCAACAATTGGGTGATTGGTTTCCATACATTTTGGCTAGCCTAGCTGGTGGGAGATGCCACCTATAAAACATCTTGTACAAGTTTTCCTTGTATGATGTAGCTAGTGTTAGGAGCCTCTGTGGCGCAGTGGTTAGAGTGCAGTACTGCAAGCTGCTTCTGCGGCCAGCTGCCTGCAATTTGGCAGTTCAGATCCCACCAGGCTCAAGGTTAACTCAGCCTTCCATCCTTCGGAGGTGGGTAAAATGAGGACCTAAATTGTTGGGGACAATATGCTGACTCTGTAAAACCGCTTATAGAGGGCTGTAAAGCACTATAAAGTAGTATATAAGTCTAAGTGCTATTGCTAGTGTAATCTTTTTGTTTCCCTCCCAAGTTTGCTGCCATGGGATTTTGACCATGTGACACTGGGGATGCTGCAACCGTAGTAAGTGTGAAAACTGGCCATAAGTTAATTTTTTTCCAGGGCTGTTGTAACTTTGCATGGTCACTAAACAAATGGTTGTAAGTCTAAGGATTACTTGTACAATGGAAGGAGGGAGATACCGACATTGCTAAAGTTACTAATTTCCCAGTAGGATGAACTCCTGTTGGTGAAAAAATTCCTTCAGTAAAGAAATTCAGGGAAATAATTTTAACTCCATTCTTCTTGTTCCACATCTACAAAACCCGCTGAATTTCCTGTAACCTGTTTGGTAAATTATCTGTTAGTGACTCAGTCCTGACATATAAATGTGTTCCCATTATGTCATACAAATAGAACATTTTTATGAAGTATTCTGGGGAATTTGGGGAACATAGAATAAATTCAAATTGGCAGTTATTGTTGTTGTTCTGTCAGAACGCTGGCAGGATCCAGCCAATGTGTGTAGCCAACCCCCAGAATGTTTTCCATGTTCATTAGGTATTCTGATGCTATGCAACAAGAGAAACAAACACGTTCCTAATTTGTGATTGTGTCTGATCTGGTCTAGATTTCTTCCTCTCACTTAGACCCATATGAGAAAATTGAGCTACAAAGCAATAAATAAAGGGATATAATAAAGACATGACAGGGTGGAGTTAGTTGTTCACTTAATTAAAAAAGAGAGCAAGAGAAGCTAACAAATAAAACAGAATGTAGCAAAAAGCAATTCAAATGAGGTATTAAATTAAGACGAAAAATAGTATTGGATTAAAAAAAAAGAGTGTTATCTATGTAATTGATGAATATGGAAGGGTTTTTTTGGTTGCCTTTGAGTCAATCTTGACTCTTGGCGATGGCCTGCAGTGTCCCTGCAGTTTTCTAAGCAAGATTTGGGAAGTGGTTTATCTTTATTTTTTTCCTCCTACGACTGAGAAGAGACTACAGATAGTCCTCAACTTACTGCATCACAGTTGTGACCATAATCTCAGCTGTATGTTGTTATGGTCGTCAGTTTTTCTACCATTTTACATGGGGTTGTTAAATGAACCATGTGTTCCTAAGTACAAAGCACGTGGTCATTAAGCAAATCATATAACTGGAAACCTGCATCTATTCTCCTGAATGGGTGTTTGTTTGGGATTTTTTGGTCAGAAACTTGTAAAAAAAAAAGGCTAGCAACTGGTAAAAAAAACCCTTCCATTGCAAACTGCGATCATATGATCACAGCATGCTACAAATGGTTGTAAATGTGAGCTTTGTATCTAAGGCAGAACTAGAACTCACAATCTCCTGGTTTCTGCACCATGGAAAGGCCCTTGTGGAAAGAAACAGTAGAACAATATTTGTTCTAAGGAAACTAATAGCCATGGTATTACTGTCACTAGGAGGAGACTGGTGAATAGAATAGAATAGAATAGAATAGAATAGAATAGAATAGAATTCTTTATTAGCCAAGTGTGATGGGACACACAAGGAATTTGTCTTGGTGCAAATGCTCTCAGTGTACATAAAAGAAAAGAGACATTCGTCAAGAGTCAAGAATCATAAGGTACAATACTTAATAATAGTCATAGGGTATCTAAGGCAGAACAATCAAATCATAAGAAACCACTAGAGAGCATTTCACCAAGGCAGCCGTCGTCGTCGCCATCTTGAATTAATGGTCAAGACATACGTACCTTTTTCCTTTTTTTTACATCTGCCCCATATGATTAGATGTGTCTCCCATCCCAGGGTGGGGTCCCGCCAAAGAAAGTGGAGGAGGGTCCGAAGATACTTTCTCTTCTTCCCTTCTTTTCAAACACGCCGCTTTAGGATTCAGATTTCTTTCTGTGAAACCAAAATTTAAGGTAACATTAAACAACTTATAGGGTTCCAAGTAACATATCCATAGCAAATGAAACTCTGAGGCAGGTAGACTCCTCAAAGAATAAGTTTATTGGATAGGTCATATTGGCACGGGCTGGTGAAAACTGACTCTGACTATTCCCATGGATTTTACCTAACTAAAAGTTTTTCACTTTCTCAAAACAGTCACATGGTCCAATCAGGATACTGTCCAATTGCTAAGTCCCCTCCTTCCGTGTACCTGCAGGAATGTCCTTGATTCCCAAGAGAAAGTATTTTGTTTGACTACAAACCCCAACTATCTCTATTGCCCCCACCCTGTCCTTCTTCAGGGTGTCAGTGCTAAAGTCTCAAAATAGCCTCAGTCTGGCTAGCTTCAGGGCTGACAACAACCTTTAAAGCCTGTGGCCTAGCTACTTTGTGCGTTCAAGTATGACATCTTGCTCATCCTGCTGTCAGTTCCTTCAACTGGCCAGGAATCTCCATTATAAAGAGAAATAATTTTGATTCTCTGAATCTCATATCTCTGGCTAATTTTCCACTTAAAGATTGTCTTCATTTCATCTCCAGGTCTCGCCCATCTCAATTTGTGACATTTGAGATAGAGATTCACCTGTATTTCAAAACAATTGTTAATTCAAACCAGAAGTTTAAAGTTATTTTAATCACTGCAACTTAGCACTGGTATTGTACAACGTAATTTATCTACAGTACTAAACATAGTAACCCCCTTAGGAGTTTGGAGTAATAATCATCACTGGATTGATAACACAATTGACAATGAATTTTGTGATACTGGTTTATTTCACTTTATTCCTTTATTAAATTTATATGCCACCCATCTTACTGTCATGTGACTCTGGGCGGCTTACAAACATCGTAAAATAACAAAAATTAAAAATGAGATAAATAGAAATTAATTACGTTAAAACCAAAATACTATGGGGTAGCATGTGATTTTCTTCCTATTCCACTAACCACCTCCAACGCATAATGCCCCCATCTTATAACTGAATTATAAATGACTTAAAATTGGGGACTTGCTTCTTGGGATCCAAGCTTTATTTTAGCCATTTCAATTATACTACTTTGTAGTGTAAGGATGATCCTTTCATAGCAGTTTAACATAGCAAAGTGGTGCCCTGGCCTGTATGGCTTCAGACCAAGGTTTTAACAAGCATCCTTATGACCTGGAGGCATCTAATCCATCACCGCATCATTAGTGAAGCACAGTAATCCTTCTAAGATCTAAGCTTTCTAGTCTTTCTTCAAAACATCTGAATGAGGTTGAGATTTGCAGAATGATTGTATAAAATTAGCCGTAACTCACCTCTGACTTGCTGCTCTAAACTGAGGATAACTGCTACAGCTTGATGTAAGATTAAAAGTTTGGTCTGGGGCTTGTCGCTTTTTAGATGGAGCTGTACCATCCGGCCCAGCTCTTTGAAAGCCTCGTTGATGTCACGGACACGCAGGCGCTCACGGGCGTTGTTGGCCATTCTTCTTTCCTTCTCGCGCTCTGCTTTTTGTTCCGGAGTAAGATCTTCATCGTCATTATTGCTGAGAGGGAACATTAGCACAGGATTTTCTAATGGGGTTGAAACTTCAGGTGTTTTATCAACATGTTACTCTCTTTCAAAATATGAGCCTTACTTAAAAGGAACACAGGAACATAAAGCTTTAGCTGCATTGAATAGTGTGAATGAGCAAAATGCTTCAAAAACAGTCATACGTGCCAATATATGGTTTCATTGGTATCTGTCAGATTGAATGTAATAAACAGTACATACATCAGTGAAAGAACTACAACTGTAGCATGACTTTTGATATATTCAAGACATTGGTCTGCAATCGTTCTAGACAAAATCAGAGACTTTTCCTTTGGCTTAATGGATAAAGTAAGTCTTTAGTAAGACTATTAATATTATTCTTCTCATCTTTCCTATTACCTATCTCCTTTTCTACTTATGACTATAACTTTGTTGCTTGTATTTTTATGGTTTATATTGTTTTATTTAGTTTCCTAGTATGATTTATGTAGATTCTAAGTTATGATTTATGATGAATGTGTTTTTACGATGACTATGATCATGATTTTTCACTTAAAGCTTTTATGTACAATGAGAGTTTATGCACCGAAGACAAATTCCTTGTATGTCCAATCACACTTGCCAATAAAGAATTCTATTGTATTCTATTTGCAAAAACAAATTGGAATTTTGATGGTATATATGCTGACAGCAGCAGAATATTCTATGCACAAAAATGGAAAGATACTTTGATTCTCACAATGGATAAATAGCTGCAAAAGTTGGAATTAGCACAGATGGCTAAATTGACTGCTTTAATTAAAGAAAAGAATGCAATTCATTTTGTTTCTACTTGGAAACTGTTTTTGGATTTTGTGATTGAGACAGAAAAAACCCGAAACTTTTACATAATAATACATACTAGCCATTTCTATAACTACAAGCCTATCTAATCAGCAAAAACCAAAATCAAAGTTTCATTTTTTATTAACCTTAGCCATCATTATTAACCTTAGCTATTTTTTCCTTTTACATAATAATATATACTAGCCATTTCTATAACCACAAGCCTATCTAATCAGCAAAAACCAAAATCAAAGGAAAAAGCTGAGGTTGTATTTTATTACCTTACTCTACCGCACCAAAAAGAATTGAAAATCAATGCTACCCCCATTTACCCTACAGTTTTTCCTCTTCTTCTCCTCCTCCCCTATTTTCCCACTGTTTTCATTTTTCTTTGTATTTCTGTAGTTTGATAAATTAATAAAATTTGGAGAGAATAATTGTTTTGAGCAGGTCTTAAAATCTGATTCCAAAAATGTGCTTCAGAATGCAGGTGGGCACAAGGGTTCTGTGCAACCCTTTAAAGCAGCAACGTATTATTCCAGGATAGTTGGAAAGACACATCTGCTTAAGAGGGTGCAATAAGATGCTGTTGAGTGTGCCTCTATGCATTCTGAAATATCTTTCTGGAATTAAATCCAAGGCACTGCACAGCTCTAATAGGTAAAACATGTTAAAACAAAAGCTAAGGTTGCTCTTGTAATACACGCATATGCTTTTACTTATATGTATTTATTTATACAGTGATCTTAGTTATTATTAACCTTAGCGATTATCTTTTTTCCTCTGTAGGATTTTTATATTATGCTAAAAGGTAATTTAGCCTGCAGCTAACTCAGGTTTCTCAAAATGTCTGAAGGATACCAAACTTTGTACAGAGCCTGCTAAAATCCAAAACAAAGGGGCAAAGTAGGATGTAATGATACTTGTTAACCTGTGTCTCTTTCTCTTTGCTTTAATCAGAAATGGCAATTCTGTAATAAGGAAGCCTGCACTGATCTAAGGAAGCTGAAATCTACACTCAGCCATATGGTTCACTGAAAACTTTGGATCGGTAACTGTGCTTCAAGGAGAGCCAACTGGGACTTCTGGTTTGAAGGGCTTCGGCGACAGACAGAAATCCACGATCGTGTGTGGTTTCTGTCTGGGCTCGCTGCTGGAGCACCCCGAGCTGGCTGGTTTTGGGGCTAAGCCACCCCGTAGAGGTGGTGAAGAAGGGGGAGACTGCCTGCAGGGTTGAGGAGAGCCGCATCTCTCCTCCTCAGCTGGCCATTACTCCCTTTCCCGAAGGCGGTTGCAGCGGTGGTCAGAAATGGCCACCACAAAGAAGAACTTGATCGGAAAAGAATGTGCAGGAGGAAGATAAGAAGTGAAAGTTTTGGCTGACTGGGTTAAATTGTAAAAGCAGCAGCCAAGGTACCCTGGAATTTAAACTTACAAAAAATAACATCGCTCCCAAAGAAGAGTCGGAAGCAGCGAAGGAAAGTGAAAAGGGAAAGGTTTGGCTTTTTTCTTCTTCTCTCTCCTTCCCTATACTGACAACTAAGAGACTTAAATAAGAAATCGGAAAAATCCACTTTGACATCAATAGGCAATTAAGCTGAAAATAAAACAAAATGCCAAAGGGATAATAAAGATTTCTGGACATTAAAAACTTTCTTTTTCATAAGCAGGAAGGGAGAGAAAAAGAATAAGGGCAGGATTTGGAAGAGGGAGGAGACTGCCTGGAATTAAAAAGAATCTAAAGTAAAACTTCAACAAGACTTCTAAAAGATACATTTTAACTGAAACTTTGCAACTAAATAGTAACCCCAGGAAGAGAAAGTGAAAAAAAAGAGCAAAAAAGAAACAGCTTGCGTGTATTTGGATTATTTGGTGATCTTTGGATTTTTGGTTATTATATTTGAATGACTAAAATCAACTGGGTGGTTGTTTACAAATTTATACAATGGCACCACTTCTGGATGAATTGAAAATGGAACTTAAAAAGTACAAAGAAGATGCACAAGAAGGGAAGGGTTCTTTTGGCTTCGTCTTTCAATTTTTAGAAATGGAGATTTGGAACTATAAGAAACAAGAAAAGACTGCAAAACAAGAAGACTGGGACAAAGAAGAGGCCATCTTTAATTAACAAGTAATTCTATGTGGGGAAGAAAAAGGAAAGGGGGGAAAGAGAATTGAGAATTTAAGACTTAAAAAAAACAACCAAAGAAAAGAAAAATAATTCAAAAAATAATATAATACTGGAAAGCAACAGAAAAGGGGAATACAGAAGAGAGAAATAGAGGTAGAGAGACAAGTGGGTAAAAAGGGGAGAGAGAAGAGAGGGAAGAAGGAAAGGAAAAGAAGTTACAAAGGACTGGAGCAAGATATAGAGAAACAGGACCTAATTAGAGATAATGGGTGAAAATCTAACTGAAAAAGGGATTCTGTAAAGGTACATAAGATTGTATTGTTATATTAGTAATAGAAATAATTTTAGAAAATTGGAAACAACGTATGATTAAAATGAGGGATAAAATAGTGTAATTTAGTGAAATGTTTGTGAATAAAATAAGTGAAATAAAATAAATGAGAAAATTGAATTAGAAAGGAACGGGAACATTTTAATTAGTTAATATTTTATAAAATATAAGTAAAGAGGGGGGGAATTAACTATGGAAAGCTTATAATTGTTCCCATAGAAGTATGATATTTAATTGAAAAGTAATGTTAAAGATGTTAAGACTCTAATGAATATTAATATTAATGATAGAATTGAATTGGAATGGAATGTTGTTTTAATTATATACATTTATAATTTTTTTCTTTTTTTAAGAATACAGTGTGTATTTTAAGAATGTACCAAGCAGAATCCGAATGGAAGTTATGTATTATATTGAATGTTACAACTTTAGGGAAAAGATATAAAGGCGTCATACTCCAACCAGTAACTACAGGAGAAATTTTGTTTAATGAGAAAAGATAATAGATAATTGAAACAGGACAGACAAAAAATATAAATTCAATGATTGAGCTATGCAAAAAATGTGAAATAGTAATAAGATATGGAATAGAATATAAAAATGAGCATGAACCTGAATTTGTGTCTGTACGAAGAAATGTAACCCGGGATTATGCTGCTTTCAAAAAAGATATTTTATTTGTATTTTTTTTCTCTTTGTGAAAACTCAAATAAAATTTACAAAAAAAAAAAAAAAGGAGAGCCAACTGAAAGAGCTGGGAAGGAGATATGACACCTTGAGCTCTAGGGCTCATTTGTAAACAACATAACTCTAATTCTTTATTTCTGCAGTGAGTTATATGTTCCTCCAAACGCCACAAATTTATGCTGTTTTTTAAGGAACAAAATGTAGTTAGTAGAAGGATAATAAGCAGTGTAGGGGCCTTGGTGCTCTCTGATATTTTCTTGCATTTTTTGTCTTGTTTATTTGTAAAAAAGTAACGGTAAAGGTTCCCCTTGCACATATGTGCTAGTCGTTTCTGGCTCTAGGGGGCGGTGCTGATCTCCGTTACAAAGCCGAAGAGCCAGCGCTGTCCAAAGGCGTCTCCGTGGTCATGTGGCCAGCATGATTAAACGCTGAAGACGCACGGATCGTTGTTACCTTCCCACCAAAGTGGTCCCTATTTTTCTACTTGTATTTTTTACATGCTTTCAAATTGCTAGGTTGGCAGAAGCTGGAACAAGTAACGGAAGCTCACTCAGTTACGTGGCACCAGGGATTCAAACTGCCGACCTTTCTGATCAACAAGCTCAGCATCTTAGCCACTGAGTCCCTTATTTATTATTAGTATTTGTATCCCACCTTTATTATTTTTACAAATAGTTCAAGATGGTGAACATATCCAACACACCTTCCTTCTTCTCCACAACAGCAACCCATCAGTGAGTTGGGTTGGTCTGAGAGAATGACTGGTCCAAATACACGCTGTTAGCTTTCATGGCTAAAGCAGCACTTGCTCTCCCATTTTCTAGTCTGGTGCTCTAATTACTAGATCAAACTGACTCTATAGTGCATTGCACTGATGATGTTACTTAGTCAGACAATGAAATGTCTGCAAGAACACAACAAAGCTCATAGGGTATTAAGGATCCCACTGTCCAACTCTGACCTACAAATGTTGTTTTCTATTGATAATGAGCAATATCAGAAATCAAATTGGCCTTTGTCCACTTAGTGTTGCCTTTTCCCTGGAAAACTGGATGCAGATCTTCTATTTGTTTATTTGAGTCTATATTTATGTAATGAACTATTGTCCACAGAATGGCAGTTGAGCAAAGAGCAGTATGACCAAAGGAATTCTAGGATCTAGATGATGATGAAAATGGTGATTGGTGGATTTTATTTCTCAATTTGTATTTTTCCTTCATGCTTAAGAGCACACTTGAGAGGGTTAGTAGTAACAATCAATCAATCAACAAACATACAATAAACATGAGCAGTTAATATCTGACAACAGCATTAACCAATCTGAATTAAAATGGTTTAGCTATATGATCCAATATATATTTCTTTCATTGCCACAATATGAGTTCTTTGTAGATACTTCTCAGAGCCTACTTAAATGCACTTCTTTGGCATTAGGTCTGCTGTGTTATGAGGATTTATATCATGTAGTATTTTACACACGTAGAAATCAGAATACAATTTTTATGCATTCAGGCATCTGGGAATCTCTCAAGGCTATTTCATAGTTCTTGACTGGATTACTGATTCCTTCAGCCACTGAATGCAAGAGATTGAAATAGTTGCATGCTGAAGGAGCAAAATGTTATCCTAAGTGCATATTAAATTAAATTTTATAAATTTTTATTTATTATTTCTGAGACTTTCCTGTATTCTGCTCCATTTTATAAAACCCATGCACAAGGAAAGATTGGTTTATTTAACACTCAACAACTGTTCTATCATTCAGATAAAAATCTGAATGTAATAAGAAGATTCAGAAGCTTTCTTGCTGATGAAATCCAATATATTTTATGAAAAACATAAGGGACAGACTAAAGGTCAGTGGTAATGAAAGAAGAATCTTGCCTACTCTGGCCATCAATGCCTGTAAGCAAGAAACAATGGTCTACATAAGGGTTCCAAATTATTATTGGGAACAAGAGTTGATGAATTTATTCAAGTTTCTTTCCAAATCTTGGCAATCATCTTAACAATTACTTCTGCTTAAATTGGACAAGCTACTCTGATTTATCCAGCTTACTGTTATGATTAGTTATGTTCTTTAAAAAAATCTAGGAAGGAATATGTTTATTCCACATAACTATTATAAAATAACTATTATAAAAATGGCATCTGCTTAAAATTTTGTATGTGTTTTCATAGGTACATCAGACCACTGAAACTGACTCCAATGTAAGTCTATATAGCTCTGTCCATACAGTCCGTCTTTTTCCCAAATTCAGCCCTTCTAGAGTACAAGCATCCAAACAGATACTCTTTAGTACTTCCAGAAAGGGCTATGAGTTTTCTTTGTTTGATTTTGACCAGCAGGAAAAGAAACTCCAGAGTTTCTTCCTGTTCTGTTCACTTCATCAAAATCCAATAAAGGAATTAAATGAAGCGACACTATTATATACGGTTACCTAGATCTTGACCTAGTAATTGATTTGATATCCTTCTTGTCATCATCTAACTTCTTGTCCTCGGAAGCTTTCGTGTCCTGGAGGTTCTCATCTCCTTCGTCATCTGATTTGATTTCAGAACTCCCTGAAGATATGCTTTGCCCTTGAAGTCCAGTTGGCATGCCTGAGAAGAAATGAACAGAAGCACAGGTCTGTATGCGGGCATTCGTACAACACATGTATGAACATGCATATCCCAAATAGTAACAATGTTTAAGAGTTGTGTGGATGCTACACTAACAACCTACTTGCATTGCAAAAAGAAAAAAAGACAGTCCATTTAATGAAAACAGCTATTAAATAGCAATAGCACTTAGATTTATATACTGCTCCATGGTGCTTTCAGCTCTCTGTGAGCAGTTTACAATGCCAGCATATTGCCCTCAACAATCTGGGTCCTCATTTTCCATTGTTTCAAGGATAGAAGGCTGAGTCAACCTTGAGCCGGTCAGGATCGAACTCAGTGGGCAGAGTTAATCCACAATACTGCATTCTAACCACTGCACCACCATGACTCTTTTAAACCTGTTTCTAAATAGTTTTGAAAGAAAACTATTAAAATAATAGAAAATAAATTAAATAAATATAGTTTTAAAAGAAAAAAAATTGCTTTCTATGAAAAACAGTTTTCCGTCTGTCGCTGGTGTAGAGTTTGTGGTAGGAGCAGTATTTTGGCTAGAAATACACTTGTTTCTTCTGCTCTTTTCTAGAAAAAGAAGAGAGGCACCATGAAAAGGCTTCCATGAGTATTTCTCACATCTTACTCAGGAAAGTTCCAGAGCTACAGGTAGAGATGAACAGACACTTTCCATTCCATTACTGTTGCCTTCTTTCTTTAACATTGAAAGTGGGTTTCATGAAGTCATATTCAATGCAGATTTTTTTTCTTTTTGCACTTCATCTTCTCATCATCTGATAATCCCCCCCAAAACAAGAAGAACTTGCTGCAAGCGAAAATACTTCCCTCTAACATTTAAAAGTAAGGTAACAATCACCACTACCACTGCTGTCTTCAACTAGCTTGAGAACCATTGTTCTACAGCGCTTTTCTTGAACAAAGTAATTAGATCTCTTTTTGTAAACAAGTCTCTCAAATTCCATCAGGAGTTTCATTTGTGCCTGTTCTGTTGGAACAATCCCAATTTTTTTTAATCTATGGAACAGACTGGCTGGTTGGGAATGCTAAAAGTGTTAGGGGAAACTGGAGATTAGGTAATTCCTATTTGTTTCTTTTAGAGCAAGTATGGGAGACCCATAGGCCCACTGATTTCTCTTCTGTAGCTACCAATTGCCAATATTCAGCAATATTGTTTTTCATCATTTTGTCTCAGGATGTAGAGAGGCAACCCCAACAATGGGAAAATGAACAGTCCCCACCAACACCTCACCACAAATTTCAATCCTGCTGGTCTGCTTCCAACTAGTGAGCCATTGTTCCCTTTGAAAGTCCTACAGGTAGGCCTTGATATATAACCATTCGAACTTACAACAGTGCTGAAACAACGTGACTTGCAACCAGTCCTCACACTTATGATCGTGGCAGAATGCCTGCCGTCATGTGATTGCAATCTGGGTGCTTGGCAACCAATGTGCAACTTATGACAATTGCAATATCCTACAGTCAGGCAATCACCATTTGCAACCTTCCCAGATGTTTTGATGGCAGCATGATGATTGCATTTCATCCAATCAATCATTCAATGAAACAATCAATCAATATTCTGCTTTGCTTTGATCCCAATTTCAATCTTAGGCACTGTTTTTGAAGATTTCATCATGTTTCAGAAAGAATTATTTAAGTGCAGAGCGAAATAAATGTGATTGTGCATGCCGGGATATTAGGTTTAACATGCCACCTTTAATAATTCAAATAATAATTCAAGCCGCATTGATAACTAATCTGGCAAGTTATCATCAATTTACCTCTCCATATAAAAAAAATCAATTTACCTTTCCATAGATAAAAAAAATCAATTTACCTCTCCATCTATACGGGTCTTTCAGGAGGGGTGTGATTTGAATACCGAACAAGTCCACTCCTTCTCCGTGGCTACCCTCTTGACATATGAAGCCCGCTGTCATAGAATTGGTAGTATAGATCAGGGGTCTCCAACCTTAGCAACTTTAAGACATGTGGACTTCAACTCCCAGAATTCCTCAGCCAGCAAAGCTGGCTGAGGAATTCTGGGAGTTGAAGTCCACATGTCTTAAAGTTGCCAAGGTTGGAGACCCCTGGTATAGATTATATCGATCAAAGCACATGACCAAGCAATATTGTTGTCAGTGTTGGTATGCTACCAGTTAGGAGTGGTTCGCCCAAACTGGTAGTAAAAAAGCCTCCAACAGTCAGCTGAGAGGAGAAAGAAGAGAAAAGCGTGGGATCGGCCCTCCTACCCGCCCGGTGCTTTTCTCTTCTTTTTCCTCTTAGCTGACTGGTGCTGCAGGCCTCAGCTCGGAAACCTGCGCACGTGTGTTAGGTGCACACGCATGTGCGCGTGATCACCGAACTGGCAGTGGAAGAGGTAGATTCCCACTGCTGGCTGTTGTAGATACCTCGGTAAGGATCCGGAGGCTGGTTTAAGTCAGGAGATGTTGCAGACTGCACTGGCAGCTGTGGAACAGGAACTTGGTTTGGCACAAGCGAATGGCTGCCACGGAGGCCAACGGCATCTTCACGATGAGCCCCAACCTGCAAGAGAAGAAGGAAGGAAAGGTGTAAAGAGGACCGTTTTAAGCCATTGGGTCTCCTACTCAATAGCTTGGGGAGATGCTGGAAAGAAACACAGGCATTTATACATCATGGCAAAGTTTCCTTGTAGCTTTTCACTAGAGGGCGCCGAGGCACTGTGATAGGTATATATTGTATGTATATACAAAAAAACACTTAACAGTCAGTAAGGCGCTATGAAGCACATTTAGTGACAAACACAGCAAAGGAGCTCAGGCAGGTAAAACATCAAATTGTCTCTCCCAGGGTAGTGCAATAGAGAGGCTGATTCGTACCCATCTGTCTTCTATCATGTCCGCCAACAGATCTGACAATTATCTTAATGCCCATATGCTTAATTGTGGGCTTCTCAATTCCCTCACTGCTATCAGAAATCCTGCAGGAATTTCAATTTGGCATCCAACTTCCCTTTTAAGGGATAGGATTCTTGGGCAAGCCACTTTCTCCCTGTTTTTTCTCTACTTTTATAATGCCAGCTAAGCTTCTGACAAGGCAACTAGTGAAGCATTGCAAAAACTCCCTACTACACGATTTGTAGTAGTAGTGGTAGTAGCAGTACTAATAGTATCATCATTGCCATCCCATCCATCCCCCTGGCTTTTCAGAAACCAGAAGCCCAGATCCAGAGTAAATTAATCTTCTCTATTCTATCATTAGCCATAAATTCCAGCTCCAAGCTGGAGATGCTCTTGCCAATATCATGACTCCAGATAATATATCTATCAAAATTTTATTAACCACACCACTACGGCCATCATTGTAGGCGTGAAGGTGTCGGGGTAATGGCGCTGTTGGCATAATTGATGGAACTAGCTAAATGGAAACATTTTTTTGTTTTCTGTTTTTGTATGGCACAATGTTCAGTGTGTCTGTTAAGTTAAGCTGGTTACAGGATTAAGAAAAGATACTTAAGGGCACTATGTTATTTTTTTACACAATGCAGGCTGTACTCAATACGATAAGACAACTTACTCAAGGTTTAGCCATTCAAAACACTGACTCAATAGAAGCGCTATTTATGTACCACTGCCACTATTATTGCTGTTGCCACTACAGCTATCACCAATGTGTCTACAATGATTAGGTGTTGTACAAACATTAAACAACAAGAAAAAGCTCTGCTTGCAAGCCCTCAGTAAGCAGACGTATACAGGAGGAAGAGGGGAAGGGACAACTAGGAGAACAAAGCCAATCTGATAGGCTGTGATGGTGAGATGCATTATGGTAGGAGCTGCTGTTGAAAAATCAGATGTAATGGTTCAAAGAACTGAAAAGGAAAGAAACTTTGGGTGGAAAGAAACAGGATAATCCTTAATTTAGCCAAAATACTGGGTTCAAGAATAGGAAAGACCCCAAAGGGTCTTGTAAAGTTAGAAGATAAAATAGATGTTTGACCAGCCATCTTGCATGGCAATTAGGTGGGAAGAAAGACTTTGACTAAGCACGTTAATGAAGACCTCAAAAACTTCTTGAAAGGTTGGTCTCATCATCTTCAACTATCAGAAAACTCAAGGAGGTAGCAGTGTGTAGAATTCTGCTATGTTGTACTTAAACAAGGGAATACTCTTAAAATCATTCTATGTTCTTTCAAACCAGTCTTCTCTAATGTCAAATTCTTTTGATGTGTTCTTCCTTCCTTCCTTCCTTCCTTCCTTCCTTCCTTCCTTCCTTTCTTTCTCTCTCTCTTTCTCTTTCTCTTTCCTTCCTTTCTTTTTCTTTCTTTTTGTCTGTCTGTCTTTCTCCCTCTCTCTTTCTTCCTTCCTTTTTTACTCCTCCCTCCCTCCCTTCCCTTCCTTCTTTCTACTGTATGTTGCCCATTTTCATGACTTGTGTTGGGCCACAGTCCCATTATCCCAGCCACTGGTTACACTAATAGGAATTGCAAACATCAGGTTAATTGCAAATATTAGGTTAAGGTCCAAGCATGCATTTCTTTTAAAAATGCAATAATTATTTTTCACACTTTTATTTTGAACATGAAGACCTTGATTTCTTTGCATTCATTTTTTTAGTCAAACACGTCCTCATCTTAATCCTACTTTGGATGGTTTCATTATAGACCAGTAGTAGTTACATAGCACTGTGGGCCCAACTCCAAAGAGCTGTTGTGGAGTGCAAATGTGGCACCAGGTGCATCTTTTCCTGGACAGGAAGCTTCCCTCTGCTCTTGGGAAAAGATGTGGTGGCTTGCTTGCTTGCTTCCATCAAGGCAATTCTAGCAGGACAGGTAGTCCTCGGCTTATGAACACACGTGAGCCCCAAATTTCTGTTGTTAAGTAAGACATTTGTTAAGTGATTTTTGCCCCATTTTACAACCTTTCTTGCCACACTTGTTAAGTGAAACACTGCAGTTAGTAACCTGGTTGTTAAGTGAATTGGGCTTCCCCATTGACTTTGCTTGCCGGAAGGTCGCAAAGGGGGAACATGTGAGTTGGGACACAGCAACTATCATAAATGTGAACCAGTTGCCAAGCATCTGAATTTTGATCATGGGGATGCTACAAAGGTTGTAACTGTGAAAAACAGTCATAAGTCACCTTTTCCAGTGCCGTTGTAACTTTGAATGGTCACTAAATTAAACTGTTGTAAGTCGAGGATTACCTGTATACCAAATCCAATGCAATAAGAACAACACACAATATACAATAAAAGAAACACACACACACACACGCACACGCACACACACGGCATGCGGTGGCTCAGTGGCTAAGATGCTGAGCTTGTTGATCAGGAAGGTCGGCAGTTTGACAGTTCGAATCCCCAGCGCTGTGTAACGGAGTGAGCTCCCGTTACTTGTCCCAGCTTTTGTCAACCTAGCAATTCCAAAGCACGTAAAAAATGCAAGTAGAAAAATCGGGACCACTTTGGTGGGAAGGTAACAGAGTTCCGTGCGCCTCTGGCGTTTAGTCATTCCGGCCACATGACCACAGAGACGTCTTTGGACAGCGCTGGCTCTTCAGCTTTGTAACAGAGATGAGCACCGCCCCCTAGAGCCAAAAATGACTAGCACGTATGTGTGGGGGAACCTTTTCCTTGAACATCACACACACATACATACACTACGGATGCAATAATTAATATCATTTTCTTGACGTTCTAGCCAGTTCCAAAGTATGAGAAACATCATAGAGAACGCCCACTTTTGATCTTCCTCTTACCACATCTGCAACAGACCTTCTTTGTATTCTCAATTGATCCAGATTTTGTAATACTAACAGCCTAAGCCATATAGGGCTTAAACCAGCTCTTGAATTAGCTTTAAAGAATTTTAGAGAGATGCTGCACTTGCTTCCTAAATGCTGAAGGACCTTTGGGGGATCAAGTCCAAAGTACTTCACACTCTTATAACCATTTTTACTAATATTCTGAATTCACCAACTCAGAAACAAGTGTAATTTTACGTGCATACATACAATGAGCAAAATTAAAAACACAGATAGATAATGATAAAGGATGATGAATGGTACTTTATTTCAATGTAATTTCCTGTTAAATCTAGCATTTAACCCATTTATTTCTTACGCTGGATCTTCAAGAAAAAAGAAATGAGGCATAATGACATAAAAGGGCAATCCAATGTGACAATTAGAGAATCTATCTAAGCCTTGTCATTCTGGTTGACAAATAAAACTTAAACCAGAGTTTCTTAATCTTGGCAAGTTTAAGACGTATGGACTTCAACTTCCAGAATTCTGGGAATAGAAGGCTACATGTCTTAAAGTTGCCAAAGTTGAAGGATATTGAGTAAGGCATTTAACATTCCAAACAATTATCTCTTTCAATTCATGGGTGGAGGTAATGTAAGAATTTTATCTGGTTCGGTCTTTCATTGTGACACAAACTGGGAGTGTGGCAGAGAAAGGAACATATTACTCGGGCAAGGATTTTTGAGAGATGTAAAAACTTTCCAGAAGTTTTAAAGGTATAGCACCTCAAATTAAATCTTCTAAAGAAGATTTCAAAATTTCAGGTTTTGAGAGGATGGTTTTCGGTGATGAGAAAGTTATTTAGATTCCAGAATTAAGAATAGGAGGCAAAGGAGATCATACACAGCTATTTTAATCGGATTACCTGCCAGATTTGATCTGGTCTGGGGGAAAAAAATCTGAATGGCCACTTGATAGGAGAGCATGGAGAAACAGAAAATAGCTTTTGTTTCTATCCAGTAGTCATTCAGGTATCTATGGGCCAAATCACCATACAACAGGGACAAAGAACTAATCCAACCATAAGCTGCCATTACTAAATAAGGCAGCCCTCATCCTATACCTGTTCATTTGAAGTTTATTACTGAAGTTTATTACTTACTTAAGGACTGTACACTTTTCTCTGTTTTTCCCCCCATTTCATTTCATCCCACTTTCCAAACTATCAAAATTATTTTGATTATTGTTTCTATTCAGTATACCATTAGCTATCCCAGGTGATTCCATGTCATCTGCAAATTTGATAAGCATTCCTTCCACCTCTTCCTGAAAATTTCAAGAGTAGAAGATACCTCTCTCCAAGGTGATGCACAACCATGAGCATCTGAATATGTTTTTTCAAGCCAGATATGCAGGTACTTAATTGTCATGCTGTTCATACCATGAAATAAGAGACACCTTGGTGGAAATTAGGCTTCCACCTCCCTGAAGATGGAAGGGAAGGTTGGGAGGGGAAGGTTTTAATTTTTCAACAGATTATACTCGTAAGTATTTTGAAAAAAAAATTGAGAGGGAAACAGAGAAGAATTGAAGAATGCAAAGAGTTTCCTTGCATTTTAAGAAGTGATCTGCCAAAGTGATATGGTTTACATCAAGGATCTTCAAACTTGACAGCTTTAAGACTTGTGGACTTCAGCTCCCAGAATTCCTCCTCCAGTCATGTTAGCTCAGGAATTGAGGGAGTTGAAGTCCACAAGTCTTAAACTTGTCAAGTTTGAAGACCCTTGGTTTACATGAAGTGAAAAATTCCACGAGTATGGATGTCAAGTGACCATAGTTGTATCAAATCAAACCAGAATTTTGTCGTGTCCATGCTATGAAAACAAGTGAGCTCCAATCTGTAAAAGTCAACTCCAAGTATTTTTTTTTCTTACTCTACGCAGACATGCCTTTATTTACCGGGCTTATATGCTGCTCCAATCACTGACTAGGTCTCAGATTTTTACAATCTTACTATTATGTAAACAGAATTAAAACAGGTATGTGTATATACCTAGAAATATACACATCAAGCCGGCAAACATTAACAAATAACCTTGTCTTCTGCCAATAAACCTTAACTGTGCTACTGAAATACACAATACTAATGCAGTACAGGCCTGTTTTACTTAACATTTATTACATTTATGAATCCCAACAGTACTGAACAAGTTTGACCCTTCATGGGGATACTATTCCAAGGGTTGGGGGCAGCGATTAAGAAGACCCTATTCCAAGTTCTCTGTAGATAACAATTTTAAGAGAGGGGATCCATAGCAGCTTTTTCTTCCTGGCCTAAATAGTTGGGTAGAATTTTGCGGATAAGAGTCCCCAAATATGTATATGAAGGGATAGAGAATTAGGAATATTCAGGCTGAGAAATCATTTTGCTGTTCTGCATTTATCATAACTGGTGGCTTGTCTACATCTCTGGTTTTATGGCCCAGTCTTAACTCAGATCTTGGATTTGAGCAAAATCTGATTTTTCTGTTCATGGAAGAAAGCCAAAAAGAAAGATACTGGAGGAAAACGTTGAATTTTTTAAAAATGAATATTTTCTACCATTTGGGCTTCATGGCCAACAAGAGGGTTGTGACGGCTATTCTTCTGGATGAGAAATTATTTTTCATTATGTTTTTGGAAGATTTGATTCCTGCTTGCTTTATAATACATGATCTAGGTCTTTGATTATTATGTGTATATTTTTGATTGAAACTAAGGACTTGGGGATTTGTAGGCCATTCAGAGATACTTGATTGGACTGGCCCATAAGACAAGTAAGTAAATAAGTAAGTAAGTAAGTAAGTAAGTAAGTAAGTAAGTAAGTAAGTAAATAATAAATGAGAGGAACAGTGGAAACATATTTACAATAACAGAGGAAGAAGAAACAGAGGAAGAAGACTCTCACTAAGACTGTTTCATATGTCAATTTATTCAACCATGTGATGAGCAAATGTATCCACAAAACGAAGGAAGATCTGAGTTATTCAGCTCCCTTTTCAAATAATAAATATGAATGTTTTGCCAAGTGCTGATTGCTCTACTTCTATGTAGTTTGAGAAGAGTCGAAAGGTCAGCCTGGGCCATGATCAAGCTACTTTTTGCAGGCCTTGAAGACTTCCAGATGTTGAGAGCCTAATTTATTTCTGAAGAAATGGCAAATAATTATGGCAAGGCCGGATGATGTAAAGGAATCCACGCAGTCCTGCTCTGGTACCATTTGTCTATGTAGAAATCAGCTTTGTGCTGAGTCAGTTTGTCAGGCTCAGAATGATTTATTTGGCCTTCTGATGGGTTATCCTTGCACCTGCCGGCTGATATCTTTTCAATGCTAATGTCGGAAATGGTGAGGATGACAAAATGAGAATTAGTTTGGTCTAGTGGTTAAAGTGCTGAAACCAGAGAGCCTGTGAGTTCCCGTCCTGCCTTAGGCATGAAAGCCAGCTGAATGACTTTGGGCCAGATGCTCTCTGTCAACCTAGCCCATCTCACAGGGTTGTTGTTGTGAGGAAAAGAAGAGGAGGAAGGAGTATCCGGTATGTTTGCTGCCATTTGTTACTCATAAAGTAACAGGCGTAAGAAAGAAATCGAACCACAAACAAACGAATAAATAAATGTGATTTGGATCATCTGAGATCAAGGTAGTGGTTCTCGCAGTTTTTCTCTTTGTTTGCGATTCTCTCCTGGAATTACCTGACTTCTTTTCAGAACATTTCATTTCAGAACATTTTCAACTAAATGTTATCTATAGTCTCTCTCTTTTTCTCTCTGTCCCTTGAGTCAATTTTTGACATCTAGTGACTGCGTGGACAAGTCCCTGAAGTTTTTGGATGTGGTTTGCCACTGCCTCCTTCCTAGAACTGAGAGGGACTGGCTCAAAGCCACCCAGCTGGAGTCTCTAGCCTGATGCCTTAACCACAATACCAAACTGGCTCTCCAAATTATACCTCGAGAAGAATAAAAACAAATTATTCCAGAAATATTCGGATTCACTTAATTCAAGTTGCCCAACTAGGTAACGGTGCTTAACAGACTTGGGCCGATCTCAAAAAATGAACCAGAATAAAACCTGGTTTATGCTTGGATGAAAATCAACCAAGAAATAAATCCCAGGGCTACAAGGAAGATTGGAAAATTGTAAACCTTCTCTGAAAAATGGCAAAGACCACTTCATTGTTGCCAATTAAACTACATAGACATATCCACATAGTCTTGTGAGTTGAGCTGAACTTAAGCAAACCTTTATCGTCACCAACATCCTTAAAAAAACAATGAGTATCCAAGAGCCCAGGTGGCACAGTGGTTAGAGTGCAGTACTGCAGGCTACTTCTGCTGCCTGCCGGCTGCCTGCAATTTGGTAGTTCGAAGCTCAAAATAGACTCAGCCTTCCATCCTTTCAAGGTCGGTAAAATGAGGACCCAGATTGTTGAGGGCAATATGCAGACTCTGTAAACCTCTTAGAGAGGGCTGGAAAGCTCTGTGAAGTGGTATATAAGTCTAAGTGGTTTGCATCATTCCCAGATGAAAGTGGGTTGGTGATAAGTTAAACACTGTTCAGAACAAAATTCCCCTCTCCTGGTCTGGGATTTTATTAACACTCCTATTTCTTTTAGTCTTTGCCGGCAGTCCTATCAGCCAAAAGGAATTCTTTCTTCTGATGTACATTAACTCAACTCAATCAGTGGAAGAACTTGCCTCCAGAAATTGTGAATGTTCCAACACTGGAAGTTTTTAAAAAGACTGTTTGGGTGGGGGGGTTGGACCAGATGACCTACAAGGTCCCTTCCAATTCTGATTATCTGTTATCTGTTAATCAGATATTGGATAACCATTTGTCTGAAGTGGTGTAGGGTTTCCTGCCTAGGCAGGGGGTTGGACTAGAAGACCTCCAAGGTCCCTTTCAACTCTGTTATTCTATTCTAACTGCCTGCAAGATCCTTTGATGTTTTGCTGGGGGGACATCTCAAGCCACCTACCTGTTGCAAAGAGGAAAAAGTCAGTGAGATGGACAGGTGAACTTTCGTTTACTTCCTCCTACTCTCCAAACTCTCACTTCTTGATTGATTCTATAACTTCAGCATAGCTGGAGATGAATTAGCAATGCAGTTTTTGCCCGATCTAATGCCCAGCAAAGAACAGTAAAGTTGGCAATTAGGAGTATTCGTATATATAACTAAGGCCAGTAACTGGGATAGCAAGAGGAGGAAGGAACAAAGACAGAAAACCTATTGGGGAGAGAATCTGACAAAAAGTGGCTTGGCAGCGTAGAGGAAACCGAGTGCTCATTCTGGCTCATGGGCCTTGTAGTGAGGAATATTGAGTTACAGCACTTGATTTGGCTCAGGAAGCTTCTGTTTCTTGATCATTAAGATGCCACAAGAGCCCTTTTCTTCTTTGGTTACAAAGGACAACATGAAAACTACTCAGCTGTGAGGATCACTGCAGGTCAAACTAAACCAGGGATGAACTAAATGTTCCTTTAAATAGCTTATAAACAGTTACTTACTTACATTCCCCCTCCTTACTCAAAAATAATTGTCGAATCTGGATGAAGAGGTTTTAAAACTTTTTCCATTCTTTCATTGTGGTACCGAGCTTTGCAAATCACTATTTGCTCCCAATGGCAGGTCCTTTTTATCTGCATATTGCAGGCAGTATAGTGAGCAGATTTTGCTTGGGATTGCCAATAGATTAAAAAAAAACAAATAGCAATCTATGTGAGGTCAATCTGGATTATACCTTGAAATAAGAAAAAAAAAAACTCATACTCCCCCTGTTAAGAGTAATATGCAGTCTGAACTAGAATGGCTTCAGCCAAGTCGCCCCAACTAACTTCCTTAATAATGTGTCTCATCAGATTGTCTATATTATAAAAGCAAGAAGAGATAAGAACTGATATACTGAAACTCATGGAGAGTACTGTCAATAAATAGCAGTCTAAATGGGCCTCCCTGCACTGAAGACAGTACAGTAAGACTGATCTCTAAGTAAATTTAAATAGGATTACAAGGTAAATGTATTTTCCTTTGCCAACTCCTAATGCATGACTTAAAGAAGTTACTACGAAGCCTAAAACTTGTGGTATAATGCGTAGCCTCTCTTTGGCTTTCAAAGTACCAAAAAAAAATAAAAAATAAAAATTCTAATGAAAAAGAAAGCTCAGCTGAAAATAAATAAGATTATGGTCAGAAAAGCTTTCAACAGAGCAAGGGTGTCAAACTCGATTTCATTGAAGGCCGCATCAGGGTTGTGTCTGACCTGGGGGGGGGGGCATGGTCAGCTCGACACCACTCGTGTTGGGGTGCCTGTGGTGGCCCAAGCACTCTGCCCGTGAAAACGGGCTCCCAAGCTCCGTTTTCAGCTGCAACGGCCTCCTGCAACCCTCTACCAGTGAAAACAGAGCTCAGGAAGGCCACCCTTCCAAGCTCCATTTTTGCTGGAAGAGGCACCCTGGGCTGGTCCTTCCCTGTTTCCAGGGCCGCCCTGCAGGCCAGATCTAAGCATCCCCCCCAGGCCGCATCCAGCCCCCGGGCCTTGAGTTTGACACCCCTGCTCCAGAGGCTGTTGTTGTGCGCAAGACGGAATATGAACTGATTAAAAAAGCTGCTGCCCAAGGGCACTGAAATGTTCAGGTGTAGATGAACACAACTAAGAGAAAGGACCACAAACCTTCCCAATTCAGAAAGCTGCACCACGTGCAAACGTGAATGCACAGAGGGATGTGCTATGTAAAGCAAAAATGGTTTGCTGTCGGAAGAATGATTTTTCTCCCTCCCCGGTAATGTCTGGCTAGATAGGAACTAGCCTATATCAACTCCTTAGAACTTGACATACGGACATCCACCATCAGGCGCTTCCATTACCAAAGAAGCCACACCTTTAGAAGAAGCACTTTAGTTATGAATGAAGATGATGGCCACGTTGCCTGTGGACAAAATGGAATGAATGGGATCCTTCATTTGAACTAATCTTGGCTGTCTCTCTCTTCTGTGGTTTATGGAGTCTGAAAATCTGGATGATAGTTTCCCCTGAGTTGAAGTTATTACTACTGAATGTCAAGTAACTGAATGGGAGAAGCAGCAGCCCTACTTCAGCATCTCTCAATGGTTTTTGATATTAGGGCAAAGCATGCTTTGAAAAATGATCAGTAAAAATGATTCAAGGCAGGATTGGCTTGTAATTGCATCTAGGCTCTGGAATTTTATTTGTTGCTTATATGTACACTGAGAGCTTATGTACTGGAGACAAATTCCTTGTGTGTCATCACATTTGGCCAATAAAGAATTCTATTTTATTCTATTTTATCCTATCCTATCTTATCCTATCCTATCCAATCCACTCTATTTCTATTCTATGTCTATGCTATGTCACATAAGTGCATATCTGATTTCTTTACCAGTGGTGGCACAAAAGGTTTAGCAACCAAACTCAATGGTTCAATATGCAAAACAGAATCTTTCAGACAAAGATTTGGGGAAAAAAACCCTTTAATCTGTCATATTCTCCATCTCTCTTTTGTCTCTGTGAACTGGATTCCCAAACTCAAAGCAGAAAGAAGGGCATTGGTAAACTTTCTAAAACTGAAGTTCTGAGCAATCAAGAACCTGCTATGTAGTTTAACTTCAACTGAATCACAAGTATTTAAGCAAACAACTAGATTATTTTATTTGGCTTGGATATCTTTCTTGGCTTGGTTATCTTCTTGAACGTGGATTTTCCTTACACACAGTATTCACATGTCTATGTTTCTGTACTCTGGTGGTAGACTACCTCTGTACAAGCAAGCACAAGAAGCTTATTCACATTAATTCTTAGTATACATATTTGATACATGAGATCATTTGGCCCCAATAAACAGAGAAGGAAAAGTTGATGTATTCTCAGTTTAATTATGCAACCATTGATACAGAAAGATGTTTTTAGGTGTCTTTGAATTGTAATCTCCTCCTGAAATTTCAATTATACCTAACAACCTCAAAGGGCTAAATTTCAGTTTCGAGGACTCTGCCTGCTATCTGTTATATCAAAACAAAGAAACTTATTTGCTCTAAAGTAGAAAAAAATATTTAGTCCTAAAAGTGCATCTTTAAAAGTGGTAGGAAATACTCATCCAAATGTTAACTTTTATTACACCCAGATGGGCACTCTGAAGTTTGTGAATTGTGGGCAGCAGATAAAAGCTGTAAAAAATTAAAACAATGGAAGGTTTCTTATGAAGTTATGAGAAGTGTATTCGGCTGTTGCTTAAAGTTAACTCTTTCTTTCTAAGAGAACTTCAAACTTATGCTCATTTTTGCAATGTGATTTGAGAATTAAAACCAGTTCCCCGAAAAAAGAAAATGGGGAACAAAATGGATGTATCTTTGGAATTTGGCATTCTCAACCAAAGAAAATATGGCAGTATTCACTTACTAAGTGCACAGAACAATTATACAACTCACAGCCTGGGAATCTACATTCAATCCTAATTGTATGTCTAATAAGCTGCATTAAGCCCCAAGGATGCTTTTTCAAAAGGCAACTGGGCTTTGTTTTTCCTTGATGATGTTTCGCTTCTCATCCAAGAAGCTTCTTCAGTTCTGACTGAATGGTGGACCATGGATAACCTTGCAGTCATCTGATCATTTGCACTCTTTCTGAGATTTGTTGAGGCCACTGGAGGTTTATCTCTGCCCTCAAGGTCCCCTCAAGGTCACCTCAAGTGTGCAAATGGGTGTGGAATCTTCTTAGAACTGCTGAAAGGACTGTATAAAGTCCAGTTGCCTTTTGAAAAAGCACCATTGGGACAATCATGACCTAGATGATTGAGAATATCCATAGATATTAAGCTCCATTAAGTTTAATGGGGTTTAATACAAAATATCACCCATAGTTTTGCAGCTCGAGGCTTATACAACCTACCATATGACTTACTTCTGAATGGAACTATAGAAATACAGAATGGATCTCTAGAAGCATTAATACATTGGCTGTCAATGTTTATTTTAAGTTTCAGTCTCTCTGATGTATAATCATGTACAGGGGTGGGATTCAACATTTTTAACAACTGGTTCTGTGGGTGTGGCTTAGGTGGTGGGCGTGGCTTGGTGGTCATGTGACTGGGTGGACATGGCTTGGTGGTCATGTTATTGGCTGGGGGTGGCCAACTCAATATCACTCACATCGAGTCACGCAACTCCTCGCCTGGCCTCTCATAACTGTGGAGATGCTGCAACAGTCATAATTGTGAAAAATGGTCACAAGTCACTTTTTTCAGTGCCATTATAACTTTAAATGGTCACTCCACACAAGCAAAGTACCAGCAAAGGAGGGAAAAAAAAAACTCCAGAGAAGTTCCTGAGACAGGAAGTCTAGTCCTGCCAAGAATGTAATAAGGGTTAACGAAGAAGCAGTTTCTGTAAGCAACTCCAGAATGTTTCCTTCCTGCCTTCCTTACAGGATTAGGCCAGTGATTTCTTCTAACAACCGGTTCTCCAAACTGCTTAGAAAGTTAACAACAAATTCTAGCCAATAGGTGTGAACTGGTAGAATCCCACCCCTGATTGTGTATATATGTATATTCTCTTCTGGTAAG
The DNA here is from genome assembly GCF_049901715.1 of Pseudonaja textilis. Lineage (NCBI taxonomy): Eukaryota > Metazoa > Chordata > Lepidosauria > Squamata > Elapidae > Pseudonaja > Pseudonaja textilis. The sequence continues at coordinate 243,331,000 of NC_141991.1, read as the reverse complement.
AGAACAGAAATAGATACAAGGAAAGGAAATCAGAGGGAAAAACTAAACTGTACAATATTTTTAAGGAACAGCTAAGTTTAGTTAACCAAGCCACTCTAGCATCTTTCCAAGATTGGCATGTTTGTATTACACAACAATATACAATTAAACATTTTGTATTATATTTGGTTTTTGAAACAGAACTTTGTTCATTACCCTCATGTTCCAACATAATATAGGGAATCTGAGTGATTTTTCAAGGCTTACCAAGACAAAATCACACAGACAAAAGTTGTGTCTTAAAAGATTCTGAATGAAAAATATATGAGCAAACGACAGGAAGTATGTCACCTTGCTGGTTAGGCAGATATAATGTGTGTTTGTGAGCAAACCTTCATGGATTGTTTATTGAGGAACATTTTCCATTTTCCAATCATTTTTTTTTTTAAAAAAAAACAAAGATTCCATGAAGAGAAATGGTTAAATCTTTCTCTAAGGCCATAGCCTCTTTTGCCTGAAATCAACCACTGCTGAAAATCAAAGCAGGTCTTGGGGATGGGTTGGAGGCTGGGGGTGGGGGGGGGGGGGTCAGAGGAGGAGAGAAAAAAATCTCTAGATCCAACAAAAGAAAGTTATTATTAGACTTTCAAGGATAACTAGCAAAATGTGCATTTTCTGCCGAAACTGCTGAAGTCGGCTTTTTTCTTTTGGTTTTCTCCCAGTTTCTACATTCAGAATGCATTGGGAAAAAAATTGCAATTATGCTCCTGTCAATCAAAGACGATGATGTCAACCGGTCTGTAGGTAAGCGGATTTCTGGTGTAAACAGCACTGTAAAACATGCTGCACAAGACGTGTCTAATTTATGTAAGAAGTTTGCTAGTCTCGATCTGGTTTTTCTTCCTTTATTTGCAGTCCCTGACCAATGCAACACTGATTCAAAACCTCAAGTGCAGAAAAACAAAACCTGAAGCAATCAATATTGAAAAGAGAGTGCCAATTGACTTCTGCAAACCGTAGCTGCTGCAAGAAACATAGAGGTTGCCAAAATTAGGTCTGCGGAAGGAAAACCATAATCTCTTGCACAGAAAGGTGATTGCAATTTGTCACAATCAAGTTTACGTGTGCCAGGCAACAGGGAAGTAGAATGGCGGTATAACAATACATGGATTACTGATTCAACCTCTGTATCTGGGCATGCATGTGTATGACCTTGGCATGGGAGATGGATCGGGTTTCTAAGGATCTGGGAGACATAATTAAAGCAATTATTCACATTTTGGAGAATACAGCTAAACAGAAAAAAAGTATGAAAGATTCCTATGCACATGGTAGTCTCTTGACAACAATGTAAAATGAAATTGAAGTGGACATAATAATGAACAAGGAAAAGCTGTGGGAGAAAAAAAAAGAAAAAGGCAAGAGAACATTGAAGTACATTACAAGAATCCAAGATCGTCCAAATATGTAAACTGGGTGGAAAGCCCATTTTGTTTAAAGCCCTTATAAACTTCAAGTTTGTAATAAGAGAATAACGAAGGACACCTCACCAAAGTCAGGTTCTCACACTCTGCGCGCATGTTGTTGGTTCAAATTATTCACTCTTATTTAACCAAACTGAAAGTCTTTCATCTCCATGCTACACAGTAATAGTTTCCATATGAGTGGTGGCTAAGCTATAAATAAGATCAAAAGCAAAAGAAAGGACTTCGTTGTAACAAGGGGGGGGGGCTGAGTGTCTGTGAGTCAGTCTGAGCAGCATTAAATCAAGAAAAAAGAGAAAAGTTTTAACAGGTTTTTTTTAAAAAAAAAACAGAAAAGCACCACAGGGTTATAAACAGCTTTCTAAAAGCTTATGAAAATACATTCTGCGAATAGTGGTCATATGCAAAATCTATTTAGGCCTAACTCAAAACTGGCAGAGCGGAGGGTTTCGTCAGTAAGAGAGAGCGAGGTAGAATGCCACGTTTTAAATCTAGGCAGAGACCAACTATAAATGGGTAGGTGGGGGTGTGTGAGTGGATGGGAAGCAATTCTTGTCAGTCTTATATTTGTGCATGCTGTTAAGAGAACACAGCATGGCACTGCTCCGTATATTTCTCCACGGTCTTTCTGTTTTGTTTTTAAGACAGGGCCGGGTGGGTGGCCTCAGGCAATCTATTGTCATTATTATTATTATTACGATTATTATTATTGCTCAACGCAGGCCCATGAACTCCAAGTAAAAGGATGTTTTATTTGGCACTGCAGATCAACTCAATGGCAAGAGCCAACTTCCCAAACCAATTTTCTTCTGGAAATGTAAAAAAAAAAAAGAATATTAAACTGGAGTCTCTACTGGACAAACAGATGTTAATAATAACCAACGGGCGTGTGTGTGTGTGTGTGTGTGTGTGTGTGTGTGTGTAGATGCATTTCCTCTGCTGTTTATAGACAGCAAATGGATGGTTTTGTAATGTTTTAATACATCAGAGGAGAGCTTTGTCTTTCAGGATGCGATTTTATGGAAGGTGCTTTCTCAGTCTACCATTTCCGTTCATTTCCTGTGTTCCAAGAACACATTAATGGGGCATTCTGACATGCTTTGGATAACCCACAGGTTGCAACAACTGTTGTGTTGGAAAAAAGTGAGGAAAGCTATCAGAAGAAAGCAATTGCTTTTTTGTGCTGTCAGTACAATAAGGGCAGCGACATTCTGCCTACAGGGATAATTATTCATTTTATATACTGGTGGAATCAGGAGAGGTTCAAGATCTGAAAAGCAAGAAGGTTAAGGATATTAGCATTCAGCTTCGAGTAACGATCTATCGATAAAAAAATCACTGAGTAAAAATAAACCATGAAATTATGTAGCTGGTCAGATTACCCTCGCGTCTCAGCTCATTTCTCTTCCTTTATCCCCCTCCCCACTTGTTTTCTGAGCACCTGTTGAATGGTGACTTCACCTCTACACCTTGAGATTCAGACATTTTACAAAAACGGCTTTTTAACCGAAAGCCAGCTGTTTCTTATCTCTTCTACAGGGGGAAACAAGCATCAGGACAGTGCTGGAGAAAAGTTAACTCAGGGGCATCCATTATTCTCCAATAACTTTCACACACACCCAGCTGTACAACAAATCTGTCTGTATATAGAAAAGCATGGATCAAGGGCTAATGTGAAATTAAAACTTGGAAATGGAATACTAGTATTTTAACAATGCATCTAATTAGGTCGTTGGAAATGAATGAAATCATTGTATTAGGATTTTAAGTGTCTTTAAAAATAATGATTGGATTCCGCTTTTCCCCAATCAACAACACAATCCTTAAAAAAAAAAGATCTTAAGTGTATGATATAATTACACAGAATTGGTAATACTAACTAAATTAGTTAATCCTTAAACGTATAAAATGATTTGCTGCGGTTGCTTTTAAAATGCTCATTGTAGTGAGATGCTCATTGCCTTTTGTGAAAGAAGTCTTTTTTTTTTAATAAAAAAGCAGCATGATTACAATAACTATTTGTATTGTTATGATAATATTAAACAGGATATGTGAAGAGATTCTTACATTAATATGGTGAAGATGCAGCTTTTAAAATAATTTTATATTGTTTTCTTCTTTTGATTTGGATACAAGTGCCAACCTGCCTCCCAACTGCTACGATATTTCCTAAGGGTGAATTATAAATTAATCTAATGTTGATGTTTAAATAAAACATGTCTACTACCATGTGGTTTTCCTATATGTTATCATACTGAAGGAATCAGGCACATTAACAGCGGCTTAAATACTAACTTAAAAGCAGGTTAGATTTAAGGATGTTGTTCTACAAACAGAATAAATTCTAATCACAGCATCCTAGAATGGCTCCTAAAATGAAATAAGAAATGACTTTTGCTGATTTTACACTCTCCAGTTTTATGAACCATTTTTCATTGCTCTGGATCCAGTTTTGGGGTGGGGGAGGTTGCAAATGAGGGGACAATTTAGATCTGAGAATTCTACTAAAATGACTCCTCGTGTATTCCACAAATTTCATTTTCTGTCATACTCAAAATTGCAATTTGACACTCTGGAAGGGCTTTGAAGAGAGGCTGTTACAGTCTTCAGTTATCTGAAATGCTATTTGCCCCCTATAAATGTCAAATTATTAGAATCTTCTTCAAAAATTAAACTTGATGCACCCTCAACTTCTGAGTTAGGTAGACAGCAGCCAAAATATTGGCCCTTTTGAGAAGATGCTTCTGTATGTTACTATATAATGTATTGCCATGGTTTTTACAGTAGATACCAGGTAAAAAAAAATATTTTCAGTTATCCAGACTATCTATTCTCAAAATAACTTTCTTTAGGCATACTTTTCAATAGAAGTCATAGTGGTATCATGTACATCATTATGCAGATGACATAAATTATGTAGTTTGTGTCAGTCATATGATCAGGTGAGGGATGTATAATATGCAACTTATAACAGGGCTGTCAAACTTGCGGCTTGCGGGCTGGATGCATCATGCGCTGGCCACGCCTACACCCAGTTCAGTGAAGTGGGAAAAAGTCCCGATACATAACGCGAAGCCACCGTGACGATGCAAGTTTCACATCCCTGACTTATATTCCTGTGTCCGATACAGAGATGGGGCCAGGGCCACCTGGGAGTTGTGTGCTGACTCCGGAGTCTCCAGAATCTGACAGCAGTGAGGCAGAGGAACAAGGGGGAGCCTGTTTCAGTGCACCCGTGTGCGGAGCTGCCAGAAGGCAAGAATAGTTAAGACAAAAGGGGAGACTCCGGAATAGGGCTTGGAGGTGATTAGTCCTCCCATAAGATATAAAGGTACTTAGTCCTCCCATAAGATATAGAGGAGGAGCAAAGGTACAGGAACCTTTGCAGGAAGCAACTTTGTTTGCTCTGTTCGGATTAAACCTTGAAGCTCTGTGTGGACATTGTAATCCGTTTGGTTTTTTACAGTTAATTTGGCACTTTAGTTGTTGGCAGCAATTCAAAGGAGATAAAGGTGGGTGCTTATCTCGGGACACTGTTTGGGATTCATTACAGGCTGGGAATGAACATAATTTCCAGCCATTGAAATAAAAAGAGGGTTGTTTGGACTAAGTGTGTGATTAATTACGGTCTCAGGAAGCCTTGGTCAGAACACCTCTATGGCCAAAAGTATGTACAATGGATTGCATGCATGGCACACATCAGAGTCACTAAGGGACTGGATGGCAATGCAATTAGTGAGTAGAGATTGGACAGCTGGTATACCAATTCAGGTAAAAGGAGAGCTAAGAGATCATTTATAGACCTGGCTACTCAGAGATAGTCTCCAAATAATTAGAGGGGAAGCTATCAGAACTACCCTATTCCATTTTATGTTTGGGGTGGAAAAAAAGATTAAAGGCACAGTCCTGGAAGCTCACCAGCTAGCTATAAACTAAATGTTTCTGGGAACTAGTTAGCTGCTTTCTTTCAGAGAAGCTTGTCATTGGAACAAGGACTGTTACAGGAATGAGCCTGTGGCTAGTAATTAATCCTGCAATCTTTTGAATGGTAGTGAAAGTAAATAGGAGTTAAAGGCTGTGAACAAAAAAATAAGCCATAATTTAATACTCTCACCGAAATCCCAGAAATGATTCTATTACAGAGGTTAAAGAATGCTTGGCTTAGAACTGCAGTATTATCATTTATGCTTACTGTATTAAGATAAAAGGGAAGGAACTCCTCCCATCCGCTTACTCATCTGTCTCCCTGCCCAAAGAAATGGAAAAGAAGAAAGAAGGAAAGATGAGATGAAAATTATCTTTTGGAGAAAAAAAAAAGAGACTTCCTTTCACTTGAATGAAGTATTAGGAAAACGTAACTGTCAATATAGAAAACATATTTTTACCATTTGATTAGCAAATAAATAAATAACCCTGCTTTCCCAAACAGCTTGTATAAAGAATAGATTTAATGCAATTAAACAGAAAAACAGAAGAAGGAGTTTAAAAATGTTATCAACACCCAGAATTGGGTTAAAGTTGGGAATAAAATTATTGAAAATTAAATATGAAACCCAGGATTGCACAAGAAAAAGAGGGAAACATTCCAATGAATTACTTCCTTCCTGAACTTTGTACCCAGAAAAAAAATTCCTCTCCATACGTTTCTTTTGGGGAGCGACCAAATATTGTGAATTATGGGTTATGGTATTGTGGTGAGATAGGGCATTTTGGGGGGAAAAAAAGCTTTTTAAAAAATAAATAAAAATCATCTTCATTGTTCTGAAAAGGTTTATGAGGACTGATCAATCAGGAAGAGAGAAGATCCTGAATCCTAGGAGAAACACCTGAAGGAGCGGAATATGTTTAATTTGAAAAAAAAAGAAAAGTGAGGGAAACACGAACAAAGGTCTATAAAAGTCTAAAAACATTGCCATGTGCAACTGGGATAGGTCTTATCTTTTTCCAAAAGGGAGATTGGGACAAAGACTAACAGATTAAATGAAAATAAACCGGATGTGAAAAAATTTCCTGCTGGTAAGAAATATTAAGGGAGCAGGAAAGAAGACAATATACCTGAAAAATTGTGGCCTATCTATCAGGGATCGGTTGTGGAAAAGTGTACCAAGCAAAGGACTGGACTCACTGATGTGAAAGATCTCTTTTGGCCATTCAAAGTTTCTAATTCGAAAGCGAAGATAGATTAAGAGAGTGGGGTTGGGTGTAATAGAAAAAAAAATGGGGCGGGGGGGCGCTTTACAAATCTTTGCATTCTATTCTCACTGGGTACAATTTTGGGAGGTTGAGTCAGAGGCATCCTTCTTTTTATGCTCTTTAATGCAAGGCTGTCAAACTCCCGGCCCGTGGGCCCGATGCGTCGCGTGCTGGCCACGCCCATGCCCGATTTAGTGATGGGGACAAAAAGTCCGGAGACGTCATGTGACGCCGCCGTGACGATGCAAGTTTGACACCCCCGCTTTAATGTATTTTTCTTCCTGTTGTTGTTATTGTTGTTGTCCTTGTTGCTGAATAATAAAATAGAGCATATTGGCTTTGTCGGCCTTGTGTTGATTATTTGACCAAAAAAATATATATCTTTCTGTAAGCTTATAATCTAGGCAAAAAAATAAATAAAATCAAGGCACTTTTGATATATTTCTCCTCCCCTAACCAAGAGGTCCACAGCTGACAAAGGAAGAAGGTGTACAGTGGGCACAGAAACTCCGCCAGGCCGCTCTGAACATGCTTCCGGTCCATACCTCCCACTGATACTTTATTTACTGCAGCTGGCCAACATTTTATTGCCTGTTTCATGTATTAAAATTCAAAATGTGGAAAACATTACCAGTGTCCTGCTTGATTCCACCTCCCCCCCACCATTCAACTTCCTTTTCAGCATGGAATATATCAAATGGTCAAAGGCTAACTTAAGACTGACTCTACTCAAAAACTATTTCCTTTGTTCTCGTGTTTTTAACTTCGAAATTCAGACCAGTTTTCCACAAAGAAAAAAAAAAAATAGCAGCAGCCCTGATGCTTTCTCACAAGTTACAGTTTCAGACAGGGAGGAACACTGCTGGTGAATGACCAAGAACCTCAGCTTTTTTCCCCTCTGAAAGAAAGAGTGACATTTGCAAAGCAATTTGGGTGACGGGTTTTCTATTTGGGGGGGAGGCCGAGGTGGGGGTAGGATTTCAGACATCTTCTTTTGGTTCTGATGCTTCCATGTTAAGTGTTCAATTGTTTTAGGCTCCTTTAAATGCTTTATGAATTTTATATCAGCAGGAGAGATCCTCAACAGCAATAGAGCTTCATGCTTTATTTGTGGTGTAATCAACATTCAATAATCAAAGCAAACCAAAGCTACAAATAAGTTTCAAATGATGGTTCTGTTTTTGGAGGAAGTCAAACTCATTGGCCAGGTATTTCCATGAATGCTATATATGCACAGCAGACTTTTCTAGGGTTCTCTTCTCCGCCCCAATCTTTCTTCAGCTACATCTGGCGTATAAGTACATAAGAGGGAAGTATATATTTATGGAACAACTCTCTCTGAAGTGATGCCCTGGGTGCATGTTGCATCAGTTTAACATATGCAAAACAAAGAAAAGCAAAAAAAAAAAAAAAGAATACCAAAGGGAGGGAAGGAGAAAGAGAGAGGGGGGAACCTTCTCCTTTTCTCTCTTGATTGAGAGCAGATATACAGGAATAGTTGCAAGTCACAGATCTGGCTTTTAATAGAGCCAGATTTCTACATTAAAGGCAGTATTATTTGAATGTGATATGGTATATGTGGCAGAATTTCCCCATTGCTTCCAGTTCTGTATATCCAAGAGCACTGAATACATCTCTTGATAGATGACAGCAAAGGTAGCGTACATTGCAATCCAAACATTGGAGAACGTTCAGCCCACGCTACAAAGGAACAGTCTGTATCCAATAGATCAGGGGTGTCAAACTCAAGGCCCGCGGGCCAGATGCGCTCCACATAGTGCTTAGATCTGGCCCACGGGATCGCCCTGGAAATAAGCAAAGGATCGGCCCGCGGTGCCTCTGCCAGCAAAAATGGAACTCGGGAGGGCTGTGTGTGGCCCTCACGAGCTCCATTTTCCCTGGCAGAGAGCTGCAGGAGGCCGTCACAGCTGAAAACAGAGACTGAGAGGGCCACGTACAGTCCTTGTGGGCTCCGTTTTCACTGGCAGAGGGCTGCAGGATGTCGAACTGACCATGTCCACCCCGACCACACTCACTCAGCCCCCCTCCAAGGTCAAACACAATCCTGATGCGGCCCTCAATGAAATCGAGTTTGACACCCCTGCAATAGATGATTCAATGCATGGTCCCATTTTTGGTAGGGAAGAGATTAAAATAGGTATCTTTCTCAATGATGAACTAGAAGCAATCAATTTTCTTTTTTGCTGTTTATAAGCATCAATGGTCCAATTTTATCTTTTAATAAGGTATGGCTGGGGGAGAGGTTAATTTTCAGAGGTGATCTCTGCAGAGTTCCTTTATGGAAATGGTCCTTTTTTCTCATTTTTAATAACAAAACTATGCAGTTAATAAATACCCCCAAATTTCATGTTTTTCATCTTGATATGATTTAGGAGACTGAATACATCACCAAATCTGACTTGGAACTATTAAAGCTGGACAATCTGTGAAGCCTTCAGACTATGAAGATTAAGCTCATGTTGGAATGACAAGTACGGAAGGCCAAGTGCATTATTTACTTGTCCTGTTGTTTCCAAATATAGTTTCTTGATGTTTCCAGCATTTCTCTTAGCTCAGAGTTTCCCAACCTTCCGGCAACGGGTGGGTGGGGAGAAAGGATTGTTTGTGTGACTGCTCACTCAAGTGAAGATGTGCACGAGTGCTTGCCCGCCACTTCTGCAGCCTGGGGGTTGGGGATCCCTGCCTTAGCTGACTAAACCCATAGAGAGTATTCCATTGCTATATATCAGGGTATCAATTTCTGGTGAGACTGATACCTCAAACGGATGCCTTTTGCAGGGTCTTCAGCATTCTTTCCCATTTTTTGATAATACTTGTTCAGAATTCCCCAGCCTACATATGCAGTGAAACTGAACAGGTGCAAACTGTCTGTGACTAAAGAGACATTTAGATAACAATAAGAATGCACACTGCTCTATTACATGTTTTATATTCTCTCAGAGCTGTAGTTTTCTACAACACTGCTTATAAGAGATTTGTTATTTATCCCAGAAAAACAAAAAAGGGAAATGAATCTAACAAGCTACCCAGAGAATGCCCACTGAATCAGATAACTGATTGGAATGATCAGCAAGACAGAATGTTTAATATATATATATACAAAAAGCTAAAATGGACTAAAAGTGGCCAAATTTAGATTAAAAACATATATTCTAGAAATCTGTAATGACTGTGAGCGATTAAATACAACTTCAGACAGGTGCCATTATGAAGCATATCAATATAATTCATCCTGGTTTTTTTTTTTTAGGATTCTACAATTTCTCTTTCTAGATTATTCTTTCCTTACTAAAGCACTTAGTGATACTATAGACCATGGGGGTGTCAAATTTGCCGCATCACGTTGCCGTCACACGAAGTTTTTCCCATTCGCGGAATGGATGCATCTAACCCGCAGGCTGCCAGTTTGACACTCCTGCTATGGACTTTGTTACCTGCCATTTTTTGTTTTTTCTTCTATCAAATGAAACAGTTTTTGCTTCTACAGTTCCAAATTATAAACACCCAAGTAACTGTTTTCACAGCTTGTCCAGTTGAACTTGTCAATGCTATTTTGATCTTTGCGCTAAATCTACAACCCATCAGGTCCGGCAGAAAAGGTATATTCTGGGTTCCATCTGACAGGACCCAGATTACCTGACTTTTCTACAGTGGCTCCCACCCTCCATCATACCTCCTTGCTCCCAAGGTGATGTTAGCCTGCGTGCCTGTTAGTCTTCAGTAAGGTCTTGTATATGCGGTTCTTGCAGCAACTTTGGGAGCTGATAGGGAACCTGTGCAATTGTCATATAGGCAATCCTCGATGTATAACCACAATTGAGCCCAAAATTTCCATTTCTAAGCAAGACAATTGTTAAGTGGGTTTTGCCCCATTTTATGACCTGATCACAATTGTTAAGTGAATTAATGACTTTGTTAAGAAGCTGTTAAGTGAATCTGGCTTCCCCATTGACTTTGCTTGTCAGATGGTCACAGAAGACGATCACATGACCTCAGGACGCTGAAACTGTCAGAAATACATGCCAACTGCCAAGCATCCAAATTTTAATCACAAGTCCGTGGGGATACTGCAACAATTGTAAATGTCACAAATGGTCATAAGTCCCTTTTTTCAACTAATCACAATAGGGAGGGGCATATCAAGTTGACAGATAGGAAAAAGGGGGCGAGATATATTCATAGCAACCTATCAGGGTTGTTGAGAATGACCATTCAAGCACATGATAGTTTTTGATAGATGTCTAATTGTTGGTTTCATATTGGAATCATAAATAAATTAACCAGTTGATTATATTCAGCATTTTGTTGAGCATTAGAAAGGCATCCATACTGAAACCTCCCCTCATTTCTTATTTTTTATATGTGTTAGAACTTTAAATTTCCAGAATTCCTCCTCAGCATGACCATGAAGAGGAAGCTGATTTATACATGTAGTACAGATACATGGATTATATCAAATTACCTATTTTAAAGATTATCTATCCTGTCCTGCTCATAACACTGTTTACAAAAATGCATGTTAACTGAATTCAAATACAGCATGCTAGTTTGAAAAGTGAAAAGGTAAAAATAAATAATCAACGTTATATAGCTTGCTATTCCAACTCAAACAATTGATGCACATGCCAGTTTTGTACCCTACCGTTTCAATCCAATTATTCTAAATAAAGAAATTAAGATGGCATTAGGAGATTAAGTGAAGGTCGCAAGAATGGATAAGAGAGATTTTAGGTTTCTTAAGCATTCTGCTCTGTACTAATACAGTAGATTGGATGTTTAGATATTATCCCCAAGCCGCATAGAAACTGCTTTCTCTGAGCAACTCCCATATAACTGGGCCAGGTTTAAATGCTGAGGCATTTGGATACAGGGCAATGTGATCAATGAAATTGCTTGACAAAGAACAAAACATGAATGAAAAGCAATGGTAAGGAAGGGTAAGGAAGAACAAGGCCTTAGTCCTGCAGACCAGAACATCTCCAATTCAGACATTAGTTTAACATGTAGGAACAAAACCTGTTCCAGTTTGGTGCAAAGGGAACCAATGTTAACTGGTTCACAGAGGTACATGCGTGGTTGAGATTCATGTTTCCAAAATGCAGAAAATGTATGAGTTCAAAGGCAGTTGTTCCCCGGGAACCTACAGCAGTGAACATAACTTTATCTCCTCCAATTTTCCCCCACTGCCCTTGAGGTAGATTAGGCCAAGAAAGAGCAATGAGCCCACTGACCTTCCATGGCTGGGTGTAGACTTGAACCTGAATTTCAGAAGTTCTAATCCAACACCTTAACACTTTTTGCAGGCAACAAGCTCCTAGTCAATAACATATTGTAATGATGTGTGGAATGACTTTGGGAGGAGGGAGGAAGAGATGCTGCCTAGGGAACAATCATATAAAAGAAGGCCTAGCCTGAGGTTGCATTAAAGGGCAGTGAAAAATCTTCAAAAAGAAACCTCCCTATTTTCTCAGTCTGTAAAGGAGATGGTGAGAGATTTGTACTTTCAGACTAATGAGGTTCTGTAAATGGGGCCTCATAATAGATAAGACTTAGCTCATTTTATGGTGCTTCCTGTCTAGGCTGACTGGGAAGGCTGATTCCTGCTTTTACCCCTTCTCTTCTTGCTATCCAATGCCATATTTCCACCCCCCCGCATTTGCAGATTCCAGTTGGTAGGTTTAATTCTAGAAACATACCTAAGGATATTGTTTTGCATTTTTTCCCATCTTGTATTTGTGCCAGACATAGAAAGAAGCCAAATATATTTCAGCTAAAAATATTTCAGAGATAGATTTTAGGAAGGACTAATGCAACAGATTAGCAGCTTCTTGCTAAGCAGATTCTTTAAAAGCATGGGCTAAACGTATTCTAAGCATGATAAATTCTATAACTAAAAAAAGCAATACAAGAGAAATCAAGAGATGCATTTTAACATATACTGTGGAAGAGTAGTTATTACTTATGCAATAGAAATAATAAAGGTAGCTTAGTTTGTCATTAAGTACTACACTGACTTTCTACACTTTTGGCTATACAATTTGGGATGAACACCCTTTGAGAATGGTATGAGAGTAAGAGGAAAAATTGCTGACTACAGGAACCAGAAGAACTACTCAAGTGACTCTGAGGACACAGATAAACCTCCAAGCACTTCAACGACCCTCTAAAAGGATGCAAATGACCAGCTGTCTGCAAGGAATATAAATCCTTCCATTCCCCACTATCTTGTCAGAGCTGAAGAAGCTTCTTAGATGAGAAGCAAAACGTCTTCAAAGAAAAAACAAGAAAGTCCAATTGCCCCCTGAAAAAGCACCTTTGGAATAACCACGACCTGGATGACTGAGAATCTCTACAGACTTTTACACTGCCTTTCATTTCTGCAACACTAAATTGTACTGGAATTAAAAGCTTAGTTAAAAAAAAAAAAGTTTAAACATCGCAATCATGCATTATTTAACGTTATTTTTTTAAAGAAATCTGTAGTGTTGAATCTTTGTGGCTTACCATTAGTGAATGTCTATTGGCTGAAAGAAGGCCTGTCCCATATCCTGATCCGAGGCCTCCCATAGCTCCATTATGAGAAGGGCCTATTAAGCTATGGAGGTCGCTATGACTACCAGGCATGGCAGTTGAAGGTCCCACTGCATGGTTCCGGAGAACATGAATAGCATCGTCCAGTCTTTCCAAGCGGTCTTCGATTCGGCTTTGCTGATAGTTTATGACAAAAAATAAGAGAGCATCAGAAAACGTAACAGACTGTCTCCTGTTTGAGCAGAACTCACATAAATGGTGGATCATATATTTTGCACTGCTACTGCTGTGTGTCAGGCAGTTGAAACCGAAAAGGATTGCTTGTAGCTGAGCTGTTTCTGAATCTGTTTCACAAACAGATTTATTAAGGGTATGCTGCTTAATTTTTTCCCCTTTGCTCACCAAAATACTGTAAATAAAACAACTGACACCCAAAACTATCCTGCTAAGATACTATGAAAATTCTGTTTTCATTTACATGGGCAAAACAGTTCATGTTTGCTGCCCCAGGATCCTGAAATATTTTGTGTCAGAAATATCAAATTGCCATGACCTATTAAATTATTTCTGTATGCTAACTTCTTATCTAAGGCTTATTTACTTCTCACTGTTTTAACTGGAGCTATGAAAATTGATATGTGGAATTCTATGATCAAAAATAGCCTGCATTCGGACATATATTCCAATACTCAAAAAGAAGAATAAGAAAAAAAATACAGTATTTTATCCATTTACAGCACAAACATCTAAACAGGTTTCATAACACCAGAGCAATTTAAATAAGTTAAACAAGTACATTGCTGTCTGGGGAATTCTGTGAAGTCCACCCATCTTAAAAGTTCCTAAGATTGAGAAACACTGGTTACTGGTCTGTCTAAAAAACCTAATCGGGTTTTTAAAAGAAACAGTCCCTTGAAACCACCGATAATTTTCTGATTATTTAAAGTGCAAAGAATTATGGTGGGCATTGTTATTTTATTTTTTTAAGGCCGAGACTTAAGATGATATAAGGTAAAGCAATGTGTCTGGATATATTCTGCCAAAATTCTTCATTATACAATTCTCAAGAATGTTTCTGAAGTGGCTACTTCATTCTTACTGAAACCACATGGGAAAAAAGACTGGTGTCAACATCCTTATTTAATATATTATGCAATGCTCAGTGGAAAAACACTACTTAATTTCCACCTAATGGAAATGGTGATGTTCCTTTCTTATTCTGAATGTGGCTTCTATATTAGGACCATTGTACAACTGAAGCTCCAAACTTTCTCTTAGCTTCAGAAATGTTTTCTCATATGGCATTGGGGGCATTTGTGGAAATATATTCTTTGAGGAATACAAAAGGAAGACAATCCGAGGCACCTTTTGCCACGACACTAGCTGAGCAACTCTTTGAAGGCATTATTCACTTCATCTTGGCAAGCTTTGATTGTTTATCATTGTGACTACAAGACTCATAGACTTATGTGGAAGAGGCAATAACAAGCTAATACCATTAACCTAAGAAAGTAGGTGTTCTCTCTTCTTGTGGTAACATCATTCTGGAACCCAACATTCAAAGCAATTGTTTTAATTAAGTCCACAGGCTCTGAAAGGCGGTCTTGACAGTTTTGATGGGCATATATAGCTCAAGGACACCAATACGAGGTTATCTCTTGCCAGAAATATTACCATTGGCATTGGCTCTTATATTGATATTTTGGAAATATAACTGGGTAGCAGAATATAGTTTACATAGATTGATATAGCTTGATGAACTGATATAAGCTAAGATGCTCTCCAAAACAGCAGTACATCATCTTCTTTACAGTTATAAAAGATATTGAGAATGTTACAATGCATGCACATTACGCATATATGCAACACACTGAAACTGATGAATATTAAGAATAGCTTATTATGCTATTTTTTTCCATATACAGTTGAGGCTTGATCATCTTCCTGATTAAGCAAAGTGATCTGTTCATACTTCCATTTACTTATGGGAAAATGAGCCCTTTCCCCCACAAAAATACTATACTTACATTAGGCCACTCCATCATTTTGCTTTTTAAGCAAACTAAGTTTGATCTTCTTGTTTTTCTTCTACAAGTATAGATTCCAACCTTACACAGTTCATATTAGACAGCATGCCCTATTTCCATGTGTGGTATTTTACTACGTAATCATTGCTGAAGAGCTAAATATCTATGGAGCTTCTCAATCATCCAGGTCAACTATGACTGAGAATCTCCATAGAAATTTAGCATTGCTGATTAGCTTATGCAAGAGAGTATATAGAAATCTGTTGTGCTCTATGGGTGGATCTCCTATTTAGAAATGATCAGGAAAAGAGTGCACTAATTTGTGTTACGCTCCATTAGGAAAATGGATAGGAAAGACAAGAAGACTGCAATAAGATATTAACAGGTAGTTAATATTGAACAGGTAGTTCGCCATTGAAAAACATACCAAAGAATGTAAGGGACCTTCATAATTAGGAGATGATGATGCTTGCCCTCCATTTCTAGACCAAACAGCTGTTCCTGCTAATAGTAAAATGGGAGTTACAATTGGAACTATGCAAACAAAATGTCTTTCAAAGACACTGAATAATACCGTAGATATGTACATAACATTTCCCAACAGTCATATTAAACCACATCTCTTGTGCAAAATGTTGAAAACAAATATTTATTATGCAGCCCCACCCAGAAGCCACATCATGTCTCCAAACTGCATGCCAGCATATGAGATTTCATCTATTTTGTAGTTGTATATCAGAAAGCAAGTGGAAATTGATATATATTTAAAATAAATAAATAAAAGAATTGTAGCAAGATCCTGTTAGTTTAACCATAGCAGGAGGCATTATCGATAATTTTCATTTATTATTATCAGAGAAAAACTCTGTGGCAAGTTTGTTGATTGGTCTATTGGTCTGTAGCAATGCAGTTTTTACTTAAATGTTTACATTCAATGCATTCTAAAAATGTAAATTCTAAATTCTTGTAACTCTTTTGTTTTATTTAAGTCTTTTCAATCAACTACTGTGACATCATATTTATTGCTTTTTAAAAAAGAGCAAAATACAAGTGTCAATAGTATAATAAATTAGTTTTCTAAGAAAATCTCACTGAGTATTCTAGGATCAAGTGGATTTTTAAAAACTCTCTCCTTACAGAATGTGTTTATGAAGTACAATAATTTAGATACTGGAAAAGATATTTCTGTATATGGTACAATAATTCACTAATACTGAATAACTATGAAGACAGAAGACTGTTTCCTGGCTCATTTATGGCACAGTCTTTTTTCATGAAGTAAAATCACTGGGAGATACATCAGTCTTCTTTAATTTGGGGTCCTGTAGCCAATCAATAGGCACACATTATTGTTGTAACACATAATTCCTGGTTGAGCAAGTTTAATGCACATGAAAGCAAAATATTAACTTTTAAATCTAAATTAAGGGATTAATCATCCAGAGGTCCTTTTAGATCTTAGATGAAAGTTTACTCTGGGACAATAACAAAAATAGTATCATTTTGGAAATAGACAGAACGGTTCATATCAATCTCTGCTGTCAAGATATTACATTGTTGACATTAAGTATGTTTTATGGAATAATTGTTTAACTTAGATAGCCTTAGGATATTTTTCTTTTCTTCTCCATTTATTTATGATACACACACACACACAAAAGCATATACACACAATCATTCCCTCAGCCATATAAACTTTGCTGCATGGAATTGAAATACTTTCCAGACACAAGACAGACTTTTCTGTCTTGAACTTCAATTGGTATTCTTTTTACTGATAAGATAAAAACTGATAGTAACTCCTCTCTTCCTGCCTGTCTGAACTGCAGGAAGTAAGGCTGTGAACTTGCTAGATTGGAAAATGTAGTATACATGATGTTATGACTGTCTGCTAAATCTCTAAAGTCTTGCTTACTCATGAATTAAATATTCAATCTCTTTAACCTTGGCATTTATTCTCCAGTACCGTGTAGGAATGCTTTGTTTTTGCCATGAAATCACCCTTAGAACAAGTTGAACTATATTATAGGAAGAACATAATAATGGAAGAGGAGACCATATATTAGAAAGAGTCACACTTTCCTTTTAGCAATTCACATTTTCTCAAAAGGAAGAGCTTGGAAAGAGGAATACATTCAGACTTATATGCAGTATATTCAGAGTAAACCAGAGTAAAATTTCTGTGTCATGACAAACGGACAAATGTATTGATTAGTTTTAGATCCAACCCAATGTATTTTATATGTATCCAACCCAACGTATATTCTATTTCCTTAAATCTTTGGGGAAACGTAAGCCCAGTAATAGCAATAGCACTTTACAGCCCTTTCTAAGTGGTTTACAGAGTCAGCATATTGCTCCCAACAATTTTGGGTCTTTCTTTTACCCACTTCGAAAGGATGGAAGGCTGAGTCAACCCTGAACCTGGTGAGATCTGAAGTGCCAAATTGCAGTCAGCTGGCAATCAGCAGAAGTAGCCTGCAGTACTGCACTCTAACCACTGTGCCACCAAGGTTCATTATAATTAGTAATAAAGTAATAGTAATAGTTGCCTATTATTGTTGCAATAATTGTATATTGTTGCATTTGCAATAATTCTTAAATTCTTCTCTCTGCATGGGTTAATTAATTTATTGTGCAATATCTATGTCATTAATGCATGGTTTCAGAAAACAAAATAAATGGTGTACATAAGGGATGTTCAGAAACCAAGTTGAATATTCAAGAATCAAGGTTGTTTACTATGCAGCCTTGAGTTAAGGTAAAGCATACCTTAACATATTAGCCTGCTCCCTGGAACCAGCCTACACACTTGTACAGTAGGATAGAAGACTTTCTCAGCCTTTCATAGAGATCTTCATGCAATACTTTTATTTTACTATTAAGCCCTGAAATGTTAAAACAGGCGGCAGTCTGAAATTGTTTCCCAGAGAACTGAACTTTCTGATCATGCTCAAAAGCATTATTTTAAAGATTTTCTTGCTATTTCATTAACTAACTGTTTGGTAAAATATAATTTTAACCACAATACCTGAGAGAGAAGGGGGTGAACCAACAGGAGTTGAAGGATTTGATGAAAAGCTGTTGTTGGTATGATCTGGAGAGTAAATCTTTAAAAGATGATACAGAATTAATCTAAAGTCACTTGGAATGGATACAGACAGAGGATTGGCACTCTTCATTATAAATATACTTATACTTATAACTCATAAGATGAAAAGGATGCTATGAAGAACATGAAACCACTATGACAAAAACGCTATGAGGTAATAAGACAGTTGTGATGAAGGACAGCTTGTGGGAGGTTTTAGTTTATCCCTTAGATTAAATTATCATAGTAGGTTCTACAGTACTAAAATATGTATACTGTACATATAAATGGAGGGGGGAATCAGAAAATTACTTCAATTTAAGCTAAATATCTTAAATTATTATAGAAGTCAAGTTTTGTAAATAAAACATTGAAATATAGAATAGTGAAAAATACTTATTGAAGTAAACTCTACAAAATAGAAGATGGAAAAATTATCCCGACTGATGTGTACAACTGCATATACATGGCTGAGTAAGTATATTAGAGTTTTTAGTTAAGATTCTCAAGGGTTTATCTACTTAATACCCTGAATGGATAAAACTTCTGTGATCATTTGGGACCTGATTAGAAATCATAAACATCATTAGACTCTTATCTTGTCAAATTATCAAAGCAGACCATGCTGGGAATTCATATTGGCCACTATTTAAGCTGGGCTCATGAACTTTTCCTTAGGGTTCTGCAGAGGCAATTAAATTAATTAACCCCTTGATCATCTCTCAGTTAACCAATGCCTCCAGGCACCAGTTAAAGTAGATTTTGTACTGTATCCATTATTTGGGAGTTGTGCTAATTTTTGTCTTTGTAACATATGTTAGCTGGACATGGAAAACATCAATTCTCACGAGAACCCCATTGGAACCCCACTCTGCACAGAAAATACATTACAGTGAGAGTTCATTTAAAAGTCAACGTTAAGTTTTAATTTGTAGAAATGCACTGTGCTGTATATGTACTTAATGGATCCTTACCCAAATCAGAGATGGAAATAAATAGAATGGGTGGCAATTGGAAGTCAAGGCTGGCTTTTAAATAACTGCAGCAAAACAGATTGAGAGGCCCTTTGATCTTTTTATCCTGACTTCTGGGAGTCTGCTTTCCCATATGCAGTGCCTAAGCAGATAGTATATCATCCAAATTACTGAAAGATGTGAACTGGGGAATGATGATACGGTTTCGGATTACAGATTCATCACCTCACCAGGAAGTAGTAATTCTATGGAAAAGATTCATAAGCTTGGTCCCTGCCCGCATGGGTGGATTATATCTCCAAGGACCTATGCATAAAAAAGCAGGTTCCTTTAGGGAGCTGTTCAAAGGCCTTTAAGGCTAAAAAGGGAAATTCAAAATTCAAAATCCTATCCCACTGCAGTGAGACTTACCCCCTTTTACTAATGGGAGACTTGAAAGACACAGTTGAGGTAATTTGGCATTGAGATCGGGGGTGGGATCCAAATTGGTTTACCACCGGTTCGGTGGGCGTGGCTTGGTGGGTATGCTTTGTGCGCGCGCGCGCTTTGTATGTGCACAGAGGCATTCCTATTCAATTTCTCCTGCACTCTCCCTGTGTCTTCAACAGCTGACTTGCGGCAATCCGCTATGCCGTGCGATGCAGCTGAGCATCAAAAGCAGGAAATAAAGGTCAGTATGTAGCCGAGGCGGGCAGGTGGGCCCAGCAGCTGATCGTCAGAGCAAACTGGTTCACTCCCAGATGATCTTTGGAGCTACTGGTTCAGGCGAACCGGGCCGAACCGGTAGAATCCCACCCCTGATTGAGATAGGGATAATTTTTGAATACTGCCCACTCAGGCTCTAACGTAAATGTACAGCAAATTCATATTTAGGAGCTATTCAAATGATTCCATCTATCCAGATTAATTAGGGTCATGTCCCCAAAAACTTTACAACCCTATTTCTATGATGTAAAATAGGCATCTGAATCAGAAATTTTAACATCCTTACAGGATGTAAACTCTCAGCATTCTTTGGATGAAAATACATAGTCCTTGGATTATGACTAATCCCCTTAATGTTACAAATGACCCGAAAAAGAGGACTTATGACATGGATCTGAAGTTCTGATGGTACCTACTCTCCCAGTTGTGTGACTGCACTTGGGTGCTATGCATGTCTGTTTGCAGTGTTATGTGCCCTGTTTCATAGTGGCTTTGCAGAAAGCCAGCATTGTTTTTTTCACAAAAACATGCCATAACAGGTTTGCTTAATAACTGTGGGGTTTGCTAAATGAGTCATTTTATGACTGTTATGACCAAAATGGACATTACAGTCGTAACCTGAGGACTACCTCAAATTCAAATAGTTTTAAATATGGTTTAGGCTTCAAATGAGACCAGGAAACCACTACAGGGCAGGCTTGGCTACTGAATCATGTAACATAAACTTCTTACGATTTCCATGTGAATGGATAACGATAAAGCACTGCCTTCAATTAAGAATTTATCTCGAGTTATCTAGATTTTGCAGAGCGATGTGTCTTGACATGCTTTTATTCTCAATTATTTTAACTGGCCACGATAGATTTGTGCATATGTGGTTACTGATTCCAACCCAAGTTCATGCTATTCAAATCATCCAAAGCAAATACTTTCTTACAGATGCAAGTGCTTTTCCCAGCGCATCGCCTGTCTGTGAACTTCCTGCAGCTCCGCTTCCTCTGTTTGCTGAAAAACAAAACACAAATAAAACAAAACACAAAAAAAACACACACATGAAAACAAGAAAATGAATCTTTTTTTCCATACACTGCACCCATATCCATAATTCAGCTGCATTTTAATGGTGAGTTATACAAATCGTAATTTGCATTACTATTATTAATTATGGTGGATTTCATACATCTCAAACATACCTCTCATATTTCATGTTCAAAATGTTTTTGTTGCAATCTATTTCAATCTAGTCTTCTTTCTGTGGTGAGTGAGATACAGAGCAGTGGGTCTTTGTACAGTATGAACCTAGCATTTTACAAGAAGAGAACTGCAAGGCACCCTAGATGTTTTATTTTGCCATTCTCTTTTTGGCTAAAGAACAGAAGGCCTTATTCAACTGTTTTCAAACTGTCATCTATAGAGATGGGAGACTGAAATCAGCACAATTCCATGTTGTGTCCCCCTTAAAGTAAAGACCTAACTCATTGCCTCTATCCTACATTTAATCATGCTGAGGAAGCCAGATGTCTTATGTCAGTCCTTTGAGGCAGATAGCATCAGGAAGCAAAGGCCACAACAATTATTAGAATTTTATCATTAGAAGGCATAGTAACTGAGATTTACTCAACCTCCTCTTATACTAAAGGAGAAACTAAACACGGGAATCTTGAGGTTTTTCCCCTCACCCTCTCCTGCCTATCTGGGCTAAGTAGTGGTTTGGACAACATTTTTGAATCCCTTCTTCAAAACCATCTCCATGCCTGCTTAAAACTTGGAACAAAATTACTCCAAATAAGGCATTCTGAAAATCTGAAATCACCTCTCACTGGGAATATCTGACTTTATAGAGTTGCTATTGTGTGGAAAAATATGAGGGGGCGGGATACTGCCGTGAGCTCCAGTACAAAAGATGAGATATTATCTAATAAGTAAATAAATAGATTTCACAGTCCGCTTTTCAGAACCAAGAACAACACATGGAGTTACTTCTGAATAGTTCTTTTATTGTTGCTTGCCTACAAACAGAATCTTGCCCAAACTAAAGCAATTATCTGCCATAAGTATAGTCTGTGAATTGCTTGGGAGAATCTGACCTTGTTTTCTTCCTGTTCACCAGACTTTCAATAGGGAAGGGACCTTAAGAGGTCTAGTCCAACCCCTTGGTTAGGCAGGAAACCCTACACCACTTCTGACAAATGGTTATCCAATCTCTTCTTAAAAACTTCCAGTGTTGGAGCATTTACAACTTCTGGAGGCGAGTTGTTCCACTGATTAATTGTTCTAACTGTCAGGAAATTTCTCCTTGCTTCTCTCCTTGATTAGTTTCCACCCATTGCTTCTTGTCCTGCCCTCAGGTGCTGTGGAAAATAGCTTGACTCCCTCTTCTTTGTGGCAGCTCCAAGCCCTCTGGGGAAAAAGGCCATCTCTCCTGTGTTTCCAGACTACAATCAACTACACTGCTTCATGTAACTTGCAAAGGTAACAGATGGCTTTGCATAAGATAATTCAGAAACTATTTGAGTGATCCCATTGTGATCCACACATAATGCCAATGAAGTGGGGTCAAGAAAACTGCGCACATGAATTCATCAGGAATAGAGCTCCACTCAAAGCCTTTATCTTTATGAACTAATGGTGTGACCTCAAGCCTTGTGTTCTGTCCAACTCAAATAACATCATCAAACCCTTAGCATGAGGGAGCTAATAATTAATCCCATCCTTTTTAAATGTACCAAAAAGATATGTCTGTACCGGAATGTTAAATGCAACTATTTTCATAAGGGTGAAATTATAAAGGTGATATTACGATAATTATAATCCCCATGTTTCTAGCATAATGTCTAAATAATCATCTGCATTAATGGATTTGTTTGTGGATGCCCTTTTTATAATTGTATGAAATATTTTGTATATGCCAAGGTTACATTAAAAATTGTTCTATACAAGTTTCACTGGCAGGAATATAATTGTTCTGACCCAGCTCCCCAAACATGACAAATGTGATGTGAACTCAAAAGATTCCTTTATTAGGAATGCTGGCCATCCCAGCAAAAAGTTTCTCTCACAGACTAACAAGTCAGTCCAACTGGAAGATAAATAGTTGTCTGTCACACCTATTCATCTCCGCCCCCTGCCTTTTATCCCCACAGCTAGGGTGGAGCTTCGCTAGCAGAGGTGGCTCCTCCTTCCCCAGGACCGGCCCATAGATTTCCATGCTCTCCTCTCCTCTGCCTTCTGCACATCGATGCATCAGGCACTGGACCCAGCTGTTCCTCTTCTTCCTCATCAGCCACCTCCAGATCTGGGGGCTGTTGACTCTCCATCAGAGGGCTGAGGGATGGCCCAGGCTCCCTTCTCTCTCCCTGCCAGCTCCATTCCTTCTTCCTTCTCGGAGCTCCCAGATTGCCCTGATGCTGACCCTGACTCCCACACCACCACCTCCTCCTCCTCCTCCTCTCATTTGGCTGCTGGAGGGGCCGGAGGCCGACAGGCCACAACAATAATGGTTTTGCAATCTAGAGCCAGCTACACCAAACAAACAAAAAAAATTGAGGACTACTCTGAGTTAATAAATGCAACATCTAGCCTGTTCTCCAGTCTCTAACTTGAATGGGAGCAACGAGTACATTCAGGAAATAGAAAACTTCAGCCAATTTGATATTTTCCTCAGATAAGATGTACTGGCACAGCAGGATAAAATTCATGTCCCTCTTGTGCCATATGACAGTTTAGCACCCCACTGCACTGGAAGCTTACACTAGTAAAAAAATTAAGTGCAGTATTATGTGACTGTTCCCATAATGAAATCACAATAAAACCAAGGCTTCAAGGGAAGGCGCACATCATGTTCCCACTAAAAAAGCCACATACTGCTATGTATCTTGCAATTCAAAAATGTCATTTAAAGTGAGAGTAGAAAGTGGGATTAATACATGAATGAGGCAGATCTTCTGGACTAATCTTTAGCATATGCTACATTAAATCTTTGTTAGTAAGTGGCTGCTTAAAGGCTCTGAATCTTTGAAAACACACAGAAAATACTTTGCATAGATTGAAGCATCGCCTGAAGTTAATATCTTCCAGGGTTTTTTTTTTTTTTTAATGCCGTGTCGACTCCTAGCGATTGCCTGGACCCATCCCTGTATTTATCTTGGCAACATTTTGGGGAGTGGTTTGCCCTTGCCTTCTTCCTGGGGCTGAAAGAGATTGACTGGCCCCAGGTCATCCAGCCGGTTTCATGTCGAAGGTAGGACTAGAACTCAGAGTCTCCCAATTTCTAGCCTGGTGCCTTACCCACTAGACCCAAGTGCTTCTGTTTTAATATCCACCTAGACCCATGATGGCGAACCTATGGCATGCGTGCCGGAGGTGGCACGCAGAGCCCTCTCTGTGGGCATGTGAGCCGTTGCCCCAGCTCAGCTCCACCGTGCATGCACATGTGCCTCCTGCTAGCCAGCTGGTCTTCGGAGTTCTGCTGAGCATGTGTGGGGGGACGGGGTGCAATATGGTGGGGCGCATGCACAGGGATGCATGCGTATGTGGGGATGAACATGCATACGGGGAAGCGCATGCATGCGTGGGGGTGGGGCACATGCATGGGGCGCATGTGCGGGGGACGTGCGCATATTGCATTTTGGGGGAAGTGTGCACTTTGGGCACTCAGTGCTGTAAAAATTAGCCATCATGGACCTAGACAATTTCCTTTTGCTTGTCCTGCAATTTTCTCTTAGAATATCACCAGTTAACAATTATTTTCTCTTCAAGTTTCTGTCCTTTTCCAGATTGCAAGTTAACTTTGAGAGAGCAGCCAAGAATGAAATTTAATAATACAAGTTTACTTTTTTGGAGAGCAAAATCAGACCAGGCAAATAAAAGGGGCTGGATTATTCACAGATCAAACTCTTAACCCTGCACTCTTGTTGACTTGAGTTTCCAGTCAGTATAGCAAGAGCTCCAACCAAATATCCTTTTTAATCTGTGATTACACAAAAAGCAAAGTTTTCTTCTATGATATCTGATCAGCTCCACAAGCTCTTTCTCCAGAAAACAGACGAGGAGAAACTGCCGGGACTTGCCTTCTTCAATGTAGTAAGAACCCTACAACTCACCCATTATACTTTCTGTTCCGTTTGCCGGAGGTGTACAGGAAGAAGCACTGTAATGGGTTGTGGCACTGCGATGGAAAGTGGACATTGGAGGAAGACTGGAATTGATGTCTGCTGAGGAGTGTGATGGGTAGCTCTGTGGCACATAGCAGGAAAAGACAACATTTTAGTTAGCAGGTGATGGTTGTACAGAATTGCTGATTTTCTCGTTCATTCATTCATTCATTCATTCATTCACTCACTCACTCACTCATATTTATATAACTCACATATAAGTGACTCTGGGCAGTCTCAAAAAAATTAAAACTCCATAAAAACTATTTAAAAAACCCCATCCCACCTTCCTTAGCAGCAACAACACAGTCAAATCAGCCATTTGATTGGCTCCATCTCCATTCATGATCTTCAGACCTGCTCACGAAACCACGTTCAGAAAAGCAGCAGGCTGCAGGCTAACTGAACGTCAGGGGAGTCCTGTCCCATAAAGAAGGTTCACTGTATAATGGAACCACTATTTTTAGGAGATCTCTTATTGCCTATAAACAACCTTGATCACCCAGCTTGGATGGAAAGGTAGAATATAAAAAAAACAATTCAGTGACATCCCTCAGGGGGATTTTTGGGGGGTTTGAACCCTTGTTTCATCCTAAAATCTTTGATATGTAGCTGAGAGACCCACAGGCGTTAAGGTATAGCATGACCTGTTCCAGAACCCCAGCAGAACATAAGAACAGCGGATCAAAGAACAAAACTCCATTGTAAGGCTGTAAAAATTGTTCACATTTATGTGAGTAAAGGCCGTTTTAAAGATTGTCACGCAAGGAAGCATCTTCAAAGGAAAAAAAAAAAGAAAGCATCCTCAAGACAGGGTTCTGCTGCATAGAGTTAGCTTTGCTTGGCCTCCTCCTCATTTTGCAATTAGGATTTAAAGTCTCACACATGTGGGAAAAAAGATTTTATTTTTAAACCATGAAATGTACAGTGGTTTTTCTTTCTCTCTCTGTGTGTGCATGTTGTCCATGAAGAGACACCACATTTCTTCATTTATAATTCTGCTTTTGTCACATAGTTTTTCTTCAGAGGTGGTATTCAGCAGGTTCTGACCAGTTCTGGAGAACCGGTAGCAGAAATTTGAGTAGTTCGGAGAACCCACAAATCCTACCTCTGACTGGCCCCGCCCCCATCTATTCTCTGCCTCCCGAGTCCCAGCTGATTGGCTGGGTCGTCTTTTGTTGCCCTGCACAGGAGAATGGAGCTGGAAAGCAGGTTAATGGGGTGGGGAGGGAATGGGGATTTTACAGTATCTTTCCTCTGCCATGCCTACCACAGAACTGGTAGTAAAAAAAAAATCTGAATACCACCACTGGTTTTCTCTTAAGCAGTGAAATCCATGGCTCTTCTCTTCCAACAGAGATAAACATGAGTGTGTAAGAGAAAGTGGCTTAAATTGGTTAATAGTTTATCTTTTACATTTGGGCCACACACACACACAGATTGACACCTAGTGCTGATTAGTAGCCTTACCAAGCGGTCATGAGGATGAAGACTGCAATAGCTACTGGACTGTGGAATATGAGATGAATTGCCCAACATTCCTCCATATCCAGGAGGATTCATTCCACTGGATGAGTTCCACGGATCACTGCTGTGGTGGCCGTCTGCAAAATGTACAGAAGAAAATATGGCTTCTCTGAATACACAGTTTTCTCACTAACATTCCGAGGTTGTGTTTTTTTTTTTAGCAAATGTTAAAATTAGCATTCTAATAGGGCTTGACGAAGGCCTTATGTACTATCCAGTGTTGGATAGTAGCTGACAATAAAAGACAGCAAACACAAGTAGGGAAACTGTGTTGTCATCCTTTGTCACATGGGAGCCACACTAATCTTACGTAACTGCATGAGCATGATTTTTTTAAAAAAAGTTTTCTAAACAGGAGTGCAAATGACATTTCTGAAATTACCACTGATTAGTCAGAGATATTCTGTGCAATTTTGAAAACATTTGTGCTATTTTTATCAGAAACCTACACAGTTGTGACCTACATTGTTATTAATCCTTGCTCAATATGTTTCTTTAAAAGAGCATTTAAATAAGAGTCTAAATAGATTCTGGGGTTTTATTTTATCACACAAATATTTTGATTCCAAGACTTGACTTTTTGGCCAACTTCATATCCCAATGTCATATATAAAATATTTATGAATCAGAACAGAGATATGTATGATTTAGGAAGATGATCAGAAACTTTTCCTATAGACAGACATTTACCAACAAAAGCTAATTGGAAAAGATACATATTTAAACTTAAAAGAAATTTGTCCCCAGAATTTTGTCTTTTCTACCTTTCAGTTGATGAACCTTTATTTTTTGATCTCAGATACTTGGTTTAGGGGAAAAGTTGGGAGATAGCTAAAACGTCATTATGCTTTTAGGGTTATAGATCAAAATACAAGGATCAGCTAAACAGAACTCATTATTTTGCAATAAATTTTAGAGTAAAATACATTATGAGCTATTTTAAGATAAGGCGTAAACACATCTATTTTCTTCCTGACAATAAATTGGTGCCTAGTCTCACAGATTAACAAAACAATCTGGAGTGTGTTATTTGAGTTTTGATTATCCAGAAGATATCTAATGTACTACTTATCAGGTGATCCAAGAATATTAAGCAGTTATGTTTATCCACATGAAAAGTACAATAAAGTCAAACTTTCAATAGTATAAGCCACAAGGGTAAATTGTAAGGCTCTGGGGATGTTCCTGAATCTGCCTTCCAATATCCTTGAAGGAAATTAAATCAAGGAAGCATAAACACAGTTTGAAAGTTGGAAGTATGGTTGCATATCATATTTGTGGGTCAAATGTGAAGCTCTGTCTGGTTATTGGAATCTAATTGTTTCTGCCTTGCTGCAAATTTATTTGACAATAACCCAAAACTCTCTTTGAACTCAACTTTCAAGAAGACAGCAAATTGTTAACAACCATTGAGGAAGCTGAGCTATACAGAAAGTAATCTTTAGCTTAAGTTAGAAGGATCAATCCGTGTCTACTTTCTATCTTTAATAAATCTATGTCAATACACTCATCATAATGGGCAACATGAAACAATTTTCTCAAAGATTTTGATTGGATTGCTCATAAGGGGGTAACCGTCTAAAATAGGGGTGTCCAACTCGATTTCAATGAGGGCCACATCAGGGTTGTGTTTGACCTCAGGGGTCTGCGGTAGGTGTGACCAGCTTGATGTCACTCAGGGGCGCCTGTGGTGGTCTGAGTGCTCTGCCAGAGAAAATGGGCCTCTTGCAACCCTCTGCCAGTGAAAATGGAGCTCATGAGGAGCTCCTGCAGCCCTCTCTGAGCTCCATTTTTGCTGGCAGAGGCACCGAGGGCCTTTGCTATTTCCAGGACGGCCCCATGGGCCAGATCTAAGCTCCCTGTGGGCTGGATCTGGCCCCCAGGCCTTGAGTTTGACACCCTGATCTAAAATTTAAATAAGGAGCTGACCAACAATAAATGTAGCTGGGATATAACCGACTCCTCTCTAGCACAGAAAAAGGGTGCAATCTCTTTAAATTACAGGTAGTCCTCAGCTTATGACCACAATTGAGTCCAAAATTGATCTTGCTAAGTGAATCCTTTTGCTCCATTTTACAACTTTTCTTGCCATGGAATCATTGCAGTTGTTAAGTTAGTAACATGGTGGTTAAGACAGTGAACCAATGGCTTCCCCATTGACTTTGCTTGTCAGAAAGTCGCAAAAGGAGACCAGGTGACCCCGGGACACTGCAGCCGACATAAATATGAAGCAGTTGCCAAACACCTGAATTTTGATCACATGACCATGCGGATGCTACAACGGTCGTAAGTGTGAAAAACAGTCATAAATCACTTTTTTCAGTGCCATTTATAGCTCCAGAGAGTTATAAACACAGCACAAAAAATCATCGGTTGCTCTCTTTCTTCTTTGGAAGAGAATGCGAAGAGCAGACTCCTCTCTAGAACATTAAAAATCTCCACAGACCGTTCTCATCCTGGACATTCATATTTCGAACTGTTACCATCAGGGAGGCGTTTTCAGTATCTTTAAATGTGGACTAATAGATTGAGAAACAGTTTCTTTTCCAAGGTAATAATTGTCTTGAATCAAACAGTGCATTTGTGATTTAGTCCTATTATTATTATAATTATTTTAATTTTTAAATACTCTGTAGTGTGATTGTGATGTGGTGTTTGGGGCACTGTGCTGGAGTAGCTTTCAAATTTCATTGTATTCATGGAATGCAATGACAATAAAGGTATTCTTCTATTGTCGAGGACTACCTGTACTTTTGTCATTCTGTATAATGTAACTGGTATATGTTTGCCCATTGAAAGGCATCGCTTCCAAAATGTGTATGAAGGGTGATACTTTTAGCACGTTCTAATTTTTAAAACTAAAATTCACTTTCAAGTCCATGGTGTGTAAACTTGATCAGCACTAAAGAAACTGATCTCCCTTTTTTTTAAAAAAAAAGTGTGCAAGATGCTTTGCTGGTTTTGATTAAAGTTCTGGTAAGATTACTCATCCTATGAATGACCAGTGAGATACACCTTGGCCAGCTTACAAAGATGATGTGAAAGTGATGGCTTCCCATTGGTATGTGTTCTAATTACCTGGTATTCAGTAATATATCCTAATTCCACTCCCACCTTTTATTTTTATCATCGGAACAACAGAATACATCTTTGGTCAGACTAAGAAATAGTAACTTGCCCAAAGCCAGACACTGAGTTGGCTAATTAAATGAAAAACTGCATCGGGGTGTCAAACTTGTGTTGTCATGGCGTTGTCACGTAACGTATCATTCCCCCCCCCTTCGCTAAACCAGGTGTGGGCGTGGTCAGTGCATGACGCATCTGGACCATGGGCCACAAGTTTGACACTCCTGATCTACATGGTGGCTTGTCTATTAGATTGAAATACTCTAATCACTATACTGGCTATAACTGAATATATTTAGCTAACATGGCTAACAGTTACTGACAGACACATTAATTATAAATTTCCTTATCACCAAAGCCTTTTGTATATAGTGGGGTAATATATTTATCAATGTTCCACCTTTTGAGAAACTTCCAACATGGATATTCCTTGCACCACAGATTTCTGCAGAGGGAATACAGCCATTTGATTGGTCTGCTTTGGATATCTAATGGATTCATATGGTTTCCAGAGGATCCTTGAGGAACATCCTGTGGTCTTGGTTGGCCTAATTGAACCTTGAAATATAGAGGTGGCTGTGCCTTTTACTAAGATTGCTCATAAGAAGCCTCTCCTATTTTTCATCTAGGAGCGCCATCGTCCACTGAAAAGCTTTGGGAGTTGAAGCAGTACATGGGATGCCTAGAGTGGCAATTACATACAACAAGAGAAAATACAACTGAAGATATTTATAAATTCAACTTCAAACCTACTTGATGGCAGTAAGAGCAGTAAAATATCAATTTTCCATTATTATCAAGATATAGGCTGGGGACCATGAAGCAAATTTGGCCAATAGTCGAAGTTTAGTTTAGTTCAGGGGTCGCTAACCTTTTGGACCTCAGGGACCACCAAACTCATAATTTTAAATCCCACAGACCAGAGACCCTGGGAAAATCCCCCCAAAAAATCTGCAGGAAAATTCTCCACCCCATTTTCCCACTGATCGATCATTCTTTATTTGGGATCGCAGGATACCGTCTCCAGCTCTGTTCTCAGGGGGAGAGAGAAAGACTTTTGGCAAGGAAAGCAGCAGAAATCTTTTTTCCTCTCCCTCAAACTCCTCCAGAAATGAGTCTTTGTGAGACTTGTCATGTCAGTACAGCATCTTGGAGCAGGATGCCTTTCAGGGTCCCAAAGATTTGTTTCTGGCAGAGTTTGGGGGAGAGAAAGAAAGACTTTTGCTGCTTTCCTTGCGTGTAGCCAAAAGCAGAAGAAGCAGAAAGAAGCAGCCCGGTGGCCAGGCGAGGCACGTGGGGCTAGTGGGGAAAATTCCCGCCTTCGCCCTTTTCCCCCTCCCTTCACTACCTCATGTTGTTCGCAATGCAAGTGATGCCAGCCTTGTGTTCCCATGGTCCATGTGGGCTGCACAACTTTGTGTTCCTGCGCAGCCTAGATTAACTGCTTTGGGAGTGACGTTTCTCTGAGGACACCAAAATTTTCTCACAGACCACCAGTGGTGCCCAGTCCACTGGTTGGTGACCACTAGTTTAGTTTTACTTTACTGTCATTGCACCTTGTACAATGAAATTAAATACCATTTTCAGTGTACATTATGACTATGAAAATAAATACAAACACATATCCTTCACATTCTATACATTGAATTGAAAACCCCTGATATTGCATTAATATGCAGTAGAATTCAATAGAGTTACTGCCCTGGGATAGAAGCTGTTTTTCAGCCTATTTGTCCTTATTTTTATTATCCTGTACCGTCTGCCAGATGGTAATAGTTCAAAAAATGGGTGGATGAGATGGATCTCTGAGAATGTTTTGAACCTTCTTAAGGCAGCAGGAGCTATAAAGCTCTTCCAAAGAGGGGATAAGGCAACCAATGATCTGGGCAATGACATTAACCCTCTGGAGTGCTGTCCTATCTGCCACTGTGCAATTGGCAAACCATATAGAGGTGCAGTAAGTTAAAATACTCTCTATAGTACAACGGTCAAAGGTCACCAGCAGTTTTTCATTTAATTGTTATTTTCTGAGAAGTCTCAGGTAGTATAATCTCTGCTGAGCCCTTTTGACAAATGCTGCAATGTGGCCTGGTCCTCTTTTAGGGTAACACCCAGAAACTTAAAATTGGCCAGAAAAAAAATATACTTTGTTGAGACTGGAAAACCAAACTTGGGGAACAAGAAGCAATAGCACACTTTTCAGTTAGGATTTTGATACGGGAATGCAATTGCATTGGTTGCTATTGTTAATGCCTTATAATGATGTCTTGTCATGCTCCTACTGGATCTCTCATGTACCTTCAATACTATCGATCTCTGCTTCTTTCTGGGTTATCTGTGAGGGTTGGGAGCAAGGGAAACATGACACACTTCCACACCAGCTGGGCAGAATCAAGGAAACACAGATTTCAGCAAGTTCTGTTTATTGCTAGTTTGGTGGTATATAAAGAATGTCAAAAACTGCAAAGGAAGTTTTCCACCCTCCTTCATAGTGCTTTCATTAAGGTGGAGTCTTTTTGAAGTATCTGAAGTGCTTCTTCCTAACTTTCTGGCCACCTGGGCTGAATCCTTGTTTATATGATAAGCTGCTGTCTTTTGATTGTTTATGTCTACTCTCCCTTTTCTTATGAAAGCCTGCATTTTACTCCCAAGGAAAGTAGTCCCAGGAGGTAAAATGAGGATGACATGACATTGGTGCTGTTGTGGATTATGAACTATTCTTGTTTAAATTACATTTGGGGGGCTTTAATTCTCAATAATATTGATGCTTTAATTCTCAATACTATAATGCTACTCAGAGTCAGTCTCTGAAAACTCCAAGCAATGAAGAAATGTGGGAAGAAATAAGTGTAAACAAATCTCTATATTTTAACAAAAGGAAGCAGCAAAAGAAACACAACATTCAAAGAAGCTAGTACCCCAAAGGAAACACAAGGGGTTATCACAGGATAAGATCAGTAAATAAGTATTATACGAATAAGTCACACATAACTGTTTATTTAAACGTTTTATTTTTGTTTTTCCCCTAATCGTTTTGTTTTTAAAAAATATTATTTATCTCATCTCTGCTATTGGTAATTTTCCTGCTTGTGGTAACTTTTATTCATAAAGAAAAATTCTTTTTTTAAAAAACCATGGCATGAAGTCATACAGTTTATCGGTCCACTTCTGGACTTTCTTTTTCACTCTGTTGTATTTGTATGTCAAGCTAAGGATAGGAACTATCAACACATCTGGCTGACATGAATTCTAATTCATTAATTAAGTTGGTTCTGAACCTATTTCCTGACAAGTTAATTAGGTGACAATGATGGCTGTGAAAGGTGGCAAAAAAGTTATTCTCTGGAATGAAAAAAATTTTTTTTACAGAACATTCATAACATCAGTTATCTGCTAATAAAAGGGTCTGATATCTTTTCTACAGTGATGTAACAGAAAAGATAAGCAAGAAACTTTTGAGAAATTAAAATATCTACAAAAATATCCCAAGGGTGTCTTTTTTTCCAAGAGGCAACTGGACTTTCTGGTTTTTCTTGGAAGACATTTTGCTTCTCATCCAAGAAACTTCTTCAGCTCTGACTGAACTGAAGGATCCTTCCATTCCCCACCATCCAGTCAGAGCTGAAGAAGCTTCTTGGATGAGAAATGAAACGTCTTCAAAGAAAAACCAGAAAGTCCAGTTGAAAAAAAGCACCATTGGGAGAGCCATTACTTGGATGACTGAGAATTTTCATAGACATCTACAAAAATAGTTTTGCCTTACCTGATGTTCTATATATGGTTGAGCCAAAATTCTAATAATTTGGCTTCCTTGCTGTTTTTGTCCCCCCCCCCACCGTCTCATTATTCTATTGATTTCTATCTTGATTCATTGACTTTTTATTTTAGTACATTAGTTTTTGTATGTTGTGAAAAGCTGTGTAGGTATGTTTGCATAAACACGCAAAACACTGTTCATATATTACAGAATCAAACTCAGCCAATGAACAATACATAAATTGAATCAAAAAAGCTCAAAGGGAGAAAACGCTGGCAAATTCCCCCAATTATACATGAAGCTTAGTTATAACTGAGAAGATTTAAAATTCAGTCAATGAAGGAAAAATGATTCAAAGAAAAATGCAGTTATTTTTATTTTATTTATTTTCTTATTACATTTTTATGCCACCCCTCCTCTATAAGGTGGTGGTGTTCAGCAGGTTCTGACCAGTTCTGGAGAACCAGTAGCGGAAATTTTGAGTAGTTCGGAGAACTGGCAGATACCACCTCTGACTGGAGATTTTACAGTATCCTTCCCCTGCCACGCCCACAGAACCGGTAGTAAAAATTTTCTGAATCTCATCACTGTCTATAAGGATCTACAATTTAAAGGGAAAAAAAAACTGTACTGAATTTAAGAGCCAAGATGCCATTCCATAAGGAAGAGCAATGAGACTAGATGAGGCAAATTAAAATCCTTGCAAATTTCCCTGCCTGTTTTTTTCTAGTTGCGTTGGTTTGTAAAAGTGGGTTTGTGGTTTTCATGGAGCTCAAGCAATAATATTATTAATAAATACAGCTGTGGAATATAACGTTTTTAGTATCATTTTTTTCTCCATCAATGATTGGTTTACATGTAAAGTCTCATTTCTGAGATTATATTTAAGGTGAGTGAATGACTCCTCTCCACGTGTGACTGATTACACTGAGGTTTTTCCTGATCAATTTAATTGCTCTATCAATTGAATATTGTTACAAACCATTTGACCTACAATGCTAATATTATTAGATCATTCTTTGAACTGG
The DNA here is from genome assembly GCF_049901715.1 of Pseudonaja textilis. Classification (NCBI taxonomy): domain Eukaryota; kingdom Metazoa; phylum Chordata; class Lepidosauria; order Squamata; family Elapidae; genus Pseudonaja; species Pseudonaja textilis. The sequence goes on along the minus strand of NC_141991.1, from coordinate 243,296,404 downwards.
ATGCAAAGAACTGAACACGTTCATCCCATTAGCTGTTTTTATACAAAATATTTTTGTGTGTATCCAACACTAGGGCTTCAAGGTTGTGATTGAAACCATGCCAAAGGGCAGTAAGGCCCACTGAATATGATTAGACTTACAGCATGCATCAGATTGTTTTGCACATCTTGCTGAAAATATCTGTAATCAAGGATTTCCACTAGAGAAAATTAAACCTATCATTATTTCTTGAGCACTATTATGCGCCATTGGTGTTCAGAGTTCGGAATGCTGCATTTCAGATCTTACTCCTTAATTTCAAGTGGAAGGAAGAGGCATACAGATACATTTTTCTTCGTGTTTACCACTCTTCCCAATGAATAGCAATAGCACTTAAGACTTATCTACGCTTTACAGCCCTCTCTAAGCTGTTTACAGAGTCAACATATTGCCCTCCAAAATTTGGGTCCTCATTTTACCCACCTTGGAAGGATGGAAAGCTGAATCAATTTGAGCCTGGTGAGATTTGAACTGTCAAATTGCAGTCAGCAGAAGTAGCCTGCAGTACTGCATTCTAACCACCGCACCACCATGTTTCAGTGTTAAGATCTGGGTAAGGGACAGCTCCATTTTGACCCAGGAGCCCAGCAATTTATGTTTACATCAAATCATGAGCACATTTGCCATGTAGGAGTCTGTGTGTCTGAATTCAAAGTACTATTATTTCACTATATACTATTATTTCACTCCCAAATATGTTCGCTTCCATAAACATTTGGAAGAGCAACAAAGTCAGCAACGTTGCATATTGTGAATTCGTATTTGGCAGCAAAACCGACTGTACAAAATGTTTATTAAAAGATCCCTTTCAATCTGCAATATGTCTTGTGGCCTTGATCGTCCTTTATCTGTCTGGCATGCTACTATGTTAACCTCTTCGCTTTGAAAGAGAAATCAAGATTGCCTGGAATTGTCCATCTGGCAGGAAACTCTGTAAACAAAGAACTGAGCTCAGGACTTCAGTGTCCTGTCCAATGACCCTTAAGGACACGCATCAGAAAATCCCTTCTTTGATAACATCCTACCTTGCATGAAGAAAGAACTAGGAAAAGTGCTGGCTGCTGGTTTTGAGGATGGATAGCCGGGCGAATCCCGATTGTAATCGGCAGTGCTTGCAGAAGGGGCATAAACCTATGGACAGAAAAAACAAGACCAAAAAATTAAATGCACTAATAGCTTTCCAAGAATTGGAATTTTTAAATTTGTTAAAACTGTACAGCACCACTATATGATTCTCTTTATTGGTGCATGACTGTATTTTAAAACCTACTTTAGCAAATATTGAATCTACCAGCGAAACTCTCCTCTTGTAACCTTCAATTGGATAAAACAGTGCATCGCAGGGAAACAATCTTTGCAAATGTTAACTCAAATGGATTATCTCATAAAAAACGAGCCCAAAATCTGGAACCCCTGACTACTGTGGGACTGAAATTTGGCAAACATATGGCCTTTTCCGTATCACTGCCAGTCATCCATGATCATGTGATCACCATTTCCAATGTGCCCTGCCAGATTCCCACAAGGAAAGTCAATGGGGAAGATGGCAGGAAGTCAGAAGTTTCCTCCACTCCCACTATTTTTTGCCTGCCTGTGGTCATTCTGTTTCTTTTTTAGGTCAGGAAATGTCTTTGAAACTATGACCCAACAGGTCACGGTTTGTCTAGTCGATGATAAAACGACTAAAATTTTCTCCATGAAAACCTCTCCTATTGAGGGATCACACACCTATGTCCCCTTTTCAATGAATTCAGATCCTGGGAGTATGCACTTAAAAGGCCCACTCTAAATCCAAATATATATTCACAAAACACATAAACTTATCCCTCAGGATGGTTTTTTTTTTGCCATCTAAGTAGCATTTTTGTGGTAAAAGTCTACTCAATGAGATATTAAAGGCTCATAATTTTACTGTGGAATGCCAGCTTCTTATTCAGTTATTTTTTTTAAAAAAAAAATCTTTTTGAAAAAAATAAGGATGGAATCATGACCCTCATAGAAAACACAAAACATATTTGTGACCCCTTAGGAACAATGGAACATACATCAGTTCTGAGATGAAAAGGCATACCATCAGCATACTACCAGAGAGCCATTAAGTTTTATGAACAATCTGTTTTAGATCCTCCTCCAGTTTTCTTCAACCACAAGGAAGTTTAGACATAGCTTGGGCCAAGTCACCTAGTGAAAATCTGTGGTTGACAATGGAACTGAATCCTCCAGAGTGTCTCCATTCTTAGTCTGATGCCTCAATTGTACCACACTGGCTCAATCCTGTTTATTTTTCTGTTACACATTTTCACCCCTCTGTATTATCCTTTACTGCCTCTGTTCTCCAATGTGAAAAAAGGCTGTGGAAGCACTTTCCTCAACATGCCTTCTCTTGGGACTTGAAGCTCTGGAAGCCAATGAAGCTGCTGACCTCAGGGAAATGATTTCACAGTGAAAGAGAAGACATACATTCTGAAGTTTGATATTATTGCATGCCCTAGCACATTGTTCAAGAATGAAATATGGTAGTTTGAAAAAATAAATAAAGTGCTTAGGTTAGGCTGCATCTATTCAACAGACAATTTCTTCCATCCCTGAAATGAAATCTATCTGGCCCTGGAAATCTGAATTTATCTGTACATCACACTGGAGTTAAAAACCCAAACACGATTATTATAACTAACTTGAATTTAGACTGTACTACAAATGAATGCAAATTTGAATTTAATCTGTACTATTTTAAAATGAAGAATGGAATCGCGCATGATTGAATAACTGGTATGCGAGGGAGAACAAAAAAACTAGATCAGAATGTTTCTTCTTGATTGTATTATTTTGAATAGACAAATATTATTATCCTATGGAAGATACACAATCATGCTGGTTCTTCTAGCCATATTAATAGCAGAATGCAAATGCAATTTACTGCCCAAATGCCTTATCACTGCAGAACTTTGTATCTGCTCATACTTCCTTATTTTCCAACCCACAAATTCATCACCACAGGGAGGAGGAATTCTGGCAGAAAATATGATTGAAACAAGCTGTAAGAAATAAAATAGGAGTCGACATGAGAGATACCTATGCAGTTAGTCCTCAACATACGATTGTGATGCCAGTTTTTATGACCTGCTTTTATGACCTGTGGTCATTAAGCAAATCCATTGCTCAGGAATGTTTTTGCTGAAGTATTGGTTTTCAGCGAAAATATCATTCACGCTCAACTGACCATGGGATGCTGCAAACAGCTGTAAAGGCAGACCAGTTGCTAAGTGCCCAAAATGCGGTCATGTGACTGTGGAGTGGGGAGCAAGCCACTAGATCTTCAAAACTGGGCCGTAAGTATCTTTGGTATGGGGGGGGGGATGTTGTAACCTCAGTTACTAAACAACCAGTTGTAAGTTGGGGACTATCTTTACACCAGACAGCATACATAACAAAACCATTTAGGCTGAAGCAGAATTTCTGAACTTGAAAAGGAAAAAAATATCGTTCTACAGTATCATATCTGCTGCCCCTGAAGGTCAATACTCTGTAAGGCATAGTGTATATCTGGAAGAATTGTAATATCATGAAGGTAATTTTTAAAAAGTCTCTAAACTGATCTATTATATGGAAGTAGAGTTCAAACATTAACGGAACAATGTAAGAAACCATCAAATCATTCCTTTGTTCCCAAGACTAGAAATGGAATTTCAAAAGCATGACTCAAAAGCACTGAAAGTTCTAAACATATCCCAGGATACTAAACCTGCTCTTTTTTTGAGAAGCTCAAAATAACTAGTAAAAATCCAGATCAGCCCAGGACCACCAAAGCAGTGTGCATACATTTGGGGGGTGAGGCACCTCTTTTTTAGTGCTCCGCATATTTGTGCGTACAGTAAACTTAGTAAATATGCCAAAACTTCATTTACTTAACATTTGTTTACTAATAAGCAGACATTTCCCCCCCCTAACAATTCTTTCCAGGGGTGAAAGCAAACTCTATTTAAAAACTTTGATTTCTTATAAGTGCCTGGGCACTTCAGAGTTCCTGGATAATTATTTTTTTAAAATTTGTTGACTATATATACAGCTATTTGTATATTTAATGTTTCTGTTTTTTTAAGATCTTCCAATTCCAGATGGTCAGGAAGACCAAAACATTCTTATTATCTTGATGAAAAGGGATACTTTCCTGCCTTCATTTTGAAACAAGCAAGGAAGGATATCACAAACTAGCCACAGTCTTATTGGGATATTGACATGCTACAGTAAAATGAATGGAAAAAATAATCACAAAGCCAGAAGGGGAAAGAAGAATACAAATATACATCTTACAAACAGGACAATAGTTCACTTCAGAGAATAAAAGCTGCAACCAAGGAGAGAGATCCTAAAGATAATGAATGATGACCATAATAAGGATACAATGCTTTAGTGTATACTCCTGCACAAATGTTCTCAGAATATTTTAATGCTTGGATAGAAAGCACTGTTTTAGTCCTGATCATAATTATTATACAGAAGTAAGTTAAAAGACTTTTTGGGGAAGTATTTGAAATAACTGCATTTTAAAGAAAGAGCAGATGCATAGAATCCAAAGGATGGGAGAGTGATAGATGGTGATGTCATCTTTAATGCTTTGTCCATTATGTTTTTGTTAATTATTTATTAAGCAATTTTATTATAGGCATAGCCCAAAGGACAATTCAACTCCTTTTTTAAAAAAAGAACCAGAAGTGTTGCTATCATAATTAACCACTTGCAGATATATCCACGTAGGCTAAGAGCAGTGTAACCGTGCAGTCCATCCCATTTCTATAATCCATTTTCTGGATTCAGTTTAATATCACATCAAACCAAAAGATAATTTTATCTGGATGGGAGGACCTGGCTCAACTGCGGGCCTGCATTTATTTAAGTTGTGGTTTGCAAACTAACCTAGGAGAAAATGTGAGTGAATTCACAGGGTTTGGCTAAAAGCATCCTCGAACATCAGGAGCACAAACAAAGGCAGTGCTTCTATGATAGACCTGGCTGGGCTGTTTTCTGGTCTTAGGCTGTGCCATCTGGAATGGGAAAGTTTGCTTTCTCATTCAATACACTCCACCGGAGAATAACAAAGAAAAGTCACATTTAGGTTAATGGCTCCTTTAGGGATTGATGTGGCAAGCAGTAGCAATCACTTCACATTCCAAATGAATGAGAGACTGGATAGCTGAACACTGTTTCTCAACATAAAATATCGTGCACGCGCACCCATGTGCACCTCCCCAACCTATTCAAACAATGAAGACTTTTTCCTCTAATTTCTTTGCTTTATGTTTGGGGATAGCCTGGATAAACACCCATATACACAATATGTTTCCCTGAGGATGGTCTCCAGTACAAGTCCGAAAGCTCAGGAGACTAAATCTGTTGACCGACCCAGAATGGATCCTGCAACATTATACTGGGACACCTGTACTTGACTTCATTCTCTCTCTCTCTCTCTCTCTCTCTCACACACACACACACACACACACACACACACAGAGTACACTTGTGTGTTCAGCAATGAAAAGCTCCTCTTGTAGATGTTTATCCTGGACTTGTGTTGGTCTTAAGTCTTCTTTGTAAGGTGCAACAGAGGACAAGAGGCGTTGAAGTCCAGCCTGAACAGAATCCAGTAAGAGGATTGTGGGAACTGCCTTCAGAGAGGTATGTTATGTAGAATGAAATGGAAAAAAAAATCTGGAATATCACATTTGTACTGGCAGAAAGTCTCTGTGTTTTCCATATTCTCATTTATAAAAGTTTCCTGAATATAGTAAAAGGTTGCACGAGGGAGAAGAATATGTGAATCTTTTCTCTACATACACATGGAGAATTTTTAATGAGGATTTTTGGAAATCAAAAAGAAGGACTGGACAAAAATATACCTGATTATTTTGCATAATGGGTAGAAGTTGTTCGAATGTGGTATCATGGGGATCTGAAATAACAAAAATTATTATAAATGTCTGTGTTCTAATAGTTAACTGCCCATAAGAGAACATTCAGTACTTCTGGGATATGAAGGAAATAACCTCAGTAAAAAAAATTCTCTCCAAATTCTTGGAAGTTTCTCATAATTGGGGTTTGCAACCTAGAAATGCAGATCTAAAAATATTCCATCCTTTCCTGGGAGCATCTGTCTATTATAAATAATATGGTCTATTTCAGGAAGAATAATTTTGGTCCTCAAAACCATTTTTACAAATGGCAAAATCTGCTATGCACCCCTTTCTATATGATAAAGCAAACTGACCTGATTATGTTACATTACTATTTCCTGACTATTAAGCAGAATAGCAGATTTAATATCATGAATTTATAGTTGTAGGTTTCAACTTATATATTTTCCTGATTTGGATGTGATTGGGATGTGTGCTTGGCTTGTACTTGCATGCAGGCGGACTCCTTTACAGGCAGTGCTCAAGATATGACTGTTCATTCAACAACCATTCAAAGTTATGACAGGGTACTGACAACTGGCCATCATATAGAACTCCCATGGTCATGTGATCGCAATTTGGATCCTTTGCAAATGGTTCACACTTACAACAGTTGTAACATCCTGCAGACAAGTGATCACTAATGCCAACCTTCCCTGCTGGCTTCCCATAAGTCAATTGGGAAACCAGCAGGGATGGTTGGGAGTCAATCCAATAAACTGCTCACACTGCTTTTTCTCCTGAGAAGCCCTATGACAGAATACAAGATTCCAGGGATCTTGTACTCCTCATAGCCCCCTCCCATCCATATCCACTCCATAGCATGTTGTTCATCTGTCCACAGAAGGACCTCACTAGCCCACTCATGTCCCGAGCACCCACTCATAGCCCTTGATAGACCACTGACGGCATTTCCATACACACACACACCCAGCACCAGTACATCCCCTAGCATTCCTTGCTTGGGACTTCTACTTCTTCCAATTTGAGGACTCACATGAGCCTGGGGCCTGGACTGCCAACACTAAGCGATACAGTCATATGATATTGTGCTTTACAACTGCATCATTTAGAACAGAAATTCTATTCCAATGGCTGTCATAAATCTAGGATCACCTACATGTATTTTAACAGGACCAAGTTATAGGATTATGTGTACTATGGATACAATTCCAATAGCACCACTAAATGTGATATGAAAAAAAAACTACATAGGTTTTCTTTTAACTTTGAAGCACCCATAAGGACTGTTCATTATACTGAGAGGAAAAAAACTGTCTAGCTGAAAGTTACTTCCTTGTAAATTAAGCCCAATGGTTTTTGCTTTTTCTTCAGAGCAATTTTGGACAACTCTGTCCTATCCTCTTTATGACATTTCTTCAAATACTTGAAGACAAGTTTTCCCTAAATTTTCTGTCCTCACAGTTAAACATAGCCAACACCTTCAACTACTCCTCAAAGGTTTTTCCTTCTAGACCACTTATTCTATATTTCATTTTTTCAATGAGATGCCCAGAAACGGATCCAATATTCTAGGAATGTTCTGCTCAATGCACAGTAGGGAGGAATATGTATTTGTCAAAAAGATAAATAGTCTATTCTGATTGATTCTTAGATGGGACTTTAAGGCTGACTACAGGTCATAAAATTCCAGACAAAGACAATAGCAATCCAAAATACTATTTTAATTATGCATAAAAACAAACGTTGAGGTCCCTTTGGGGGAGCTTTTACCTACCGTATAGCTGCTTTCATTGGAGTTATACCAATTAAAATGCTGAAGGACACTCTAGAAATGACCCTCAAAATTTTGTCTTCTGGTAGGACCACCCAAGGAAAATGAGGATAGCAAAGTGAGATGAGACAAGCAAGAAGTTCTGAGCACACTGGAATGCAACTATGCAGAGGATGAGGCAGTTGGTAGGCTTTCAGTGAGATAAAGAAATAGGTGTGTTGAAGATGTTGGTTAACTACCATTTTTCCATTTTAGGAGTACAGCAGATAGACCAAAAGAAAGCAACCTTGAATTGGAAGAAATTATTTTCTAAGGCAAACCAAAGAGATGGACTGTGATCTGACTAAGTTGAAATACTGTACATAAATAAGATGTATCTGACTTATATGTTGTGGAGCTACCTAGAGTTTTTCCAGACTTAGGCAACCTAAAAAATCATTCAAACAATCAACAAAAATAATTGATAGTGATCCATACATACTATATAGTCAAAGTAGCAGTGGAATACCACCAATGTCTTCTGCCATATACATTTTTAATGGTCCAAATGAAGCTTATAGGACTTACTCTTAGCATAATGACTATGATGGTCAAATTGACAGGTATTCAACCTTTTTATAGTAGGAGACATGGAAGTCAGGATGCTATGATTTTTATCCAACAATGTTAAGAGCATGGAGAGAAACTACTCTGGACTCATCTTGGCGTATTATTTGGCATATTGTATCATTGATTCCTGGGAAGAACATCTCTCCTATGTAATTTTAAAATCTGCTTAGATGGAGAGATCCTTGCTGCTGTTTGATCTGGGTAAAGAGATATGATACTTGAATTGTTCTTGAATTGTTCTTGAATCTTGATCCAGAAGATTCATAATTGTCATCTAAATAGTAATTGAAGCAGTAGGCCAGGCTCCAAGAATGCTGAACTTAAGACTTAAGAGGGAAGTGATCAGTAGATCTTAAATCTGAAAGAACTGTAGACTTTGCTATTGAGGCTTTCCTTGTCAAGGCTGAAGTTAAAAGGGGAAATAGGAAAATCTAGGAATTGCAGGAAATGGGGCCATTGGGGAAAATGGGAGTCATCTGTTCTTTATCATATAAAGGCAGAAGAAAAAAACTCAAAATTATTTGAACTATCTGCCCTCAGTGAATTAGCTCTTGAGGATAATCATCACTGTTTATTCTTACAGAAAGTAATGATGAAATAGGGAATATCATAATCCAAATACTGTATGATGACAGAGAATGGGGTCATCTAATATGTCCCACTGTATATCTCAAGTACACTAAATGCAGAGATACCTAATAAGAGTTCAAGATTTTCATGATAGCACAGATAAACTGGTCAAAATGTCCAATGAGGAATCAGTCAATGCATATAATGCAACGCAATCTAGTATCTTCAGACTCCTTTATGTTGATTTATTTTTCTTAAAGAAGATGGAGACACATAATTTGTATGCTTTATTCCTCTAGTCTGTTTTATTGATGGTCATCATGTTAGAGCCAATGGCATCACTTACAAGAAAGTCAATGAAGATTCAACTGCAAGAGAATCAGATACTAAGAACATATTTTTTAGGCATAAAGACTCAATTCAGATGAATTTTCAGTATTCAAGCCTAATAGACTGCAATACTTTGCTATAGCAGGACTGCTTGATTGATCGCTTAGAAAACTAGAGAGAACAATCCCCAGATTCTGTCATAATAGATTTAGTACTAAACAATGGTAAAACCTATGAGCGGGCAGTAAGAATTGTTTCTGTGGTCCCACTAAAACATGGTTTATTTCTAGAATGTTCTGAGGCATGTGGTCAACTCTGGGAAAAAATAGTCTTGTTCTTAGGTGTTACCATTACATCTGAATATGGACGTTGAGTATGTCACATTATTTTCTATCATCTTTAACATACTTTACACAGAGATTTTTTTTTAAACATCCCCTTTCATCACTTATTTACAAACAGAATGAGGTTTCTAAACAAATTATTTCAAATATTTACACCTTGGTACATTCCAGCTCTAATCTCTATTTCTACAGAAATTTTACTGCCTCACCACTTCCATATGCTAGCAACCATTTGAAACCATGCCTCAAAGAATTCACTTTGTAAATAGCAGGGCAACAAGAATGTGTTTTTGAATATTTTCAGATGAGCATAATGCAAATTTCAATTCAGCTATCAACTCAAAATATTCATTAATATGAGCAATCATACAGCACAATTAATGAATTCTTGATTACTGGTTGGTGGAAACATATTTGTCAGGTCACAGTAATTGCAAAATTAACAGCAAGTTTGGAAATTCGTTCAAAACAACACAAACTACAACGTCAAAAATGTACAAGAAAAAATGGCACTTAAATATAGAGTATATATATTTTTTTACTGTTTATATGTATGCACATACACTTCTGGGAAATATATTTACTGGTATCCACTTATGAAGTTGAAGTAAGTTTGTTAGGGCAATTATTACGGAAAGTCCACAAATTAAATTAAATTACAAAATTCAGATCTGAAGCAACTGTGGCGGTCCCACCTTGAGAAAAAAAAAGAAAACCTGAATAAATATAGGGTACCAAACTGTCAAAGCTATGGGACTATCAACTGCAGTTGCTAGTATTAAAACAAGAGATGATAAAATGTTTATGGACCCTTCAACTGCTCAGAATGTTACACAGAGGTCTGGATGCAATGAAGGGAAAAAGCAGATTTATCTTAATGGAAGTCACTGTTTACATTAAAAATATAAAGTTGGGGTATAAAACAGAATGATACACAAAAAGACTGTTGAGTATGAATGAAGTATTCATTCTGTATTTTCCGTAGCATCTGTTTGTGTGAATAATTGTTCAATAAGTATGTTATGTATTTTTAATCTTTTAAAAAATTAATTTAACTTAACTTTGTTTAGTTAATCTAAATGTGCAGATACTCATTTTACAACATTCGGAAAGCCACTAGGGAAAAGTTTTGTTTTGAAGAAAAGAATATACTATTTTAAAAAAATGTTGGAAGAAGTTAACCAGTTTGCAAGAAATCTGCTTGAACAAATGTTGAAAGGATTATCCTAAAGTGCTCCTAAGATTGGAATCAATTCTTCAGTAAGGATTGACTTCCTGGGAAAATTAGCTATCTATATTTTGCCAAAGTTAAAACTGAGGAAAGAACGGCAAAAGTTATTACTTATCAATTACCCCAGGACTGCTTAGTTAACTCATCTACACAGAAGCAAGCTTCACTGAAGTTAGTGGAAAAGGAGGAGGAGGAGGCGGGAGGAGGAGGAGAATAAGAAAAAGAAGAGGAGGAGGAGGAGGAGGAAGGAGGAGAAGGAGAAGAAGAAGGAGAAGAAGAAGAAGAAGAAGAAGAAGAAGAAGAAGAAGAAGAAGAAGAAGAAGAAGAAGAAGAAGAAGAAGAAGAAAATATTCAGTTAGAAAATAAAACACTAACACTTTATTAAGAGCACATTAGACTGTCTACCAATAGATTAATCAATCTGAGATACAAACAATAATATAAATTATGTCTTAAGACCTCATGACAAACAGGAAAATCTCTCCAATCTCATTCCTAAACATTTACATTTCGGGTATAAATCAATTTTGTAATGACACTGCCTCAGACAGAGCTGGTGTGCAATCTGGGGATGCTCCCAGACTCAGGGCTTCTACTCAAAGAGCAGATGGCACCTACAGCTAGGAAGACCTTTGCACACCTTCAGCTTGTGTGCCAGTTGTGTTGGACAGGGAGGCTCTACTCATTTCCCTCCTGTCCTTGTGACTTCTCATCTGGATTACTGTAATGCACTCTACATGGAGCTGTTCTTGGAGATTATTTGGATGCTTCAACTGACGCACAATGGAGCAGCATGGATAATAAATGGACTACAACTTGGGGTACTGCACTGGTTTCCAGATGTGCACCTGGATTCAATCAAGGTGCTGGTTAATCATAAGCTCTTCGTGGCTTTTGATTATGATATTTGAAGGATTTTCTCTGTTTTATTTCTACCCTTCCAATCTGGTCAGGCAGGATGGACGTATTTCAGTCCCATTGACCAAAGAATACCATTTGGTGAGCCTAGTAGATGTATCTTTTAGTCATAGTCCCACCTGATGGAACATTCTCCCTCTGGAAATAACCTTGAATCTGTTGACTGTAAAGCCTCAAAGCCCTGGTTTTGTGCCAGGTCCTGGGACCCCAACTGTGTTCAGGGACCTATTTCTTGGTTGAATTATTGATTTGGGTTTGATATTTCTTGGCTCCTTTTGCATTTTAATTTTTGCAATGCTGGTAATAGTGTTAGGTATCCATATAAATTGTATCCATATAAATTGAATATACTGTATAAACAAGCAATCACAATGTAAAAAAAGAGAATACGAAAGAATGAATACTAAGAGAGGGGCACTGAAAATACCAAAAGCATATAATCTAGGTCTGGATTTTAATTCTAAATATCAGAATAAACAGCTAGGTCCTTGTTTGATACTATAAAGCGGACTGGGCCACATTTTCTTCTCTCTCAGCTGCAGAAAATACTGAGAAAATATATTCTACAAATATACTTTATTCCAGAAGGTGCAATGGACGTGATAAAAGCAGAAGGAAGGAAGTGGAGCCAACATATACATACATACTTGCAAGCAGTGTAATACCCTCAAATCTTCCTACATGTGACATGCCTGTTATTTTTGATTCTAAAACCTTCCAAAACCACACCTGGAAAATTCAATAACCAACTCTCCCAAAACATGGCAAGATTTCCCTGCACATTTTCAGCAAGGAAAAAAAAAACCCACCCAAAACCAGTTAGAAAGCAAAAAATTAAGCAATGGTTCCACAACCCAACCCAAATCTCTCCAGAAAAATACCCACCAGCTCACTTTCACAACTCAGTGCTTCTTCATTCTACTCACTATAAACCTTTTTAAAGGCTGATAAAATTATATTTAAAAAGTCTGATCTTTATGCTATGCAATGCAATTGTCCATGTATAAAATACATGTACATTAAGATGATTTCCAAGCTTTTACATTTTTAAAAAAATTGCAGCATTCACTTGTGCTCCTGAACAAGCATGCAGAGATACAAAACATTTGCTCAGGCATCAAAGAGATGCGTGCCATGATAGCAAAACAGTAGTAAAAACAGCAAGAGATCAAAAAGCGAATTGGAGGTATGCAAATGTCCTAACTCAGGCAAATGTTGAATGCTTCTGATGTTTTCCCCAGATATTGATATTTTATGGAACTCATGCTTGGTAGCTTTTGAAGGAAACAGTGCTGGCTATTTAAGGAGACAGGGGCTTTTAGATAATGTGTAAACTCTCCAAAATGTTGTGGTTGAGACAAAATTCAATACATTAAAATGGAATCAATGAATGGAGCGAATGGAATTTCTTATTATCAAAAACAACTTTACAAGGAGTGGATATACATCAGGTTGGAAATTGGATTGAGACTTGGGCCATAGGCTGAAAACCTCTGGCCAAAGTAGATATTATTGATCTATCTTAACGCGTACTGCAAACTGGCTGCAAAGGAAGATTTGGATATTCTCCAAGGAACAGTGGTTTGAGATGGAGATATGATTCTTTATACGGATCTTAGCAGACCACATAAAACAGAATTTGCAAGCAAACTCTGGCCATCATCCAGAGATCTTAACTCTGATCTACTGTATTCAACAAGGAAGCAAAAGCCTGATAAGTCCTTTTAATTCTTGGCAAATGTTCTGAAAATTAAAAATCAAACCATACTAGTTAAACCCTCTTTCCCCTCTAATTGGCTGGCAATTCTGCAAGATATTACAAAGAAAAAAAGCAAGCCGTTGGCCATACATATACTGGAAATCATACTACCAGGTAGAAAAATAAAACAGGTAAAACAGGTAAAATATGACAGCAATTTTGAAATACATTTAAATAAATGTGTCATTAAGAAACCTAAAGATAAAAACAAAAACGTGGACAGCATAAAAGTTTAATTAATAAATAATACATTGCTATGTGCTCTCACTGGTCTAGGATTCCAGTCTGTAAACCACGTTCTTTTCTGTAGGCTGAGCTGGGAAACTTTTGACTTTTAGAGGTAGATGCTGAGTAGAGATTCTCTCTTGGCTAATATATAGGCAAATCTTAAAATAAAGATGTCATACGTTTGAAAAGCAAATGTAATGATTTTTAAGTCTGCTCGAAGAACAATGCTATTTATGCAACAACTCTTTTGTGATTTTTTTTTTTAAATATGGGATTCAACACAAATTAGAGATTGTATCACGTAACAGAGAATTTCAGAGAATGAGCAAGAATATCAACTGAAATAACAAGAAGCCACTGAGGGGGAAAAAAAAGAGGTATGAATGTTCACTGGAATCCCAAAGCTTTGCAAGAAAATCTCCAAACAAGAGAGATTTCGCCGATCCTAAAAAGAAGAGAGAAATTTAGAGGGGCTGCTTCATGCATCCACCTCTAAAAGTCAAAAGGTTCCCAGTTCAGTCTAGAGAAAAGAACATGTATTATAGACTGGAATCCTAGAAACAGTGAGAGCACATAGCAATGTATGATTTATTAATTAAACTTTTGTGCTGTCCATCCTATAAAGCAACCCTGGGCACCTTGTAGACTATTAATATGGGAGTTTTTTAAGTGATTAGGTGTCAGTTGGTTTTAAGATGTGTCCTTCTCTCCCATAGAGATTAGAATACCTTCTCTGAAATAGGGGTTTATTTCTCTGTCAATACATACACAAAAGAATTAACACTAGCTTGGTGAGAATATTGGCTCAAATCTTTGAAATAAAAGAAATATATAAATTTTTTTGCATGCATGCAATATACATGCAAATTACCCCAATATGAGACTACATTTTTTTCAAGAAATGTTGTCATTTTGCTACCTGTGTTGCTATTTATATCCCTTTGATAATTTTAACCCTTCTTGCCTTAATAAATCCCAGGGATCTCTCTAGATAGTCAAACACTTAATAAAATATATAATTAGCATTTTTGCAAACATTTTAATAAAATAATGCTTTATATTTCATCTTTTGTACAACAATGCCAATTCCTTCCTTTATTTTTTCAAACATATGGTACGAGGTGAATTAAAATTCTTGAGTGTAAACTGAATTTTGAGCTTACATGAAATCCATCCCCTTTTGGAGTGACATTTAAAGTTTAACATGTCTCTTGGAGAGTCTTTCATATTTTTCACATTAATTATTGTCCAATGTTAAGGTATCATAAGAGCTCAGAAAGTACAATGTGATATTAATTTTATATTTCCATTGAACTAAAAAGTATGTCATTCCTAAGAGTTCATTTTTGTCTGATGCCTTGAATGTTTATCATAAGCTGTGATTTATTTTCAGCAATCTTCCTCAACTAGGCATTCCAAGAGCTATCCAGATAATGCTGAACCTTTTGCTACACTAACTGTGAATTTTGCAATCCTAACATATCTGGAATTAGGGAGCAGTGACTTCATTCAGTATGAAGGAGGGTTCAAACCAAGTTTCAGGGAATGTAACCATAACCTTCTGCCCATGTGGGAAATTTCTAGTGAAATCAATAAGAAATACTTACAGAGGGATGCTGCCTATATTTTTCAGCTAAGTGGAATTCCTAGTTTTCTGCAGAAAAGTTTTAGGAAACAGATCAAATTGTAAGCAGCGATTTTATGTCTCTGGCTGCAGCAATACAAGCAAAAAAAAAAGAGGCTTAAAGCACAGCCATAATGTTATGGAATCAAAGCTGATCATCCATCAGCAATGTTCAAAAGGGTTTGTCTTCCCTATAGAATCCTTTGCTTTTATGTTAGTTTCTGGTCCTCCCTTGTATGCATCCCCTGCTGAGCATGAATAATCATAAGCATCCTCTAGTCTTAAAGAAACGACAGTATAGAAGGAGCCGCAGCACCAGCCTTCTAAAAGGAAGAAATGATATTATTGTGTTACCCTCCTACTTGGTCTTGAAAGCACTATTTTGATCTTGAAGGGATAAACTTCTCTAAACTGCAGTGAACAGTCAAGTCTGTATTTTTGCTATGTGTTAGGAGCAGATTCACCATTTTCTGGACTAATCCAAGGAAAGAAAGAAAGAAAGAAAGAAAGAAAGAAAGAAAGAGAGAAAGAAAAAGGAAAGAAAGAAAGAAAGAAAGAAAGAAAGAAAAAGAAAGAAAGAAAGGAGAAAGACAGAAAAGAAAGAAAGAAAAAGAGAAAAAGAAAGAAAAAGAGAAGAGAAAAGAGAGAGAGAATGAAGGAATGAAATGAAATGGAAAGAAAGAAAGAAAGAAAGAAAGAAAGAAAGATAGAGAGAAACAAAAAAGGAGAAAGAGAAAGAAGAGAAGAAGAAAAAGCAAAGAAAGAGAAAGAAAAAGAAAGAATGAAAGAGAAGAGAAAAAGAAAGAGAGAGAGAATGAAGGAATGAAATGGAAAGAAAGAAAGAAAGAAAGAAAGAAAGAAAGAAAGAAAGAAAGAAAGAAAGAAAGAAAGAAAGAAAGAAAGAACATATGCCTAATTTACCCCACATGTTGCTGGTGGTGATTTGGACTTAGGGGAAGAACGGAGGTATGCGGGGTGGGAGCTGCTTGAAGGGGAGGGAGGAAGATGATGAAAAGACCAGCACCACAAGTGAAGCACATTACCAGCCCAGAGTGGAAAGGGCCGGAAGGAAAACCCACCCACCTCACCCTGCGTTTATTCTATCAACCTGCAATTGCAGCAATCAAAGCCATATGTCGGCTCTTCCAGATCTTTCTCACAGGACAAACATGCTAAAGGCCTAGGGCCTGGCATTGCCATCAAATAGTAATTGATACCATATGAGCCACGGAACAGAAAAAGCACATACAAACTCCCCCTGCCCCACGAGAGGTATGAAATTGCAGGTCCCGCTGAGAGGCTGAGTGCACAGTGCACCATGGAAAACAAGTGTACATAGCTATAGTAACCACCTGCAAGTCAACAAGACCAAAAGGACTCCCTGGCGAAGAGGAAACCGTGGAGGTTTTAACGAGAGGTTAAAGATCACAGGAGGTTAATGAAAAGGGTTATTTGGCACCACAGAAAATGAAGGAAGGTGTAAGGATGAACACAAGGGTGGGGAGGCTTGCTGGGATGGTATGCACCCTGTTTTCTAATCACACTGTGTGTTTTGTTTCCTAAAAGGATTTTGTGCTAAGAAAGAAAAATGTATGCTTGTGTGCGGGAAAGACATATTTTTTCTCTAGTGAGACCGGTCTATCAGGGTAACCTGGTTTATCCAATTATGGGACGGAGCATACTGCTTCCATTTTTTAAAAAATTAATCTTTATTACACATTTTTCAAACATTTATACCACATTTCCATTTTTGACAGTGCATCAGAGTCAGCTTCTTTCCTACATACTTTCATTTTCCTTTTCAATTCCTGGTATATTTCTCTAATATTTGTACATTTATATTTACCTTTTTATAGTTCCTTATATATACATCTCCTGCAACTCTTAAGTAATTTTATACTTTATACTATTCTTTACTTTTCTCCTCTAGCCATTCATACCATATGTCCCAAATCTTATGAAATTGTTTCCTTGTTTTTTAACTCCATTGTTAATTTGTCCATCTCCGCACATTCAAGCACTTTTTTTTATCACCATATCTTCTGTAGGGATATTTGTTTGTTTCCACTGTTGTGCGAAAACAATTCTGGCCCTGTCAGTATATGGAGTATGATATATTGATTTTTTTTTACTTAGATTGTCCTTTATTATACCTAATAAGAATAAGTCTGGTTTCCACTCAATTTTTTTGTTTAATAATCTCCTCAAGCCATTTCTTTATCCTCATCCAATGCTTCCTCACTTCTTGGCATGTCCACCACATGTGAAAAAATGTTCCTTGTTTATGTTTGCACCTCCAGCATGCCGCTGATCTATTAGGGTACATTTTTGCTAATCTTGCTGGTGGTAAGTGCCAACGGTAGAACATTTTGTATAGGTTCTCCTTATATGCCACCATCATTAATTTATAATTTTTCCCCATATTCTAATTCAATGTTGTAACCAAAAAAATTTGGCCCAAATTATCATATTTTCTTTGATGATTTCTTTTTCCAATTTAATTCTCAAAAATAATTATATAATTTAGTTATCATTTTCTCTCCTGATCCCTGTAATATTTTATCAAGTTCTTGTTGTTCTGTATAGAACCCATATTGTTCCAAATCGTTTTTGTATCTTGCCTGAATTTGGAGATATGGCTGCTTCTGTTTTTTTTTTTAATTTTCTTATTTAATTTTCAAATTTGTCCTTCTGGTTTACCAGCCTGAAAAAAAATGAAAATTATTCTTCCCGAAATAAAAAAAACAAGTTCACTATGAGAAGAAAGTGTTTGGTGTTCAAAATATCTTTATGGAAACCTCTTTATAGAGAGGTTTGAAGTTTACTTCGAAGTTTACCACCTTTATAGAGGTGGTTCGAAGTTTACTTAGAAGGGATAAAAAGATCAAGATGCTCAAGTGTTGTCTATTTGATATCAATGAACAGGTAGCCCTCCTCTTACCATTACAATTGAGCTCAATATTTATGTTGCTAAGTGAGAAATTTAAGTGAGTTCTGCCCCATTTTATGACCTTTCTTGCCACAGTTGTTAAGAGAATTGTTGCAATTTAGTAACATGGTTATTAAATGAATCTGGCATCCCCATTGACTTTGCTCATCAGACAGGTGCAAAACAGGATCACATGAGCCCAGGACAATGCAACCGTCATAAATATGAATCAGTTGCCAAGCCGCAGAATTTGGATCATATGACCATGGGGATGCCTCAACTGTCATAAGTGTGAAAAACAGGCGTAACTCATGTTTTTCATGTTTTTTAAATTTGAACGGTCACAAAATGAATGGTTATAAATCGAGGCCTTCTTGTAATTAGGCAGTCTTTCCTACCTTCAAAACCCAAAATCTCCTTCCTGTTGTAGTCTGCCGGCAGCCTGTGGAGTTGGCAGCAGAGTTGGACAGTGAGGAAAAGCATAGGCCAGTATGGGAATCTGGGGAAGGCTCGGAAGAGGGATCTGCGTCCGACACAGAGATGGGGCCAGGGCCATCTGAGAGTTATGTGCTGACTCCGGAGCCTCCAGAATCTGACATCAGCGAGGCAGAGGAACAGGGGGAGCCTGTTCCCTGTGCGTGCTTGCACAGAGCTGCCAGAACACAAGAACAGTTAAGATAAAAGGGGCAACTCGGGAATAAGGCTTGGAGAGGATTGGCCCCTTCCAATAAGACATAAAGGAGGAACAAAGGGACATGAGCCTTTGCGGGAACTTCATTCATTCTGATTTAGAGTTTAAACTCTAAAACTCCATGTTAACTTTGTGATCCATTTGGCCTTATACAGCTAATTGGCAATTTAGTCATTGGCAACATTTCAAGGGAGATAAAGGTGGGTGCTTATCAGCCTTTTCCCGAAAATGTGGCAGGCTTCTGTTGGACTATTCACAAACTGTTTGGGACTCATTACGGGCTGTGAATGAATGTAATTCACATCCGTTGAAATAAAAAGAGGGTTTTGGGGACTAAGTGTTTGATTGTTACTGTCTCAGGAAGCCTTGGTCAGAACGCTTCCAAGGTGAAGTGCATAGCTAGAAAACACATTGCACATCTGCCCTTCATTATTAGTCGCAGTTCTATCGCCATTCACTGCTACACAAACAACAGCCGGATTCTAAACATACCCTAAGCATTAGCAGTATCGTTCCCCCCCCCACCCCCCTTATCCCACTGTATATATCTTAACTCCACAGATCAAGTCAACTTAAAATATTTTCCAGATGGAACAGCTAAATTCTACATCTTGTGAACGCCCAAAGTTAAAAAAAGGTCAGCAAAATTAAAAAAAGAAAGAATTAAATGCAGCATGATGTCATTCTTGTGCAGTAATTCTCATTCCACGACAATAATAATGAAAATTGGACATGCATAGCCTCTATTCATTTCCCGCCCGTTCGTTTTCCCATTTCTTCAGTCAATACATTAGTTTTGTGCTGCCCCCCCCAAAACCACAATCATCAGAATGTATTTTTGAAATTGTCCAGGATCTGTTTCAAACCTTTAATCTAGTTATCGTCCTCCTTCACATTTTGTCGCAATTCCTGACTGCTTTGAAGAAACCATTAGTTTAAAGTGAGACTCCCAAATGGAGTCCTTTGCAATTTTTTCAAAGCGCTAACCAGCATGATTAACGATCAGGCATTGTAGAAACAGGAAGTTGTATAGGCACGCCTTGATTCATTTAGCGACCATTCAAAGTTACAACGTCACTGAAAAAAGTGACGTATGTCTGCTTTTCACACTTAGGAGTGTTGTAGCATTTCCCTTGGGTCATGTGATCAAAATTCAGATACTTGGCAACTGTCAAAAATATTTATGACAGTTGAGAGTCCTGGAGTCATGTGTTCACCTTTCGCAAGCTTTGGATAAACAAAGACCACAGGGAAGCCAGATTCACTTAACAACCGGGTAACTAATTTACCAACTGAGATGATTCACTTAACAACCGTGGCAAGAAAGATTGTAAAATGGGGAAAACTCACTTAACAATTGTCTGTCTTAGCAACAGAAAATGTTGGGTTCAATTGCAGTCGTAAGTTAAGGAACGTCTGTATAATGGACCTTCTTCAATTCGGTTTACAACTTGGTTAGGAATCTATCCCTTCATCACAATGATGTCTGTGAATTTTGTGTTTTATACTATACATTTCCTTCTGGTCACGCCCAAGAGGGAAGAGGGGAATAAGAACTATCAGTGCCGGAGAGACATGAAGGTGTATGCGTGGAAAGGAAATGTTAGGTTTTTATTCTCCATGCTATACTGGCACACTTCGACACTAGCCTGACTCTGTATTCCACCTGAATTTATTTTAAGGTTCTTTTAATTAAAATAAGGAGGATGAAGAGGAGGAGGTAGCAGCGACATGCTGCAAAATAACAAATCTTCTATTAATTTTAAAAATTACCCTTGGCTACACATCTTCCCCCAACACATTATTTAAAAAAGAAACATAGTGAAGGGGTTATGCCACTTGCATAATGTGATTTAAAAAAAACAAACAAACATATCTCTGAAATGTTAGACAGCATCTTGTCAAGCCACCTATTCAGTTTCGTAGATAGGTATTTGTGATTGGTTCTACTCACCAAGGATGCCACTTTGTGAGAGTGCTCTCAAATGTTTAAACCTCATCACCAGCCAAACTGAATTAAAGATCCTTGTTGAACCTTGTTATAAAATGGATATTGTGTCACATGTGCCATACTATAACCACCCACTGCAAATGCGCTTCTTTGGCCTGATAAATTATACATCTCTTCAGCCTACAGTATGCTTTTATGCATTGACGGGGTTACAAACTAGTTAGAACCATTTTCTTATTAAAAAATTAATGATAATTAAGATAATGTACACCGGGGTCAAAGATTTTCCTTTGGATTACCTGTAAGTGAACCACTGTTAATTTCCGTAGAGATCTTAATTGGAATAATAGAGAGGCAGCAATATCTAGTATTTGTGTTTAGACCACTGAAGGATAACCAATGGTTAAAACTTGAATTTGATGAATAAAAATCAAACATTTGTACAGTGCTTATGGCACAAACAAAGTTAAAAATTCATTCATTCACTTATGGCAGTGGTGCCGAACTGCGTGGGAGCACCAGAAACCAGAAGTTCAGCTTCCTAGCACGCACATATGTGCCAGCCACCTGGTCTTCTAACACGCATGTGCACGCAAGCGCACACAAGTGCACACAAAGACCAGCTGGCTGGCACACACATGCGTGCTGGGGAGCTGCTCTTCCAGTTTCCGGCACTCCTGTTAGTGTGAAGACCAGCTGGCCGGCATGCACATTTGCACAGGGAACTGCTCTTCCATTTTTCCAGCACTCCCGCATGCGCAAAGACAAGTTGGCCAGTGCGCAAGCGTGTGGCAGAACTCAGAAGAGCAACAGGCAACAGCTGGTGTGCCTGGAGAGATGGTTCTGTGTGCCACTTCTGGCACACGTGCCATAGGTTCGTGGCAATCCATAAATAAGCCATGATGGGCCTGGACACTCTTCAGAGAACCTGGTCCTTAGTCTTTAGGGCATGAACTGAACAAAATCATACCGTAGTCTTCATTTAACAACTGTCTGAAGATACAATGCCCTTCCCCACAAGTTACTTCTGACCCCTCCTCGAATTTATAACTGCTGCAAACCCACACCAATGGTCACATGATCGCATTTCAGGTGCTTGGCAACCAGTTTGTATTTATGCAGTGGTAGCGCAGTGATTAGGATGCAATACTGCAGGCTACTTCTGCTACCTGCTGCCTGCCTGCAATTTGGCTGTTCAAATCTCACCAGGCTCAAGGTTGACTCAGCTTTCCATCCTTCCGAGGTGAGTAAAATGAGGACCCAAATTGTTGGGTGCAATAGGGTGACTCTGTAAAACCGCTTAGAGGGCTGTAAAGCATTATGAAGCGGGATACAAGTCTAAGTGCTTATTGTTGTTGCTATGATCGGTTGCAGCATCCTGCCAACGCATGACTGTGTTTTGCAAGTTTTTTGCAGGCTTCTGGTAAAAATAGCACCACTACCCATACAAAAGAATGGATTCATGGCTGTGTGGTTCACTTAAGAACTGCAGTGATTCACTTTATGATTGTTGAAGAAGGATTGTAAAATCGAGTCAGGTCATGTGGTGAGCTGCTTAACAACCATAATTAACTTATGATCAAATGTCTGGTCTCCATGTGGTTGGTAAGTGAGAGCTACCTGTAGTTGTGCCTGTAATTTCATTGCTAGAACACTGTGGTGATAAATATTAATGGATATGTCTGGAAGTTAAGTTTTGAACAAACTTACAGGTTATAAATAATCTTTCAGGAGAAAGAATCTCTACCTTCTTGTTGGTATCTTGTGCATGAGCCAAAGGAAACCACAGCTCAACATGAGCCATGAATGCATTGCAATCAAAATGAGCCCATATCCAAATTTGGAATTTCGCTTCTGGAATGTCCAGGAAAGAGGATTAGGAGTGGCATCTCACAAAGGATAATTCTACTGCACACCCTAAAAAACATCTGATTTTGCTCCATGTATATCCCGCACATTTTGATAGAATGAGGATAACGGTTCCCCAAGAAAGTAATATTAAAATGCAGGCCAGAAAAACCTGGAGCACACAGAGTATAGATTTCATTTTGGAGGCTAACGGGAAAGTCTGCTGATAAAAAAAAAAACCTCCTAGCCGTGGTTTCCAAAGCAATATTGCTAGGCACTTTATTACTTTTTCTTCCTTAAATTTATAGCTTGTGTTGGACCAAAATTGAGGGCTTGGGAAAATTTAGTGCTCGATCATAGTTCTAGCAAGTTCCATGTTTTTTTTTGGGTGGGGGGGAGAGAGGGATAGATAGATAGATAGATAGATAGATAGATAGATAGATAGATAGATAGATAACAAATAATGCTATACTAGATGGCACAAAACAATAAAGTTCAGATCCAGTTTTGATCTCATAAGCATGAGGAAGGAAAATAAATAGGATCACAATATAGATAGGAGAACATATATATTTACATAACTGATCCTTTTCAGAATCAGCAGCATTATTCAAAGCACAGAAAAGAGTAAGGAGAATGTGCAGAAGAAAATATCTGTTTCCTGCTTCTATTTTTTAAAAATAGATAACACAAAGTGGCAGATATCGACCTCCTCCTTCCTCCTATTTCCCCCACAGCAATGATCCTAAGGGTGGGTTGGGCTAAGAGAGAGAATGACTGGCCCAAAGTCACCCCAGCTTTTTTTATATATACATATACATATATAGATATAGTCTTTAAAGGAACAACAACATGTTAAACCATTTTGATTCTGGCAAGGGTGCAACTTAGTTTGACTCAGAAAAGGCCTCAAAACTTCAGTTTTTTGAGAGCGGAAGGCGTGCAAAGGAAGAATGACAGAAAACAGAAATAAATGTGATGACAAACAACATAGGTGTAATTTGGCAGAAATGTGAAGTTGGCTGCCATATGCAAATTTGTATTTAAATTTAATTTAAGCTAGCATTAAAAAAATGGGTAAAGGAAGTAGCAGGAGGAAAGGAAAAAGAGAAATAAAGAAAGACCTGTGTTTTCCTTTCATTTTTATATCAGCTATGTGGAATTTTTCTTAGCCAGAATTTTTTTACAACGTTTTTGTTTTTCAATGTCCATATTCTGTTTACAAATACAAATTTTTTAAAAAAAGATATCAGGCATCTGCCCACACTCTTTCTATTCCTCACCTCTTCATCAGAATTCCCACTTTCTGAGAAATTTGGTCATTAGTACTAGTACAATGTGGATCAAATTAATTTTTAAAAAGATACCTTTAATTAATTGGCTTTTATCTGTTTCTGTGAAGTAACCCTCTAGGAGCTCCCTGCTGCGTTTCTTCTATGTTTTACAAATATTGAATTTTATAAACTGTAAGGCACATAAAGCAGCATTTTATCAGGAGAGGCTAGAATAAAATGTCACTAAACACAGATGTGACTGCTGAAATTCTATTTATGCCCTTCTTATCTAAAGATAAAAGTTAATACTGCAACTTGAATGTATGGCAGAAATTACCAGAGTTTGGGTCAATATTATTTATTTGTATAATTCCCTTGAATATCAGTTTTACTGCAGAAAATGGAATTTGTGAGACAACTGGATGGTGGAAAGGAAAATATTACTATATCTGCTTTATTCCTCCACAAAGTGTTGACACTTTGGGGGAGGGAGGAATATTGTGGGTTGCAAATTTGTATGCTCAAACTTATATAACTATCATAACTAAGATACAGATAGTCCTTGATTTACGCCTAGTCGCTTAGCTACCAAAG
The DNA here is from genome assembly GCF_049901715.1 of Pseudonaja textilis. Lineage (NCBI taxonomy): Eukaryota > Metazoa > Chordata > Lepidosauria > Squamata > Elapidae > Pseudonaja > Pseudonaja textilis. The sequence continues at coordinate 243,271,782 of NC_141991.1, read as the reverse complement.
TTCTGATAGACCTGAGGGATACTTACAACCCAGATTTGAAATTCTAACAGTTGGGATCCTCCCACAGTCATGTGACTGCCCTTCGATTGCTCCGCTACCAGGATGCATTTTCAGCTGTTTGCAGTGTCTTGCAGTCACGTGATTATGATTTATGATGGTTTCCCTGGCATTTACTTCCAGTTTTCAGCAAAACCACACCCAGGAGAATGGATTTATTTAATGACCATGGTGATTGGCTTGCAAAAAATAAATCATAAAATCAGGCTGCTCGTGCCTGTTTTACAGCCATTATGACCATAATGGGCAGATTGCATGATGGTGATAACTCAAGGTTATCTCTATTCATTGAGTCACAAGGACATAATTTGAGAGTGAGTAGAGATATTAAAATGAGTCAGGAATCAAGACCCTAACTGAGGGTAGCTCCATAATTTCAAAAGTATACATTGTCCAGTGTGTTTTGTTTCTCAGTCATATCTGAATGGTTGTGAAGAAAGGCTTTTGTACAAAATTACTTTTTGTTTTCCTTACTGAATACTGAACTTGTTACCTAATGGAGGTCCATATAGTCTGCTCCATCAGGTCAAAAAACAAACAAACAACCCCTGCCCACATTAATGTTGGTTCTTGGTTGAAGAAGTCTATCCAAAGTAATTTCATTGCCTTCATTACAGAAGACCTATGGAACCAAAGTAGACAATAGATATGTTGGAATATGATGTCTTATTTTTAAGGGAAATTGCCTGGAATGGATCCATTTCTTTTTACTGATCTATACATTTTTACTGGTGGAATGGAGGGTGAAGTTTTAATAGACTCCCTTCTCCTTCTCCAGAAGTCTAGGTCCTGTCACGGATGTCTTGCAGGGAAAATCAGCTAAATGGACCTCATCTCAGCCCTTCATGGCAGGCCTGATCAGGAAAGAGGACCACAAGGATTCAGAAATGCTCCTTATTGTTTCAGGGTACAATAACGGAATCTTGATAGCTCGTCAAAGATCTCCTCTGCTCCATCTTATAACTGAGTGAAATCAAGGTCGGTTTATTCCGGGTTTGTTGTGCTTTCCATTTTTACAAGGACCGAGTTGCCATTTCACCTCCTTTAATGGTTTTTCTATGCCAAGGTTATTTCTACATCACCATCTGCCTTTCAATCAGGCGGGAATGTATGGAATCGCCGTTCTGCTTATAGGGGGTCCATCCCAGAGAACTTACTGGTGGGTACCAACTCTGGCTCTTACTGGTTGATCAGATTGTAATTTATGACCCATAATATTTTAAATGAAAACTTATTGAAGGATTGAGTACAATTTTGGATACTACAATGAAAGAAGTGTATCAATAGTCTGAATCAGGTCCAAAGGAAAGAAATACAGAAGGAAGAATTCAGTATACAAAGTTGGAAGGAGCTGAGTGTAGGGTTTTTTCCAGAGCAAAAAAGATAACAATAGTTCTGTTGAAATATTTATTAGGCTTTCAAATAGAACTTATTTGTGCGTGTGTGCATGTTTTCTTATGTTTACGTGGGTATTTATATGTATGGTATTCAGCTTTGTTCGGGTATTTTTCCACGTCTTTATAGTTGTGCTTTTAAAGTTGTAGCGACGTTTCGGCAGAATCTCATCTGCCATCATCAGGCTCGTGTATTGGGTTCGTCTTCATCATGTGTGTCAGGCTTTCACAGCCATTTCTGTTTTAAATTTGGTGCTAGCCTCGTGCTTTGTTTGAATGTTTTTTTCTTCATCCTGATTGGTTGTAGAGTTTCAGGCCATAGAGATTGAAAAATGATCTGAAAGCATGAATAGAAGAGATGACTCCACCAGACTGTCAATTATCTGGAAGCCTGCACTCACAAATAAAAAAATCTCCACATCACAAGCCAAGCAAACACCTGGGCACAAACAGACCCCCCCTGATACCTCCAGCCCAAACACACCCCAGCCAGCCACCCAGATGAAACCTAGCTTCCTAATAAACGATAGCCAGCCATTCACCCAAAGCCAAGCCACGCTGAAAGCCCCCAATACACAAAACACAATGTTGCCAGCTAATCAAGACAAAAAAACTCTACATAATAGACAGTAGATATTAGAAACACCAATCAAGCAGAACACAGCAAACTCCAAGACTAATAAACACAGACCAAGACTCCCAACCAATCAGGATGAAGAAAAAACCATTCTGGCAAAGCAGTAGGCTAGCACCAAATTTAAAACAGAAATGGCTGTGAAAGCCTGACTCACAGACGAACACAATACAGAAGCCTGATGATGGCAGATGAGATTCTGCTGAAACATCGCTACAACTTTAAAAGCACAACTATAAAGATGTGGAAAAATACCCAAACAAAGCTGAATACTATACATACATACATACACACATACACACATACATACATACATAAATGTATTAGCCAAGAACTCAAATGGACTTATCCAGAGAACATATACCTAACTGAACAGGGTCAAAGTACAAGAAAAGGATTTTAATGAAACATTAGGGGGGAAAGATATTGAAAATATGTATGGGCAACACTAGTCTTAGAAAATAATGGGATCTTTTTCCTTCAGGCTTATGTTATGAACAGCATCTTGACGGCCATGCATCATATAAACTAGAGATGAAGCTTTCCTGCCCAGGTAGGAGGATGGACTCTGAATGAGAAGGGAAATGGGATGACAGGAGCATCAGGTGCCAAATTACAATAATACAATGTGAAAAGAAAATGCTTACTCTATATGTCAGAGGAGATGTCAGTACCCATTAATAAATGTATCTATTAAGTCTGCTCTTATTCATGAGGGACATTTCCAAGTTAAACTAAAATAAATTATCTTTAATTAAATGGAATTGTCATCTTCCTCCTGCTATCTTCCCCAATTATTACGTCCTAATCAGTCCTTTTGGGAAAAGGCATGAGAGGCCCATCGACTATAAATGATTTGTCTCTTCATCAAATAATGGCACTTTGGTTTAATTGGAGAAGACTTGCACCCTGTTTTTAATAAATGGAACCAAACAAATAAGACAAACAAGCAGGTATCTTTATGCGTCACCATCCACGTCTACAGTTTAAAAAACTAAGAAAAAGCAAGTGAACCAAAAAAAGTGATTTGCCCAACTGAGAATTGATTTAATTTTGTCCTGAAAGTGACAGTAACGTTATAGTTGTTCTGAACCAGAATTGTTGGGAGTCAAGTGACATATAAATAATAATTTTCAGATGATTATAACAATCATAACAGGCACCTTGGGTGTAATCCCAAAATAACTGGGGCATCACTTGAACATCATTGGCATTGACAAAACCATCATCAGTCAATTCCAAAAGGCAGCTATGCTTGGAAGAGCTTATATCCTGCAACAATAACTTTACAACATTAAACACTCACATCTGCCCATTCCAAATCCTTGGGAAGGACTCGCTAGGTGAACAAATCCAGTCTGAACATCTGGCTGACTGTGCAACGAAACACAGTATGTTAAATTTGAATACCATCCAACTAACTCTCAACAGCTCAAGTAGCAATAGCAATAGCACTTAGACTTATATACTGCTTTACAGTGCTTTACAGTCTTCTGTAAGCAGTTTATAGGGTTAGCCTATTGCCCCCAACAATCTGGGTCCTCATTTTACCAAACTTGGAAGGGTTCGAAGGCTGAGTCAACTTTGAGCCGGTCAGGATTGAAGAAATCGAACTCTTGTGAGCAGATTTAGCCTGCAAATATTGCATTCTAACACTATGCTAACAAGATAAGCAATTTTCTGGGCCTTACTTAAATTTAATACTAAACTGATATATTTGAACAGTATAGAACATACAGACTTCAGATAATCTGTAAGCAATGTGATGTATCCATGCATCTGACTGAATGGGAATCCTGAATATATATATATATATATATATATATATATATATATATATATATATATATATATATATATATATGAATATATGAATATATGAATATATATATATACAGTCATCTCTCTCAGCCTCATGCAAGACAGCTTCCCTACTCAAAGCCACATGTGAAACTCATCACATACCAGGTTAAACTTTTCCAGAAGAAATTCCACAGTGCCTTTGAAAAACCTGTTCCATCGTTAAACAGTTTTTACAGTTAGGAAATACTTCCCGATGCTCAACCTACTTTTCTATCTTTGCTTCATCTTAAAGCCAGTGCTCCTTATATTGAAATGATGGTTCATAAAAATTATTCGCTCTCTTCAATGTTGATTCTTGAATATTTGAAACACACAGGCATCAATCTGCCTTCTTTTGTTCCTCTCCTCTATCATTTTTCAATCCCTCGTGTGACTGAACAGAATGGAAAAACTATCATGTGGGAGATAGAGATTTCATGAAATGGTTGCAAGCCACAGTAGATAAATTGATATGGTTGGGTTTATATATAGTAAGCAAAATATTTAGATTTCCCATGCCTGTAACCTTCTGATTTATCTCAGAAGATGAAATTATATGTAATAAAAATAAAAATGGTGCTACTGTAAGATTACAGGCCTCCTGACAAATTCTATATTCCCTTGTAAGTGATGAAGAGTTCATCCAAGAGATTCCCTGGGATCAATCTGCAGAGATTAATCCTGCATCCATGCTGCTACTGGTAGCATCCATACCCTGCATCCATGCTACTATTGATAGCTGAATTATATTGAGACTTAATTACAGTGAAAATAGACAGGTGTTCATTATTATTTCTAGTTTTTAAGTACATACATTAAAAAAAAAAGAATCCCACTCAAATCCCCCTCAGTCAATATTTATATTTGGCTTTGTGAAAAGTTGGCATTCCAGTTAAAATGAAGAGAAAGAACTGGGAGAACTGGAGGGCATCAAAGCAGAAAGCATTTGTTTGATGTTCAAAAACTAGCTGAATTCTTTACACAGCTAAAATAATAATCTTGATATGTGATTGATTAAATGGAACAAAGACACATAATCACAACACATTTTGGCTTTTTAACGGCATATAAATGTGATCGTCAGTGTCCTTGGTCACCTGGCTGATAGATGATCAGAATCTGCTAATCTCTAGTATCCTTACACAAATGACAATTTGCAACATGGAGCAGATAAACATTTCTACAACTTTTGGTGAATGATGTCAGGCTGTCAGTCCTTTGAGATATACCAGGCAGGAATCACACCTTACCAAAAATACTAGAACTTCTTTGAGTTGGCCTATAACAGAATCTTGCATGCCTGACAGAAGTTTCTTTTTCTTTCATTTTTATACCAAAGAGAATTAAGTTAAGGTACTCTTGAGTTTCCTTCTTATAACTTACGTGGTTGCTAGGAATATAAAACAATTTGATACACACCACCAATGAAAAAAAAAGAATAATACATAAAAATGTATTTAATATAATGTCAAACTTCTTTCAATTAGTTTGGGTGAAAATAATTTTCCTGCTACAGCTTCCTATAGTATAGTATCTATCCTTCTCTCTGCAACCATATAATCTGAATATTTGTCAAAAAGATGTTATTTGTTTCAAAGGAACTGAGAATCTAAATGAAATTAATTATTACTGCAAGATACACAAGCAGAAGTAGTTGATTCTTCACCTCTTATTTGCTTCATTCTCTTAATAGCTCCCTGAAGAATGTTAGTAATATACCTGTTTAACGGAAGGGTAAAGTAGGGTTGGGATATAATAAATTTGAAGACCTAAGCACCATATTAAATAACTGGTAGTATAGGATAGGAAGAGTACGATGCCTTTGAATCTGATGTTGGAGAAAATTCCTGGAGAATTCTAGGGACAGTCAGGAAAAAAAATCAATGAATCATCAACAAATCAACCCGAGTTCTCACTCAAGACATAAATGTTGAGGCTACTTGAGGTACATCAAGCAAAGATGGAAAAAGTAGTAGTGGAAAAGATGAAAGGAACGAAAAGAAGAGCAGCAGGGTGAATAGACTCAAATAGAATAGAATAACAGAGTTGGAAGGGACCTTGGAGGTCTTCTAGTCCAGCCCCCTGCTTAGGCAGGAAACCCTACACCACTTCAGACAAATGGTTATCCAATCTCTTCTTAAAAACTTCCAGTGTTGGAGCATTTACAACTTCTGGAGTCAGGTTGTTCCACTGATTAATTGTTCTAACTGTCAGGAAATTTCTCCTTAGTTCTAGGTTGCTTCTCTCCTTGATTAGTTTCCACCCATTGCTTCTTGTCCTGCCCTCAGGGGCTTTGGAGAATAGCTTGACTTCTTCTTTTTTGTGGCAGCCCCTGAGATATTGGAACACTGCTATCATGTCTCTTCTGATCCTTCTTTTCATCAGACTAGATATACCTGATTCCAGCATCCATTAGCCTCCAGTCCCCTAATCATCTTTGTTGCTCTTCTCTGCATTCTTTCTAGAGTCTCAACATCTTTGTAACATCATGGTGACCAAAATTGAATGCAGTATTCCAAGTGTGGCCTTACCAAGGCATTATAAAGTGGTATTAACACTTCCCGTAATCTTGATTCTATCCGTTTATGTAGCCTAGAACTGTGTTGGCTTTTTTGTCAGTTGCAGCACACGGCTGGCTCATATTTAAATGATTTTCCACTAGGACTCCAAGATTCCCCTCATAGTTACTACTCAGTTACAATGGTGATGAGAACACTGCTGGGAGACTTGAAAAAAAAACCCAGGTTAGAGATAGATTGTCATGGAGAAAATATATCTACTGTATGTGGTAGCTAGAATTGAAAATAATTTGATGGTACATAATCAATCAATGAATCAATCAATTAAAAATAACAAAGAATATTGGACTTGGACTTGTTATATTTGATTCCTGATGATTTTGTTGACATATCAAGTAAAGTGCATTCTTCCCTGTTGCATTTTTAACTTCCTCGTCCAATCTAAAGCCCTAGAAATTCATATAGCTGTGATCCTTTTCTATTTGGCTCTCATTTTTATTTTTATTTTTTTGGAATGGATTTCAAACAATATAGGCAGTCTTTCCTTACAGAGTATTCGTTCAAACTGACCATTCAAAGTTATGAAGGTGCTGAAAAAGGAGATTTATGGCCAAGCCTTAAAGTTGTGTCTGTCAGTGTCGTACACCCCTGCAGTTATGTGATTTGGATGCCTAACAACTGGTGCCTATTTACGTCTGTTGCAATGTCCCATGGCTGCGTAATTGTCATTTACAATATTTACAATATTCACAGTCAGCTTCCTACAAGCAAAGTCAATGGCAGGAACCAGCAGGAATTTAGCAAGTTGCAATTGTGTAATGTTGTGCTAAACAACCATGTGTGTTTCACTTAATGACCACAACGAGAATTGATACCAAAAGTGTTTCATTTTACAATTGTATCACTTAGCAATGGAGTTACAAGTCCCCATAGCTGTTGGTAGATGTGGACTTCTTGTATTATACTTTAAGTCAAATCCCAAACAGTTTAAACAAGCACAAAAAAGATAATTCACAAAGTTCTTTATGTTTGTGGTCCACCGACAGCCTGTGGAGACAGCAGCAGAGTTGGACAGTACGGAGGAACATGGGCCAGTCCGGGGGTCTGGGGAGGATTTGGACAAGGGCTCTGAGTCCAATACAGAGATCAGGCCAGGGTCATCTGGGAGTTTTGTGCTGACTCCAGAGCCTCCAGAATCTGACAACAGTGAGGCAGAGGTACAAGGGGAGCCTGTTCCCACTGCGCGCATGCACAGAGCTGCCAGAAGGCAAGAACAGTTAAGACAAAAGGGGCGACTTGGGAGTAAGGCTTGGAGGTGATTGGCCCTTCCATAAGACATAAAGGAGGAGCAAAGGGACATGAACATTTGCAGGAAGCAACTTTGTTTGTACTGGTCGGTTTGAAACCTGAAGCTCGGTGTTGAATTTGTGTTCTGTTTTGGCCTTGTATAACTAATTGGACATTTAGTTATTGGCAGCATTTCAAGGAAGATAAAGGTGCGTGCTTATCAGACTTATCCTGAAGGACATTGGCAGACTTCAATGGGACTATTTACAAACTGTTTGAGACTCATTATGGGCTGTGAATGACTAAAATTCACTGCCGTTGAAATAACGAAAAAAGGGTTTTGGGACTAATGTGTGTTTGTTAATGTCTCAATAAGCCTTGGTCAGAACACTATGAGGTTAATAGCCTTTTTAAAAAACCATTCATTCATTTGAATGTATGGTTGTTAATATTAGATGTCTCTGTGATTTTACAATTGTTTACAGGGTAAGAATTTATTGCTGTTTTTATCCTGTATCAGTGATGCACCTAATAACAGACTTGTGATATATATATTTACTACTATACTGCTTTTTGGTCTATAAAGTATCACTGTTTTGTGGGTATAATTTACTTTCTCCTTCCCTCACTCCCCATTTTGTTTTCCTTCTGAACATGCCTTCAAGTAATAATAAAATAGATTTCAATACAAAAAAAATGCCATCACATTTTACAATGAGTATCACTGTATAGTCACAAACCCACTGTTTATTTCGATGAGGTACACAGCAGTTATCAAAACAGGCATTACATGCTATCCTTAATGTCTTTTGGCCACTTACTACAGCTTTTTATGCAATTGCATTTAATGAAGATCATATTTTTTAGCTTCTTGCCAATTTGAATGTTATGGTACAGGAACTAGATATAAAGTTATACAGATAGATCAATGAATGTTTAAAACTCCACTGCAGAACAGAAAGCAAACAACAGAAAAGCTGAACGTGTGCACAACATAAATGATTACTAACTGTATAATTATTTCAAGGAGAAATGATAGTTTGTGCATGGGGTAATGAGATCCAGGAAAAGCATTTGTCAGTTTGTGGCATCCTTATCTCTTGATAACCATAGCTTACTATAAAAAGATGGTCTGAAAAATACTTCCATAGTTTTGCATTATGAATTAACATAAACACATTTTTATTCACTTTAACTGAATTTAAAAAAGGGGGGAACAAATGAAATTTAACCAGATGAAAATTACACAATTCTCAAAAAAGTTTGGCGGGCAATTACAATCTTTCCTTTCTTAATTTATTTGAACTTGGCTGAAGCCTCCTAGACACACTACATGACATGACTAAGTAAGGAATCTTTATTATACAATAAAACTGAAGCCACTACAGCAGTCAATTGCCCATAAATCCTCTTAGTTTAAAATTCAATGCTTCTTTTTTCCGCCCCTTTTCATAGCTTAATCAAAATCCTGCGTTGTGTTTCTCATGTGTGTTGTAAATTGGCAACTGGTTATTGAAATATTCAGGAATCCTGGTCTGAGAAACTCTAGTTTCCAAAATATTTCCCACACCAGCCTTCTCCAAACCCAATAGCAGTCCAAACACCAATGGAGAAGACCAAATTGAAAAAATAAAAATAGAATCTTTGGAAGCTGTGAAGTGTTTACAATTCGGCCATGAGTATTGAGTCAATCCAAGATTATTATTACATTTAACATCCAATCTATACAATTAATAGCAATGTCTTAGGTTGCACATTTTAGACTATTTTGCAATATATTTGATATTCAGAAGTTGATCAATTGGAAAGCCAATAAGGTTTTCCTTAACCATTTAAGGAAAAAGCACCTAGTCCAAGAAAAAAATGTATTTCATATATAATATATATTTTGGCTTATTGGCTTTCCATTTGATCAACTTCTGAATTTTTGTATAGCAATATTGAAAAGCTCCCTTATTTGGAGTGGGAGGAAAACAACTATCCCTACCATCTTATGATATCTTATTTCCATCTCCCTGCCATCTTATTTAATAATTATAACTAGTGAGTTTGTTAATTTTAGTACCATTTCAAGTAAATTGATGATCCAAGCTCTGTAAAGGACCTTGAAATATTCATCTCTAATAATCTAAGTGCTAGAGCCCACTGTAACTACATAGTCAAAAAGGCATCAAGAGTTGTTAACCTAATCCTACGTAGCTTTTTCTCTGGTAATATCACACTACTAACTAGAGCATACAAAACATTTGCTAGACCAATACTCGAACACAGCTCATCAGTCTGGAACCCACATTATGTATCTGATATTAGCACAGTTGAGAAAGTCCAGAAATATTTCACAAGAAGAGTTCTCCACTCCTCTACTCGTTATACAATACCTTATGCCACCAGAAAATTCTAGAATTCTTGAAATTCTAGACCTAGAATTACACCTTCTTCGGTCTGATCTAAGTATGGTATATAAAATCATACATTGCAATGACTTACCTGTCAATGAATACTTCAGCTTCAACCATAACAACACAAGAGCACACAATAGATACATACTCAAGGTTAACTGCACCAAACTTGATTGCAGGAAATACGACTTCAGCAACAGAATGGCCAATGTCTGGAATACTCTACCTGACTCTGTGGTTTCTACCCCAAACCCCAAAAACTTCAACCTTAGACTGTCTACTATTGACCTCACCCCTTTCGTAAGAGGTCTGTAGGGAGTGTGTATAAGTGCACCAACGTGCCTACCGTCCCTGTCCTATTGTTTCTTTTATTTTCTTATATGTACCCAATTCATGTATTCATAACTATGTATATACTTATACCTATTATCTTGTAAGCGATTGACAAATCAAAATAAATAAAAAATAAAATAAATAAATAAATTTTGAATACATGGAATTTAATTAGGTGGATATACAGAGACATCTGAGACTATCACAATGAGCAAATGCTTAAGCCCTTACCAGAACTATTCTTAACCTGACTATTCTTTAATATCTCAGCCCTTAGTTGATCAGATATACAACCATATTATAGGATTCCCAGATAAGAAATGATGGACTTAAGATAGCTTTGCAGAAAACAAAATGGAAAACTGTAGCTGAATGAAGAGCCACTGAGCAGACTAGCAATCTCCAGACAAACAGAAGGCTTGAGATCACCCACAAGTCCTCCGGGCAATTGCTCCTCATGACGAGCATGCAAGATGGCGGTCTCCGGCAGGCTTGGAGCTATGGGAGATGAGCAAACAGTGATCTTATTCAAACTGTAGTCAGCAATTTTGAAAGGATATTGGATTCACATACTTCCTTTTCTAATTACTTTTGAAATTACTTATCTTTCAGCTATTAGGGACCTTTGGATGAACCAGGTGGAAGGAATCAGAAAAATAAGGGTTTTTTTTTTTTTTCAATCTTTAGCAAAAGAGGTTTTAAATGTAACTTTAAGGATTTAAAATGTTTTTGGAATAAACAGGAAAAAGTTGTTTAAAACGTTGATTTTAGAAAGTCACCTATGGACTAAGGGTCCAGATAAATTTGAAACTTGTTTGAAAATTTGTTTTTGCATTAATTATGAAGAATCCTTCATGTGGGAAAATGGTTTTGTTTTGAATTCTTAAAAGAAATTAGACAGTAGAGGGAACTAAAGAGTATAATTAAAGGAGAAAAACACTCAAGCTCAACTTACAAAAATCAAAATGAAACAAAACATTTTAACATTGGTTATACCGAAGAATATTTTTGAGCAATGGACCCATAAGGTAATTTTAATAATGTCTGCCTCTATAGTGTTTAAAAGATATGGAACAGAACACGTTTTACCTGAAAAGACTGATAAGAGTTTTGAAAGTGGATATTAAAATGACAGGCTACAAAAGAAACTAGCCGATGTCTTAATAAATAAAGGGCTATATAAATAATAGATACAGATAATCAGAGTTGGAAGGGAACTTGTAGGTCATCTAGTCCAACCCCCAGCCCAAGCGGGAGACCCTACACCATTTCTGACAAATGGCAGTCCAATCTCTTCTTGAAAATCTCAACTGATGGCGCTCCCACAACTTCCGAGGGCAAGCTGTTCCATTGGTTGATTGTTCTCATTGTCAGAAAGTTTCTCCTTATTTCCAGGTTAAATCTCTCCTTGTTCAGTTTCCATCCATTATTCCTTGTGTGGCCTTCAGGTTGACCCCCTCCTCTCTGTGGCAGCCCCTCAAATATTGGAAGACTGCTATTATGTCTCCCCTGGTCCTTCTCTTTACTGAACTAGCCAAGCCCAGTTCATGCAGCCATTCATTGTAAGTTTTAGCTTCCAGTCCCTTAATCATCCTGGTTGCTCTTCTCTAGAGCCTCAACATCTTTTTTATAATGTGGTGACCAAAACTGGATGCAGTACTCTAGGTGTGGTCTTACTAAGGCTTTATAGAGTGGTTTTAGTACTTCCCTTGATCTTGACTGTATCCCTCTGTTAATACAATTTAGGATTGCATTAGCTTTTTTGGCTGCTGCTGCCCACTGCTGGCTCATATTTAGCTGGTTGTTTACTAAGACTCCAAGATCCCTCTCATGGTTACTGCTATTGAGCCTGGTTTCACCCAGTCTATATGTGTACTTTTGATTTTTCTTGTCTAAGTGTAGGACTTTACTTTTCTCTATACTGAATTTCATTTTATTAGATATGGCCCAGTGTTCTAGTCTGTCAAGATCCATCTGGATCTTGAGACTATCTTCTTGGGTGTTAGCTATTCCTGCCAGCTTAGTATCATCTGCAAATTTCGTAAGTTCCCCTTCTATTCCCTCATCTAAGTCGTTAATGAAGATATTGAAGAGTACTGGGCCTAAGACGGAACCTTGTGGTACCCCACTGCTTACTTCCGTCCATGTAGACTTAGACCCATTAAGGCATACTCTTTGCCAGCCAGTTGTGAATCCATCTAGTGGTGGGTATCTATTCCACTTTTCCAACCAAGAGAGTGACTTGGATAATCTTCCTATATTTGATTTACAAAGGTTTTGAAGAATTTTGTGAGAAGGGACAAAGAAAAAATGATTTGAATAGGCTCTGAAATGGAAAGTATGTTCAATATGATTCCATGCGAGAAATAATTTGTTTAGTAGCTAAGACATTTTTATTTTATTGTAACTGTAATATGTACTGTTATCTGTGTTATTGAGATTTTCTTTTTTATTGCTCATTTTTGTAGTTTAATATTTTTCTCTTTTTCTATAATAATTAAAATTGAGACTACTTACTTGTAAACTTTGAGGCACAATCTAGGTTTTATTAATTGGAAAACAGGAGATGCAAAATTGAATGAACTCTGTTTGGGTTTGCAGAGATGGGTCAGTCACCTACATCTTGTTTGGATAACTACATATATAAAATTCCCTTTACGTGTCCGTCTACTGTTTGGTGAAATTCTACAAAGCAAGCGATACCTAGGAAACAGAAGTTTTCCTAAAAACCCCAAGTTCAGATTTTTTTAAGGTTGTATTTAAATCTCTGTAGACATTACAGAGATTTTACTCAGACAGCTTATGGGGAACAAAGCTTTGCTGGGTTTTCATATTATTGGGATCTGGATTCTCAGGATGTATTCCAGTTGTATTCCATCTCTACGCTTGGAAGACACTGAAACACTGAAAGAGTAGACAGTTTGTGGTTGAGATGTAGTAATCACTCCCAACTGAAACAATGCCGTTACATGACCAGAATGTGCTGAGTTTTGCAAAGCAACCACTTTTATTAGTAATGTGGCCTATAATCAGCAGAAAACATGTGACATGAGATACCTTTCTTCCCCTTCCTCCAAAGCTGGCAGAGAAAAATGATGGAGCTACATAACTCTCTTTATACACTACCCGGAGTCCTTTGCTTGAGATGGGCAGATAGAGAAATTGAATAAACAAATATCATTCTCACTGCCAGCCAATATAAGAATTTCATACCTATCGTTGAACTGACAAAAGACAAAATGATTTAGGGACTGAGAAGGACCCTTTGAAAACTGCAACCATCCAACCAGCAGAAGAAAAGTCATATGTTATAAAATATGGGTGGAAGATCCTTAAGAGATAAACTCTGGGTCATGCATACTGTCAGATTCTTAGCCTGTTCGTTCTATTAATTAAGGTAACAATTAAGTGCAAAAAAGTGTTCTACATCTTGAGGTCTAGTGCAAATGCCAAATTACAGAAAATAAATGAATGTCAATGCATGAGAACAACATGACACATGCTCAGGCAGTCATATTACTGCATCCCAATCCCATGTCATGAACTATATATAGTTCTTTGATTTCGTATTTTGTGCCTTCGAGTCCTGGTGGCTACACAGACAGGTTCTCAATCCCAAACAGGTAGTCCTCCACATACAATCATTTGTTTAGTGACTGCTGAAAATTACAATGGCATTGAAAAACGTGACTTACAATCGTTTTTTACACTTGTGACCATTGTACCATCTCCATGTTCATATGACCAAACTTTGAGCGCTTGCCGTGTATTTATGACACTGTTCTGGAATCACGCGATCACCATTTATATCCTTCCCAGCTGGCCTTCTACAAGCAAAGTCAATGGGGAAAGCCAGATTTGCTTAATGACCACATGATTCACTTAACAACTATAGTGATTTGCTTAACAATTGTGGCAAAAAAGTGATTTGTTGAACAACTGTGGCAATGGGCACAACTTGCTTAGCAACAACTGCCTTGCTTAGCAACCAAAGTTTTCGGCTCAATTGTGGTCATAAGTTGAGGACAACCTGCTCTTATCAGTTGGTTATGTGCCATCAAGTCAGTGTCAACTCTTGGCAACCACACAGATTTTCTCCATGATCACCAATCAGATAATCCACAGGATGCCAAATGCTACATACATGTATAAATCTATGCAGCTGATAAAATTATATCACAACAAGCAACAGCAATATAATTGTAATGAAGGGTGCTAAAGTCCATGGACTTGTTTCTCTCACTTAAGTAATACATCCTACTCATTGGCTGTGTTGCCTAAATATTCTGGGAATTGGGTTCACAAATTATCTGGGGTTACAAAGTTGGAAAAAACTGCTAGCCAATGTAGCAAGTACAGAAAAAAATTCATTTTAAAGCACACCAAGATGTATGTCTCTGGTACAAACATGAAATAATGGGCAAATCATATGGGCGCAGCTCTTCTGCCAAATAAGTCCTAACCCTAAATTTCACAGTTGTAAAAACTAAACCCTTGGACTGTGCTCAGAAACACACTGTAAGCAATACAATTGATCTTTTTGCAGTTAAGAATTCTTTCTAACACAAGTTAACTATAGGACTTTTGATTGATTAAATAAGTATGTGTCTTCAGTAGAATGAATAATTTAACACCTCTCTCCCAAATCGACCAAAATAAAAGTTATCAGCCGAAAGAAATATAAAGTATACATATAAAGGGAAGAAATAATAGACTTCTCTTCAAGTTCAAGTTCTTATTTGAGCAGTAAGCAAAAGAAAGTATTTTTGCTGCACTGATGTTCATACTAAGCATTGCTCAATTTAAATCAGGGTCTAAAGCCAGCATTTGAAATAAGCTTAGGAAAACTAATAATAGAAAATTATGGTGTTATTGAGTACAAATGTGATGTAGTTTATAGAGAAATGAAGAGGTAAATTGAGGTAAAGGAGGAAGTAAAGAAAAAGAAGATAAGCATTGTTGAATGAACAGAAGCATTTAAACCTTAGGCAGATGTTTGGGACAGACACAAATAAGCTGACAAATATTAGGCAATATAAAGAGTGTACAGATTTGATATTCTCATCAGATGCAATCTTTTGCATTTGATAGATGGCACACAACATAATTCAAAAACAAACAATATTGCCCTAATAGCCATTATTTAACGTTCGTATAAATATCACGACACAGAGGGACATTTGGAAAGGCAGGAAAATAGCCTCAAAATACAAGAGAGAGAGAGAGAGAGAGAGAGAGAGAGAGAGAGAAAATTATCCAGTTCAGACCAGGACAGGAATCATTGAAATTGCTATCCAATGTCTATAACATGTCCAGTAAAGTAGAACACACTTCTCCACAGAGAATGGGAGATTTAACACTGAATTGCTCTTACCTGTTAGACAGTTCTTCCCCTAATTTTCAGCTGGAATCTGCCTTCCAGTAATCTGAATTCATAAATTTATATCCTATACTCTGGAATGATAGAAATCACGTTGATCTTTTTCTTCCTTCTATCTTTCATCTTCAGGTATCTGAGAATGTTACTATAGTTCTCCCCCAATTTTATGTTACCAAGCTTAAACATTCTCAATTCCTTCTATCTCTGCTCACAGAATTAACGTCTTATCTGTCTGAATATCATTCTTGCTCACCTTTGAACTCATCCCAATTTGTCTGGATTCTTTTAAAAAGTGTGATGCTCAGAACTGGACCCATACTTGAGGTAGAGTCTGATTCATGATTATGTTAATTTTTAATAACCAGATAGGTAGAATTCCTCCCTATATTATGAGCAACTTATAATAAAGTATAACTATTACTTTCTAGGAGATAGTAACTCGCTTAAATTTTATTTGCCTTTTCCACATGGCTGAGTGATACTTAGTTCAAAAATTGTGTCAAGCCTATGAACCTATCACATGCAGATATCACTGAAGTCATCCAAGCTTAATTAAGAACATAAGTGATGCTTCTGGAACAGCCTCCTGGCCCATGTAATTCAGCAGTCTGTTCCAGTGGCCAACCATATGCATAAAAGAAGCCCACTAGTCTCTAACAGATGACCTTCAGAGAGTCACACTGCCATTAAGACTAATAGTCATTGATCCCCATGACTTCTATGAATTGGTCCAATGCGTTTTTGAAACCAGCCAAGCTGATAGACGGTACTTCAATTCACAAATACTAACTCTGATTCTCTGCAAAGGTATATTAAGTTATGCACTGTTTATTAATGACTAACAGTTCTACTTTAGTTCTTTCCAAGTATTTACTATTAATATGGAGAAGGAAAAGGGTAAGGTGATGATGATGCTAAAAAACAAAACCAGTCACTTCCAGAACATGACTATGAAGGATTAAACAATCCATAGTGGGATGACGGAACAGATAGGCAACCTATCGGTCCTACCAGATCACCCAGAACCTCCACAAGAAGGTTAAAACTACTTTGATTGATAATGGCTACCACAATAAAATCTGTGTTTTTCCTCCTGCTTCTTAAAATCCTGTGAATAAGGCAGATGTCTGTCTGAGTCTAGTCTGCATTTTTCCATCTGCCGTGGACTTTAAGATATTTATCTCTTGTTGGTTATGCAGCTTGCAAATCTCCATTATCTTCCTCACTCTATATAACCTGGCAGGTATAAATGTTCCTTGTCAGAAACAACAGCATCTATTCTTGCTAATAATGTCTGATAATTACTATTACAAATAAGAAAATGTAATCTGATTGGGTTTGTAAGTAATGTTAAGGTAACATTCCTTTCTATTTGTTCATTTGGTAATGCAAAGGGAAAAACTAACGCAGATTACTTTTGATGGTCTGATTAAGAATATTGACCTATAACTTCATGTGAACTAGACTTATGATTTTGAGTAATAAAAAGATAAATTTGAATGGCCTTTTAGCCCATTAAACCCATTACCCGCTTCCTGTTTCAGAAATACAAGTTAAACATACAGGCCTGTTTCCTCCACTTATAACAAACCAAGGAAAGGAAACCACCATTTCTCTGCATAACCATTTTGACTGCTGTACTTCTCTTACTGGTAGGAATTTTCTCCCTTTTGGTTGGGCTTGACTTTCTTTTTCTACATCTCAAGTATGGAAAATGAAGAAAAGGTTTTGATTACCTTCTTTGTGGCTATTATTTATGTACTTTACTAGGTTTTACAGGTCATTCCAATCACAAATAATTGAGTAGTGGCTTAAAATATGAAATACAAAATAAGCAACCTAAGACTATAACAACAGATGTGACACAAAGAACATCCGTTGCCTGCCAAAAAAATATTGCAATGTCAGAGGGAATCCACAGAATCTCAGACTCCAAAGCCTGCTCAGATAACCATATTATAATGGCTTTCCTTTAAAAAAAAAAAACAGCAAGGGAGGAACTATATGGATATCTGGGGGATTATGACCCCAAAGATGGAGTATTCTGAATGAAGGGATACAGAGAGAACTTATTCCACCAGATTCTGTTGAATGAGTAAGATATTATGGGAAATAGGTGATCTAGTAGATAACCAGATCCTGAATCAAGAAAGGCATTTAAAGGTACCCTGAATTTCACCTTAAAACCAAGTTCCGGTCAGTGCAGTTCTTGCACTAAATGAAGAAGCACATGTAAGTATTTCAGCAGCTAGTTGTAACTCCCCAAAAGACCAACCATGTTGCAATATTTCAGAACAGAATAACAGAGTTGGAAGGGACCTTGGAGGTCTTCTAGTCCAACCCCCCTGCTCAGGCAGGAAACTATACCATTTCAGACAATGCTTGTCCAATCTCTTCGTAAAAGCTTCCAGTGTTGGAGCACTCACAATTTCTGCAGGCAAGTTCTACTATTTAGTTGGAAGATGTCTATTATCCAAGTGACTATGAGAAGAATCTTCTGTTCTAAGAGAGAACAGGCTGAAGCTGAAGCAGCTAGGTGAAGGCCTTTCTAACTACAAATACTTCTTGCTCATAAAGCAGCAGTTGTGATTCCAGGTTTACAAACTAATTCCATGTGGAGCAGCACAACTCCACCCAGATTTTTAAAAAAGGCATTTCCCTTGAATCAGAAAGCTGCAGGATTCAAAGGCTGGGATTAAATTTAGTTCTGTTATTTCTCATCCTACCTGTTCAACAACAGTAGCGACTTCTAGAAGTTGAAACACACCACAACAATGTCATAGCTTCAGATGGCTTCACCCCATGGTTTTATGTAATGTTACATAAGAAGAGTTAGCGCCCTGATCCCTGCAGGACACTGAGGAGCCTTGGGCTCAGTCACTCTGCTCCAATTCCCACTGGCTGGAAAAAGAACTATTGCAAGATAGTACCTCTTACTTCCAAGTCTTGGAGGCAATCAAAAATGGATTATCTTAAATCAATGGTATTGTGGTGTCAGTTCCTTGAGGTAGGACACTTTAAGAAACTGGCATAGCAGGATTCCAGGAATTGAAATGACCATTGAATATGAAGATCCTCTAAGTGGAAAGGGGCTTTCTAAATTTTGTGTGTAAATTGAGAGTCATGATTTTTTGCAATAACTAAGTTCTTTATCTAAAAACATAGTCTGGAAAGAGTTGTGCAGTCTCCTACGCTAACAGCAGTTCCTTTGTAAGAAATAAAATGAACCAATTGGTATACTAATGAAAATGGTCCTATATCCATTTGCAATTGGATGTTCAGTAATAAAATCCAACAAAACTATGGTCCAGGGGAGAAGGGAATGGCTAGAGCAAATCAGTCAGCTTAGTTATAAACAGGATGAAACATAACTTTTGACATCAGCTCTCATCTTGAGTACCAAAATTCTTTTAGCACAAGACCCTTTGTAGGATTCATTTTCTATTTATTCAGGAAAGATCCAATAACCAAATAGCCCTACTGCAGAAGATAAAATGAATGGTTGCAAGTCCTTGGCATGGCTAGTCTAGTGAAGAGAAAGACCAGGGGAGACATGATAGCAGTGTTCCAATATTTGAGGGGCTGCCACAGAGTGGAAGAGGTCAAGCTAATTTCCAAAGCACCTGAAGGCCAGACAAGGAATAACGGATGGAAACTGATTAAGGAGAGTGTCAACCTACAAATAAGGAGAAATTTTCTGACAGTGAGAACAATGAACTCATGGAACAGCTTGCCTTCAGAAGTTGTGGGAGCTTCATCGCTGGAAGCTTTTAAGAAGAGACTGGACTGCCATTTGTAAGATATGGTATAGTCTCCTGCTTAGGAGGAGGATTGGACTAGATGATCTATAAGGTCCCTTCCAACTCTGATAATCTGTTAAAATGCACATTTTTCCTATTTATACATAGCAGGTTCCTGTGAAGACAGTCTAGGACATTTCTAAGGAAAAATAAATATACTGAAGGATGAATCTTCTGAAAAAACACTATATTATCAGGAAATAACATTATATATTTGTTTAAAATACTGCTGTTGGCCATTCTGACTGCAAACTACTACTAGGTCAAATTAGCCATGATTACTATGAAATTGCAAGCATTAGTTTTAAATAGTAACATAAAGAAACACAGCCTATACTCTACCATTATCCACAAAACATGTGAGATTAGTAATATTCATCTTCAAAATAAAGTCTGTACCAGATATTCTTTCACTATGGACAATTGATCCCTACTGATACATGTATTCACAAGAAAACAAATCCTTACATACACACACACACTCACACACACTTGATGTATATGGCAACGTTTTAATACAAATGGGTATATATTCACTTCTTTATTTTTTCAGAAAGTTGACTTAAATAGTAGAGTGGCTATGGTTAGCATTCCATCATGGATGTGGATTTCTAGCTTACCATAGTCCAGCATACAAAAATTTTTGTATTGATCAGACTGCATAAGTAATTTCTATAAATGTATTTATTTCATTTTATTCAATTTAGGTACCACCCAATTCCATCTGCCTCTGGGCTGCTCACAATACAGTACCATTAAAATGAATATAAACCGAACCAAGACTGGATCCAGGCACAACATGCAGGCAAAAACAAAAATTACCACCACATAATTGAGGTAAACTACAAATGATTAAAACCCGGAAAATAACAGGTACAAATTTAAGTGCATTTCCATATATTCATGGTGCAATCCAGTCGTGTCCAGGAATAGCTTGTGAAGTTCAATAAAGATTTATTTCCAGGACAAATACAAGCAATCCTACAATTTGATTAAAATAGTTTAAATGTTTGAGTGTGCTATATTTATTTAAACTGTTTACATACCACATTTCCTTTGCTTTTATTTGTAGAAGGGTTCTTTAATTTAATTGGACTATTTTTTAAAATATGCATGTTCAATTATTTAATAAGATTTCTTCTCCCATTTCTTGTAGACTTGGGTGCTCCTAAATCAGCTCTGAAATGTTTTCTCCAATCCACTGGAGAAAATTTGAGCATGTCGTAGGAAAAAGCACAGGAGCGGATGGATGAAAGGAATTTGTTCCACTGTTGGGACACTATTCCATCAGTGGATGAACAAACTGGATATAACTCATTATTAATCAAATGCTATCAAATGCTTAAGATTAAGGTGCATTTTCAGAGGATTAATTTGGGCCAACCAGTCTCTCTAAGCCTAAACTACTTGTAGGTTGTCATAAGGATAATCTAACTCAATGAATCTTGTCATGAGCAGCTTAGAGGGTAAAATCCAACAAATAAAAGGGTAGATATAATGCAGAGAGGAAAAAACGGGGGTAGCGACACATAAATGTTGCCAACCATTTTCCATTTGACTAAAAACATTTACAAGAACCCACTGCCTGTATTCAGTTGTGTTTTGAATACAAAACATTTCCTCTATTGCCTACCGGTATGTTCCTATTATTGTCACAATTTATAGTAATTTCTGGATTTCTGCACCAAGTTTGAAAAGCTCCTTTTTTATAATCTCCATCAGTTGTACAGATTTCTGCATTAGTAGTACTAGCTGGAAAGCACTGAGTCTGCAAGGATAAGGAACATGATAAATGCATGTATTTTCTAAATTTGCTTACATGCAGACAATTTATACGCAGAAGTTAATTTTGCACTGTGGTATTTGTGGAGAGAGAGAGATGGATACATATACATATAAAAATATCTTACAAGATGGCAGTTTTAATTAGATAAGGTTATTGTGTAAAAAGTGTAGTTACTTCTATGAATTCAGAGCTAACTAAGAATATAATTAAGCTACCTAGAAGTTCTACAAGGCTTCTGATACATCGAGGATTTGGGGCTTAATCATTATGGAATATTATTTGGCCTGCCCTATATGAGACACATAAATACATTGTGAATGAAAAAACTGTGTAGAAATGTTAAAACAAACAAATATGAATGAGTTGAGACTATGTAAGGAACTGTATTTAGCAAACATTTGCCATCCTATAGACTGTCCTCTCTTTAATACTAGCTAAGCTAGCTTTTCAAAAGATACATGAGGATGGAGAATGTTATTCATAGGTCTAGAACAGGGGTGTCAAACTCATGTTGTCATGGCAGTGTCACATGACGTATCGGAACTTTGCTAAACTGGGCGTGGCCAGCACGTGACATATCTGGCCTGCAGGCTGGAAGTTTGATAGCCCTAGTCTAGAATGTAACTCATAGTCACGCTCCCAACTTAATCCCAGGTGAGCTTGTTTTCACCCTTGACTGGTTGGAATTAAATTGTTTTTTCCCCTGCTTGTTAACAAACAGAACTAATCAAAGGCCATCACTCTAAAATAACTTTATTTCTCCAACACAAAGACAGTCAAATCAAGAGTGGCTACATTAGGATAGAACTATAGTATTCCTATCCTAGTCAGTAGTTGAAAAGCACTATTTGAAAACAGAACAAAATGACACCAAAATAGCAGCTGCCTGTGGTAGCAAATAGCAATAATCTGGCATAATAAGAGAAAGATTTTTGTAAAGCTGTCCGTTTGTATTAAACCATTTATGCTTTAAATTTTTATTCCACAGAATTCCATGTATGCTGATAGCGATATAGGGATGGATTGTTTAACTGCATGTTTAAGTGGGAAAGAAGATTTAGATTCACTGACTTAGGCGACTTAGATTTACTGGTAGATTTTAGGGTAATTTTCAAATGGGTATTTTAAGAAGAAATCTCTTCCCAGACTGAAACTGTACTGTACTAAAATTTGTACTACAACATGAATGAGGTCTGGATGCATAGCCATTCATTTTTATATGGGATATCTTTTTAATAATAATTGGAATAATATCTAAAGGCCACTAAGGAAGATGCATTGAAGCTAGTACATGATGAAGGCTTACGGAATACCAGAGTCACCAAACTAGCCTACAAAAAAAAACCCCAAATGAGGAACAGAAGAGACACATGGCTAAACATAGTATAACATGGCCACTATGTACACGTACACACACACACACACACACAACAGGCAATGCAGACAGCAATAAAATCTGGCAATGGCTAAGAGCAGGAAAGTTGAAGAAAGGGATGAAGGGAATAATTCTGGATGTAGAAGACCGAGACTTAAGAACAAATGCATATAAAATCAGAATTGAACAGAAAGCAATGAAAAGCAAATGACATCTCTGCAAAGCAGCTGAAAAAAAGAGTGGACCACTGGATCAGCTAGTTAGTTGCTGCATGAAGATTGCACAGATGGCTACAAACAACGGCATGACAAAATAGCAACCCATGGTACTTTGGAATATATGCAAGAAACACCATTTGCCTTGAAGCAAGAATGGATAGAACCCAAGACAGACAAAGTAATAGAAAATGAAGAAGCTAAAGTGTTGTGAGATTTTAGATTTATCAAACAGATAAGTACCTGCTACACAAGCACCCGTCTTAACAAGCATTGATAAGAAAGACAAAAAAGCATGGACAGTGGATGTAGCAGAATCTGGAGGCAGCAGAAGAGAAGAGAAAGAACTGAAGAAAATTACAAAAAAAAAAAAACCTTGCAAATTGAAGCAGAACAACTGTGGCAAAAGAAAGCAAAAATAGTGTCAATAGTAATAGGCGCCTTGGGTGCAATTTCAAAACATCTGGAGCATCATTTGAACACCATTGGCATTGACAAATTCACAACCAAGTCAGTTGCAAAAGGCAACTTTACTTGGAACAACTTACATCCTGTGATACCTTAAACACCATCACACAACTTTAGCTAGGTCCTTGGGAAGGAGTTGACAGGGGGATAAAAATGCCAAATCCAGTCTAAACATCTGGCTACTGTGTGACCAGCTATGATAGATTAAATTATAATATCTGGGCTCAGAAAAATATATATATTTGCAATATGTTGTGGATGGTAGGTTGTAAGATTCTAGTTCTTAGAAAAGTGAAGTCCATTTATTCTTGTAATTACATCTCAGTATACTGCATCCTCAATTTACAGTGATCCTATGCATATACAACAGTCCTCAACTTATGATAACAACGAAGCCCAAAATTTCTGTTGCTAAGTGAAGTTTTGCCTCATTTTACAACCTTTCTTGCCACAGTTGTTAAGCTAATGCAGTTAGTAAAGTAATAACAGTTGTTAATGGAAACTGCTTTCCCCATTGACTGCTTGTCAGAAAGTTGCAAAACGGAATCACATGACCCTAGATGCAACCGTCATAAATATGAGTCAGTTGCCAAGCATCTGAATTTGGATCATGTGACCATGGGGATTCTACAATGGTCATAATTTTGAAAAACTGTCATAAGTCACTTTTTTTTCAGTGTGTTGCAACTTTGACTGGTCACTAAATGAGCTGTTGTAAGTCGAAGACTACCTGTATAATTGTGAATAAGTCCTATTACTTATGGAGTTGTTCCTTCATAGGAGACATGTGAAAACAGATCTTAAAGCTGAAAACACATTGGTTCCAGTGCCTTAAAATGATTATATTAATATTATATGCGAAAACACATATTGGGGCTTGTTCTCTACAGGATAAGAATGAATTATGGATTATTCCCGATGCATCCTTTAAGATGTATGGTTCTGTTTTTGTACAGTTAATCAAATTCCACTGATATTAGATTGATAAGTATGTTAACAGGTATGCCTTTCCATGTAAGCCAAAATAAAACTAAGCCAAATCAAGGCAAGTCTGAATAAGTTGACTGGAATTTACTTCCATGGTAAATTTTCATAGACCGATATCAAGAAGAGACTGAATCCATTATGTTGCTCCTTCTTGCTGCAACCGATTTCAAAACTAGACACGCAGGATTGCTTATTTGGTAAATGGGATTACCAAAGACAAATCTGAAGATATCATCTTACCCTTCCAGCGGTTGGATATTTAATACTACACCATTTTTTTTCCAGGTGTTAATAGAAAATTCAATTTTACATCACAACAGCTGGGATTGTTTTAAATAGCACAGCTGTCAGGATTTGAAAATAACTAATTTAAACATGGCCGCTGTGCTGAAAACTAGTTGAATGAAAACATGACCGATCTTCACATATTATTCCCTCTGCCAACCAAACTTCCGGTATGACTGGCATTGCAAAGATATCTAATAACAGGTTTCAGTCTGTTATTCAGTCATGCTTTGGCTATGGTGAGTGCATGGAATTTATTGCCCATAGAGACAGGAAAAAGGGTCACTGCCATTACTGTAAAAATTATCTGTTTCATATCTGCTTAATTCTGCATTTTTAATCATAGAAATAGAGGCGTGTAATTTTAGAAATGGGTAACTTTGCCATTAATCCGAAGCGCCAGCATTATATAGTCCATGCAAAAATTGCAGGCAGCACAGAAACAGTTTAACCATTATTTTTGTAATGGTTACACCCTCTTTCCTTGCTTATTCAGGGAAGTAATGCATTAGCTGAAAATAAATCCAAAATGGAACTAATTTTAGTTCCCACAATCCTAAAACAGCAGCAATTATTTAGAGATTAAAGAAGGATAGTAAGAGTGCTCAATTCTGAACTAATAGAAACAAGAAAAGTTTTTAATTCCTATGCGAGGAGTTGCCAAATTTAACTACAGTTTAGAACTCCCACTCTCTGCGTTGAATATCTAATGTCGTGGACTGCTGAATATGCCCCTCTAATTTACAAAGAAGATTCTTCTCTACAAAATTGAACAGGGAGGGTAGAACAGGTTGATATACTCTTAATATCAACCTACAAAAGGAGCAGGAGGTGGGGGCTCGGGGGGGAGAGGTGACAATTCAGCCTTAGAGGATTATTGGGAGGGTTTACAAAATGTGCAAGGGATGTTTTGAAGATGTATTTTAGATTTTACCATTATTTAACAAAAACATGGGTAGAGAATAAGCATGGCCTTATGGTTTATGAACTGTTTTGCTCATATCACCGAACGCGTAACAGATGTTGTAGGACAGAACAAGATTATTCCCACAAGAGAAACCACAATGGAAAACTACACTGTACGGGTTGCAAAGACTATGCAAAGCTCACTTCACTTTTAAGACAGCAAATTAAGAAATATGAATTAATACCATTTTTTATTAAATTTCAAAAAAGACATCATTTATCTATAATTCAGTTACAGAAGCCAGTGTAGCAGGCTGCAAAACCAAACGGCTATGCAATGAATTGCAGCAGATATGAAATCACAATTCCACATTTAATTTTTGACAATACAACCCAGTGTTTTCAGTTCAATTTGCATCCAGATTTACTTTGTTTAAATCAAGGGACATGGCAAACATGGCAGTCAGTTAGTAACTGGGCACTTCTCTATGTCTCAACACCAGAAATTTAATAAGCGGTGAACATTACGGAAAATATACATTTTAATTCTGAGTATTTAATTCTGAGCTCAACAGCTATGAACATTACTGAAAGCTTCCATGCTAATCAAAACTAGCATAATATGCCAGAGAAAATTTCACTAAGAATGCAGTCCTATGCATGTCTACTCATAAGTTCAATTGGATCCAAGAGGACCTCCTTCCAATTTAGTTTTTTTTTTTTTATCAGTGCTTAAGTTTATTTTCTTCTTTCTTAATCCCACCTTATAACCGCTCTCGAAAACTGCCTAAAGGATCATTGCTATTACTCTGTTATTCTGTGCCTACTGGAATTGTTGTAACAGGTGCAGCGTTAATAATATGCTGGGCAATCAACTTTTTTCCACTGATCTGTCAGTTTAGCTTAATAATGCCATTAAAAGTGTAAACATTTCTGCAATCCATATTTAAAAGTCAATAAAATAATGGGGTGCACTACTTATCTTTTTAATTTTTTTAAGTAATACATTTGATTATTTTAATCATGTCACTCCTAACGGAGTTTAAATATGCAGGCAACATCACTGTAGACTCCACTCTCCCCCAGCCCTTCCCCCCATCAACAAAACAATTCCACAATTCCACTTTGCTCCCTTTATCCTTTAAAGCAAAGATGATTTAGAGACAATCAGCACAATATTTTCTATCATTCTTAAACTGCTGTTAAGGGCAAGAAAAATATGCGGAATACACGATGTATTAAAAAGAAAAGGACTTTAACAGACTGCATACGTGGTGGAATCCACGCCAGAAAAATTAAACAACTTTATAATAATAATTACAAAAACTTCTTATAATTACAAAATTACAAAAACTTCTTATAATTACAAAAACTTTGCTAGAAGTATGTGGGTAGGTCTGTATCTTTATATGCAGATGTCCAGACACAGACAGATACATCGCTTCAAAGTCAAAATCTTTAAAATTACAGGCTTTGGTCTTATATCAGCCTTATTGACAGTAGTCAAGATTTGCAAAGTCTATAATTCTCACTAAAACACAAAGGTGAAAAAGCCACATCAAATGTTAGCCTGCATTGTTAACATGTTCTCTGTATTTGCAAGTCCCCTCCAATGGAAGCAGCTGGAATCTAACATTGTCGTGCTGCCCCACCAATTATATCAACATGGCCTTCTCTCCAAACAAGCGTAATTTGGTATCTATGAAAGCTCCCCTTTGGGATCCTGAGAATGATAGGCAAGGACTACATATTTCAGGGGCGTATAAATAAAGACAGTCCCATTTTCATTCATCGATCAGCCTTACACTGCTCCTGTTTGGCTTGTAGCATCTTAAAAGCTCAAATACCCGTTAGTGCTGCACAAAGCAGTATTTATAGTAGCCCTGTTTCTGGTTAGGAACCTATTAAGCCCATGCAGGTGTACAGAGTTTCCTCCATTTTCAACTTCATAGATCTTTTGGGTCACCGTAAGAATCAAATAAAAGCTTTTGAGGGAAATAAACCAGATACACAGAAGTATTTCCCTCCTTCTTCTACAGCCACATACACTTAGTTTCCTGCCTTTCTTTTAGTTGTCTGTATTATATGATACAAATGGAATCATAAACACAGATTGTTATTGTGGCAAAATGACATTTCTAAAGACAACTGTGGTATGGTAAATTATGCAACTTTAACCTGGGGTAAGTTTACAACTATGGGTATTTTCAGCTCTTCCTCTAATGCTTGAGAGATGTAAGACAATTCCGATCCATGAAAGAAAAAAAAAGTTTCTGTGAATTGCATACTTCTACCGTGATTTCTGTAACCATTTAGTTTTAACAGGGATAATTCCTCCAAATATTTTTTACCTTCTGCATGTAAAGAGCAGTTGACTAATTCCGATCACAAACAGTAATAAGAAAAGCAATAAAAAGGAACATATAAAATTTAATAGCTGTCCGATTGACATCTGCAAGATTTTAAACTGTGCATGTGGGCATATATATGATACAGACAACATGACTGAGATTCAATTTCCAGAAAATATGCTTCAATTTCCAGAACAAAAACATTAAAATATGGTAATCAATAGAATGCTTGATTTCTGGAAGCTGGGGTATGAAACTGAGTTTTCAGTTTCCTTTAGCATTATCAGTCAGCTTCATCTGTGTTCTGTAGAACGTACATTTTCCCGACATGTGTTTTAAGACAGACATCCTTTATGTGTATAAGAAGCTTGTCAAAAGCAAAGCTGGTCTGACAGACAACTATTCAGACAAAACAAAAGTGGAGACGATCCACAGTCCAGTTAAGCTGAGTTACTGGAGTTTAACCAATTTATCCTCAGGGACTGCAAGCCAAACAAAATTGTTTTGAGTCAACTTCACTGGGTTACAGATCGGGCTTATAATATTCTACAATTTATCATTTATCACAAATTCTCACAGAAGGTACATGAGCTTTTCCAAAGACACCCTTTGCTCTTGCACTCTCTAAATACATACACAACACACACAACACGTAAAGGAAGCCAGGAATATCCCTATGATTCTAGAGAGTCATGTCTATTTTTTTTGTTGCTTTCTCTAAACACATCATGGTAAAATGCAGTGCTAAACCCTTGGTCCTTGACATACTATGGCAATTTTACAGTAAACTGAGTATATAACATGAACCAGACATGGTGTATTTTCAAACAGGAAGCAAACTGCTCTTCTGCACAATTTCTGCGAAACACTTGGAAAGGTATTTCAAAGGCTCTACTGGGAATGAGCATTTTCAAACCAATCTAATTCTCTCCTTCTCCCACCCACCCCCCAAAATGTTTTCAGTCCAGAATTGGAAAAATATATTACTTAAGGACACCATACTAATTTACCATGTATGGATCATCAATTCATTATTCCATAAAACAACCACTATTTCATTTGTAAGAGTTGTAGAATACAGATTTGCTTCTAAAACAATTGCAACTTTATACATTTATAATAAAAAAGTGCTCTGCAAATTATTCATTGTATTTTTTATTGCAGTAGTGTAAGGCTACATTAAAAAATGAGGACTGAAATTGTATCCTAAAGCATCTATTTGTAAAAGTACAAAAGCTTAACTTTGGTAATATAAAGAAACAATATCATTGTTATATCAGCATTCAGAAAATAGGAGCTATCTGAGATAGATTGTTTTTTTAAAGAAAACTTTAAATATGAAATGTTTTCTGTTTTACTTGTGACACTAAAAAGTGGAACAGGATAGGTATACACATGGGATTTTAAATATTAAAAGTATTAGTATATACTAATCTTTTCTTATTATTTCTTGATATTAATAAAATATTTACAAAATAATTTATTACAGATTAAATTACATGTTGAGTTGGGAGGTTACTATAAGTTAAAGTCTTAACAAAAAGCCCTTCCAACTTGTTACATAGTTTACAGCTACAAATTTGCATAGATGTATATGAAAATAAATATAAATAAGGTATTTATTATATTGACAAATTGCTAAAATAATTAGATTTCATGCATAATAATAACATGATACCTTAAATCATACAGGCCTCATGGTTTTTAATGGACTGTATTTTTACTAAGATTTTTGACATGTTATTGGATAATGGTCTGTGAATATTTTATTTCTGATTTTCAGTTTTTCCAAACTTTAGTATCATAAATGGAGGATATGGAGGATAATTTGAACTACTGGGTATGTTTATCTTAGAAAAACAATGGAAATACAGGAATCTAATTGGCAGATATTTAATTTTACAGGAAAAGAGACAACAGTAAGTGTGATTTGCCATTACACATATTCTTTATCACCTGTATATAAATGAAATAAATGTACTGCTTGTTAATAAACAGAATTAATTATATTATTTGGCCTAGCCTGTTAGTAGAAACAATACTATGAAATATTTATTTCTTATAACTCTATGTGGCTGAAAAATGTTAATAATAATAAGAACAGACAGAATGCAAACACAAAAACACATTAGCAT
Source organism: Pseudonaja textilis (assembly GCF_049901715.1). NCBI lineage: Eukaryota > Metazoa > Chordata > Lepidosauria > Squamata > Elapidae > Pseudonaja > Pseudonaja textilis. The sequence continues at coordinate 243,241,629 of NC_141991.1, read as the reverse complement.
TTCGTTTTTTTGATTTGAGAACTTCACAAATAACTATTTGAGAACCACTATTTGTTGAGATGGCTTCACGCTTGTCGGTATAATGTACAAAAAAAGAGCAATTATGATAATTATAGGGCTCTCTATATGATTTATCACATGCACATGTGGGTGAGAATCAATGATGAGATCTTAAAATACTATTAAGTGAAAGTTTTGCCACTTTTGTTTTCAATTTCATTTGCAATATATGCCACCGTTGCTGTCTTCACGTTCTTTCAAGTATGTCATTTGATCAAATAACTGCTTGCTAAAATCTCAGCCATGTGCAATTAGGAATTCTAAACATGTGATTAAAAAAGTGAGACTACAGAATTTCAGACCATACATGCCAAAAGAGATATCTTAATGTCTTAAGAGTTGGGAGAAGCAATCTTTTTCAACTGCAGAGGCTTTGTTGATAAAGCTATTACGCTGAGATGTTACATAACAGAAGCATGCATTACAAAAATAAATAGAATTTTTTTTTAAAAATCTAAGCATGACCAAGAAAGGGAGCGTCACATATATACCACACATGTTTATTCATAGTTTTTTTTTCTGAAATTGTTCTTTCTTTTTTTTCTTTTTTTAAAAGAATACCTCAATTTTAAAGAAACATTTCCTTGCTAAAAAGAAGCAGATAAATATGAACAACAGGTGAACTGGAAAAAAGGAAGTACCTAACTTCCTTAAACACTATGATGCCTTTATACAAAAACTGATTAATTTAAAAGTCCCCAATTGGTCAGATGCCTTTTGCTTTAAAATAAAAGCAACAAAGACCTCATTCCCAAACAAACCCTTCTACTCACTCTAATATAAATACTGAAAGGTCTGGAATGATTTTGCCATTTTCCCCACTTTCGTTTATTCCCAGAGATAACCTACTTCCTCTCTAGATGTTCTCAGTTCAGAGAGTTCAAACTGAATTTAAAACAAACCATTGGCTTGTCGGGAGGGGAGAGGAGGAGGAGGAGGATTTTTAAGCTACATCTTATATAAAGTTAAGAAGGCTCCTAAAAAAATTACGTAGCCTGTATTTTGGTTGCACAAATTGGGAGAATGTGCAACACTTGAAATGAAATCTAGCACTTCCCGACAGGCACTCTAAACAAATTCAGGCAGGGCATACACAGCATCTGCAAGATGCCTGGCACCAGATCAAGAACTGTACAACATCTAATTGGAGCAAGAATAATACTGGCCATATAAAAAATAATTCCTCTTCAGATATATACCTAGATGTGTGTGTGAATGCACATGTCCACTCCATGCGCTCACACACAAGCAATTCTTGTTTTCTCACCCGGTGCCAGAATTGTGGCCTGATCATGATCCTTAAACGTGCAATTACGATTGACGTTTCTTCAGATAGGTAAAAATTTAGATTTCTCCAGTTTGAGGGAATAAGTCTGCCTTCTGCTGATATACCCCCAATGTTTATTCTCTTCGCTACCAAACAGGCACACAGATTCCAATGCACGTGAAAGTGTGAAGTTTGTTGCCTTTTTCTTGAACACACACCAACAGATTTGTTTTTAATAAACGTCGTTTAACAGTTCCTATAAATACATTTCATTTGACAGCTATCTCGGTGGTACAAGTACCATCTTCCTGTTCTGATTCTTTCTATCCTCACCTCCAAAAATCAACCCTACATGAAAATATTTATTAATGGGTGAATAACAGACAAAGATAACTTGTAATATGATGTCATATATCCTTCTGTTTATCCACAAACGAGACAGAATACATTCCACTCTGCTGAAGACATATGTGCCAGGTGAACATTTTAATTTTTTAGAAAGTTTGTAGCTTTAAAACCACAACACTAAAACAGTGACAGCTTGAATTCATATATCACATTTGCCCATCAAAACTACATTCATGCATTTTTTAAAAATAGTGATGTTAAAATAGTGGCCAACTCATTATTTCCTAACCTTGACAGTTTTAAAACAATATCATTTCCCATAAAAATTTATAAACTCTACATCCAATGCATAAATTAGCTGTCTCGTGTACGGATATAAAGGTTTGTAAATAAACCTCCAATTATTAAAAAAAAAACCCGCAACAACTCATGCAAAGTGATTCATAGTTCTCAGTTAAAATGAAACATTTTCCTTAACAAGTTGCATTACTCCCTAATATCCTTGAGGAACAATATAATAAATTGACAAAGTTTATGGTTCTTGATTGTAACCAGATATTCTGTAACCAAATAAATGGAGAAAAATATTAACCCTTCTAAAAGACGCTTCCATGAGAAGGATAAATTTGGTGTATAAAATAATATTAGCTACCTATATGTATTACAATGTGTGCATAACGGAGTGTGTTTTTCTGCAACACACATTCATAAGTATTGTGTAATTTATTTTGTGCCAACCCCCTACTTTAAAATGGGCCTTGTTTAAAACTGTAATAGTTCCCTTTTGGCCTAACTTGCTGTACCCTGATTGATATCAGATGCAATGTTAGAAATTGAAACAGCACAGACTTCAGCCTTCCCTTTTCTCGAGAACTTTAATGTATTATTTTCTAGCTTTTTCAAAAACATTAAAATGACCATTAAAATAAAAAGAAAAAGAAAATCTTTCTGAAGACATAACCAAAATATAAAAAAATAAACAATCTTCCTGATGGCAGGTAGAAAGCCTTTCCTGAAATTGTACACAAAACACCAGGATGCACTGCTTTTTTTTCTTAAACAAAGTACTTCTAATGGAAGCAAAAGCTCAGATGCAAGGCACAAATTCTACATCATTTATGCGATGTTGGCAAGAATTTCTCTCTCTTGTTTTGTAATTTTGCATCATCATTATTCTTTTCATTGCGTTTCAGTCTCAAATTCACGTTCTACATCAGTTTTTTTCCCCCTCTGTCAGTTAATTCTCAATCCCTTCAGCTGCGGAGCTGAGGCTGGGATTCGGGAAGCACCAACTCTTGTTTTCAAGGGAAAAACAAAACAAAAACAACTTCTCTGAACAGACAACTGAACACTTTCTGGTGGTTTAAAGAAAGCCCTTATTCCTAAACACAATTCGAAGAAATAAACACTAGCTTAAAAAGGAACAAGCTTGAGTTAACTAAGTTAAGTTAAGTTTCAGGTTGCAAAATCCTTTGCCAACTGACTGAAGGCATTTTCTGAAATTCAATTTTCTTCCCTTACCTTACGATACCTACGCTCAATACTACAACATTAGCAAGAATTAGATAGCTCAGGCAGAAGGTATTCTGAAGCAGCCCAGAACAACTTTCCAAAGCAATAAATGCAGCAAATGACTCTCATTCGTACCACAATAAAACTTGTCAAAATTACACCTTTAATTACAGAGCGAGCTTACCGCTTTCCCATTATAGTAGTACATCAAAGAATTTCCTCCCATGCCTGGAATTGTGTATGCACAATACATGGTCTTGAATTCTTTTTTTTTTTTCCTCTCCAGTACCACTCTAACAACTTTTATTTCAAACTCGCTGTCCCTTTTTTCACAACAATTCCTTCAGTCGCATTTTCCCATATGGCCAGGCCAAGCATGGTGAATATGCAAAGCAGGAAGAAACCATTCCTGACGTTAGGGGTGCTTGGAAAGGGGGGGGCGGCGGCTAGGAGTCTTCTCTGAGACAGTTAACTTTCCAGAGCAAATCTGGAATTCTTCCCAGTCCTGATTTAGCTGCAATTCCTAATGCAAAGAGAGAGAGAGACAGAGAAAGGCAGAGCTTCCACTGGGTCCCTGGATTGGTCTACTTGCTGGAATAATGCTGATTCTTAGTGCTTTTTTTTAAAAAAAAACCCCAAAACCTTAAATACTACTACTACTACTACTACTAATAATAATAAAAAAGTTGCCTTCACTCTTTTCTTTCCTAAAATTTCCACTGATCTGCCTTAGGGGTAAAAAAGTGGAATAGGGTCAATTATTGAAGAGAATACAAATGCAGTTAATTGACTCCCCCCCCCTCCTTCTCCCACTCTTTCTTTTTTGTTTTAATTTGATTAAAAAGCGAGTGGCAGGAAGGGAATCGTATGATGCACATCTAATAACTGTACCATCTGTCTGTGCTGCTGGCTGCCTCCCAGCATTGTATGCAGCTGCCTGAGAACTCGACTCAGGGAAAGGGGAGGGGGGAGGACTTTTTTTTTTTTTTTTTTTAAAGCCCACACGTCTCTCTGACCTCGCTGAAAAGGAAAGAGGAGCCAGTGTTTTCTCACAGCCTGCTCGACTACCTACAAAAATACAGGGTTGAACGTGAAGCAAGGGAAACACACACAAAAAAACCCCTGCTCCAAGCCTAGGGTGCTGTTGTGGGGTGGGTTGGGTGATTTATTACTATTATTAATTCTTCTTCTTCTTCCTCGTCATTATTTTTATTTTTATTTCCCCCACCCCACCCCCCGACTCTCTCTAAATCCCAGGCTTTTCGGTTGGAAGCAGGAAACGGATTGGAAGCGTTAGAAGTTAATTCAACTACAGAGCTGGCATTGGCTTCAAGGGGAAAATCAATTGGGAAGGGAACCTGATCTTGCACTTGCTTGTTTGTTTATTTCGGCTCGGGGGTGTTTTTTTGCGGGAGGGGGGAGAAGAGGAAGAGGGGGGGGACAGGAGAGGGAGTTTGGCGATGCACGTTTTGGGTTGCTTAAGATGATGACCCAGCCTTTGAGAACTTTCCTGGAAAATAGAATTGGGGGGGTGGGGGGGGCGGTTTGGGGTTGGGAGAGGGATCTTTTCCCTCAGCATGGATCTCATCTAACGGTTCTCCAGCTTTTCATGTATTGTTACCCTCAGCCTACGAAGACAAATAAAGCATGTTCAGGGCACAATTCGATGCCACTGGGTAGAGACCGACTCTGATTTTTTCTTTTACGCTCTGCTGTCTAATCCAAAAAAGCAAAAAAAAAAAGTGTGTGTGTGGGGGGAACAGGTTTAAAAGGGCTGGCTGGGGAAGGGGAGCGCAAGGGGGGAGAAGAATGGGACTGGATTCAGCTTGCCAAATTCAGAGCATCAGAGTAAAGGGGTGCCCCTGGGAACTGATCCCAAATGAAACTAAATAATTTGCATATGCTGAAGCAAATGCCATCTGAGCATAAAGCTATTCTCCAGAATCAACTTTAATAATTCAAAGCACCTATTTTCCTACCACTCAACATGGTAACAAAACACATACAGTATTAATAAACAGCAAGAGATGGCAATGTTAGTCTTGAAGTAAGTCCTTTCTTTCTTTCTTTCTTTCTTTCTTTCTTTCTTTCTTTCTTTCTTTCTTTCTTTCTTTCTTTCTTTCTTTCTTTCCTTCCTTCCTTCCTTCCTTCCTTCCTTCGCTAATGGTAAAATTTTATTTGGTATTCTCTATGAATCAACATAAAGAGTGCCAGCCGCTACACAGATTTTAGAAAAAAGAAGAGAGAGCAGAGGGCTTTCTCTAACTTCCTTGTTCTGTATTTATTTGGGAGGTCCTAAGAGACTTGAATAAACAGTTCTTGAATTATAATCACACATTTCATTCAAATTTCATGCTTTGAGGGTTTTTTTTTTCTTGATTAGAAGAATTAGTTGTCAAACGGACTGGATCACATTGCCAACCTTTAAACTATTTTTGTGCATAATATAAATGGCCAGAAGTCAAAATAGAACAAGTATCCATGTAACAAAATGTAAATTCTCAAAGGAGAGTGGGGTGATAATAGTGATGGAGAATCAACAGCACGCACAGTTTATGTATGTATGTATGTATGTATGTATGTATGTATGTATGTATGTATGGATGGCATTCAGCTTTGTTCAGGTATTTTCCCACGTCATTATAGTTGTGCTTTTAAAGTTGTAGCAACGTTTCGGCAGAATCTCATCTGCCATCATCAGGCTTCTGATGATGGCAGATGAGAAGCCTGATGATGGCAGATGACATTCTGCCGAAACATTGCTACAACTTTAAAAGCACAACTATAATGACGTGGGAAAATACCCGAACAAAGCTGAATACCATACATGTAGGTACCCGCGAAAACTTAAGAAAACACACGCACACACACGTTTTATTTGAATATATTGGTTGAATATACACAATTTTAATTCCACTCTGTTTCTGCACACAAAGTATTGTTTCTTTATAAGAGTGCAGCTTCAGATTTTTTTTATTCACACAGACGGATGTAAATGCAGGGGGGAATTCCCCCAAAGTTATGGATTAGTAGATTCCTCAGAAATATGCAATTAACATTTAATTCTAATAAAAGTTTACCCCAAACTAAATTTGATTGATATCTAAGCTTCTAAATTCACTCTAATCAGTTCATGGTCACTGAAACAACCCTCTAAAATCGGACTAATACTATAAGCTTTAATTACTGGCATCAGATAATTATGAAATTTCATATTATGATGTTTATAGGAAAACACAAATTAATGAAGTCTGATCCCATTGAACAGTAGGCCTTGAAATAATGACCTTTCAATCCTGAAAGTGACTGCAATTCGAGCTATGGTTACTTTTGACAAGTTAGGTTAATGGATTTTTAATTACATTTGGACAACTATAAGCCTTTATTAAAGTTGGATTCAAGAGATATCCCTGCTCTTCCTTTTGATGACAACCCTTCCAGTATTTCCCACATGTTTAAATTTGATTAGCATGTGTAATGTTCACATAGATTTCTTAGATCAATGATTTCATTTGGCATAAAATGTCTTCCTATATATTCTTAAATATGAGATTCTTCTCAAGCACTTTCTGGATTGAGATCCACAAAGAAAATCAAATTGCTCAAGTTATCCATCTAGTCCTTAGATGCATTACAAGTATTCCATTTACATAAATGAACATTAGTACTTCCAGTTCATATAACCCTTTTTCCTTACCAATACAGACTTATGGACTCATCATTCACATAATAATATGATAAGAGTTTCTATTGGATAAATTACAGATTGAGACGCAAAGAAAAAGAAACTATTTTCTTGCTTGTTCAAAGACACAGCCATGTGAATTGTGCACACATTCAACAACATGTTTGCACAAGCACAGTGTTACAAGGGAGACAGCATTTGTACAGTGGACATTGAAACAATTAAGTAAATACTATAAAAGTGAAATAAATCTCCTGTCTTTAAAAACTGCTCAGTCATTATAGTCAAATGTCCAACCCATCAGGTAGGTTTCCTTTCCTCAGTTTTTTTACCTGACCCACAATATAAAATCTTGATTTAGATATGAAGGAACAAACTTGCCATGCCCTGAATAATCTCCCCTCATCTGTCTGTCTGTCTGTCTGTCTGTCTATCTATCTGTCTATCTATCTATCTATCTATCTATCTATCTATCTATCTATCTATCTATCTATCTATCTATCATCTATCCTAAGAAAGCCACAATCGAAGTGAGTACATCAATGGGAAGGAATTAGACTTAAGTAGCACATGGCTTAACATATAGGTAGTCCTCAACTTACAACATTTCATTTAGTGACCATTCAGTTACAACGTCACTGAATAAAACCAACTTATGACTGTTTTTCACATGTATGACTATTGCAGCATCCCCATGGTCACGTGATCTACATTCGGAAGCTTGACAACTGGTTCATATTTATGACAGTCGCAGTGTCCTGGGGTCATGTGCCCATCTTCTGAGACCTTCTGACAAGGAAAGTCAATGGGGAAGACAGATTCACTTAACAACTGTATTACTAATTTAACAACTGCAGTGATTCAGTTAACAAATGCAGCAAGAAAAGTCATAAAATGGGACAAAACCCAATTAAGAAATTTCTTACTGAACAACATAAATTTTGGGCTCAGTTTTGGTCATAAGTCGAGGACTGTACTCTACTTGTTTGGGTAACCAATGTTTAAGAAACGTTTCCCGGGTTCACACTAAGGCATTTTATTATAGTCAGAATTTTCCATAAAAATGGAGAACTCAATTCATCCCACTTTACATGAAAAATGCTTCATGGGCCAGGCCCAAACTTACACAGGGTAGCCCTAGAGTTACAACCATAATTGTGAGAGGAATTTATGTGGTTGCTAAGCAAGACAGTTCTCAAGTGAGTAGAGTTCAATTTCACGACCTTTATTGCCGTGGTTGTTAAGCGAATCACTGCAGTTAAGTAAATCCTGTGGTCTTTAAGTGAATCCAGCTTCCACATCGACTTTGGTTGTCAGAAGCCAATTGGGAAGGTGGGTAATGGCAGGATGCTGCAACTATCATACATACGTGCTGGTTACCAAGCGCACAAATTTTGATCACGTAGCCATGAAGATGCTGCAGTGGTCGTAATGGTGAGGAACAGTTGTAAGTCACTTTCTGAATGTCGTTGTGACTTCAAAGAGTCACTAAACAAATAGTGAGGACTGTTTAGTCAAAAACTTTCTGTAATCTTTTTTTTTTTTTTTACAAATTACAGGGTATATAATATGTCTTCTAATTACAGTCAGTCTTGAAACAGACACCAGCTATTAACCCATTTCTATTTCTTGAAGAAAGAGTTCATGATTACTATGAAATAAAAGTTCATAAGGGAAACAACACAAATACTTCAGAGAGATGGGAGAGAGAGAAATGAGAAAAGGAGGCAGCCTTCAGAATGGACAAGGAACTAGTTGAAAGTCACTAAAATCTGAATAATTTTTGAGATTCTAAAAAAGAAGCACGTGGTTCCAAGCTTTTCATCATATTCATAAAAGTTAAAGATATAAATAAATAATTACATACATAAATCAGAAAAAAAGATAATTTCAACCGTGCTAACATTGTTTACTCATTTCTCAAGCAGATCAATTTTAGGGAGTTCACGCTGTAAAACTGAGAATGACAAGTCACGATCATCAAGAATCAAAACACTACAGTAAGTGCTTAAAGACATTTGTTTAGCAATTTATTAAAATGATGATAATAAAAGTGGATATCTATGTTTTAATCTCCTAATGTGGTGCTGCTAAATTTGCATCTGAACACAACTACTTAGATAATATCATTGAGCCAAGCAAAGCCAGTAAGCTATACTTAGTTGATTCAAAAAGCTGATAGTAGAACAGATTGCCCAAATGCCAAGTTCCACTTATTCCAAACAATATGGATGCTATCTCAAATATTGCTGTTACATTAATATACACACCTACAACAACTCAATATAGTCATCTAATGTTATACTACAGTATGTTTTTTTACTTAGACTTATTTATCCATTCAGATATATAATAAAAATACTGTCTGATTACCAAAAGAAAATGTTTACAATTTTTACAGTTTTACAGCTCTCGATCATGAGCTATAGCATTGTTATGCTTAACCATCTCCAGTAGAGGCACACAAAATATTTTGAGTTCAGATTTCTTGCTTTGAGTTGGAAACAGCTGTTTTGACCACCTTACCAGAAGTGCAAACTCAGCTGTCTCAAAGTGGAAATATTTTTGATTAAGTTAGAATGGTTTCAAAACATTCTGCACGCTTCTACTCCAGAATCAACGCAAGTGCTTTTTGTTTAAAATATTTTATTTTTATATGTTATGGTACCATTAGCCGCTCTCTTTTCTTCACTGCTCTATGTTATACACAACACAGGATCAGTAACAGAGACTCCAAGGAATATACATTGGGACTCAGATGCAGATGTAAATGCTTCTCTGGAATTAAAAAAGGAATATTATGTGGATTTTCAAAAATTGGTGCTAACACATACCTTCTGACAAATCACTACCAAATTTAAGTGATTTATTTCTGAGGATTCTGAGTATCACTCAAACATGAGCTTGGAACCAGCATGCATTTTCAGTTTCTGCCTTATAGCATTTAAGGTATCATTTCAAATCTTTTATTAGTATGGAAAGAAAAAAAAAGTGGACATAAGACGATTGCATTTTATCTGAAAACCAGTGCAATGTCTTTGCATTCCATTCTGTGATCCTTAAGAGTAGACCCCAAGATCTGACAACCAGTGCAATTTCCTGCTGGCTAGCACTTACAGAAAACATACTCAACATATATAAAATGTATTATTATTATTTATTAGATTTTTAATCCTACCTTTATTATTTTATAACTGACTCAAGGTAGTGAACATACATACTCTTTCCTCCCCCTATTTTTCCTACAACAACCACTCTATGATATAGGTTGAGCTGAGAGAGCGTGACTGGCCCAAGGTCACCCAGCTGGCTTTCAGGGATACCTGTTTTTCAACAAATGCACCAAAGTAACTATCAAAAGGCATGGACAAAGAGCTCTTCCAAACAAAAATTAAAATTAAAAAGCAACCCAATAATAAATACGTAAGTATGCCACCAGATTCCCACAACAGTGTCAAACTATCTAAAAAGGCAGTATTATCATCATTATTCTCATCTTCCCTATTACCTATCTCATCTTCTTATGACTATAACTTTATTGCTTATCACTATTGTTGTATGTTCATTGAGAGCTTATGCACTGGAAACAAATTCCTTGTGTGTCCAGTCACACTTGGCCAATAAGGTATTCTATTCTATTCTATTCTATTCTATTCTATTCTATTCTATTCTATTCTATTCTATTCTATTCTATTCTATTCTATTCTATTCTATTCTATTCTATTCCATTCCATTGCATTGCATTGCATTGCATTGCATTCCATCCATCCCATCCTATTTCACCTCCTATCATATCCTATCCTATCCTGAAAAGTCAGCTAAGATATTAATCCTCTTCTAAGAAATAAATAAAATCTATTTATTATCTATTTCCCCCAGCTTATTCTGAAATGAATCCAGTAATATTTATGGTGGCATATGACTAACAAAGTCACACCCAATAAGGTATCATTTATAACCATTCTAATCTAGTCCATTGTAGTTGGCCAACTGCATACGCTTTAATTCAACATGAAAGACAGTAGGGGATATCAATGTTTTTATCACCAATTGCTTTGCTCAGAATTTTTGAACTTTCTATCTAGTTATTTATTTTGGAAGTTAATCATCACTCTATCCTTATTATGCAGTCTATCTTCTCTGATTAAAATAAATCAAGGTTTTACTAAGTGCATTTGTGAATATTAGGGAGGAAAAGTAGAAAGCTAAGCGTGTTCAGGAGAGTTCTAATTTTTAAAATTGCTCTGGTGCTTCTGGTTTTCCATTCTCTTTAACTACCATGCTAATGCCAACAATAAGTAGTACTTTCAAATGGAAGCAATCAATATGTTAAATTTGTCATATGAATAGTTCTACTTCTTCCAGGTGTATAATTCTGTACCCTGATGCTGCTCAGGGTGCAACTAGTGTAGAGTTGCACACAACCTACAACATGATTACATGACAATTGCTACTTATCTGGGATTGTATAAACTGAACAATGTGTTTGCAAATGCTAGAGTGTATAACTAACTTCACATATTATGTTGAGCCATGACATGCTTAACATGGTTAAATTTATTACCCAAAATTGGCTTGGATTACCTTACATCCTAAGCTGTGATAGGCTATGCATTACAAATTATGACTGAATTTATATAAGACAGTCAAGTTAAAACTAATAAATCACACTTTTGTTTAATGGAATGCATTGACCATACAATTGAACTTATGGCTGGTGAATGCATTTTTCTTGTGAGTTATAATATATGTGGTTTCTTCAAGAAAATGAGTTTCGAAATGCAGGAAGTTTCAATAACAGGAGTCACAAAACTTGAATTTTGTTGAACAATTTTGTTGGCACTCATGATCAAAATACCCTAAAATGAAACAAAGAATCCAGCATGAGTTAGTTAGAGATTATACAGATATTCTATTGCACCTATTGCTTTATTCTTCTATGGTATCATTTTGTCAAATATAATTTTGTGAAATATAATATAGATGAAAAAAAAGATAGAAGTTGACAAAATGTTGAAGGGTAAAAAAAGGAGGAGAAAGAAGGAGAAAGAGAAGAGGAGGAAGATAAAGAAGATAAATTCCTAAAATCATATAGATCAGATAGATAGATAGATAGATAGATAGATATAATAGATACTGTAGTAGATAGATACTGTAGATAGACAGAGATATACAGACAGGTATGCATATAAATGTGTGTATGTGTATGTATGCATGCTTGTATTTATATGTGCATATCTACATATATATGTAGATGAATATCTTATATGTCTATCTCTGTATGTATGTATGTATGTATGTATGTATGTATGCTTATGTATATATAGCAAAAAGTTTAATTAATTGAATCTTTTTAATAACACTATCCCTCTATCCACCAGAGGGATGCAGCTTGTGACTAACTATCTATATGAAGTTCCCAAAACTATTTTTGACTGTCCTGAATGCTGATTTTTTGTTTTGTTTTCTGATATTGGAATTAATGTCTATACATTCCACATTAATGATTCATCTTGAAATCTGGGGAGAAAACAAGAAGAAGAAAGAGCTTAATGAGATGCCAAAGATTCACTTACAATTGGACTCATCTTTCTTTGACTGTGCTACAGGCCTAACAAAAAAGACAGAAGGAGCATTGCAACTGGTCATAAGAGTCACAAATAATTTTAAGAAAGAACAGTTGCAATATATATAAAGAGCCATGTATGCCACCAGTAAATACTTTCAAAGAGAAAAACTGAGTAGTTCTTATTTTTGAAATAGTATGCCGCTGATATTATTGAAGAAGGATCAATATTATAGTCAATGTAAGCTGACAAAACACATTTGTCTATTACATGACAATGAAATTTAGTACAAAAAAAAATTCATTAGAATTTTGTATTTTTAAAGCCTGTCTTTCTAGTGGCTATGTTTTGGTAGTTAAGTTCTCAATGAAATATGTATCTTTTTTTCTTAAATTGTCCTAGAAAGGAAGATCATTAGTTGTTGTAATAAGGTAGGTTTATCTATAGGATTATTTAGCTGTAATCCCTTCAAAAAAACCCTATATAATAAAGCTTTTTTTTTAAAGAATTTGCTTTACATGGAAATGCTAAGATGTGTTTTGTCTTCCATGTTTATAGCAACATATATTTTATTTGGAATTATTGTTTATTTAACATGTGTAGCTCACTCTTCACCATTGTGCTCATTTATCATCCATTAGGTCAACTCTGGTTCTTTGCAACTACCAGTCCATGCAGTTTTCTTGGTAAACCTGTCATTGCCTTTTTCCTCGAACACAAAAAGACTTTTCCTAGTGGCTTTGTGCTTAAACTGGGACTAGAACTCAGTTCTCCTGGATTTTAATCCAGTATCTTTAACCACTACTGTCCATCAAACTAAATCTCAGTAAGGAAGGCCTGGATATTGAAGAACTACATATTTCTTTTTATCCTTCTCTATTCACCAACTTTTAAATCGCTTTATACATCTTTCTGAGTTGAGTGCCACATCAGTGTTCAACTGCATTTGGTTTTCTCCCTGAAGTATGTGTGCTAAACAAAACTTTATGGAAGCCTATCATTCATATACATAGCCATGTCCTCAACACATACTAGACAAGATATGTACATTTTGAAGGGAAATGCTCATTTAAGAACGCGTGCCATGGATAGGGAGAGGGAAAAATATTTCTGAGTTTATTGATTACTTTTACTGGACAGGTTATTTCAACTATCCCCAGAAAAATTCATGCAATGATGGGATACATCATACCGATAAATTCTTCAACTAATGTTAACTTTTTAAAACCAACTAACAGTGGATACTTCCCCAGCCCTACCAGAACATGAAGTCTGTTGAAGGTCAGAGCATTTTTATGCAAAAACTACCACTGTCTGTAACACACACACACGCACGTACGTACGTACACACACACACACACACACACACACACACATCACACCAGTAATGGTGATTGAGCATCCTAATGCAAATGAAGCTGTAAAGACAAGAACCCAAATGTTGAGCTGAATTCAGAACTCAAGGTAGATAGCACAGAATAGGAGCAATAAAGGACCCAATCAAATGACTTTTTTTTTTTTACTAGTGGTCATATAGTTCTTAAAAGTAGGGATTTTGAAGAGTCATCTTTTAATATCTATTAATTGTTTTGATGTATTGAAATATTTCAAAGGCACTGTTGCTCATAGTGATACTTAAAAAACGTATTTTTGTGAGCTGATCTTAGGGCGTTCAATCTATGTCACAGAAGATGAAGCTTCTTATGAAAAATTCTCTTCTTTCCCTTCACCCCTTCCTTGTGCCCTCAACATCTGCTTTCCTTGGAATTCTTTATGACAATGAATTCCTTTTACATCCATTTTAGCAAGCCAGAGAGAAGTAACAATGAAGATAATTCATAGATGGCATCACAATTTCCTAAAATTACATTATATAAATTGCATCCTTTCTAGACAGTGTTAACAAGGGTGTAAACAAATCGATTCTTATTACTATCTCTCATAGTAGTGCCCAGTAAGTCAGTATTTGAGATTGAAGGTTGTTTTTTTTTTTAAAAAAAAAGATAAAATCACCAATAATTTTAAACAATCAATCCTATGGCCACTTTATGGACGATAATCGCTAGTGTACATGCAGTGCAACAAAATGGTTCAGTAAGAAAATGATTTAGTCCTTGCTCTTAAGTTCTTAATCACAAAACATGAGAAAAGCAAACTACAGTATTAATTAGATCAATGATATTCAAGTGCGGAGAAAATTGAAGTGGCAGAAAAATGAATACAACACTCAACAATGATGATCAGCCCTATAATGAAAGATAAATTCAGTCAAATATAATAATCACCTTACTGGAACCATGTATGTTTTTCATAATACTATAAATAATAACGCCTATGTAGAAATAACATTTGGCTTGACATATTGAATATGGATAACTGCAATATCACCACTGCTCTTCAAGACCATATTTGTATGAACAAATATTTGTCTATGTCCCAATAAACTGTCAGTGTGTCTATGCATGTACGTATATGCACTGTTTCTATTATCTTGAATCAATCCAATGCAAAGTGAAATTATAGAAGTTTACGGTGAAGTGCAGGTTAGTAGACAGACAGATTTGACATTCCAATCTAGTCTTTCTGCTGCTCTTTCATGCCCAAGGGAGGACTAGAACATCCCAATTCAGCATTTTAAACATTACACTGCATTAGTTCTCTTAAGAGATATATGCAAGGGTGAGCTTCAAAAATTTTAGCAAAGGGTTCTCTGCCCCGTTGCTGGATGGGCATGGCCATGGTGGGCGTGGCCTAGTCAGCCTCCTGCACCACAGCGCGGGGGGGGATGTTTTTGCCCTGCCTGGGCTCCGGAGGCTTTCCTTGAGCCTCCAGGAGGGTGAAAACAACCTCCCCGTGCTCTGGAGGTTCTCTGGAAGCTGGAAACGGGCCCATTTCTGGCCTTCCTGAACTTCCGGGAGGCCTGTTTTTCACCCTCCTAGAGCCTCCACAGGTGCCCTAGACTTCCCTGCATCCAAAACAGGCCGTGTGGGGACTCCTGGGAGGGGCAGGGTGTGGTGGGCGGGGCCAGCCAGGAGTGGGATTTGAGGATTCTCCAAACTGCACAGAATATTAGCTAGGGGCTCTCCCGAACCCCTAGCAGCCCACCTCTGGCTATATGCATCTGTGTCTTTTTGAGGGAGAATAAGAGAATAACAGAGTTGGAAGGGACCTTGGAGGTCTTCTAGCCCACCTCCCTGCTCAGGCAGGAAACCCTGTACCATTTCAGACAAATGGTCGTCCAACCTCTTATTAAAAGCCTCCGGTGTTAGAGGCAAGCTTCTGGAGGCAAGTCATTCCACTGTTTAATTGTTCTCGCGGTCAGAAAATTTCTTCTTAGTTTTAGCTTGCTTCCCTTCTTGAATAGTTTCCATCCATTGTCTCTTGTCTGGCCTTCAGATTCTTTGGAGAATAGATATACTCAATTCCTACAATGGTTCCTATAGAACCTGCTGCCCTAGTCATATTTTTGAAACCTCTTTTGGTTTAAAAGAGGGGGTAAAAGAGGCCACCTATATTAATATTGAACAGCCATCTCTCAACAGAGGGTGAGGGATGTCAGACCACTTATCTCCAGTCTGCACCCCAATCCTTTCAGCAGTCCCAAGAAAGCTTCACTCACACCCATTTGCACTCTGATTCAGGTGACTCTGAGTAACAGATAAAACTCCCAAGTGGCTTTCAATGACTCTCAGAGAACTAATG
Source organism: Pseudonaja textilis (assembly GCF_049901715.1). Taxonomy (NCBI): domain Eukaryota; kingdom Metazoa; phylum Chordata; class Lepidosauria; order Squamata; family Elapidae; genus Pseudonaja; species Pseudonaja textilis. The sequence goes on along the minus strand of NC_141991.1, from coordinate 243,225,488 downwards.
ACCAGATGACTGCAAAGAATATAAACCCTTCCACTTCCTATTTTTCAGTTAGAATTGAAGAAGCTTCTTGAATGAGAAGTGAAATGTTTTCAAGAAAAAAAACAAACCAAAAGTCCAGTTGCTTTTTGGAAAAACACCTAAGGGACAACCATGACCTGAATGATTGGGAATTTCCATAGACACGTAGCACAACTCAGAATTACATACATTATTCTTTCCTTGAATTAAATAGAAGGTTGAAAAAGTAAAGCAAGAACTGGAATGATTAGATTTATAACAAGCTCTTTCTTTAGGGCCTGAATGAAGGTTCTGTGAAGATTTCTCTTCATTTTATCCTGTCAACATCAACTCCGTGCTCAGTCATGACTAACATCTTGACTTATTTGATTCACCCTCAAGCCCTGTTCTCCTGGATGCCCCATTCCTTTCTTGGAAATCAACTGCTATACTACAATCAATCCATGCTACTGAAAGGATAAACTGTAACTAGCAGAAAATAAGTCTCTAAATCTTGCTTTACCATTCCTCTAGCAATGGATGTGCCCAATCCAAAATCTGCTTGAATTTTCATTATGTCTGAATTTCCCATGACTCCATCTTACGCTACACAGACATTACAAAATCATCCAAGATACAACTCAGCAAGTTATCTAAGGAAAATTTTAGATAGTTTGGACATCATTCCTTAGAAGCTACTTGCACTGTCAAGATCTGATTTATCTTGAGTCTGGAAAGGAATAGAAGTTAGTTTTGTGGTTAAGTCCTAGGAATTGCTTTGTCACTGCGGTCAAAGAGTAAAGTTCCTAATGAGCTCAGGTACTTAATTCTGATAAGTATACCTTTTATTTTAAATAAAATATTTATTTCTGAATCCCCTCTACTGGATTATTTAATTATCACAATTAGTTAAGAAATGGAGTTGACTTAGTGCTGTGTTGGAACACTTGTAAATGATCTTAATTTCCTACCCAACTGCTAGCTGTGGCAGATACCCCATTCTTAAGGTGAAAAAAAGAGGACCATCTAGAGTGCACCGGATCAGGGGTGTCAAACTCAAGGCTGCGGGACGCATCTGGCCCGCAGGATGCTTAGATTTGGCCCATGGGGCCACCCTGGAAACAGCGAGGGATCAGCCCACAGGACCTCTGCCAGCAAAAATGGAGCTCAGGAGGGCCACACACCAGGCTCCATTTTTACTGGCAAAGGGCTAGCAAAACGAACTAAAAGCAAAACAAAGGGAGAAATGTTTCCCCTTTTGCATTTGCACATCCAAGAAGGGACAGAGGAAAGACAAAGAAAAAGAAGGAAAGACGAGAAGAGAGCAAAGAAGGAAAAAGAAGGAAAGAGGGGAAGAAGAAAGGAAAATAAAGAGTGAAGGAGGGAGGGAAGGAAGGAAGGAGTTTATGAGAGGGAGGGGAGTCTTGTAAAATCCTGCCTTAGCACTTGGCCACCACAGGTGCCCCCAACACGAGTGATATCAAGCCAACCTGGGCATGCCCCCCCTGGCCCCCCTCAAACACAACCCTGATGCGGTCCTCAATGAAATCAAGTTTGATGCACTTCTACTAAAGTGCATCCTTAGCCTTGAATTCTCACATGAGACGATAATATCTACCATGGAAATATGTAACTAAAGAGAGTCTGGCAATCTGTCCTACTTTGCAGGGAGGGAGGTACAAAAATTAATAAGCAAGTCTATTGACAACAATAACAGATTAAATATGCTTCAGAAAGCTTTTTCCCATTACAAACTAGATCTTAATCATCTTCATAAAATTTAAGTGGAATAGCACATTAGGTAAGAGCGTAAATGAAGGAAATATGGTAGCATGCATAAACTTTTACTCAACTGCAGTGGCCTTCTCTAACCAGATTACTTCTCCATTTAAAGTAGTTGCAAACATCTGTGATTATACTCTCTGCTTTTTAACACCAACCATACTTTTATGGCATTTAAATCCAAGATATTTAATGCTTTCGATAATGTTTGCAATAACTGGGATTTTTGCACTTTGCTTGCCCTCGACTATTTCTTTTAGTGGGCAGCTATTAACTGAGTGCTGTCTGAACTTTGGTAACACATCACAACATGTTTTAAGCTTTCCTGCAAAAATATTCCGTGTCAGACAAAGCTACTTGAAATGCAAACATTTGTGATAAATGGTCCAAGAATGGGTTGAAAAAATACATACATCCACACATATGCTGGTCTGCCTATCTATCTCTGTGTGCATATACAGACATACATGAAAATGAAATCGTGGAACTTCTCAGAAAAAATGGCAATGAAATAGTTAACAGACATATGCCGTATAATTAGGAGATGCATTAATGATTATGAATAGTAAATGATTTGGTGCAAGAAAAAATATGTAGTCAAAAGGGACATGTACCTATCTTACATGTTTGTTAGCAACTGTATAAAACTAGAGATTTTTGCTATTAAGAATCCTGCATTATTGGTGTAAACACTTCCAAGGGTACATCAAATTGTAATCTTTCATACGACATCCATCAAACCAGGCTGGAGATTTTGACAAACATTAAACACAGTAAGGAGGCAATTATGTATGCATGATTTAATCTGCAACTAATTAATATGCAAATTTATTCATATGTTAGTTACTAAATTAAAAATGCAAAGAAGCCCTTATGGTGATTCTCAAAATTTTGCACAAACAGAACATTTAAAATGTAAGAAAAATGAACTTTTTTTAAAAAAAATCCTGCATACTTACAGCCTTTTAGAAACCTGTTGCATGAAGAAGATTAAAAATACTTTCTTTAATATTGGGAAACAATAATGGAGCTTTAATTTGATGTGAGACTGTGGTGAAAGAAAGGTTTTCCATGTTTCTATCAAAGTCTTATGAGATGCACACTAATTAGCAAACAAAATGTATTTCAAAGCTAAGTCAAATAACTTGGAAATATTTTGCAGCATATAATAGAATATCTATCCATCTATCTATCTATCTATCTCAAAGCAAGTTACTTGTTTATTCTTTAAATATACATGCTGTGCTAAATTATTTTTTCTTTTTTCTTTGAATGAAGACAATACTTTCAGACTAGGCTTATTAATATTTTGGAGTAGTGAAAGCTAATCAAATCCAAAGAACAAGAAGGAATCGAAAGAAATCTTTTTTAAAAAGTGGGGTTGGTTTCAATATGCATCATGAAAAGCATGACAATTCAAATAATGAAAAGGAATTATCTGAAACAGTTCCAATGTAGGTTGTTATAGCATCAATCCCTCTCTTCCACTGCATGCTTTAAAACATGTTCGTTTTAAAAAATTTTAAATGTAGCACTTACTCAAAAGGAGAAGGATAATTAAATTATATGTGTAACCTTTATATTCTCTGTAATGCTGGATACTTTTGAAAATCTCCAAGATATTCAAACTACGCTAGCAAACACTCGCACATATCTTTGTCACTCAAAAGGGTTTTTGTTTTTTAATGTATACATGGTGTTCACATAACAGGGACGCAGAAACAAGATTCCTTAGTCTAAAACAGAGACATGTACAAAATAAAAGGCACAATCAGCGTTTCTCACCAGCTGATTCTGATGTGGTGAACTTGGCTTATATTTATTTTTTCTGAAAACTGAGAATAGGTTCACAGAGAGAGTAATTCTATTCATTATATCCCTAATGCTTAAAAAAAAATCCAGAAAGTTAAAATACTGATTACTTCTGCATTCCTGGTTTAATTTTCTTAACTCCTGTTTTTTTTTTTTTAACTATGCTTAGGCCAAACTGACAATAGACTTTCCAGGTCATGTCAAACATGGCAACTGAATAAAGAGTGAATACTACAACTCTACCCCCACTGTGTACTATAAACAAACAAGACTGTTTGATACCCTTTAAAAAATAGAAGTGATAAGCCTTTGTATAAAGCTCAGAAATGAACAATCTAATGGAATTTAATAGAAGAGATGTGCTGAAGGTGTTAAAAGATAGGGAATGATTTGTGATGAGAATAAAGAAAGATAATATGGAACTATGTCACTGCAAAACAAAAACAAACAAAACAGCTTTACAGTAAACTGTCCAGTTTGAACTCTAATAATACCGATCACTTTATTACTACCTAAGACTTTTAAAACTATCTTATATTTTACACTGTTCTTATAAATTCCCATGATAAGCTCTGATAGAAACAACTTTCCATTGGAGGAAAGCAAAATCTGAATAAACAGTTTTGTCATGGGATAAGAAGTAAGCTTGCGTTACTGTTTAGTAACTTGAAACACAAGACGCCATTTCTGTTAAGTCCTGAAATGAATGTAAGGCTTTTAAAAGCTTAAACATACACATTTGTGCATTCATTAGGCAGTGCTAAATCTAATTTGTTCTCTTTACTGTAACAGGAAGCACATGTTTAGAGCAATCTGTTTCCTCATATGAATGCTTTCCTGTCTGTTTAAAAAGAAAATCAGTGCACTTTACCCCAAGTAACCAAGAGGTGATCGTAAATATCCCTAAATAGCATTAAACAGATATGAAAGACATTAACACTTCCAGAATGCCAAAGTAGTATTTTTTTAAGGGGGGGGAGGGGAAACCCTAACAGATGCTCCTAGGTCAAAAAGTGAAATGTGTGTTTCCTGGAAGAAAGGGGGGAAAAAACCAACCCAGTCTCATCAGAATCAAAAATGAACTGTGAGTAAAGACTGGAGTATCACACAGCAAAGAAAAGGATAAAGACAGGATGCTATCACTCCCTTGCGAAAGTTTAGGTTGTAATGGAAAAGCTCTGTTAGCTTAGAACCCAGTCTAACAAATCTGTATATTTTATAATCCACAAGGTGGCAATGGCAACCAATGAGGGTTATCTGCACAAATTCACTCCGGGGCCTACCATCTTCTCTTCTTGCAAATGATTGGAAGTCTCTGGACTCTTCTAAGCAAACTGAAAAGCAAAAGGAAGGAAGGAAGGAAGGAAGGAAGGAAGGAAGGAAGGGAAGGAGGGAGGGAGGGAGGGAAGGAAGGAAGGGGGGGGGAGGGAAGGGAAGGGAAGGGAAGGAAGGAAGGAAGGAAGGAAGAGGTGGGGTAAACTTTGCTGTGTCAGCTTGGGTCTGGCCTTTCCCTTTTGACTTTGCATCACATATAAGCGTTGTAGCCCCCCACCCCAAAAAAGAGGAAAAAATCCTAGAGAAAACCCCACAAAAGTATAGCATCATAACTTGTAGTAAAAGACACTTCCATATGTGTGTGTGTGTGTGTGAACACAACATATTTTGTACAATATTTGAAGCTAACCTGTTGAAAGATAGAAGACAAAAATAAGTTGAGGAGAGGAGATACTTGAATGCATTCTAAAGCGTTTGTGCAAATAATATGTTTTTACTCAGGACTTGTAATGCAAAAAAAAAAAAAAAAGTGTGGGAATGTATTTTTGTAAACAAAATAGGACTGAAACTTTTCAACTGAATGCTGATTTCATTTGGTTAGCATAGCAAAGAAATGGGTAAAAAGGTCCATCTTTCTAAATTTGTTGACATGCAATACATTCCAACTGCAAAGAACAGTAGCATTAGCCAGCTCATTACAAACAGCACTGATAGCTTATTAAAATGCCCATTTAGTAGCTTTCTAGAGTCCCGATAAAGTCTTGTCCAAATCAATAATAATTGGGCATTCCCAAAAGCAACATTTATAAACTGAAAGCAGTTTAATAAAAGAAGTATTTATAAAGTCAGTGTCTTCCAATAATATTAGTATGTTGCTCAAGTCAGTCCAGAGCATAAAATACTGTATTTCTTTAAAAGTTAAGAAACTGTTTCTGTGTGAATGTAAGTAAATTAAAATGTAAACATCATAATAAGCTTTCAAGCTTCTCCTTTATTTATTGCATTTATCTCCTGTTGCAATTTAAAAAAATAAGAGTTTTGGTCCTTCTTGGTATCATCTGGAGAGTTTTGCTCATATTTGTAAATGTCAAAACTGTTTCAATGGTATCTCTGATAATGGTCCGTAGGAATTATTTATACCATACATTCCTCTCCCTTTTTTGCCACAGAATCCTAAATGAAGTTGTGCAATACAAATTCATCCTTAAAGTAATACACCCAGATGCATGCAAATATTTATAACATCTAACCTAAACATTTTGAAAATAAAAACAGATCCAGGAAACATGCTCATGACAAGCAGGGACAGAATGACTTTTTGACTTTCTTCTCATGTGCTGTGCTAGTGAGTTTCAGGAACCAGTAAAGAACTAGTAGAAATGTTAAAAACAACATTAAAATAATAAAGGTATTACTGAAAACAATTGTTTTATACCTGTAAATATATCGTCTTAAGATATGTATTAAAATAAAAAGATTAAAATGCAAATAATTTACACTCAAGCAATGCCAGTGAATCTATGAGCATTACATATATTTTTGGCCAGGTACGCAGAAAATGATGTTAATGATGGCTGGGTTTCATGTGCAAAACTCCTTTATGTTTCTGTGTACATGCAAATTATTACTCCGCATTATAGTAAAACACTTTAATGGATATTTTCTTCACAGCAAATAATTGGATTGGATTCAATATTGGATAAGCTTAAGTGAAATATGAGGTAGAAAGAAAATGGACTTTTCACAAAATTTGAAATAGGAAGGATGAGAACAAGGATAAATCCCATTGTACAAGCTGAGCTCTAATCCCTGTAATATTAATTAAACTGCTATGAACTTTGTTGTAAGTACAAAAAAGGAAAAGAAAGAAAGAGCTAGAGAGAGGGGTATCTTTTTTTGGTTGGGATTATTTAATGATAAAAGCAAAGGTATACATATATTTATTTCTGCACTGCAACAGAAAAATCTATTAATAAATGTAAAATACATAACAGCACTTTAAGGCCTCACAGTGATTCATTTACTGCTTATTTTAAAGCTGAATCTCACCCGATATCAAGACTTCTGTAAACCTTCAAGTGCATTCTTCTAAGAACAAAAAGGGTTTTAAAAAACCCCATCATTATTTAGCTCATTAAAACCTCATATGAAATGGGCTGCAGATCTTCACACTGCCTTAAACCTAAAATGCTGCTTCATAAAATATCTGAAAGCTAGAAAGTGCAATTTTCTTAATTTATAGAATATAACAAAAATCCTCGCTGTTTCATGACAAAAACTTATGACTCAAAAAACTCTCTCCCCTGCATTACCTATTTTCCTCTGAAGAGGGAGACTATGTTTAAGTAAAATTCATAGCAGCAACATTAATACATCTGTGTATAAAATGCTAAGACATACCCTAAACCGATTGCAATGCCGTTTTTCTACCTAGAGTTACACCATATAAACCATGTTAGTACTTTGCCATACGAGCAAATTCATTAAATACCAAAAATACATGTCTCACACACTTTTATGAATCCACTGTAAGGAGGGAGATTTCAACCTAAAACAGCCTCAACCAAATCACAGCAGCAGTTTCAATGTTGCTTTCCCAAAAGGCTTTGGGTTCTTTATTGCCTATTTTGGTTTTAAGCAACAGGACATCTTTTAAAGCTACACTACACTGAGGTGGCCATGATAGAGACAGGGAACCATGCATTTATTGCATCTCATACACTCAAAGGTTGACATTTTTCAAACTGCATACCAGAATATGTACATTTTACTTATATGGATACTCACAAGGCTTACTAAGTAAAAGAACTGGTATTGTAGTTGTAAGTATGGGGAAAAATTGAGACAAAATATAGATAGAACAGAACAGAACAGAATTGAATTCTTTATTGGCCAAGTGTGATCAGACACACAAGGAATTTGCCTCTGGTGCATAAGCTCTCAGTGTACATATAAACAACAAGTAATATACTAGAGTCCTAAGAATAGCTTATATGAGAGGCAAACAAACAGGTATTGCAAAGTGTGGTTAAAAAAAAATATGGTGGCCACACCGATGAGCATTGTTTTTTTAGCCATATTTTGCAGACACCCCTGAAGGCAGATCTTCTGAAACACAGCTTGATTTATACGCTGGGGTTTACAAAAAAAAAAACTGGGGGCACTAAATTGTGTGCCTGAACTATATTGGATTTTGGGTTTGAATGGCAACCGGCTGAATTATGATTACATCACTTCCAAGTAAAGTGGCAATCTCTTTATCTGTTAACTACTTTATAGATTAATCCATAAAGAGGAAACTATTCCTGTCTAAAGTACTGGACAGAGGTGACTCCTTCTTGATTTATTACAGGTTCCAAATTGAGAAGACAAAGAAAATGAAAGTCTTCTGCCTTGTTGCAGGCCATCTGACAATCTCAGCTCAATTTAATCCCAGTCTAAAATAAAAATCAACCTCAACTTGTCATTAAAAACAACCCACGTTGCTATGATATACATATTTTTATACTGACCAATTTGATGCAGAAAAAACACTTTGATAAGATACTTTGAATCAGAAATTTGTGGGTTTGAGTCAGAGATCTGAAAATTCAGGCAATCAATTTATGTCAAACCACAATTATTCAGACTGAAAACTCTGATTTAAAAAAACATCAACTCGTGTGGCAAAAAAATTCAAAGAAAGATCTTCAGGAGACTTTACTGCAAAAATAATTTGCATGTTATAAAAATCATATAAAATGTCAAGCGAGGCCAACCTATAACATCAATCATGGCAAAAAGTTACAGATGATATTTACCACCACAGCTGGAGTATAAATTGATACCAAAGCTGCTTATTGTGTGGGTTTTTGTTTCCATTCAACTCAGAAACCTCATCCCATTGTTTTGAAATCCTGACGATCTATACATAGAGCATATTGTGCATTTCTCATAACAAGTGGGAACCCCTGAATGGAAAACAAGGAGGTAATGATTTTTCCAGACTCTTCCACAGATGGTATAAGAGAGGAAGCTATTCCATAAAGGCCATCCAGGGGGGAAAAAAAGGATCAAGAATCCCCCCCCACCTTTTCTAATAATATTTGTTTATATTTGCATGCAAATACACAATTTAGTGATTGTTTGGGATATGTTTAAAATACGCGTGCGCACACACAGTTGTATTTTTTGTATATGGTTCATGAAGAAAAATTAAAAATTAAAACTAGAAAACAGTTTGGAAAACTTTAAGCAGAAGTGTTAGTGGCTTTACACCAATACTACGTAAAAAATTTTTATGAGTACTAAACAGGAATTTAATTCCCTTTATACACTTGAAAAAGAATATTCAATGAATCATTAAGCAAATATACAGAGGTATGAAAGATCTAATAAATTAATAGCTTCTTGACTAAAATAGCTACAACAATAAAATATTACATATTAAGGATGACCTAAGTAAATTAATAATGATAATAAATAACATGAAAAAGGTCATTGACTGTATAATATTATCTAATTCTATTGGAGGGAAAACGTTACTTGTTATAGTGATACAGTTTTTCCTAATATTAGGCATTGCTAAGTTGTACCATTAGCCCTCAAAGTAATTATAGCACTTTAAATGTATGAAAACAGGTTAGCCTTCCAATCTAGACATCCTGTAAAATACAGAGTTATTTTCCCCAATATTACTGGAGATCTAAATTGATGTCTTCTTCAGTAAAAATATTCCAACTTCTTTCAGTGAAGCTATAAAATTAATATTAAATGATCTAATAATAAAATTAATATTAACTGATCTTAAGCATACATTACTTCCTTTTCTTGTTTGCTTTTTGTTTTGTTTTCTCCTTCTTAACATGTCTTTTTAAATTTCATTCCAAATATTTTGAAATAAGGTACAAGCCATATTTATCATATTAAATATCTTCTCAAGGTTATTCTCAACTGTAAAAGCCCATTTTGCCTTTATTATTTTTACAAATAACTCAAGGTGGCGAACATATCTTCCTCCTCCTATTTTCCCCACAACAACAACAACCCTGTGAGATGGGCTCAGTTGAGAGTGTATGGCTGGCCCAAAGTCACCCAGCTGGTTTCAAGGCAGGACTTGAATTATTGGCCTACTGCTTTCTAACCTGACACCTTCATAATATGTTTTATTATTTTTGACTTTTGTCTGTTGATCTTAAAACTTGAAGGTGCACCCAATTATTTTAGTTTTCCTGTTAAAAGTTTCAACTCCATTAGTAGTTGACGTTCTGGAAGTATATTCAGACAAACTGCAGTGGTATTTAAAAAAAAGGTGGTTGATATTGTACAGTGAACAATTTGTAACAATGGTTTAAATATAGGCTTCATTTTTTTGCCCTTCCAATTTAATCAACGGGATCAATATGATTATGTGCTACCAAGTTGGTGTCAACTCTTAGGAACCACACGGAATTTCTCCAGGAGGGTGTGTTCACAACCTAGTCTTTCAGGTTTTCCAGTGATACACCCTTAATTGCTGTAATTGAATTGATCCATCTATTGTTGCTTATCCTCTTCCCCTTTCCCAGCATTATAGACTTCTCCAGAAAGCTGGGTCTTCATGTAATGTGTTTACAGTATGATAATTTGATCATTTGTGCCTGAAGTAAGAAGTCAGGGTTGACGTATTTAATGATTCATGTGTTGTTTTCTTGTTTATTTATGGCATTCTCAAGAGTCTTCACCAAACTTCAAAAGCATCAATATTCTTTTTAACTTTGCTTCTGTAAAGTTCAACTTTCATTTCCATAGAATCACAAGAAAAATCACTGCACAATACTAATCTTTGTAGGTATAAACATTCCAGCATCTGAACACATTGTCCAAGGCCTTCATTGCTACTCTATCCAGAGCTAATCTGTGGTATATTTCTTGAATTGCAGGTTCCTTTCATGTTGATAGTTGATCTTTAAAGATAGAATTAATATTAAACATGAAAGTGGTGGATAGCTTCTAAGACTGATTGCTGTACTTGTCATTAGTTTGGTCTTTTTTATATTTAATCTTAATCCCATTTCTTTCACAGTGCTCCTTTCATTGCTAGAGCTTGAGATAATTTATATTTCAGCTATCAGAGTAGTGGCATCAAGGCAGTGATAATTAGTGTCACAATGCAGATTACCCATGTTTTTCCACCACTTCTAAAATCACACTCATCTTCCAATCCAGCTTCCTTCAATATATGGCCCATGGTATAGTTTAATTAAATAAGGAGAAATCACAGGCTGTCCTTGACTTACAATGACAATTGACCCCAAATCCATGTTGTTAAGTGAGACATTTATTATGTGAGCTATGCCCCATTTTACAACCTTTCTTGCCATAGTTGTTGAGTGAATCACTGCAATTGTTAAGTTAGTAACAAGGTTGTTAAACAAAGCCAACTTCCCCATTGACTTTGCTTGGCAGGAGGTCGCAAAATATGATCCCATGACCTTGGTACACTGCAAACATAATAAATATGAACCAGTTACCAATTGTCTGCATTTTGATCACATGACCATGGGGATGTTGCAATGGTCCTAAGTGTGAAAAATGTTCATAAGTCAGTTTTTTTCAGTGCTGTTTTTAATTTTGAAAGATCACTAAATGAACTGTTGTAAATTGAGGACTACCTTTATACAGTCCTTTGTCAACCTGGAGCTAGTCTGTTTCACCATAGTTTTATACTATGATTTTCTTATCTGGGTAGGTTTGTGTGAAGGCAATGAGATGTTCTGGCATTGCCATTTTTCTATTTTCCCTAGCTTGCATCAATGTCTGGTACTCTAATCACGGAATAGCTCTTCATCAAGGTTGCTCATTATCATCTCTTATTATCAATTTGATATCAGAATCAAAGTCACACATGCGATATGGGCAGCTATATAAATGGAATGAATGAATAAATCAGTCAATAAACAGATTGTGTACAATGACAAACCGTGGCCTATGAGCCATAAGAGGCAGCTCTTTTACTGCAATTTATGATGTTGACTTTGCAAGCAAGCAAAGGAATTGCGCACTCTGAAACTTCTCTTTGCAGCAAAAAGGGTAAATCTCTTTTGGAATAAGTTTGACTCCTGGCGATTTCATGGTGACATATATCCATTTGTGTTGGTAATAATGCTTAAGTGGTTTGCCTTGCTTCTGTCTTCTGAGTAGAAATAACTTAGCTTGTTTCACCCTTTTACTTATGTATTTTTCTCTCTCTCTCTTTCTTTTTAGGAATGGCATGCCGCTGGTTAGATATTAGCCATTTGTAATCTCAACCCTTCAGAAGCTTAATAGCAAATAGTTATAGTATTAATGTAGAATATAATATGCATTTCTATATCTAGAACAGTATGGTTTGATAGCCTATCTATCAAATTTTGCCATGAATAGGTATATCAATATCTTATCTGGAACACCAAATTGATGAGGTAAATACAGCAAAAATTTAATAAATGGCTAGTTGCCTGGATTTTTGGAAACAGAGTTACTGTATCTGTGTTGTATCTGACCATATTTACAAGCACTTCAATGCAATTTCAGTCTAGTTCAAACAGAAAGAGACACATGCAACTTTATCATGCCAGATTTCACAATGTCAACACTAGGATCCTGCCTCCTATACTAGTCAGGATATAATTTAGATGAAGTCTAAGTTCCATTTCTTTTCTTTGAAATTTTTACCTCTAATTACAGCTTTGTATGGATGTCATTGAAATATTTCATTTAATAAATTTATATGGCTGCCTGCCCCATAAACATAAAAGGTTATAAATAGAATAAAAATATATTAAAACAATCAAAATTAAAAACAGAAATAGAATCATATCCAATAATAGCTAAGAATAATAATTTAACACAGGCTTGACCAAAAATGGCCTTATTCATACTGGCAGGGCCCTAGGCCTAACGACTGTTCTTGACTTTTGTCCTACTCTTTGTTATTTATTATAAATAAACATTTTAAACAAAAGTAAATATCTGGTTTGGTGTTGCTGAGCTCCCTTTTGGGGAATCTTGGGAGAACCTTTTTTTTTTGTAGTGATGTGACATCAAGAACCTCAAAGCCAACCCTGGCTGATTCCCCATTTGAATCCTACCCTTTTTAAAAATTAATAAAAATAACATAATAAAATAGTTAAAAAAATGTTTCTTAGAAACGTTCTAAGAAGCACAAAGAACCTTCAAGGTTCATTTCAATTCCTGAAGCAAGGTCCCTGAAGATAAAACAATGGGAGTTTTGGAGCTTTTAATTATAACAAAGGCTTGGATTATAATTATTTATACTTCAAAAGAAAGTAAGTAATTTAAAGGTACTCATTCTCGATAAAAAAAAAAGAGTATTCTTCTATTCGTATCCATATTATCCATAATTTCAGGCTTTGAAATTTACAGTATTGCTGGCATAATAGAGACGTGTTTAAAAGAAACTGTATTGGCCTTACACAGTGCATATACGAGGTATCATTGTCTAAACGGGGATACGCATGAATACGATTTCACAGCTCAGTATTCTGAAAAAAATAGTAGAAAACCTCTAAAGAAGACAGCCCATCAGTTACATACTGCTTAGAGTAGAGGAGGAAATATTTTAAAAAACTGAAGCCAGAAGAATAACTATACCTGTCTAGAAACTCTATATTGCTCTATATCTCTGTCTGTCTCCGTCCATCCATCCACTCATCCATCCATGCACTCCAAAAGAAGCAAACCCAGAAAAGGGTGCTTCAAAACACAAAGTAAAACCAATGCCTGCTTCAAAAGAAGAGTGATAAAAATTGCTCCTTTAAGTACCTTCGAAACAATAAGAAGCATTGTCATTTGAAAAACAGCAAGATTGATTTCTATTATTCCATCCATTGGAACTGACTTCTTCAAGCATAACAAAAGCTCACTTTTAATAAAAGGTAATACTGAGACTTTCTAGGATCTACCTTAAATGTATGCACAGCGTAAACATGTGACTTGAAAATATATTTAGCTATGTGCTGTTGTATTCAAATTTACACTGTGAAAGATGTTAGCCTTGATAAAACAGTGTCTTGAAGGGTGCAATGCATTAAGGACTTAATTTTGACATCATGGAAAAAAAAGTTGCACAAAATACAGTATAATTAAGCCTATGAACACACAAATGCACACAAATTCTTGTTTTCATTCTCTGTTGGCTCTATATTGTTTCAATGGTTCAGCAATCTCTTGAAATAAATACCGTATTTATCGGCGTATAACACGCACAGGCGTATAACACGCATTCCCTTTAATATGCGGCGGGCGCAGCGTCACGACGCTGCGCCGCCGCTAGGCACTATTGGGAACGGGACATCAGCGTATAACACGCATACATCATTTGCCCCCTATTTTCAGGGGGAAAAAGTGCGTGTTATACGCCGATAAATACGGTAGATCTTATCATGAGATCCTTGGGACAGAGTTCATAAATTCAGTCATCAGCAGTATATACTACTGTGGTTTGCAAGTAGCTTTAAAGTAGCTTTTTTGATACCTGGCATGGTTCACCATAAGCATGCTGTGTGATTGGCAGAAGCACAGATGTATTGCATAGATAATTTGTCATAACACCTGAGCAGTGTTTCGACAGGGACTTTCAAAATCATGCTGGATCCTAGGAAGGCTAGTTGGCACATTTCAGTCTTCAGGCAATCAAAGCACACATGGAGTGAAGTTGATTTTGAACTTGATCTAAAAATGTCTTGTATACATATATTTAAAAATATGCAGAGAGAAATATATGTTTTTACTTTCTCTTTAAGTGTCCTAAATTTCTGTCATACTTGCCGCTTATCACTAAATGGCACTGTGTTATTTATTATGTGATATCCAGAATCGTTAAAACAAACAAAAGTATGAAAGGAATCATTTCATCTTAAACAATCATTCTTTCTATTACTATTTACTAGGCAATTTACTAGGCTATTACTATTTACTAGGCAATCACAAAATAGGAGTACCTTTGCAGTCTCGTTACAACCTATATATGCAGAATACATAGGTAGCTCTTGTTAAACAAGCACTCATTTCGTGTCTGAAGTTATGATGGCAATAATCGAGGGGAGCTTCGAATGGGTTTTCATGGAAACAATTGCTGCAGTGTCAGGTTTGGCCACTTGGAAATTGGCTCACAGTTATGACATTGCAGCGTCACAAATGATCAACATTTGTGACCTTCACGGCCCGCTTCTGACAAGCAAAGCCAATGGGGAAGCCAGCAGAAAATCATAAATTGCAATTATTGTTCTTCAGCAAGAACTACCTGTAAGTGACATATTACTTCCTACTGTTGCAAATGTGAAGAACGCTCTCTCCTAAATCTACACAGGAGAAAATGAATAGGTTAGCATGACAAAGGTATTCATCTATTGTACATTTGAATATTGTCCATGTAAATCCAACTTTGAATGGAGGACCACAAGTTCCCTATCTTTAAATAAAAAACTTTCTAAATTAAAGTAGGCAAACCCAGGCACAAGGAAATAATAAAAGTAGAACAAATTTTATTTAGATTTAAGATAGACCTGTGTACATATCTGTTTGCAGTTATGTGTGCCGTTTACTTTACATTAAGTGCAGTTAAAAGTAAGAAAGTATGAGCCAGAGATACTAAATATATAAGAAAAAGAGATGGAAATACAGCATTTAGTTGGAGCTATTCACTATAACACTCCATACTTTTCTTCTTATCACCAAACTAGTTTTCTTTTGTTATTTAAACTTCTTGCCTTTCTATCAACTACATGGAACAATGTTCTTGATTGTCTTCTTCTTGACTTATTTACTATTCCTTCCTGTATTTATCTTCTAGTTCCTCCTTATTTTTGCCAAAATCATCTCAACATTTTTTTATATTGTAATTCAGTTTTGGAATCCATCCACATTCATTCGGCACCCACTCATTCTTGGCTCCATCTTTTCTGGTTTTTTTTTCATGCATCTTAAGTATGCCATTCAACATACTTTTATTGTTCCATAGATGCACCCCAATTCTCACTTCCATTTAATAAAGTGGGCAGATGCACAGTTCTATGCAGAGATGCTTTTGCTTCTTTCAACAAACATTGATTCCTGACATCTTTTTATAAAGATCTGCACATATAAATATTTCCCAAGTATTCACCTATTTTACTAAACATTCTATCAAAGAACATAAATTCCTCTATAGCTGTAGCTCTTCATCATTTGTGCACAACACCTATGCAAAAATAATTCAAGTCTATTTTGCCTTCTGCACACCAACAAACACACAATAAACTAATTTTACATTCACCCCTTCTTGACATAGCCACACTGAACTTCTTACATTTTACTCATCATTATCTCCTGTAACCTTTCAAGCGTAATTCTGCCCAACACCTTCCAAGGGATACTTAACACACCAAACTCAATGCAGTTTTTGCCTCCATTTTTGTTGTCTTTGTTTAGCTCTCTGTATAGGAGAATAATGAAGATATTCTGCTAATGTTGAAGCAAAGATACCCTTCCTCACACATATGCATTAAAAAAAATCTGCATAGCCCATCACAGCTAAACCATAAACCACATTTTAATATTTTTCCATTTACATCATCTACAGCTGCTGTCTACCATTTGTCAACCTTCTTTCCACATTCATTGCTAACAATTATGGCATTTGCTTCAGTTCCACTTTTCAACATATCACCATCATCCCTATACAAATTTCTAGACCACTAGTTGCAGCATTCTCTCATTTCAGTTTCTTTCCTCTTTGTTTAGACTTCTTTTTTAACCTCCAAAACAAATTCAAAATCACTTTGTGGTTTCTCATAATTGTTCTTCTTTGCTCTTTTCTGCAGCATACATTCTTCCTCACCCACAAACTCATTCACCTCTTTCTTCCAGCAAACATACTTTTTTCCCAGACAACCAATTAGAATAACGTCTTACAATCCTGTGGCATTCTGGAACACAACTCTTCTTCTGCTGTTCTTAGCAGAGTTCTTTACATCCATTTCCATTAATCGGGTTTGGATTTAAGACAGATTTGTCCTTACTTAATCCTAACTGGGACCAACATTTTTGTCACTAAGAAAAGAGGTTTTTAAGTTCAGCAATGGAAGATGGAGTAGTCCCAGCTGTAGTCA
Source organism: Pseudonaja textilis (assembly GCF_049901715.1). Taxonomy (NCBI): domain Eukaryota; kingdom Metazoa; phylum Chordata; class Lepidosauria; order Squamata; family Elapidae; genus Pseudonaja; species Pseudonaja textilis. The sequence continues at coordinate 243,208,512 of NC_141991.1, read as the reverse complement.
TTAGATCATGTCAGTCTTACTAAGTAAACCATACAGAAAAAGTGACCAGATGAGCTAGTTCTACTTTATTGTAAAGTTACGTCAATAGAATCTTGCAAGTCTAAAAGTACAAGTTTCCCACCATTGCCTTTACAAACTGAGATGCTTGGGAGGGTCCCTTCTGAGATATTTGCCACATTTTTTTCTGCAAATTAAGTTGCCTTGTGTCTGACCATTCCGTAGGCAGTATCACTTGGCTCTGTCTCCCAAAGTCTTTCCTACATACCATTACAGGCCAAGACTGTGGCATCATTCGGCAATGCACATTTCTCCTGCATTGTTGCATTCATACCCACTTCAACTTTCCTCCATGTACTTTTCTCCCCACAACTCTGCCTTTTTAGCCATTCTGTGTTTTACCATGCCTACTGTCCTAAGCTGACTTTTGCCATTTTCTTCCCCCTACTGCTGACAAGGTGTGCCTGGCTTGGCCTTTTAGAAGGCAGCTGCTGGCTATGAAAGGGCTTCAAGAGGCCTCCAAGACATTGAAGCTATGCTAGGCTCAAGAACGGTATCCGTAATCTCAGGAAGAAGACCAGTTGCTACCACTACATGCCTCATGAAAGGCCAGGTCAGGCATGACTCATCAACATAAGGAAGAAGTGAAGGTCACTTGGAGACATCAGGTGCGATGAAGGGGAAAATAGCAGGTGTAGCCAAATGAGGGGGAGATAGGCAGGTGAGGGCTAAGTACCTGAATTTGATCATGTGATTGTGGAATTGCCAACAAAGCTAAAATTCTGAGGAGTATTCATGACTACCATTTGTTTAGTACCACTATAACTTTGCTAAATGACCATTTGTTCAGCAACCAATCAAAGATTACATGTATGTTCTAATAGTTTTATCGCACAAAATATGTACTGCATATACTTTATCTTCCTGCAATCATGCTAGCTCCACTCATTTATTTCACTTCTTTCTTTCTTCAATGTCTGTATTTCCCAAGACCTATTCTAAGCAACTAGTATGTCCCAAATTTAGAACATTAATCACTGTTCTATTTCTCAATCTTTTGTTACCAAGACCCATAAATAATAAAGCACATTTTTATATATTCATTCCTTTCCCACATGAATAGATTGGAGTTGGAAGCAGAATTTCCCAATCACTTTTTTTCTGTATTCTGTTGTCTTGTTCTCACACTCATTCAAGCCACGTAATTGAATGTTTTTACTTTGCCTCATCTTTAGTCAGGTGTTACACAATTTCCCACAAACTCATGTCCAATTCTTCCATTATCATCATTTTTGGGAATGCAACATGAAAGTACTACCAATTTACACACAATATTCCCTGCTTAAAAGTAAGGGTAGTACCACTCTGGTTTGACATATTTTAGCCAGTATTCCACAAGTGGTACCAAGCATAATTTTAGTCTAGCATGCTCACATTATTCCAGAAGTTAAGACTTTCTATTTTAGAGATTATGTGGCACAGTCACATACTGTTGTTCACATTCCATTAATTAGGAAGTATGTGTAATTGTACAGATAATTAGGATTTGGTAAATAAATAAAACATTAAATGGTTCTGATGGTACAAAATTCATCCCAAATTTTGGAGAAGTGAAACAAGATGTTTGCAACTATTAAAATAACGAATCGTAGTAAACTGAGCTAATCTGATATCATAATATCATAATATCATAAATTAAGATTTAATCTGTTGCATTGAATTGTCAAGTTATATGCAGATTATAATTCCTTACACTTATCTATGGTTAAGGGTAAAACTTGTGCTGTAAATAACACAAATAACTACAATTACAACAAACTACAGCAGATTATATACAAATTATTGTAAATTCTTGCAATCAATGTAACATCAAAGTGCACGTTGTGTTAAAATATTTATAATAGTGTTCATCTACCTTTTTAATGTTTTGCTTTATGAAAAGTGAATTTTTCCATCTCTGAATTGGTAACCCATTCCTGCTATTTTTCCGGATTATAGGCAATAATAGTAAATATTTTGTTAGCTATATGGCTAGTGGCAATTCATATATGTCTGATACATAAATTTGTTAGTATCTATCAGTATGCAAGTCCTTTCCTATGGATAGTTAACAAGAAAATGAGTATAATTCAAACATAAATTCATAGAATCAATGGTTATTAAAGTATGAAGGTTATATCTAAGTTTGGTTAGTTTTCAAGACAGTCAGTTTACAATTTCATTTAAATATTATAATTTAAGAACAAGTCTTGAAAGAAAATCTCAATTCTCTCAATTCTCAAAATATTCTTGGTTTTATTGGCTAGAGCAATTTAGGGTAATATTCATATCATCCTTCACCATTGGGTAGGCTAGTTGAGGGATGACCCAAAAGCTGCATGTCAACGTTTGTGAAAACTAGATTTTAAAAGTCCGTGTCAGGGTTCCGGCAGCTACTCCAATTAAATCATGAGCTTCGAGCCACACTCCCAAAACTAAAGAGGATTTATTTGAAGGTAACATTCTATGTCCAGCACTAACCTGGGCGTAGCCAACTCTGAGATACATACTTCACTGTCACCCTTGATCCTGCTTTCCCCCCCCCACCCCTCTGGGTGTATCATCCAATGCAAAACATCCATAGCCAAGAGTCATCAATCATGCTCTCCAATTAGATATTTTTCGAGGCAGAAGCTTCAGCCATCTAATCAGTCTGTGAAGAAAAGATGAACGGAATGTACTTTCGATTTCACACTGTTGCCCGCTCTTTGAAACATCTCCTCCTTCTTTCTGTTGTCAACTATAAAACGTGTATACAAAATGTTTTATGAGTTGACAGTCTGACTGAGACAGTGAAGCAACCTCTTCCCAAGCCATTGGTCAGCTTGAGAAATGTTTAAAAGGTAAGCTCTATTTCAAGTTGGATTCAAATCCTAATGATTACAGGAGAGCATCTGTGTAGAGGTTTTCTGGTAACAACATAAAACTGGTTTCTCACTGTCATCATTCCAAATCTAGTCAAATTGTCACAATACTGCCTGATAGTCATACTATTCCGTTTTTAATGTAGTATGATTTTTGCTTAGTTTAATAAAATTAGCCAAGTTTGGCTAAAGATTTCTACTTCCTACTTGGTGACTCCTGCTATTTTTCTTGAAAATATTTTGTCTTTTCCTGGTATGTTTGTTTTCAACTTCCCAGTTTACCCAATTGCTCTGAAACTCTCCCATCCAAAGACTAATCAAACCTTAAACCAGGGGTATCAAACTCAAGGCCCGCATGCCAGATCCTGCCTGTGATGTGGTCAGATCTGGCCTGTGGCGTATCCTGGTCTACCCCAGGTGAAGAGGAAAGATCAGGCCAGTGTGACTTGGGCCCAGTCTACCCAATGCGAAGGGGAAACATGCCAGCAGTTTGGGGAGTGGCGTCAAGCTGGCCACATTCACCCAGTTGGCCATGCCTCCCCAGCCCCCGAGGTCAACCACAGCCCTTATGTGGCTTCAATGAAATTGACACCCCTGCCTTAAACCTTTCAACATTTTATAGATAAATCTGGATCTGCTTGAGATATAGAGACCTATGCTATTTTGGTTATATTTCTGCATGTTTAAATAGCCAGAGAAGTAATGACTTCTGGAAAATGTCTACAGCTTATTTCAAATGACACACTATTGGATAATGCATCAAGGAAACGGTTATGGATGTTGACGAAATTACTGTGGATCTAAGAATACTGTATGTAGCGTAAGTTAGACACTACTCTGTGGTTATCAGTGCTTCTCCATTTCCCACCAATACATGATTGGTGCTTCAAGAAATCAGCTTTAGATTGTTTGTATTTCAACTCTTAAAAAAGCTTTTACAGTTGTTAATCAAAAGACAGTGAAGGAAATTAAATGGATATTTTTTTATATGAGAGAGATATGACAAGGGTCCTTAGGGATCTGTGCTAGAACTGAAGAACCTTAGCTTGTTTATGGATGACCTCAAGTGGTTAAGACAGGTCAAAGTAGCTGACACCATCAAATTATTCAGGGTGGTAAAATCAAAAGGAAATGGCAAACAGCTTTAAAGTGATCCTTCCAAATGTTGCATATGGTCTTTAAAATAGCAAATGTCGCTCAATGTAAGCAAACATAAATTCCTGCTCATTGGCACAAACAACTAAATTTCATGCATTCATTAATGAAATCAGGACTGGCATTAAATGATCCAGAAACGCATCTGAAAAGGTGGATAATTCAGTGAAAATGTAACCTCTCTGGACAGCAGCCAGTGATAAAGGAGCGGGAGGCGGCAAACTCTACAATTGGGAATAACGAAAAACAGGATTGGAAATAAAACTGGCAATGCAGTAATGGCTTTATGTACAATTCGTACAATTTTTAACAATATTTATAGTGATCACCAAATCTGAAAAACAACAGAGATGATATAAAATGATTTATGATGGAGAAAATGTACATAAGTTTTCTTCCGCTTTCCCAATGTCAGGATTCTAATTTCATTTATATTAAATTAAATGCAAGGATGACTAGGGATCTTTATGCAACACCAAGCTGAGCGATTAAACTTGGTAAGATTTGGTGATGGTCATTTATTTAGAAGGGGCTAAACAAACACATGGAGGAAACATATCACTATATATTACCCTCTTGAATCAAAGAAAGGTTCCCAAATTCATTTGATTGGCTGCTAGATGTTAAAGGATGCTGGACTAATTTATTGATTGATTGACTGATGTTAAATTATAAATATTAGATGGATCATTGGCCTATGCCATCACAGTTCTTCTTGTACTCTTAGCCAAATGAAAGAAACCATTTGAAATACGCTCAGGAGCTAAATGAGGAAGAAGAAAAAATACCTTGCAGCAACAAACAAACATAGATATGTGTATTTCTACTATCAAACAAATGAATTGAAAATCTACAGATTTTCACGGTCCTTTATCGATATGTTGTATGAATCACCAATTACAATTTGCTTTACAATGAAAAGATTGATTTTCGTTTTAATTTAAAGGAAAAAAATCCTCAGTTCATTTCCAATCTACCAAGAAAGTACAATTACATTGTCAATTTACATTGTGCATTGTTTATGCAACATAATGACATCATATACTACAATGTGACAAAATGCATTATTTAAATGCATTGTGCCATACAACAGGGTATATTATTCTTTTCAAAACCACAGCCATTTACTGATACATACAACATTAATTTGCTATTGTTTATAAAGGGGAATAATTGTCAAAGACAGTTCATAAAAGAAACTACGAGAATTCCTTAGGGATTTCCTTTTTTAGACAACATACAATTTATTGCAATATATCTATAATGCAGTAAATCAATCAATCAATCTATCTATCTATCTATCATCAGTGGAAAAATATTTTCTTTTTTTCCTCAGATGAATGTGAATGTATGTATGCATGTATGTATGTATTCATCTGAGGAATATATATAGGTAGATATAGATATATAGATATTAGATACTAGATATTAGATAAACAAATCTATAATCAACATCTTTTTACAGTGAATCAAATGCTCTTATTTGTTTTTTAAGTAGTACTAGCAAATAATTACATGTGAAATACCCCAGAAGAGTTTATCAATAGCAAAGTTCTAGCAACTAGTTTAAATAGCATTCTCCCAAAATATTTGAACACTTTAATCAAATTGACAACTTATATGTCTATCCATCTCATATTTTCTTTTCATGTAAAACTAGGCACCATGTAGCATTCTTAAAGTTCTAACAGTATTGTCTGCAAACAATCAGATTCCAAAGCAAAAATATTTTCAAAACAAAACTCTAAAAAAATATGCTGTGAAAACATTTATAAAAATAATTTTTCAAACCTTAAAAGAATATAACATTACCTTTTATACATTTGAATGTTATTTATATTGATTTTTTTAATAAAAAACAATTTTATGATACTACAACATGTTGACGATGTACTCTATAGCAATTTTAACAACATCAATGTTATTTTTACTAGCTTCTTGCAAAATATGAACAGCTGCAAACTATATTTCATCTGCGGTTGTCTTAAAAATGATTAGAAATCAAAGTATCAAGTATATTACATTTTCTTCTTACTTCAAATGCTGTTCAACTCCTATTCAAATATTCATAAAAACCCCAACAATTACACACATACACACACACACACACACACACACACACACACACACAAAATATTTCTTTGCCCTGAATTTTCCCCTGACAGTCAAGAAAGCTAAGTAATTTTCCTGTTAATCATTTTTAGTTTTGGAGTATTTCTCCTTCAACAGATGTGCGGAAGTTAAAAAATCTACACCATAACTCATGTATGAATTTAAAACAATGATTTCATTCCTTTAACTGTTCACTGCACTCAGGGAATACTAGTAAGAACATCTAAGATATTGAAGACTAGCCTACTTACTGCTGAAAGCATCAGATAAATATGAGATAATAGGAACTGGCTAAACATCAGTAGTCACAAAATAATAATATTTTATTTTATGTATCATTTTATTCAACAAGACAAGAGCAGAATCTCAAATCAAAACAAATAGTTTTGCAATATAAAATATTATTCATATCTGGCTCTCCATCACTTTATAATTATCTTTTAAGTACAACTTATATGTTAAGGTAAAATAGGTGCCATCACCATTTCAAATTGGTATCACCATACTTGAATAATAAAAGAACCCAGTATTCTACTGTTTAGATTTAACACTATGGTCCCAAACACATTTGTTTTAAGATTAAACTTCAAATTAATCAACAAGGTAACTGAAAATATAGAATACTCTGATTTATTTCAGAGGAAGTCTTTTTATTTTTTAAAAATAGAATAATAATATGCAACAAGGAACAACACACACATGACCATTATTTTCTGCAGGAATTAATTACCCCTAATTTATAAACTTTCTCTTTATCTACCCATATATAGTTTTTACTGCAAAATAATTTAAACTTATGCTAGTAATTAATTAGGATATTGCCCCAAATTCTTCATAAACATATCATTTGTTAATAGTGAAAAATAGGACAATTGGAGGTTTAATAATGCTTTAATTTATTACTATATCCTAGAATTCTTTTGATAATACCTGAAGCCTACTGGTTGACACCTGGAATCACACACAGCAAGAGAGCTATTTGAACAGAATATAGTTAACAGCTCTAATTCAGAAACTTCACTGGAAAAATGAAGATGTCCTTCTATTCTGGGCTCAGACCCATGCATAAATCCCTCGCACAAATCTCTTTTAACATGCAAATCCATAAATCATCAGAATGCTGACAAAGAATTTAACCAGCTTGTGAAACTAATGCATATTCTGTCTGGAGTTGGATACTGATAGAACTATCCAAAACATCACCCATCACCAATTTATTTTTGGTCAAAGGAGAATAATTTATGTAGTCATTTCATTTATCCATACGATGATTAAACGCTCAGGACAATCATTGATATCATTTGTAAATTAGTAACATGACCAATGGCACCTCGTTTACTTAAAGGCACAATAGAAATACCAATAGCAAATTGACAGGGAGTACTTACTGACGATGGTAAACCTGGAGGAACTTTTCGAACTTTCTTTGTTTGTACTTCTGAAAGAGGAAGATAACAGGGGAATGGTGAGAGGCATTTCTGCAGCCTCAGACCTTCACAGTCTGTGATTTAGCATTGAGCTTAGCGTGTCTTTATCAAGTCGTATTAAGACAGTTCAGTAAAAGTTGCACATTAGAAATGTAAGGAAGTAACTCACCAACAGAAGTGCTGTGCAGAGGCCTCCTTCGTGGATTATTGCTAGAATACTGATAGTACTGAGAACCAGGTTTGGTAGGAGAAAGAGTTCCTGGGTTGCCCATTTCCATGTCACCTCCAAGGAGACTTTGCTAAAAGATTTTTGAAAAATAAGTATTGTTATATCTAACTTTTCCCCTATTTCCTTTTCTATATGCTGATTCAAATTAACAGCCAATAATATGTAAGGGTCTGTAACAAGCAAATTGTTGCAAGCAGTCAGTCAAAATGCATTTCAGCGTGACTGTTTTAAATATTACAAAAAGGTTCTTTAAAAAAATAGACAACAATTTCACTATTACTGAAAGGAAATGTTTAAATATTTAATTATTAATTGAATTTATTTTTTTCTGCTTAATGATGAGTATCTCTTTTTAATTTTATTATCAAAAGATCCAGAATTCCTTATTTTTCTATATTATTTAGGATGAATAAAATACATTGTGTTCTTCAATACAACTTTTTAGTCTAATACTAATGAGCAACCGCCAAACGATTTCATTCTGAAGAAATAATCATTCTAAAAAACGCGTTTGTGTCCAATAAAACTATTTTTAAAAGTGGCTTATAGTTACCATAAAAATGTGCCAATCAAGTATATGGTCATTGAAGAAGCCCTCAGAATAATAATATATATATTTTATTGAAATTAACTGTTGTTTGGCTACATTTTTTGGAACAAGGAACAGAGATTGAGGAAAAAATAGTGAACAGAAGTTATTTTAAAAGCTACTTCAATATCATACTGTTACAATAAGAATGTTAGCATCCAGAAATACAAAAAGTACTTACTTATGAATGGGTAATAGTTACTACTAATCCAGAAGAAATGGAATCTGAGCACAGTAACAAGGAAAAACCCGAGTCTGACATTTTCTAAAAATTCTATTACTATAACTACATTGCAACTTACCCATAATATATAAATCCCCTGATTATACTCTGCACTGAACACATTGTTCTTTTAATTTTTCTGATATGCAATAAAACAGGTGCAGATACTACCATTTATATGATGAAGAAATTTCCCATTTAATAAAGAAATTTCAAAATTAAGTACCAAAAATCTAACTTTATCGTTACTTGTAATCAACTTTTACTGACTGAACTAATTACTGTACTTGATAAAGTACAGAATGTGTTTTCCCTAATCTAAATTCTAATCACCATGTCACTCACAACAGACTTAGTAATGCTTCACTAACACACTATTCACATGCAAAACACTCTAAATAGGCCAATTATGACTCTGCCCCTGTTCCCTGGTTAACCCGCTGAGAACTGAAAAATTTCACAAGACAGTCACCAACTAAAACAAAGACTCCTTGTTTTAAATTAAGGCAGTCTTTTTGATTCCTAAATAGTTCAACAAAGTACCATGTCTTTGTCTGAAAGCAGTTGGTCAAATATGACCTATGAGCTGGAAAATATATTGGAAAAAATAAGTAAATAAAATAAAATTTAAATATAACTTTTGCATCCTTGGAATATACGTATATTAAATGTCTTTCCCTAGAAAAGCAAATCGTAAATTTGTTAGTAGTAACTTACAATCGAGACTATATGTACTGAACCTTTATTTCCAATTTTATACGAAGTCAGAAAGGAGTTTTTCACATCCAGAACTCAAAATAGGAAAAGCATTAAAATCATCTTCTTTGTAGTTCTTAAAAGACAGTAATAATGGTTGCTTTTGGACCAAAATAGGGAAATTGAGAATATGCTGTGCTAACAAACAGTTTCAAGCAAATTTATTCATTAACGTTGATTGTTTCTATATAATAAAACTTATTGAACTTTAGTATGGAAAGCCCACTGGAATACATCTTAGGAATCAGACATGTTAGAATATGCATCTTATCAATTAAATGATTTCTGTGGACATGTATCGTCTGTCTGTTAAACAGCCAAGTTTAATTTTTGATATGACTATGGGGAAAAAATTAGTTGCAAGTCTAAAAAAAACAAACTCTTTGGGAAAAAAAGACAGAAGCATGCACATAATAAACATACATAGAAAATGGTTCCAAGCCACAGTTTCAATTATTTAATTGTATTCTAGCCACTTTGTAAAGTAGTTCACAAGTTACTACTTTAGCTACACAAGCCTTCAGTTCACAAATATGCCAAAATACTCTTTACGTTGTGATGCTTTGTAGATGAAATGTTTGCTATGAAAACTCTGTGGACTACTTTACTAGATAGATGCAGTATTTATCAAGCACAGTATGATATATACACAGGATAAGGCCATGTGGATCTGATGGAGTGGTTTGTAATCCATGACACTTCTAGGATTTTAAGTCATCAGGAAAAATATAAATATAATACTCCCCAAAAAGGGTCTTCAAAATAAGATACCAGTCACACAGACCAGCATATAGTAGCCCTGACTATAAACAAAAAATTAAACAGCACTATATTCCATTTTTTAAAAAAGAGTACATAAAAGTTACAAAACTTTATTAAAAGGCAGACCATAGTGTGGCATGGCAAAACCCACCCATTTTATTTTTCATTCAAGAAGTGTATTTATATTTTGCAAAATATTAGATGATATATAATAACCAAGCATCTTTGGAATATATAAATTTGTGTATGTTTAATCAATGCATCCAAGGAGGGCGGGGGAAGGGACGGTAGCAAAACATTACTAGCTTATCCTTCCAGCTTTTCACTTAAGTGCCTCTAATGTGGTCTTTATTTAAGTCTTTGTTTTTCATTGGAACAGCTAAGTCATTCTTCTGAGGCAACAAAACATGCATTTATGTGCTCTTGTGGGGGCTTCTCTAAGTACTCCACTGGGGAGAAAGAAGATAAATATATATCTATTCATTCTGAGGTACTCGTAAATAGAACAACAACCCCTCTACTATTGCTCAATCATCGCTAACATCTTTTAGCTGAAGAACGCTGAAAAATCATGAGGCCACCATTTAACATTTGAGCTTTCTCAACTTAAAAAAGGATAATCAATTATGAAATTCAAAAGCTAAATTCTAAGAATTCATTTTCATCTACAAAGGCCTTGGAGTTTGGTTTCTGCACACAAACACACACACACACAGAGACAGAGAGAGAGAGAGAGAGAGAGAAAGAGAGAGAGAGAGAGAGAGAGAGACAACCTTTAGTCAAACAATTGAATTGTTCAATGTTTTCTATTCATTATTGTTATTGTGTTCCACTGCTTTAACAGTGGAATAACTGTTTGAAAATTTATATATATACTACCACATTGAAGTTCATTTCTGGAAAGTTACTTGAAGCACTCTGAATTAGGAAGGCAAGGTAGAAATATTTTAAAAGAATATATATCAGGTGAAACTTTGGGTTAGGTTCTACATGGCCCTTCTGCTAAACCTCCATCTGCAACGAAGTGTGTGACTTTTACACAATGCCCTCAAACACAAAAGTGATTTCTGCAATACCTAGGAAAAAGACAATGAGCAGGGCATTTATGGAAGAGCTCTAAGGCTATGATTCACCAGAGAGTATAGGAGTAGAATATGCTCAGCTTTCACAACTTACACTAAATATTTTTCTAGCCAAAAGACAGATGTCTACTAAGAGAATACAAGCTCAGGAATTGGTTAAAAGCACAGCCAAAGACACAACAATAACTGTAATCGTAAATGTGTCACCCATACCCCTCAGTATGAATGAATGTTAGAATATATTTAAAAGTTGTTTTGATATAAAAACTTGAATTCCTTTATAAGGTTGATTATGAGCTTGCTATATATAATGCAACTTATTTGGGACCTTTCTTCTTTCCCTTTTTTCTTTCTTTCTTTAGTTCCTTTTTTCTTTCATTTTAGTCTTTATTTTTTATCCTGCCCCAGCTTTAAAAGTCTCACCTAAATATATGAAATTATAAATTAAAGCTGAATTTTAAGAATATGTCAAATTTTAAAATAGAAAAATAGAGGTTGAGTGTTAGCATTCTCAATGAAAATAATTGTTTGAAGCTAAATAAAGTTTTATTCATGCAAGTACAATGTAAACATATTTTTCCCAACTATAATACAAGGAAATACACCCCTCCTCCATACTCATTCTTAATATGGATTAAAATGGGTTGAGTGCTGCCTTTCGTAATGAATAATTGATTTACAGAAAAATAAATGCCCTTGAACATAAGGCACATTGAAAGAAATTAATATAGTTAAAAAAAAAAACAATGAGGAAAGAAAAGAGATTGAAAAAAACTTTCTGGCAAAGGGCCTGTTGACTGGACTTCCTGGAATGAGTTCCTTTCTCTTTCTCATGCTTATTAAATTCTGATCAGATATCAAACTACTTCATGTAGAACAGAGAAAAACAGTCTTATATGAAACCAGATTACATTTCTTTTCTAAGCACTTGTCAAATTATTGCGAGCTGAGTACGTATTTGGGCCTTTTAGCACACTAACCAGCTACATTTCTGCAGTACCTTCACCACATATGTCATCTATTGTGACTGTGGGCCATATTTTATTCTCCATTTATGTAGTAAACAAAACATTACACATTAAAGATTTAAAATACTGGACAAAGTTGCATTAGAGTGAAAGGTAAGTAAATAGATGATATCTCCTAAGACTTGTCAATGCTATATGGTCCTGCTGTAACTCTTGTCTTCAATATAGTCCTGAGGGCACAACTAGCAACTAAGTTTTAAATCAGTACTGTTTAAGAGGTCTATCAAAAGAAAAACGTCATTATCATATAATTATCATATCATTTAATTTGCACATCCAGGAAAGTGTAACACAATGAAAAAAAACTGTTTTTTCTTGAATTAAGTGAACGAAGGAATCAACCTAGAGTTTAGCAACATTGGGGAAACAACAGCACTATTATGATAAAGACAGTTTTAAAAAATGACTTATAAAATATCTTTAGGTAAAGAAAAATTATATCCTATCTTCTCAGCCATATGAATACTCCAGTAGGTGTCACTAGGCATTTCTATAATATGTTGAATGGAAAGGAGAATGTATATCAGCACCATTATTACAAGAAAACCAACAGTCCTATGCATATTTTCTGGGATTAAAAAAAAAAAAATCCAGCATGTTTAATGAGATTTGTACAAATAATACACTTCACGTCCAACGATCATACAAAGGACAACTTATTCCCTTTTCTATGTGATTTTTTTCATTATGTATTTTGATATGCCCACTTGATTAACAGAAATAAGATAAAGGAGAAAAGATGAAATGCTGTTAACTTCAAATATGAATACTTTGAGTTGGAAGTTCCCTTCCTCATTCATTTACTCTAAGTAAGAGCATTCAATTTCTTTTTAAATTCCATAATCAAGTAAAAGGTGAATATATTGTATATTACAACAATGGTCACAGAACAAGAAAGGGTACATTCAGGAGTAGAAACTTCGATTTTTAAATAAGTAAACTGTCTATGCAAAGAAATGGTTGAGATCTGGAGAACTATAGACAGAAAGCATTAAAGCAGTGGTCGCCAATGGACACTGGTGGTCCATGAGAAAATTTTGGTGGTCCGCAGAGAAATGTCCCCCCCAAGGCACCCCCCCCAAAGCAATTAACCCAGGCTGTACAGGAACACAAGGCTGTGTCGCCCACATGGCCTGCCCACCCGCTGGTACCCAACCTTCGGCTAAGTGCAAACCTTACCTTGAGTAAAGCCATGCGAGCTGGAACTGGAAGGTAAGACGAATGGCGGAGGAGGGAAATCTGTCGGGGTGGCTTACTGATGTTGGTGGGAAAGCCAGTCCCATATTCCAGAGCTGCTGTAGCCACAGGACTGGCCCTTTGGTCATCCTGGAGCAGCAACTGCTCCACCGGCCTGCCATGGACTGGAGCAGCTGCTCCAAGATGACCAAAGGGCCAGTCCTGTGACTATGGAAGCTCTGGAATATGGGAGCAACTTTCCCATCAATGTCAGTGAGCCACCATCAGTCAAAATACATATTAATAGTCCGTGGGATGAGTTTGGTGGTCCCTGAGGTCCAAAAGGTTGGTGACCCCTGAATTAAAGCACTTCTGTACAAAGGGTTCATCTTGGACCAACTGCCCTGTATGTACTTTTAAAAGAGAATAAACAGTTGCAAATTCCATGAAGGTAAAACCTGTTTCAGTTTTCAGTTGTAACCTAAGCCTTAAGTCAACATGGTCAAAAAAAGCTACATTTTGTGCATTCTGCAGAAGGGAGAAGATAAGATTAGCTGCACTTTGCATTTGATAAGGATTAGTTAAGACTCTCTTTGGTCATAACTGTTATTTTTATCCTGCTTCAGGTTTGTAGTTTAAAGTTAGCCAAACTGGAGATGCAGGAGGAAAGATTTAGTTTCCATTACCTACACACGGTCCTTTTGATTCCTGCTTTAAACTTGGAAAGAGCAGATCAATAGATGAAATAAATATGGTTGCTCCTGTCATGTGTGAATTCATTCCAGATTCTGGAGCAAAACCAAATGCAACCTTTGATGCAACAGAATGAATCATGTTGTCTCAAGCAAGGAAATAAATGTAACTTGGCACTTGTAATAGAATTTAAAGGCCTGAAAAGGCTCTTTAAAAAAAAAAGTTACTTTGTTTTGAAGCAAAGTGTCAGATGTCCAATTCTTTTACAATACATATTTTGATAAATGAATACATAGTATTTCAGAGAGGCTCCCCCTCATGCATCATGTTGGAATAAGCTATTGTGTATTAATGTCAATGATAATTATTTTAATTGTTCTCTATACTCCCCTCTTCAATTGCAGTATCTCGTGGTAGAGAAGCAAGATTAAATCTCCTATTTAAAAAATATCAATGATGAATTAATTTCCCTTAATTGCATACTTTGAACATTGAACATAATAGATAAGTAGGCCCATTATTTGTCTGGTAGCAGATTTATTTATATTGGAGGGAGAATAATAATGGCTTAATCCTGGACATCATTTGGCTGCTATTTACACATATATAAATGATAGACTGTCTATAGAATTAAATTCGGTAATACTGATATTGTCTGTAAAACAAAACCCAGATGGTGAAAAACCCTCCCTTTCTTTTCCATTAAGAAAAAAAAATATTGTTTTTTTTATAAATAACTTAATAATTGTTCTGAAAGTTGTCATCCTATCATAACACCTGATTATAAACAGCATTTGTTCAATGAAGCAATAGAAATAAGAATTCTGCCTTGAAGCCATATTGTGATCAATTAATTCTCTGGAAATCCCTTTTAATTTTCCCCAAGTTTTCTTCTGATTTTCTGCTTCACATAGAATATTCTAGTTCACCCTTTTTAAGAGAGATTTTGAAGTTATGCATTAAGAAGCAAAGACAACTGCTTGATCCTTCCCCCCTCTATTATATATATATTCTCATCATTCTACAGCCTTTTTGGTTATCCACAGACTTGAAAAGGAAAACATGTGAGCATATCAAATTGATTGATTGATTACAAATTCATAGATAGATAGATAGATAGATAGATAGATAGATAGATAGATAGGCAGGCAGGCAGACTGACAAGACAGACAGACAATTTTAAAGTCTTTAACAAGTTGTTGCAATAGCTCAGGAATCTCAGGAGCTGCTGATTCACACAATGTTGTTAACAACTGCATCTAAATATTGCCATTAGTTACATCGGGCAGATGAGTATGTTAAAAAAACCCCACATCATTATCCACCTGTTAGTCCAAGTCAATATTCCTGCTTCCATCCAATTTTTCCAATTATCTTTTCCCCCAAATTTGGGATTTCCACACCCATTTAGCATGAGGAAAAGGTTTGAATCCCTTTTTCTAATTAGACATTACATTCTACAGTCTTCTAACCAACGCAATTGTTTCCAGAAATATCAGTATTTTAATATATTTAGATCCTAAAACTGCCCATCCAAACCAAGCTGCCATATACTATATGTATGTTTCAAAGTTGCCCAAATTGAAAAATTAATGCTCATTGTTGGCTTCCAGTGTTTAATACTTAACAATATGTAAGCATGATGGTATAGTTCCAATTAGGAAAACTAAATTCTCACTCATTAATGGGTAATTGCGTTTTCTGTAAAGATATTCATGGAGTTAACAAATCACATGGAAATTTTCTAAACATTAATTTTCTGAAAATATTTCATAGAATAATAGGGTTGGAGGGGATCTTGGATGTCTTGTAGTCTGGCTCCCTACCCAAGCCAGGACCTTTTCTTGAAAACCTTCAATAATGGATCATCCATTCCAGCAGGCAAGCTGTTCCATTGCTTATAGTTCTGTGTCAGGAAATTTATCCTTATTACCAGACTGGATCTCCTTCTGACAAGCTTCCCATCTCTGTTTCTATGTGGCAGCCCTTCAAGTATTGGATGATCGCTATGCTGTGTCCTCGTCTTCGCTTCCTTAAGCTAAACACACCTAGTTCCTTTAGACTTTCTCCATAGGATTTAGCCTTCAGACTCCTTATCATCTTTGATGCTCTACTCTCCAAATATGTAAGCACTCAAGTCCTATTAATTCTTTAAAAGTGAGGCAGATTATAAAGCCTTGCATTGCTTACTAAATCAGCACCCATCCTGGTGGAGAATTTGGCCTGTAGCAGATGCTACTGCCCAACTAAACTATTGAAAAAGAATATAGATAATTTGCGACTTGTTTCCCTATGGGAAATACAAAGAAAATTTTCTTTCCTAGAATAAAGTAGAGGTAAGTGGAATGCCAAGAAGCCTGGGAGAGTGCAGTAGAGAAGGTTTAGTAATTTTTCCTCAAAAGAGGTAGAGACCAACCAACATTCTGGACATACATTTTGCAGTTTGGGACACTGCATATATGTAGCACTTGTTTTAAAAACTACTTAAACAAAATATTTCATATTTTCTTGACATCAACCACCTAGCTGAAGGGGCACAAATGCTTAAGGAGGTGCAGATAAATGCTACATTAGTATGCCAATAGTATCCAAAGTTATAGTATTATTATTATTTGACAATTTATGTACCACACAGTGCTTATAAAATTACATGCACAATGGAAATGTACATTTGAATAGCTAGAGGCTCAAAAGCAGGCAACATCTAGAACAAAACCCTTATAAAGGATTAAGGAAAATTTTTGCTCCACCGCCTTACATTCACGTGTATAGAACTCTGCAATGTACTTTTTTTTCAACTAAATATATGTGTAACCCCCCGCCCCACCCCAACTTTACACAAGTATATGTTGGGGACTGAGACAATAGCTGTAGGTAAAAGACAAAGACAACTCTATCTACCCTGCAAAGGTCTCAATATGCATTGAATTTCCTGAATTTACTTATGAGCAAGAAAAACCAATATTATATTGAATAACTGAGAGTATACACTAAATCATTTAACTTCAAATCTAAATGTCTTTTAAAAGTACAGCTTAAATTCTCCATGGTGCATGGTGGAAAACTCAAAAGAAAGTATTAGATTATTCTAATTTTTTTTATAGATTTCTTTTAGATTTTAGATTGCATAATAAACAGAACATCTAATATTGCTTATGGAGCAGAAAACTTGCTACATCATCAATTCTCTTTCCTATAAGAATCATCTTCCCCCAGTCATTTATTTATTTATTTGTGGTTCAGCAACAAAGATAAAAAAAGAGGGCCAAGGCAAAAGGTGAGCTTCCTCTTTAATTATAAACAATATACCAAGCAATGATGTGTAATTGTATTAAAAAGCTCTTCCCTGACACAGTTATGTCAAACAGCCCTTTTAGGTAATTCGGCTATTTCAAATGGTATTTAGGATCAAATGTGTACTCTAATAAGATCCGTCAATGAATGATAACAGTAGAAACTAAAATCAATAAAAAGACAACCATGTTCTTTGATATATTGTAAATAGTTATACCTCTGTGAACCAACATTCATTTGCTAAGGAACACGAGGAATAGATTTCTGAGCAAACAAGGGTACAATGATCATAAACATTGCTAAAAAGGTGCTAACTGAATAATGTAAAGATAAAAGACAATGTACTTTCAGAATCTTAATACTTTACTTCAAACATCTCAAAGTAAAGTCAAAATCAAAACTAATTTGAATCCAAATATGTATCTGTAAACTGCATATACTATTTAACAGGTGAATAAATAAAGAGCAGTATATTGGCTGGTACCATAGTTTCTAAAACAAAAACCCAAACTTACACAGCATAGCATAAGCATCATGAAATTAAAATTGGCTTTTGGATAGCTTTGTGGCAAGTCAATTAGCTGGTTTGTAATGTTTCCAACATTAGTAGGTTGAGGTTGCATTGCTAAGGCTGGTGTTTCAATCTATATCTTGTCTGTCTTATTAATATGTTTTCTGAAAACCCTGATTGACCAAAGCCATAATGGCTAATAGATGTCAACATCTATGGGCCCATTATCTAGTGAAGATCCTGGCGTAGGGAAGATTGAACTTGGAAAATAAAAGGAATAAATGTAAAGGTCATACATGAATGAATAAAAATGTCATATGTCTGTGAAAGTAATAGTTCTGAACAAAGCTAACTAGATGTTCTGGAATGAACCATACATGATGAAGGTGTAGATCTGACTAGACAAAAATGACTAGAATATGCTTTATGTTTTGGAAGACATTTGGTCTACAGACTAGTATAAGTCTACTTGCCTGCTGACTTCTAAGATGCCCTCATTGTGGCTCTCTATAAAAATAAGGGAAGCAAATCAGACTGAGGAAACTAAAGAGGCATTTCACTGCTGTCCATCACAAGCAAGATCTTTGTTCACATTCTCCCAAGCAGATTTGTCACTGCCTTGGCAGAAGTGTGGCTTTCAGCTAAAACAGAGAACACCAGGTATGATATATGCAATGAGGCAAGTCTAGGAAAATTGTATTGAGAAGAACAAGCCTTTTTACTCTATCTTCATTGACTTGACAAAGGCATTTGACACTATGACAGGAAGGCTCTCTGGATTATCAGGAGATGTCATGAATGCCTAAGGAAATTTGTGAAGTTGATTCAACTACTGCATGATAGAATAAGAGCCATGGTGGTGCAGTGGTTAGAATGCAGTTTTGCAGGTTGCAGACTAATGCTGCAGACTGCTGACTACCAAGAGTTTAAGTCTCCCTGGGTCAAAGTTGATTCAGGTTCCCAGTCTTCCGAGGTTGGTAAAATAAGGACCCACATTGTCGGAGGCAATATGCTCACTGTATAAACTACTGAGAAAGGGCTGTAAAGCATCATGGAGTGGTATATAAGTCTAAATCTAGTGCTATAGAATGGCAGGACAGGTTCTTTACAATAGTGATACATCAGCTGCACTTGCCATTTTCAATCGGGGTAAAAGAGGGTTGTGTGATAGCCCCAATGCTATTTAATCCCTTTTTCACTTGCATGTGTTATCCATAGTCCAAAGGAGGAAGTGTACATCAAATACTGATTGAATGACGCTCTTTGACCTTCATTGCTTGAATGCATGGACAAAGTATCTCCCCGGTATTCAAAAAACCTTTGCAGATGACTGTGCACTCCTAGAGCACAAATACACTGATTTACAGTTGATGCTGAACAAATTCTCAGAAGTTGCTATGCTCTTTGTCCCACCAGCCTGAACAAGACTAAAGTATTCACCAGCCAATGCCAAATACCAAGCTTGTAGAACCCCCTACAAAATCATTGTTGATAACACCCAGCTGAAAATGTAAACAGCTTTGAATACTTGGGGAGTGTTATTTAGGACAATGGGTTTTTTTGAAAGGAAATTAACTCCAGGATCAGCGAGACCAGCCCGGCACCAGGGCAGCTGTGAACTGGTGGTCAATCATATGTATCTCTACATATGTATCTCCACAAAGCTAAAAGTCTACAGAGCTGCAGTGATCCCACTCTCTTATATGGATATGAGTCCTGGATTCTACCAAAGCCTTATCAAACAACTGAATAAACTTCATGTGAACTCTCTACTCCATCTTTGGCATCTTTTGGTAAGATCATGTCCCCAATTTGGACGTCTTGGATCTTGCAGAGTCCCTGCAAGATCCAAGACCAGATCCCACCAGCACAGAATCCCTGATTATCAGAGCTAGATAATCTGATCATTAGACTATCAAAATGAATAACTGCTATATGCTTTTCCATTTGTTCTACAGTGTACTGGATCTGAGCAGAGACCTTGAAGTTAATCATGCAAGCACTACAAACCATACACCACTAGGACATGCAGCTTAAGGAACTAGAAGCTGCAGTTGCTGTCAAAAGACACTGGCAAGACCTGTGTTATGAAGCTCCCATCGACTTTGAAGACAGGTGTCATCAAAAGCCAATAAAAAGTCCTGAGCAGCTTCACACAATAACACTAAAAGTTACTACAATATTGGACTTCCAATGCCTACATTCTGCTAGACTCTGTGCTTCCAGGCTGGGACTGCAGAGTCACTTCAGCACCCACAAATGAACTTCTTAACAGTGCATCTTCTTGAAACTCAAAGAAATATTTTCTTGCAGGCACATGGGAAAGAAATACATATGAAAGCAAGACTGATTATTTCGGATGAAAGACTTAAAAATAATTAGTGTAAGAATACAAAGGTGATGAAAGGTACTAAAAATGAGAGGTACAATGTAATATAGAGATCATGTTCAAATGAACATGAAAGAAACATAAAAACTGAAAGAAACAACAGTGAAAGACTGAAAAGGGCAAGTTCTGTGTGAAAATGA
Source organism: Pseudonaja textilis (assembly GCF_049901715.1). Lineage (NCBI taxonomy): Eukaryota > Metazoa > Chordata > Lepidosauria > Squamata > Elapidae > Pseudonaja > Pseudonaja textilis. Next base: position 243,188,046 of record NC_141991.1, on the reverse strand, counting down.
ATGGGCAGTTGAAATAAGGAAAATATGTGGAAGCTTCTTGTGGGGAAAAAGATTTTACAAAGTGCCAAAAAAGTGTGTGATGTTTTGCTAATGGAAGGTATTTAACAAGAATGCGTGGTGCAGTGATATTGAAAAAAAAGGTTTTGGACATAAAACAACAACTGCATATAAAAGAATTACAACAAAAAATAAGTATAAGGTCCTTTTGATGCTTGTAGAAAGAAAAAGTAAATTGCTGGCAATGTAGCCAAGTAGAACAAGGAACAATTAAGATTAAAGGAGTCAGAGAAACCACAGAGATTTTCCTGAAAATCAAATATGGTTTTGGAAGTAGGTGAAAAAGGCTAAACAAAGGATTTTTCTGTACCATTAAATGACATGAGCTCCTAGAAAGGACCCCAGAAAAAAAAAACACTTTGTTGGGTTTGTTGGAATGGGCAGAGATAGCTTGTGATAGCTAGCATCTGGAATTGCAATTCACAAAGCAGATACTGCCGGCACCCCTGCATTCTGCATCAGATGAAGTTTCTGAATATTCTTCAAGGATAGCCCCTTGGTAAAAGCATTGCAATACTCCAGATATGAAGATAAGAAGTGATTAATGTAGCCATAAATGATTCACAGAAGAATACTGAAATAAATAGATAAATATTTTTTTATATAAAATTTTTATTTTTACAACAAACATACAAACAAAACATAGAAACATAAAACCATCTTTCAATTATATACATACAGTGTGTCAGTTGGTTATGATCTTTTGTGCTATCCTTTTTTATTAACCATTACTCACAAGTTGTATAAATTCTCCCCTTATCAATCTAACATGTGCTTATATAATATTAATCATTAATCATTCATTTGACTAAACTATTTTTCCTTCATTCTATACGAGATATTCTAAATTTCATTATAATTTAATCTTATACATTCATCCAATGGTTATGTATTTTATATTCTATTCTATATCAAACTATTAACTTTATATTGTAAAGCTTCCAAATCTATTTCTTACCATGTCTTTTTATCTAACCATTGATAAAATAAATCCCATATCATATAAAAATGTTTATCTTCTTGTTCTCTGATTTCAAATGTCAATTTACTCAGAAATAAATAAATAAATATTATTCAGAAGCATGTAAAGAAATTCATAGATTCAAGTGTTAAAAAATAATCCATTCAAAACCATTATAAATGCAGTCTTTTAAATGCACTCTTCTTTAAAATTCTCTGTCACAATTCTCTATCTCTCTGTCCAAGATAGGTAATAGTAAAAATCTGTACAAACATAGCTCTTGATATTTTTGGTACTGTAAAGAAAGCATGTGACAATTCAATAGATGAGAAAAGTAAAGCAGTTCATGTAACATTATTAGGTGGCAAATGTGTGAATGGGAATATTACAATTTGGGGAAAAAAACCTGCCCAGATCTGCACTGCTGGACACATTTTATGCTAGTCCCAGACACTCCGGATTTTGCATAGATCTCAAGAAAACTTGGCCAAAACTCATAATTTTTAAAAAATAGATAAAGTTTTTTTTAAAATCTACGCTTAACAGTATAAATAAAATTAAGAATTATGAAACTAATGGAATCTAAGCAAAAAGGTAGAAACTCATATTCTAGTGATTAGAGGATTAAAATCTCTTTGGCTTCAAATTGATAATTCTTTACATTTTTTAATAGAATTTTAATTTCCAACAAAAACATGACATGCAAATTATGCAGAATCTAGAAGTTCTTTCTCTCATAGTAGACATCAATAAACATTTGTAACTTTTTACAGTGTACAGTATAAACTACTTTTGCACAGCTCTACTCATAGCAAAAGCATTTAGACTTATTATACCGCTTCACTGTCTTTTACAGTCCTCTCTAGGTGCACCCAACAATCTGGATCCTCATTTTACCAACCTTAGAAGAATGAGTCAATCTTGAGCCAATGAGAATCGAACTGCCGGCACTTGGCAGAATTAGCCTGCAATACTGCATTCTAACCACTGCACCATCAGGGCTCTAATGGCGCCTCTGGTTTAATAATTAAAGTCCCTTGTCCTTTCCTCCTATCTCTTTTCTGGTAGGAAGAAAAAGGAGCCAAACTATCACAAAATAATAAAGAGAACTTTCAAAAACATAACTGTAATGAAGCTTCCCTTTTGCAAATATGAATTTATCTACATGTTTTGCTAAGTTCTATTTCAAATATAATTGTCTCTGGATCCATGGTATTTACACCATACAAATGCAGCAATATACAGTATAGTACTATGATAGAACCGGTGGCACATGTGCCAGAGGTGGCACGCAGAGCCCTTTCTGTGGGTATGCGCGCCATTGCCAGCTGCTCTTCTGCCTGATTTTCCAGTTTCTGGGTCTCCATGTGCATTCCGGTTTGGGCACTTGATGCCGAAAAAGTTCACCATCACTGGTATAGTATTTCAATACCATTTGTAAAATAATAACTACAACTACTATTGCTAAGATTAATTACTATTACTAACATTAATAAAAAATGAATATTTTTCACTCATTTCACTGTGGCAGTAAAAATCATTTTTGTTATTACAAGAGAATAAATATAACTTAGTGAAACTAAAAGCACCTCGTTGAATAATGCCAGGAGACTTTGCTGTGGTGTGATGATCCGGGGCAGAAAGGCAACACAGCCAGATAAGCGATAAGAGTCCCTTTATTATCTCCAACTTTGCCCCCAATGTCCCGATTACCTTCTGGCTGGAGAAAAACTCTCCCAGCAACAGCCTTTGACTGTAAAAAATTAAGTCCAAAACATGAGCAACACAAACTGTAATTTAAAGTCCAAACAAGCCAAACTGAAGTAATTAGTTTGGCAGAGCAGAAGCAAGAATCTCAGGCTTGAAGGCACGGCAAAACTCACATGGTTGGGAAGACACCAGGAACACAGATAAGCCACGACAACACGGGATAAATTACTTTGCTCCCAGCAGCCTGCCGCACGCAGCCTGCCTTTCTTATCAACTGTCTTCCCAGCTGTGGCTAATGAAAGGAATCAGGGCCCTCTCCTCATTCGTAAGCCATGCAACCCACATTGCTCCCTTCTCCTTTCCTCCTTGCATACCCTAGGATGAAGAGGAGGTGGGCCTGGTTCTTCCTCTGAACTTCCTCTCCCTTGTTCTATCTCTCCCCTGCTCTGCCCAGCTGGACTTTGCCCTTCCCCAGCCTTCTCCACAGCCAATGGAACCACACTCCCACTCCCTGTCAGCTGTCCAACTTCCTTTCCGGATTCAGACTCCAACATCACATTCAGACAGGGGCATGACATGTGGATTCACATGGTCTAAGACTTCTTCCAACTTTTGTATAGATGGGGACATGGTTTTTTTAAGTACCTTTATTGGACAAATCCAAAAGTATGCTTATACGTATATATATATATATGTATATGTATATACACATACATATACAAATATGTAAACAAACTGTGTGATAGTTTTTTGCATATAGAGAAAATACAACATACTGATATTTTCTTCTTTCCTCTCTAACCAAAGACTCTCATCATGGTTTCAGTGCTCTAGTCATAGGAGAAAGGAAGTGATTATTTGCATATTTTCCAAGGACTGTAAATTTATTTTTTACAAAGACCATCTGTTGGCCATGGATCACACATTGGGAAATACTGATGTAAATAATGATACTTCAAATAGTGAAAGTTAAAACCTGAATAAATAACCCTGCTAAACCCCCATTACAAGGTATTCAGTCGTCCACCCCACAAACATGTACATTAAGTTGATTTGATCCTTTAATTAATATAACATTGCTGGAAAGATTACTAAGTGAACCAATCTGCTGTTGAATAAAAGTTGAGAATCAAGAATTTATTAGTAGCACTCTCATCATTATGGGTGCTATAAAGTGCATTATAAACCTAATATTATAAGAAATTCCCTATTGATGCATATCATTTTACCATATGGTCTATATACACTGCTCAAAAAAAATAAAGGGAACACAACTTAAACAACATAATGTAACTCGAAGTCAATCACATTTCTGTGAAATCAACTGTCCTCTTAGGTAGCAATACTGATTGACAATCAATTTCACATGCTGTTGTGCAAATGGAATAGACAACAGGTGGAGAGCATAGGCAGTTAACAAGACATTCCCCAAAAAGGAGTGGTTCTGCAGGTGGTGACCACAGACCACTTCTCAGTTCCTATGCTTTCTGGTTGATGGTTTGGTCACTTTTGAATGCTGGCAGTGCTTTCACTCTAGTGGTAGCATGAAACGGAGTCTACAACCCACACAAGTGGCTCAGGTAGTGCAGCTCATCCAGGATGGCACATCAATGTGAGTTGTAGTTTGCTGTGTCTGTCAGCATAGTGTCCAGAGCATGGAGGCGCTACCAGAAGACAGGCCAGTACATCAGGAGACATGGAGGAGGCCGTAGGAGGGCAACAACCCAGCATCGGGACTGCTATCTCCACCTTTGTGCAAGGAGGGACAGGAGGAGCATTGCCAGAACCACGCAAAATGACCTCCAGCAGGCCACAAATGTGCATGTGGCTGCTCAAATGGTCAGAAACAGACTCCATGAGGGTGGTATGAGGGCCCGATGTCCACAGGTGGGGGTTGTGCTTACAGCCCAATACTGTGCAGGACATTTGGCATTTGCCAGAAAACACCAAGATTGGCAAATTCACCACTGGTGCCCTGTGCTCTTCACAGATGAAAGCAGGTTCACGCTGAGCACATGTGACAGACTGACAGGGTCTGGAGACCCTGTGGAGAACGTTCTGCTGCCTGCAACATCCTCCAGCATGACCGGCTGAACACACCTAGACCTACCTACCTACCTACCTACATACATACATATATATATATATATATATATATATATATATATATATATATATACACACACACACACACACACACACACACACACACAGACACACACACACACACACTCACACACAGAGACAGACACACACACACACACACACACACACACATAAGCTCCGAGAAGCACAAAGTAAGCTCCGAGAAGCACAGAGTAAGCTCCGAGAAGCACAAAGCCGAAGACACAAGCCTGAAGATGACGAATGAGATTTCGTCGAAACGTTGCCAAGATACTTCCAATTTTACACGGGAGAAAACCCGAATAACCAAAGATCCATATATATGTGTGTATGTATGTATATGTATGTGTGTGTGTGTGTATATATATATATATACATACATACATACGTATGTATGTATGTAGGTATATGTATATGGCATTCAGCTTTGTTCAGGTATTTTCCCACATCATTGTAGTTGTGCTTTTAAAGTTATAGCAACGTTTCGGCAGAATCTCATCTGGATGAGCACAGATGAACACAATACAGAATCCTGATGATGGCAGATGAGATTCTGCCGAAATGTTGCTACAACTTTAAAAGCACAACTACAATGACGTGGGAAAATACCCGAACAAAACTGAATGCCATACATGTAAGTACCCGCGAAAACTTAAGAAAACATATATGTATGTATGTATGTATGTATGTATGTATGTACACACATATATCACTTAATTTATTCTTATTATATTATCATATAATAATATGTGCAATATTTTATAGTGATATAAAATTCCAAACTCTGGTAAGCATTGTTTTACCCTGTTACTGTTTTTACACACTACTTCATATTAATCAAAGGGCCATATTCTGTGGAGCTCACTCAGAAAAACTGCTGAAAAATAGATGTGAGGAATTGAAAAAGGAGAAAAATAAGCAAAATGTTCTGAAAAACTAAAACTGAAAAATCCTTAAAGTAAAGCAAAAAAAACAACTCAAACCACAGAACTGCCATTGAATTTGATAGAAGCCATATACAACCCATTGAGTGCCTATTAGCAACACACAGAGAAAAACTAAAATATGGTTTTGTTTTGTTTTTTGTTGTGTGCGTGTGTCCATTTCCAGCACCTTGCTGACCTGAACGTTTGTACAAAATGACATTAAGCAAGGAATAAAAAATTTTTTTTAAAGAAATTAATGCCATATCAGAGGTAAAGAGCTGTTGGAAATGTGAAGTATAGTTAACTGCCAACCACCCTTAAGTTTAAAATGATTAGGGCTGTGAGTTGAGTGTTTTTAATTGATTAACTGTTTTGTCATTATCTGATTAATGAGCCAATTAAAATAAATATGACAGTACCTCAATACAGGTGATATATTGAGGATACTTTAAACTGCAGCATTCCTTCAACTAAGCACCATGATAAATAACCAAATATTTGTGCTGATAAAAACATCTCGATATGCTCTTTTAATTTGTAATACCAGATGCAGATCTGAGTTGACCATTATTAGAGCTGAGGGATTAACTGTGTCCTTTTAGAATCTCAAGAAAAATCCTCCTTTTCTGAAGATCGTATTTTAACTGGGAAGAAATTCTTCATTCTGAAAATATAAAACTCACTTATGTGGTAAATGATTAGTTGCATATCTATATATGCATGCATGTGTGTTTGTGTGCAGTAGAGAGATCCCTCACATCATTGTATTTGCCACCTTTTATATTTTATATATATTTTATCAATTTGATTCTAATTTCTTCGAGTATTGTGAACCGCCTAGAACAGGGCTGTCAAACTCCAGGCCCACGCCCACACCTGGTTTAGTGAAGGGGGAAAAAGTCCCAATAAGTCATGTGACACTGCCATTTTGTGAGTTCGATACCCATGGCTTAGAGTCACTGAGAAGCAGCTAGCATAGAAATTTAATAAATATTGTTATAGTTGCCTTTTTGTTTTTCTTAAATATGTCAGCAATTAGCAATATGTTATATATGAACTAGGAACCAGGATAGTAGACAATCATTATGCCTTTCTTTTGCATAATTAATACATGTAAACCAGGTGAAATAAAATCATATCAGATATTGTAATATTGCTATATTTCTATGACAATTACAAATCAATGTGATTTTGCAGCATATTTGTCATCATATAGACTTTTTTTTTTCCTGTTTCCTTGCGACTACCTGTCTGACTGCAATGATATATAAAACAGTCAGTTCTTTACGTTTCAAAATGTTGTTATATTTCTTGGATAAATTTAGCAAGGTTAGTTTAGTTTCTAATATAATGGCCTGAATTACGATTTTCCTTATTTTAATAAAAGATTCAGTCACATCTGGTCCACAGGCCAGAGTTTTACACCTCTGATCTAGATAATTTGGGACTACAAAATGAAGAATTTCCAGATAGCATTATTTCAAGAAAATACTTCATGTAACTGATTGGTAAACTATGATCCACAAGAGCTAATGCATTAATTAAATGCCATTAGACAGATTGGTCTAGTCAATGATGGCAAACCTTTGGGACTCAGCATATCAAAAAAATGCCTAACTTGATTTTGCTGGCGCCTCTCTCTCTCTCTCTCTCTCTCTCACACACACACATACATACACACACACACACACACACACACACACTGAGCAAGAGAGAAACAACTTTCCCTATCTAGACTACCACGAACAATTACAGAGCTGAGAGCAAGCCTAAAGTACAGGCCTTGACTTCAGCCTTAGCATCACTGCTGCTACTCAAAAGACCACCACAAGGATGAATTGTTTTATAATTTCACTATTTTAAGCCACCCAAAGTCACTTGATTGAGTTGTATGTCTATAGAAATGGAATTTTATTTAGAAATTTTATATAGCTGCCTATTTACTCACAGTGACTCTAGGTGGCTTACACACAGAGTATAGAAAAAAATAAAATAAAATAACACCACCACCACCCCAACACACAAATAAGGGATCTATTCCACTCTTGGTTGCCCAAGTCCACTAGCAAAACCTTCAGGGACTTACAAAAAGAGTGTAGGGATGATATTCCAAAGGGAGGGAACCATTCACAGAGAAGGTCCTTCTTCTGGGTCCCACCAGATGTATCTCCTACATCTGAATGAATGAATGAATGAATGAATGAATGAATAATTCAATCAACCAATTCCTTGGATAATTGATTGCTTACATGGCCCAATGCTTCCTGGCATCTGCTGTACATCACTTACCTTCAAGTGATGTTCTCTTTCTAATGACAGGGCCTTACCCGAGGCTGCTCCATGTCACACAATACCTTCATTCTTGAAGTGGATTTGGAGAATGCTCTTTTGTGGCCTCTTCAGCCCTATTCTCACACAATTTGTGGAAACCACTAAAGAACAGGCTCCGTTCTCACATAGCCTCTCAAAATTGTGTAAGAATGGGGTATGCTTTTTAGAATAGTTGTTGACAGGTGTTCATGAATACTAACGTGTCACCCCAAAGGACGTGGCATATTCTTTTTGCATATGTGTCATAGGTTTGCCATCACTGATCTAATTACTTTTGTATGAATAACTATAATCACTAACAGGCATTGGAATGAAATGAAATTTAGGAATTGACCATACATTTTTTTACAAACAGGGACTCATGAATAAAATGCCTATATTGAGGAAACACAAGAACTGGACATGTATTTGTTAGATTTATAAGCTTCCCCACTCTATTATGCTTCTGGGCATCTTGTATTGTGAGGAACACAATAAATAAATATAAAAACATATTAAAAACATAAGGATCACTAACTCTACAAGTGAGATTGGCAGTATCTAAATTATGAATTATGAAATCAAAAGGAAAAAAATCAGAAAAATTGAACAATCATTTAAAATAGCAAAACTTCACACAAGGAGTCTGTTACTCGCTCGGAGGACAAGGCCAGCTTTTAAAACTTCATTTAAATAAGCCACAATTGGGGATAGTGGGTAGGACCTTTGAATCTTGGGGAAAATGATGTTCCTATTTCAGAGCCTCTCAACTTCCTCCAAAGCAGTTACCCATTTATAATTTTTAACGTGACAAATATTTACTTTATTAAACACCATTACAGCAATATGATCACTCTCGATGGATTGAAGAAGGCTGCATGAAATGCATTAAGTGCAATTGTGAATGTAATTCTCTTTCTAATTCTAATTCGAATTGTTGTTGTTGTTGTCTTTTCCCATTCCTCTTATTTGACTTTCCTCTAAAGATTGCCCAGTAAAGAAAAAGAAATTATTTCTGATTTACAGGATAAATCCATTAATATCAATATTTTCAGCATATTCAGTTTATGAGAACCGAGTTTCCTTTTTCAGGGTGATTAAACCATTAATGGTCTTTCAGGATCCATTAGAAGGGAATATGTTCCTTCAGATATGACAAGTGGGTCGTAATTGGCATGGGGCTCTTTTGCTCATGTTGCCAAGTAGAGCCCCTGTTTTCTTCCCAAACGTCTATTCTGGTAGCATCATCATCACCTTCCTCTTCTCTAGGCTATCCCCAGCATGACTTAAAGGCGCTAAGCTATTTACCCTTTTAGCTAAATAGCTGCAATTCAGAACTATGGCAGCTGAGTTATTTTCTCTTTATCCCCAGGAGGCAAAGAGTGAAACAGGGAGGAAGTGAACGGAGCACAAAGCAACAAGGAGTTACTGGAGGGTGGAATTGTTAATTATTTCCAAAGCTTATAATGTTTAGGGTTGTTAGCTTATTATCTGTCATCCCTAAATTCATTAAAAGAATATTCAAACCCTTAACTTTTCAAACATTCTCTTTAGCTCACTGCAATTATGTTACGTACATCTCTAGTATTTGCCATTGTATGGGGTTAGTTAATGCATAGTCTGTGAATCCATATGTTCCAGCAGTATGGCTGGCTTTAAAATCAGACATGCCCACATCAATTATATTCAAGAGATACATTCATTTTATTGAACATTATCTGGATTACTTGTCCCAAGATAGAGAGGGAAAAAACAAATAGTTGGGAGCTACCCACATTTTTCATCTAAACCATTGCAAAAAGCATAGATAAAATATGCTTTTCTATTTTATCAAAATACTAATCTTCTAAAGCTCGAATATCTCCTTTATGGAAAGAAAACAGTTAAAAAGACCATAGTAAAAGGTGTCCAGATGAATAACTTAAATAATTTTAATATATTACTACAATATTATGGTAGGTAGCACAGTCAGCCAGATGTTTGGACTAAATTTGGCATTTTTATTTACCCATAGGGTCCTTCCAAAGGACCTGGGTTAGATAGATGTTCATGATGTTAAGAGATATCATTGCAGGATTTAAGCTGTTCCAAATAAAGCTGCCTTTTGCAATTGACTGATGCAGATTTTGTCAATGCCGATAATGTTCAACTGGTGCTCCAGAAGTTTTGGGATTGCATCCAAGGAACCTATTATTATTGTGATACTATCGTTGCTTTCTTTTGCCACAATGGTTCTATTTCTAATTGCGGGTGTTTATATTTTGTTATCTTCTACTGCTTTCTCTTCTTCTTTGCCCTCTTCAGTCTCTGCCACATCCACTATCCAGATATTTTTGTCTTTATCGATAACTGTTAAATCTGGGGTGCAATTCGGCAGGAGTTTGTATATTTGCATTTAAATCCCGCAGAGCACTTTAGCTGCTTCATTTTCTATTACTTTGTCTATTTTGTGGTCCCAACATTTCTTGCTTGCAGGCAAACTGCATTTTTTGCAAATATTCCAATACATTACTGTTGCTACTTTGCTGTGCCATTGTTTGTAGGTGGTCTGTGAAATTTTCTTATAGCAGATAGGTGATCCACTATTTCTTCAGCTTTTTTGCAGATGTGGCATTTGCTGTCTCTTTCTGAGTTCTCAATTCTGCCTTTGTATACTTTTGTTATTATAATGGTTCACAAAGGTTTGACATAAGGGGCAGCCAGATGTTTAGACTCAATTTGGCATTTTCATCTGTCTGTCAAGTCTTTCCCAAAAATATGGAATAAACAGATGATGTTGTTTGATGGTATTGTTATTGTTGTTAAGCTGTTCAAAGTAAAGCTGTCTTTTGCAATTGACTCATGGTAATTTTGTCAATGCTGATAATGTCCAAGTGGTGCCCAGATGGTTGTTTATTTTTATTTTTTTATTATTATTATTATTATTATTATTATTATTATTATTATTATTATTATTTAAAGTTGCAATCCATTCAGTGGTAGGATTCAAATTTTCTTACTACCGGTTCTCTGGGCGTGGCTTGGTGGGCATGGCTGGGAAAGGATACTGTAAAGTCTCCAGTCAGAGGTGATATTTGCCGGTTCTCTGAACTACTCAAAATTTCCATTACCGGTTCTCCAGAACTGGTCAGAACCTGTTGAATACCACCTCTGAATCCATTCCATGTGACCCTTGTGCCATGTTGAGAGAACAGGCTTATGGAGATGACAATCAATGCCAAACTGGAATAAATAACAGCATCAGAATCCATTGGTTAATTTCTCCTGTTGAATAAACTCTGCCATAAATCATGCTAGAACTACTAAAAATATGGATGAAATGATAGTAAATTTAAATACAATATCAATAGCAGCTCGGATAAATAGGTAGGCAGGCAGGTAGAGAGGATAGATAGATAGATAGATAGATAGATAGATAGATAGATAGATAGATAGATAATTTCCAATGATAGAATTATCATCCTCCTTTATATTTCAAGTTCTATTTAGGATGTGGAGGGGAAAAATTACAGGTTAAGCTACTGAACAACTGGCAAATGTAGCCCAGCAGGAGGGCATACTATTCTTGGACACTTGAAACAGCTGTGTTTATTTTCAATGTCCAGGATATTACTAAAGCATTATTTCTTTTTGTTTCAGAAGGCAACATTTTTTCCAGAATACCTATCTTCCTCTAAGCATGAATTTCATTGTTCTGCTTGTCTAGCAATAACAAACAATCTCTCTGTGTATGGATGGACGGACATGTGTGCATAAATTATACATACGTTCTCTTTTGTATGTGCTGGTCTAATTCATTACTTACTCTCCCTCAGTTTATCTATGTAAATGAATCTGACCAGTATATGCCTATTTAGAAATTACTGGTAGTTCCACTTAGAGTTAGTTCAATATTTAGGTTACATGTGGGTTCCGTTATACACATTTCTGAGTAAATGGGGCCTAATCTTTGGAGTTGACCACACTCAGATAAAAACTGGAACAACTGTCCTTACTTGATCACTATTTTGTGCTTTATAAGGAAACTTGAGAAATGAAAATAAAACCAACTTATGCAGGAATGCCGTCTGTCCAACTTCAGCTACAGCTGTCAGTTGGAGAAAAAAAAGTAGTTTAATGAACTCTATTTGTGTTTCACTAGAATCCATATCACAAAAAGAATCAACTAGCAGAGAGGTGGGGTGGGGGACTACTTCACTACCTAATAAATTTTATTTATTAAAATATTTATACTTCACTTTTCTGGCTTAAATAAAGGCACAGATGTACACAAAAACATAACTTAACATATATGTTTGCTGTTCCATAATCATAACTTAAGATCTGAATTTACTGCTGTACCCAGCCTTGTATAACACATCACACAGTAAGCCAAGTATTAATTGCACAACTTTAAAAAATAAACTTAAGAATGTTTCAAAGTGTTTTTTTTTTGAGCCCCATATAGCCTATCTATATAATAAACTGATATATATAAACAAGAAAACTCTGTAAGCCTTTGATGGCATATTTCAGGACTGATTAAATAATTATAAATGAACATATTATGTTCTAATTTGCAGTATTTATAAATACTTGTTTAACAATGTGGGGTTTTGCTGGTACCCTATGTTGTTGTTGTTGTTGTTAGTCACAAAGTTACATCCGGCCCATCGCAGCGATGTTCCTCCAGGCCTTCCTCTCCTCTTCCATCCCCCAGAGTCCATTTAAGCTCACGCTGAATGCTTCAGTTACTCCTTCCAGCCACCTCATTCTCTGTCGTCCCCTTCTTCTTTTGCCCTCAATCATTCCCAGCCTTAGGCTCTTCTCCAGTGAGTCTGGTACCCTATTAAGATCTCAAAATTCTAACTAGGATTAGGATGAAAGGTGGTATAAAGATATACTGATTAAATAAATAAAAATATATAGAAAGTACAGTGCATATAGTTACGATCCCTGACTAGCCTAGAAACAGCTTGAAAAATCTAACTGGGTATTTTTAGGCAGCTCTTGACTCCCAGCAAAGAAAATATACAGTTAATTTTCTGGTTTTATTTATTTGTTTATTTACATATATTTATAGGTGCCTGTCGCACAAACGATCTCATAATAATATCTTCTGGTATTAGTTAACAACCGAGCTCCAAAGCCCATAGCAAAAAGACATATTTTCAAAGTTTTCTGGAAAGTAACAGGATCTCTACCTGGAACTCCACCTGAAAGTGTCATGGCAGAGAAAACGGATTTCTTAGATTCCTATAGATCAGAGGTCTCCAAACTTGGATTCTGGGAGTTGAAGTCCACAAGTCTTAAAGTTGCCAAGGTTGGGGACCCCTGCTATAGATGATACTATTTTTCCTAAAAACCAGGAGGATGCCCATCCTGTCAGGTTGGTAACATGGACAGGGACAAATGGGGACAGACAGTCCTGAAGCTAATCTAGCCTTAAGCCATGTAGGTCTGCCTTCACAAGGAGAGATGGGCATTACACGAGAAAATGTAATCCTTCTAAGCTATTTATTAAATATCTGTGTCAACAATCTCTTAGAAATTCTTCAAAAGAATGAGTGTTCTTTCCATGGTAGAACATTCCTCATTGCTGGAGTAACTTCTGAACAAACTGCTGGTGGTGAAGGAAAGCTTCGTGGAAATAATAGAGATGAAACAAGCATGATTATATCATCCCTTACATCTGGCCCCTGCACTCTGCTGTATTAGATCTTAGTCTAGACTCTGCCTCAACTTTCCCAAGGGCCATCAGCATGACAGGAAGATAATTATGGCATAGATATAGTTTCTACCCAAGTGTTAGATCTTAGCGTAAAGCATGGATGACAACTATGGCCTGGGACACCCGTCATTGGAGTTTTTGTCCTCCTTTTTGCATTTGGGAAATTTGAGTGTTTTCCAGGGGCAAAATACATTCCTTAATCCTTGTAGATATTTAATGACTTCATTTTACCCCTTAATACTCCTGAAGTTTTGTGCTTCCATTCAATTTTTGATCACAATCTCAACAAACTATGAGAAATCTGGTGGAACTATCAAACCTTCTGAAGTTGCACCACCCTCCCCTTCTGGGAGTTGCAGTCCAACATCTTAAAGTTGCTAACATTGAGGACACTGGTCAAAAGTGTGCTTCACATTAGAAAAGGCCCTTCTAAGGGAGCTGATACACTCACAACACATACAAATGACTTATAATTAATAAGTTAATAACATTTCAGTTAGCATTAGGTCAATTATTTAACTTTTCTGATTTCATATGCCGCCAGCCACATAAGGCACACGACAAAGGTGTTTTTAACTTTCTTGTTTTGATCAGCTGAAATATTTTCACATTCATCATAAATTTATCATAAATCTGTTACCCTCAGAATTTATTCTACTCCCTAGCCATGGAGGTTATGAGAGGGGGTAGAAGGAACAAAAAGGGAGAAGCCAACAAGATTTAAGAAAAAAAAATCAATTTTTCTGTTTTTTGTTTTGTTTTATTTGATTTAATGCTGCATCAATACAGGATTTATGTGTTTTTATACATAGGGAACAGGAGGAAGATTTGATAACAGGTACAGATAACTTGCTATGAGACCAAGCAGAAATCTACTTATTTGACTAATAAAAAAAAACAAACTTAGTGATTTGTAACTGAATAGCTAAAATGAACTCTTGTGTCTCCAGAGGTCTGCAATATGATCTTCACAAAAGGTAGCTTGCCAATTTAATTGAGGTAGCAGTTATTTAATTTTTTTATAGACAGGTATAGCTTTCAATAAAACCACATATGCCTATAATACTGCAATGGCAGATGCGGCTCGATTATTAGAGATGGGCTCGGGGGAATATACACAACGGATCTTGAAATTTGTAAGCAGCTGTTTAGAAAGGGGTGTGTGTGAAACATTGTAACACATACACACATGTTCCTTAAGTACAGTAATGTTTTCTTATTTTACTGCAGGTATGTTACAGAGATAAAATTTAATAACTTATTGAATACACTTTCTTGATATTTATCATTAAAGTACAAATATCTCTGTCTATCATCTATGTATTATCTATCTATCTATCTATCTATCTATCTATCTATCTATCTATCTATCTATCTACTTCAAGAAACAATATTTCTTGCCTTAGTGATTTAGTTTAATTATGCAGAAGAAGAAAAATGAAAAAAAAATGACTCAAGAGCAATCAAGAAGGTGTAAGTTTATATAAAGCAAAAGTTAAAAGTGCTAATGAATCTACTCCTTATCTAATTCAAGGGAGTAACCACACATGCAGCCATGAAATTCGTGTCACCTCCTGCTTTTCCTCACACGGGAATTTTTATGACATCAGCATAATAAGTATAATCCTTAAGAGAAATCTCAAACAAAAACAAGTAAAAGCCTACCAATTCTGATGGACAAAGATAACCCTTGAATAAAACTTCGCCATGATTTCGGTATGAAAAACATATGTTCCCCCTTTTTTAAAAAAAAAAAAAAAAGCTGGTTCTGGGACATAAAATTTAGTTTTAAGCTTAGATAACTTTGTGTCCTAGAATGCTATTAGCTGATCGTCTCTGCTGTACTAACTGTGACTTTGATTTGAGGGGAGGGGAGAGAAAATTTTCATATTTTAACTATGTTTCATTAAATGAACTACATAAGGATACTCTTGAAAAGTTTGGGGAAGTGATAACTAGCATAAAAACTATGTTCCTTTGCTTTGTATTGGGTATCCTTAAATCTGTGAGCCCCGACTCACTATTCAACTAAGTGATTTGGGGCCAAAATTATGGGAACTCCTTTGCCCCTATGAATGACAAGTGTCATTGAAACCCGTTACATTAATAACAATCTAATAATCCAATATTGTTATCCAGGACAGATTTTTACAATACAAGGGTTGGTTATGTTGCTTATTGTTAAATATGACAACTTCTTTTGTTAATTGCTTTACATGTCAAATAAAATCTGTTCAACTCAATTCAGTTTTGATTTTATACAGGGTTGTTGTTGTTGTTTTGGCTATTGAACCCCACAGCAATATTTCTTTTATTAAATGTTGTCCTTTATTCCTTGTCTTTCAGTTTACCTCATTTTTTTAAAAAAATATTGTCATGGCTAATCCAGGATTCCAAGGAAGGAAAGGATGATTTCCTTATCATCTGTTATTATCAGTATGTCTTTTGGGTGTGTTAGCAAATTTTACTACTAATGACTGGTTGTTTGTCGCTGAACTTGCGAAGGAGTCAAGGTTTTCAGGAACTGAATTCACAGTCTAAGTAATTCTCTTTTACAGAATTATTGCCAGAAAAGCATGCCATGAAGGATTTGCTGGGGGGAGGTGTGGCTAATGAAGTACTGAACTACTTAAAATGTTGGTAGAAAAAATATATAGAATTGTTTACACAGACCAGCAATCTTTTCCAGGCTACTTTACTACTGGGTTAATATTTCCCATACTGTTTCATTGGCAGAGTTATGTGTGTATATTCTAAAACAATCCATTTCACCACTAAATCTACATTTCCTTTTACTCCGTGTATAGAGGAGTCTTGTTACAAGATATACAGACTAAGCTTCACCATAAATAATGTTTGATGCACATCATAATAAAATGCTAAATTAACAAGCTTTACTCTGAACTCGGTATTTACAGTTATTTATACATTTCCTGGTGAAGAGTGCTCCAGGGTTCGAAAATGTGACCACAGCAATTAACATGCCATATAGCCTGTTGATATAGAAAGGGCTGCATATTTCGAAACTAAACTGCTATTATTACTGAGGCCACTATAAAGACTAGGAACAGCAGCAATTACTGTTTGCAGTGTGTCCAGATTTAACTTCAGATGGTCATCTACTTCCCTTTTGCTATTCAATTGCCATTGTTTGTGTTGCCCAGAGGAAAAGGAAATAAGGGTCTTTTGATGGTAGATAGAACCAATTCTATGGCCTGCTAAATCATTTAACAGCTGAATTTTTCAACTAAAAACTAGCGTTTGGGTTGTGGTTGGTTTTCCTTCTCAAAAAAGACATTTGCTTCTTTTGTGATTCTTTTTTTTTAAAAACAAAAAACAAGACTGGAAGCATGTTTAGATGTTCTGGGAGCAATTTTCAGGAATGTTTCCAATAAATTCTATAGAAAATGAATGAATGGATGGATGGACGGATGAATATGATTGGGATCAGGCCATTGCTTCATTATTGTAAATCATTTGACAGATCAATGTTTCTTCATCCTGACAAATTTAAGAAGTTTGGATTTCAATTCCCAGAATTTCCTAGTCTGAAGAATTCTGGAAATTGAAATCTGTGCATCTTAAGGTTGCACTTGAGAATTCTTGACTTCAGTATTGCATTTTCCACTTATTTCTGCATTTGTGAAACTGCATATCCAGAGCAGAGCAGAGCAGCCCTGCCTAACTGATCTTTAGGAGATCCCCAAAGGCCTTAGCTGGGTCAGATCCAGTTAGCCTTCGGCTGAATAACTTTCCGGTTCCATCTCATAGTTTGGTCCTAAAATGTCAGTGCAAGCATTTCCCCCCCCTTCTTCAGTGTCAAGTAAAGGAATTTACAAAGAAAAGGAGAGAAGAGAAAGAAGTCACTGTAGCAATACATATGATATTCAGAAGGGCAAAGCTGTGACACTTGATTGTTGAGTGACAACTGAGAGAACAAGAGAATGGGGTAATGTAAGGACAGAAACTGCTTTGAAACAGGTAGTATGACAATGAATTGGGAATATTCTAGACCTAAGAAAGCTCTACATCTACAAAAAACACTCCTACCATTCACTACTCTACCAGAAGCCCTGGACAACAGGAACCCAAGTTCCTAAGTGATAAAAATTGTCCTCTCACATATTCCATAGCTAAGAGAAGAAACATAAAAGATATCTATGGAGATTCTCAGTCATCCAGGTCATGGTTGTCCCAAAGGTGCTTTTTCAAGAGACAAATGGACTTTCTGTTTTCTCTTTGAAGAGTTTTCGCTTCTCATCTTCATCTCTTAGCTGAAAAAGCTTCTTGAACGAGAAGCAAAACGTCTCAAAAGAAAAACCAGAAAGTCCAGTTGCCTGTTGAAAAAGAACTTTGGGGACAAACTTAAAAGATGTTTCAGATATTTAATAGGACACATTGCTTCATGCTACAGTGAAAACATGCATTACAGGTAGTCCTCATTTAGTGACAATTGAGACCGGCAACTCAGAAGGACATGGTCGCTATGTGAAACATTGCAGCTAGGTTTATGATCTTACTTCAACTTTCCTTTGCTTTGCAAACCTATGAATTGATCACCAGGGTTACTGTATCACCATCATAACTATGAGTGATTGCTAAAAAAAGGCAGGTACTAATGTATTGAAATTAACATCTCTGAGCAGGTTTATGTGCTTGCAACAGTTTTTGAGACCAGAAAGAGCTGCAAAAAAGAACCTAAACTTTCTCTCTCTGTCCCTTCCTTCCAACATCTGGTAATGTTTATTTGGGGATTCAACAGATCTGTAAGTGAAGGTCCAACCTGTTCAGCTTTAACGAGAATAACTTCTATTCATCTTTCAGATCCTCTCAAGATTTTTCCATTTATAAACCTTTCACTTTTTTCTTCAACGTTTTGCTACAAATTGAAGATGTCAGATAATCCTTACAAAAACAAAAACACCACCTTTCTTTCTCTTACTGTTGAAGTTATAATACATTTTGCCATATTGTAGTAACAGAATGTTAATATACATTGGCGTTTCTAAATTTTTTTTCTGTTTTTTAAAACATTTCATTGGATAGGAAGTTGAAGTATTTCTACATATTTGAAAGAATGGTGTTAAAAAAATAAGGCACTGATTATCTTTAACCCATAATAAATAATATACGTTTTCTTACGGTATACTTCTACAAATGCCAAGGCTTCAGTTTGCTAAACAAATATAAATATTTCCAGATTTCACATTCATATGATTTAAAGAAAGGAAAAGTCTGAATGTATTTCAAGTTACATTGCATTGGGTTCTAATGCTGGATAGATCCAGTGAATCAAAATATTTATATTGCCAAGGAAACTAAATTCTGCATGCAGAGAAATCAGCATAATCCAGAGTTCCCATTCTTCATTTCAGCCACAAGTGAACCAACCCTCAACTACAACTGTGATGGAGCAGGTTCTCGGATGAAACTTAGGATACCATGGGCCAAATCCTAAATCTGATGCAGAATTAAAAAATGCATGGATCAAAATACTCTATAAATACGTAATTGGGTAACCTAGAAAAAGAGAAATGAAATGTATCTAGGCAGAAGGTTAGGAGATCATGTGAGTTCATCAGGATTGGTCAGTCTTGACAAATCTTTCCAAATGAGCAGGATCACTTTCTTTCAGAAGAAGTCTAGAAAAGTCCTCAGCTCAGTTTGGGACAACCTCTGGATCCTCCATTTGTCTGTGCAGTCTTTTCAAAGGCAAGAAGAGATACAGGTAGTTCTTGACTTACAACCAGTCGCTTAGCAACTGTTGGAAATTACGACGAGATGTTCCTGAGGGTACTTGCTACCCAGTTCTGAAGTTCTGATTGCTTCCCCCGGGTCATGTGACCACATGTTGGGTGCTCAACAACCAGATTGCATTTTATTTTATTCTGTTCGTATACCACCTTTTGGTTAGATAGTGTTATTGATGCAATGGACATGAATTTTGGCAAATTCAAAGAAACAGTGGAGGACAAGGGGGGCCTGGAGGGCGATGGTCCATGAGATTGCAAAGAGTCGGACACAACAAATGAACAAAAACCCGCCTTTATTACTTTTACAAGCAACTCAAGGCAGTGAACATAATCAATACTTTTTCCTCCACCTATTGTCCCCATAACAACAGCCCTATGAGATGAGTTGGACTGAGAGAGAATGACTGGCCCAAGGTCACTCAGACAGCTTTCATGGTTTTAGGTGGGACTAGAACTCTCAGTCTCTTGCTTTTGGTGTCTTAACCACTAGACCAAATTGGCATTTACAGCTGTTTGCAGCCTCTCATGATCATGTGATTAGATTTTATGATGGTTTTGCAAAAAAAAAAAAAAAGCTTCATAGTAAACCACTGGTGTGTATTAAAGTGGCTGCCTATATAAAGTGTAAAGACCACCATTCATAAAATTGGGTTAGTGGCATGGGTCACCTGATTTTACCACTGTTACAACCATAATGGGTAGTTCCATTGCATGAAGTTTCACGGACTATCTGTACATTGCCGGAAATGGAGCATAGACATTGAACTCTTTTAGTTAAATCTAGAGTCCAGCTTTTGGAAATATCTGGAACAGATTAAAAACCAAACAGGTTTGCACTACGATACAACTTTATCGGATAGCAACAATTACATACATAGATTTATGTCTGAATCCTATTAGCATTAATGCATTGAAGTGGTCTTAGTATTATGGGGGAGGAAAGGGAAGGGGAAAAACACTTATTAAGCAGCAGTCAACAGTGCTAACCATGATGGCCTTGAAAATACCTTTCTGGATTCTCTGAGTTCCTGTGATATGACTGGATGGGAATGAGAAGAATGGTAATTTTCTTTCTATTGTAATGGCTATTTCCAAAAAGTGATACTTCTGGGTTTTTTTTTTGTTTGTTTTACATTTGTTGATTTTGTTAACCATCTTGTTTTAACTTCTCTTGAAATCCCTGCACATGGACTTCTGTAGGATATGCTGGGTTTTTCTTTTTTCCAAAAGGATAGGCTTCACTCTGATCATGTCACACACTTGCACAAAATGCTGAGACTTGCATTGTATGCAATGAAGCTGTCATAACTTGTTTCCCAATCCCTCATTCCCACTATTGGATACTTCTGTTATTATATTAGGACAACACAGGATTTGGACATATTCTTGAGAGATCTCCCCTTTTTCACTTCATGCTAGCTAGCTGATGGACAACAAACACACAAGCTTAGAAATGAATGGGGAAGTTCTAATATAAGCTCTGCCTCTATAGACCTCACTTAACAATCATTCAAAGTTTACAACTGACTCCCCCAAAAGTTACTTAATCTGTCCCTGAAGTTATGACTGCCCTATCCTCTCCCTATGTCACATTTTGGAGCTCGGCAACAGGCTCAAATGTATGACTGGTTGCAGCCTCCCAAAGTCACGATGGTTTGCAACATTTTTTGCTGATTCATAGAATTCTTGTCAGTTTCTTCAAAAACTACCCATTCGGGAGAATCGATTTGCTTAATGACCAAAGTGGTTTGCTTAGCAACCATGTAACTCATTTCTGATCATCATAAAAATGGTCATAAAATCAAGTTAGGTCATGTGGTGGCCCACTTAATGACTGCAATGACTTATTACCAAAATTGCAGGCTCAGTTATGGTTGCTAAGTTAGGTGTGAGTCTGGTTTCCATTATGTCTTAATAGGTGGGGAGCTTTTACTTACTATTGTACTGATGAATTTACTTTTAATTTGGTTTCCACTTTACGCTCTTCTCTCTCTCCTTCTCCCTCTCCTCCCTCTCTCCCTCCCTCTCTCTGTTTGTGTGTCTGTCTGTTTCTCTTTCTATGTGTGAATCTTACTGAATTATTCTGACAGTTTCAAAATAATCTTATAAGCCATCCTGGAACTGAAAGGCATGGAACCCCTTTTTCAGTAACCAGGGAATTGTGTTGTGGTGATGGTACCAGCAAAGATACAGTTAAAAGTAAATTAGAAAAAAAAATCATAGGCTTTAAGTTTATCATGGTAGCTAAATGATCTCCACTGTCACATTTGGATATCATTCACTGAGGAATAAACACTAGAATTATTTTCTTAATGCCACGTTTGTGGCCTTTCTGAGGACATTTTGTTGGATCATGCTCAGGCAAAATTCAAACAGACAGAACCCTTTATTTGATTCAACAGTGATTAAAAATGGAATGTAGACTTATCTTATATGTTAAAAATGATATTAGGCTACCTTCTAAAAGCCAAATCATCACTGACTGAATTTGACCCACGTGCCAATGTAGGTCAGTGAGGCCCAATTTTAGAAAATCAGATCTGTTTTAAGGAACTTTGTATTTATTGATGGGAACTTATTTCCCATCAATTTTAATTTTGTAGTAGCTTACTTTAATGGCTGGGCTTTATATGACCTGACTATTTGGCTAACATCTTGTTTTCTATATTTTGTAGCAGGTGATCCCTATTCTTAGATTATTATTATTTTGCCCCTTGGCCATTTTCCAGGAATGTTTGAATATGAGCTTCTCTCCAATGTAAATTAACAGCGCTGAAAAATATCCAGCCGCTTCCTTATTTTGAGGACAATCAGAACTAAGTTGGTGCCACGGAAAAGATTGTTTCCTCAAACATCTGTTTCAGGGATCAGTTATACACTGTTGAACTTTAACTGACACTATCATCTCATTGTGGATTAAAAAAGTTATGAACAATTTGGATACTAGGAATGGCAACTACCGATTGCCATGTGTTTACTGAGCAGGTTGTAAAGTCATTAAGATTTCACAAACATCAGAAAACAGCAGTATCAGAGACCAGGAGAGAGAAGGGGGAGGGAAGGAGGGGAAGAAAAGAGAAAGAGTGGAGAATGGAGAGTGGAGAGAGAGAGAGAGAGAGAGAGAGAGAGAGAGAGAATGAGAATGAATCAATGTATCAGCTACTAATAAATGGCACAACATTCAGTAACTAGATAAAATAGTTTAATAGTGGGAGTAGATATAAGACAATATGGACTGACGTAAAGAAGTAGAGGAATACAATTCTTTTAGAAAAAGCAATATTGCATTCTGCTGTTACACAAGGGAAAGTAGCGTGTACATAAGATAGAAGATTAGGAGACGGTTGTAGAAAGACTGGCTAAGAAGCTACTTGGCTAAAATCAGGACCTTACAGACAAAGGTATCATTCAGAAGATAAATCTCCTTCACCTAGGTAACAATACTTGTTTCACAGAATGACTTACTTTTGCTGGGAATTATGGGAGGCACTTATCCTCAAGTATATTTACAACAACACATGTCCGGAAACAAAAGGAATTATAAGTTAGCTCAATAAATGAGTAACATCTTATGAAAATGGTGCAGAGTAGCAGCACGAAGGAATACATGAAGCTACAATGAAAGCAAAGTAATTTAAAATATGAAAATATACTGCCCATAATCCTTTATTGCAGATGACACTTATTTTGGAAACAGCCCTTTTATTTTAATGAATTTCGAATGCCACAAATCGTTTAATAGGCTGGTTCTATAAAATCACAAATGGAGAAATGAGGCTCCCACTGCACTTTTCTTTTCTTTGTTTCTTTCACACATTCAAGAAATATAAGTGACAGTTTTAATCCGATCTGAATTAATCTGATAAATACTCCTCCTTTTTTAAAAGGAAAAAGAAAGAATAAAAGAAACCCTGCAGAAATGACAATCAGCTACCGTCCAAACCAGCCCCAAAACCACAACCAATAAAAAAGCAGCTCCCCGCTCCCCTAAATTACAGCTTATTCTACCTGCAGAAAGGAAGCATGTCACCAAACTTCTCCTCCTTTCTTTTGATCCTTAGAAACCAGATACAACAGAGCAAACCTTACACAGGAATTGAAAGCTTTACACTAAAGCCACACAGCATTACATTGTTCGCTGCCAAAGCTATCTGCTCCCAAGCATTTCAACGGGCACATTCCAAAGCTTTCCATTGCTCTGAAAAAGCTGTAAGTTTCTTTTCCTGGGCAATTCCTTCCAGAAAACAGGGATGAATTATATTTGAGAACACATGCAAGCCCCTAGTTCTTGACCAAAGCAGTCTCATGTCTCATTTTGCAAATCTCTTGCTACTAATCTGGATAGAATGGATAGAATATCTGAGTAGGCTGGAGAATCAAAACTTGCAAAAAATGAACAGATGCACAAAGGCACTGGAATGCCAGCTCTGAGGAAACATTAATACTAAGTATGTGTACTTTTCAAGACGAGGTTCTATTTAATGACTTGGACTGTTTATATTTTGCTATGCTTAATTAAGCAAAGTAGCTGAACTCACCTACCCCAATCCATTTCAAAAATCCTCACACAGTTTCTCTCTGCTGCTAAGAAAGTAATGGTCACGATAAATTAGGGAAGAGAGAAAAAAAAAGCTACGTGGCTCTTCTCTCTTTAAAATACGTAAAGTTTGAAAGGGGTAAAAAGGGGTAATTTTTTCCAAAGTAAGCAACTGTTTTTTTGGGGCCGGAAAGAAGTAATCAAATAATACAAACAATAACTGTCCCTAAAAAAAAAACAACTACGGAAGGGAGAGAGAAGGAAGGAAGGAGAATAAAGCATTCTGAGGAAGTAGTAAAACTGGATTGCAGGACATACCGTATATATATTTTATCTTGCAAGAAGCTTAATATTTAGCTACTGATAGAAATTTTAGATGAAGGTACTCACTGTCTCTGAAAATTTAAAAGTATGCAAATGCAAACTATATAGTGGCACAAACACACAGGAGCTATACTTTTGTATTACATTGGCATTTTATTATTTAATTAAAATACTCTTATTTTTCTAGCTCACACGTTTCCCTTGAGACAATTTTTCTGTTAGCCTGCTGGCCTTGACTTCCAGCCAAAAACAATTCAGAAACAAAAAGAGACAACAAATCATATTTTCACAGACATTTTTATCTCTCAATAGAACCCTGTTTTCACACAACATCCTACAGACTCTATGGAAATTATAATTTATTGTTATAGCCATCCAAAAGCAGTATGGCTTAAAAATCTCCACTGCTGCCTTCTACAAACCCTGACGATGTCTAAAGTTGGACTATTCATTGTCCAGGAATTGTCATTGGGCAACAACAGTGTAATCTTTTGAATGAGACTGATAAACAGTTCACCAAGAGTACACCAGAATATCAACCTAGAAATCAACAGAAATCCAGAAAGTAAGAGTAAAACAATTTAATGTTTCAAACACTATTGAATTATCCTTGAAGATTCTTTGAAAAGACACGATATATGTCAGAAAGATGGATAGTACATAAAAATGGGATCACCTATTACTTCATATCATCAACTGATTCTTACCTGATGGCAACCTTGAAGATTTGAGTCTCGTCCATATGATGAATAAGAGCTTCTTTCTGTTTTACCTGTTTCAGAGGAGAGAGAGAAGTATTATCTGATAAGACAGTTTCCTTAATCTATTTTATAAAAAGCCTCTCATCTTTAAGCCATTTTAATAGTAATTACATATCTACCGTCTTTGGTCTTGGTAAATATATTTTGAATCCACATCACCACAGAATGGCACATGTTCCTCATCTCAATATCATAATTTTCTAACCACAGAAGACAATCAGAATTTCCTCAGATGATGAGCTTCTACCCTGTTTTGAAACTCAGGAACTTTATGCTTCTGCTCATGACATGCAATTGGTGAAATCCTCCCAATATTAAGGATGGTAACTAGGAGAAAAGTTCATGGCTGCTTATACCTCAAAATGAAAATAAGGGGCAACCCACGATAGACCTCCATTTATTTTGCTTAGCCTGGCCTTCTAGTCCTTTTGTGAACTCCAATGGCGTACTGTTCTTGACCATTATTCTTCGGTAGACCTGTGCCATAGAACTTCTAATGGGCTTTGCTTTAAAATATCTTCACTGCTTGCTATGATTACATTTCTAATTGGAAACGCCATTCAAATCTCCAGAATAATATATGTGAGGCAATCATTTTTAAAGGAGGAAACAGAATCTCTCTTTTCCTTTTCTTTCTTACCCCCAAAAACTGTGTGAATTTATTTTTATGAGCACAGCAGTAAGGTTATCCATGTCGTGACCTGACCATAATAATTCTCACTGATTACACTTGCAGTCACCGGTGGGGTCAGAGGTAATAAATCAAAAACTCCAGATGGTAAATTTAGCAAAGAAACCCCTCACAGGTCTGATTTTTCACTCTTTCCTAGTTGAATTCCCTATTGAATGACTTGATCTCTGCAGCTACGCTCCAGAAAGAGTATTTTATATTAAAATATATCACTCTCTAACAATGTTTCAACTTTCTCAGAATTGTAGGAGACACAAATAGGCTATGATATTTCATGCCAATTCTGATATTTTTCTTTGATTTTCCTGCATGATCTTAACGTTTTCTTTAAAATGTCAACAGCACATGATTTAGTTGGATATGGACATTGTGAATCAGATGAAAATGAAATAATTGTTATTGGATGTCCAAAACAATGTATTCCCCCTCCATAACTTTTGGTGGACAACAGTAATGACCCTTGGGTGCCCAGATCTAATATAATGCAAAGTTCTGGTTGTTTCTGCAATCAAGCATATAATAAATTGCAATAACTAGCTACATATAGTACAGTACATTACCCCTGTAAATGAATCATTTAATTACTATCACATACTTTGCAAAACCATCTTTACTTTAAAGGATATTATTTTATTACAGAATATTATACTCAGTCTGGCTATTATTGAAATACAAGGTGTAAGAAAAAAGACCAACATTTTAATTTAATACAGAACAATAGTTTAATAAACTAAACTGTTTTCTTAAAGTGTCAAATTAATTTTTTTGAAAAAAATATTTAATTAAACGCACATAAGATTTTATTTAAGGTTTTACCCAATGAAGTTGGGATTCAATTAAAATAATGACTATGAAGTAAATTCATTCTATAAGGTTCTGTATTGTGTAAATATGATTTCAAATTGGCATCTATAGATCTACAATATTATATGAAATTCTACTTTCTTTCAGTTTTACTCTGTTAAAAAGATGGGAGTAAATCGCCTATATACATTCCCCTGAAAATCTACATCAATAACATTAATATAAAATTATAACTCTACTTTTATTTGACTAGTCATTTTGAATTTAGCTAAAAAAAAGGTAATTCCACATGCTTTTAAAGTTGTCTTGTCATAACAGAACACCAAACAAAATACTACAAGTTGAATTTATCTACATGCCCAAGGATATAAAATGTGACCCATTTTTTTGTGATTTCATAAAAAGGATCTTTTCCTAACCGTGATGAAAACTACAGATAGGAAAGTAGAAATACTGAATTCACTTGAGATTTTGTGCATTATGAGTTAATGTGACGGGGGGGAAGATGTCTATAAACAACTGATGAAACAGGAAACAAGAAAAAAATATCCTAAACAGGAAAGGAATAGTACAGGTTTTACTTCAACTTACACCTACAAGGTGAGTTTCCTCAAACTCAACCAGGCAAAAATACATTTTAATGAGGAGATGGGTGAATAAAGCTAACAAACTCAACCTACTGAATAAAGAACCAGGCAAATGAATTTCATTTACTATGTGAGTACCTGTCCTCCTCCTCCTCCTCCTTACTATCGTATCAGATACAAACTGTCTCATTTTAATTTCAGTGGTTAAAAAATATTTATCTAGATGCAAAAATAAAACACACTGCAAATTACAAGTTGTCAGGGTTAAAAATCTACTTCTATTTCTGTGGGGGAGGATAAGAGAACAGCACAGACATGAATCATTCTCAGTAATTTGAATGTTTCCATGACATCAATGGGCACTCGTCCAGGACTCTGTCGAAGCTTGTGAGGTACCAAAGAGACACAGAAAGCAGCAGGAGATTGACTTCTTCTTTTTTTTTTAAGGATTATGCTCCTTGTAAAGATTTCATCTGTAGCATCCATTTTTACTACCAGACAGATAGCTTTGGAGATCAGGAATGAGCATATTTCATCCCGAGAGTATAAGCCTTTAACTTTATTTTTGTACCCCAATCCAACCAGGAACTTGTCTTTCCTTCCAGTTAAGAACAGAATAATCAAATTTACATGAAACTCTTTAGGGACGTGGAAGGATGTGTGTGTATAGCATTCGTATAGATGCACTATCAATTGTCATTGTGAAATAAGCTGACTTTTTTGGGGGTAGATGTCATTTAATTCATGGAGGGGAAAAAATCATTTCAAAATCAGCTACTTTCTTTATGTTGATTTTCTGCTTAGAACTCACTAGCATATTTGTTTCACATAATAAAATTTGGCGGGGGCTCTCTAAATAACTGTCTGTGTGCATAAATTTAACACACAAAAAAAACCCGAGCTCGCTTGGAATATTTATACTTACTTTGCTGTGTCCATCGTTCTCAGGTATTACAAGAAGGCAGCAATTCTAAACGTGCATTTGTGGGCTAGGATGCTATAAATTGTGATTTCTTAAAGGGATTGTGCATGAGGGTTCGGTTTTGAAAGAATCGACAACAATGTAGAAACTCGACACATTCACTGCGGAATTTTCGAGACAACCTTCTAGTACCAGAATGCGGCAGCCGCTGCGGATATTTGTTGGCACAAAGACAACAGTTCCAGTGCCAAGCCCCATGGCTACGACTACTCGAAAGAGGCATAAGGGTAGCATTAATCGCTCAAGTCTTTTACTGCGTGGAGTATTGCTGTCCATAGTTTTTTTTTTTTTTTAAGCAAACCTTAAACGTACCAGTTAATAATTTGCATACTAACCAAAAAAAGGGTACTGTTCTATATCTGGTTAGATTTCCCATTACTAGGACCAATATTACACTGACTGTTAAATACCCAAAAAACCCAACAACTATGTTGTGATAGTCGAAATAAAACTTACAAGAGAAAATGACCCAAACAATGACTTACTATTATACAAGTGGGAACCCTGAGAGTGATTCAAAGGAAATGCATTATTAATTATACTAATACCTTTTTAAATAAATAAACAGACAGAATACACACCAGCCAAAATACATACAAAGAAAAACAGAATGAACTGCCAAAGCTTTTCTCTAAGGTATAATACACATACAGACACTCAATAAACACCCAAGAAATAAAACAAGAATCTCCTCTAAACTCAGTTGCTTACTATGCAGTTCCAAGCATCTGAGATTAACTGTAATCAAAATGAGGAAAAGAAATAAATAAAAAAACAACCAGCACAAAAGCATTGTAGCATTTCCAGTCAGTCCATAAAGAAGCCGGTTCTTCTTAGTAACATCCTCTGAAAAATTAACTGAATTAACCCCAAAATTCAACTCCTCTAACTCTCACATAACTTTTTTTTCCTCCTTTTGTTCTGAAAGAAAGGTCAGCTTGTCTTTGCTCTACCAATAGATATCTTGCTTCTACATTTGTGATACTCTTATATTTTAAACTTTTGTGACAGTTGGATTCAAGAGGCATAGTGACATATCTTCAAATATAGATTGACTTCAGATGGTTGAGGAACATTTATATTCACATTCTTGGTTTCACAGCCACACTTCTGTCTGGCCTAAATTGCTTATTTCATTGCTGGGGATTATTCATGCTGTAATTTTGAATTGCTAGGCATTGGGGACGGGGGGAGCAAAGAAAAGGGGCGTTGGTACTTACCTGACACGCCCTTTCTCTGTGAGCTGTGAAGAGCATCCATTGTTTGGGATGATGCTTCTGTCGCTCGTTTGATAGGCTGGGCTTTAATTGAGAGGACGCTCCTCCTCCTCCACGGGACTCCTCCCTAGCACCCCCAGTTTTGGCGAAGTCGAAGTGATGAAATATTTCTTCTCCTTCACCCTTTCTAATACTTGGCCGGAATAGCATCCCACCAGACGAATAAGGGTGGGGATGGATGCTCTTCACAGCTCACAGAGAAAGGGCATGTCAGGTAAGTACCAACGCCTCTTCTCCAGATGAGCTGTTCAGAGCATCCATTGTTTGGGACATACCAAAGCTTGGCGTGTCCTACGGGAGGGCTTCCACCTGGTTCGGATTCCCCTTTTCTTGGTCCCTATGGACCCTTTGTAACACTTTCCTGTCAAAGGCAGCCTCTGTAGAGGCGAAGACATCATTCTAATAGTTTATAAATAAAAGGCAATGGTGAGGCCCATGTTGTCGCCTTGTAAATTTTTGCTATTGGCGCTTGTGGCCCACGTTGTCAACTTCGCAGCGCTCCAGGTCGAGTGAGCAGTGATGCCCCTGGGTACAGGAAGAGATTGTATCTCATAGGACTTGGGAATTGTGCTCTCAGCCACTTACTGGTCATTGAGGAAGGGGTCTTGCACCCAATGGTAGGTGGTTGAAAAGAAACGAAGAGAACCTTTGTTTCCTAACACACATGCAGTTGAAATATATGCAGAAAGCTCACCTTACATCTAGATTGTGGCATTGTCATGCCAGATTTTATGTCGGTTTCAGAGAAATGTACGGGAGTATCAGTTCCTACGGTCTGTGGAAACCCAAAATTATCTATGGGTGAAAGATGGATCTGGACTAAGGACCACTTTGTCTGTGTGAAAAATACAGAGCTCCCGTCTAACTGACAAGACTACCAGATCCAAGATGTAACTGGCCAATGTAATGGCAACCAAGAGAACTACCTTGTACGTTAGGAATGGAGACGCATGGTCTACATGGGCTCAAAGGGAGTTTTCTTGAGTGCGGTAAGGACCTTGTTGAGGTCCCATGTGTGATCTAAATGCACTACAGGAGGCTGTAAGATTGTAGCCCCGTGCAAGAAAATGGCATATGCGTGCATGATGAGAGATGGATTGCAAGTCTCTCCTAATGATGACCGATGCTAAGGCCTCCCCTTTGCCTGTTTATATGAACAAGATAATAATGAAATGTCATATAAATAACACTGCCGTCTAACAGTCCCCTGAGATGAACAGCCAGAGCCATCAGAACCTTCGTAAGAACCTTGGGCAGATGACAATACAAAGGACAGTGCAATGTATTCAAAACGTTGAGTATTATAACAAAAACTAAGTTTTGCTATGTGAAGATCTAATTGGAATGTGGGGATGGGCCTTCATTAAGTCAATGGAGGGTAGAAAATCGCCCCTTCTGAAGCTCAGAAGTATGGAGTTCAGTATACTCATCTTAAGCCTCCTATGAACTATGGATCAATTAAGTCATTTTAAAACTAAAATTGCCCCTGCTGATCTGGTGCCACAGGTTGGTTGCCTGGATCTCCAATAAATGAACAATAGCTGTCTCCATCATGCTCCCTTTAACAGGATCCCCAGAGAGAAGGCAAGTAATGCAAAGGTTCTGGGGAGAGGATGGAAATTCTATAGCCAGGCCTAATCTTCTGATACCTCTAACCCAGGAAACAGAGGTAGAGGCATCCCATCTGTCCGTGAAAGGCTTGAGCCCTACATCAATAGGGCCACAGTCGTGAGGCCTATGTTGTGCCTTGGAGACTCTATTTCATGTTCCTCAAGAGATTCTTTTGCTCTGCCCTCCCCTTCAGTATCTATCTCCAGATCGGAAACTATCTGACTGTTGGTGATTCATGCATCCAGACGGTCCCTGGAGTCTGGAGAGAAAAGGTCCCTGGTAGAGGGAACGAAGGAACCCTCCAAAAAGCTGGGAAGGACTATTTTGGGGTCTACGAAAAGAGAGGAATTTATTTTCTGCTTCTAGTCTCTATCAGAGATAGGTCGTGGCACCATCAACCAAATTATCTCCCTATATTGGGGAGGAAGCAAGCTTCCATTAGTTGTGTGATATCTGCTTGCCAATGTCTGAGCCACAGCAATAGGCAAGGAGTAACCTGAGATGCCCTGGCTTGAGCAGATAATTTAATAGAGTTTTTCAGCGTCCTTGTGTGCCCTGATATTGGAATTTGAGATAATCTCCCTCAGATGGCAGAGCAACCTGAGAGACGATCTAGTAAAAAAAAGGGGGATGAGGCTGACTCCGCTCTTATGGCCCTCACATCAGATCGACATACCCTACATGGAGACAACTCGACCCTGTATATCCTTTGACTTGAGAGCCTCTTCTGTTTCCATTGGAATTGCAGAGGAGGATGATAATTGCCATTATTGTTTTATCTACTATCGCGGTGATGAGAAATTTAGCAGAATGAGAAAACCAAATTAAAAATTTACTATCATATCCTGTAAGAGGGGTATACGCCACTGAAGAGACCTCTTGTTTCTGGATGAGGTCCAAGAACCTCTGTGGGACAGTTATGACTTCCTCTTACATTATTGGTTGGGAGAAGATTAAATCATCTGACCCCCCCTTATAGTAACGATTGTTGGGCCGAGGGGAAATGGAATATCAAGGCAGGAAGTAGGGTTTTTTTTGGTGAAACAGTAGAGACTTGAAAAAAGTCTGAGGGCGAAACAGACCTGAAGGTCGGTGGTCTGGCTTAAAGCCTTCAATGTTTGACATGACCCCCTTTTTAGGGGATCCGCCTCTGACAGATTTTGGTCACAGTTGTGAGTAGACCCTTCCTCAACCTGTTCCATCTGGTCTCTAGTTCTCCCTCATCCTGTGCATCATGTGAATGTGTAACTGAATTATATAATGCTCCCCTGAAGGAGGTACCTGCTGGTAATGAAGGTCTATTCTGCATAGCAACTAAATCGAGTGAGAATCAAGGTCAGATTGTGGAGGCTGCCTAGCCATCAACTTCTACTGTGCCCCGGCTGCGATGCCTCTTCAAGTTGCCATGTCCCTCCAGGCCTTCAATTTGTCAGGGATATCCTCTGGGAGGAGGAATTCTGGTGTGGTCCCACAACTGTCTGTCAGGCAAATAGCGCTGCTGAAGGCCTAGGTTGAACCAGTCTCTCTGAGGCTCTCCTGGATGGCGTTGAGAGATCCAGGGATGGAGGCAAGGTGAAATATGGAACATTTCACAAATTGCGTGTCATCCTTGCACATGGGCCATGCTAATCTTCTCTGTATCATTCCAATTTTAGTATATGTGCTACTGAAGCGAGCACTCTGGAACTGGGACCAGCCTGGCTGGGTAAGAGGACTGAGACTTCTGTTCAACCTCCCTCATGCATTTTTTTTTTTAAATTTAAGATATGCTCATCTAACACATTTTGGTGTGTCTTGGCATCCTTTGTTGCCTTAGAGGTCTCTCTAGGACGTTTTTACCTACTTTGAGTTGGTTTATTGTCCTCTGGGGTATTTTTGGTTGCCCTTGAAGATTCTGACCTAAAGCCCACAAGGTGAGATATCTATATCTATGTATCTATATGTGTATGAGATATTAATGGACTGTTGACTGGTTCAGGGGACTGATATAAACAGAGGCAGGGAATCCTCTTGATATTTGCTCCCCCCCTGCTGCTGTTTAATTCTGTGCGGCCAACAGTTTCCTCCTTAATGAATAAGGGCCCAAAATAGTATAATTATATCTGAATATCTATCTATCTATCTATCTATCTATCTATCTATCTATCTATCTATCTATGCACACATATGAATTAGGGTGATTTCTCTTGGGTTCCAGGAAGGAGACCCCTGCTTGGGGAAAGAAAAGCGTCTCACAGTTCCAGAAATAAAATGCAGATCACTACCGCATGGTTAGTGAGTCTGCAATGGCACCAGCCATTATCTCTTTAGGCGCGTAGTGAGTTAAATCAGCTCAGCAGCACTTCCACACCTTGTGGGGAGTTGATACTGCAGTTTCCCCTTGAATAAAAAGGCACGGTGAGGCAGATGGGCGCTGATGCCCCCACCCCAGACGGTGTTCCCAGGGGAGAGAAAAAAGCTTCGGACCCTCTTAAAATGGAGCCTCGCGCATTGGGCGCAGGTGGCAGCAATCGTAGCGGCGGCAGCGATCGTAGCGGCTTGGCTTGAAAAGATCATAATGTGAGTTGTTAGCCATGCAGCTGAGGTGTTATCACCTCCTATCATCCTGGGGGCGAGAGATCATTATCTGAAGCTACGGTGAGCTCCCTTGGCTCGAGTTATATATCGTAGGGGGCTGCTTGACTCATTGAAACTAAAAGCCTTAAAGGAGTTGTTTAGAGTTTAAAGGCAAACCTTTTTGTTGACTCCTTTTGAAGCCTTTGCTATTCCAGCCAAGGGAAAGGAAATTAAGCTGCCTATATCCACGAAGGCTGAGCAAAAACTGGGGATGGGAGGGAGGAGTCCCGTGGAGGAGGAGGTGCATCCTCTCAATTAAAGTCCAGCCTATCAAACGAGCGACAGAAGCATCATCCCAAACAATGGATGCTCTGAACAGCTCATCTGGAGAATCCATGGGGAAGAGATAGAAAGGGTAAGCTTTATGTTGAGTATCAATACCTTCACCCACTGAAGTGCCCATCATGGTATACGTGGGAGATTTATGCTTGGAAAATGAGACAATCTTGTCTTCATATGCTACCTATAAGGCAAGAAGTTTTAAAAACAAAGGTGTTACATATACTGAATAATAGATTTCTATAAGATATCTATAGGATGTCTATCTATCAGTTCTCTCTCGAGTGACTGGAATGTATTTAGGAAACATTTCAGATTTATTATTTCCATTTCTATTCCTAATTTACTTCCTCATGGGTAAACAATGTATTAAGACATATAGAGGGATTAATAAACCACATGCACCATTCATTCATTTGTTCATTCATTTCTTCATTGATAGCTCTCCAGTGACTCTTTACAATTTTATTTAGACAACTGCACATATAAACTACTCATGTCTAATTCTGCTTCATTGTTTAGAGAAATCATGTCTATTAGGGCTCTCCTAGTCTTTTGTGGTAATACATGGCATACAGTAATAGAAATGCAGAGCAACATAGATTTGCCTAATTCATTGGGAATTAACCAAATAACTGGGTCTCCACTACAGTCTGGGCCATTACAAATAAATAATGCCCCCACAAGGTTAACCACTAGTCAAACTTAGCATGTTGCCTGATTGCAAGCAGAAAGTTTTACTTGACCTGATTAAATGGGTTGTGTGAACATAGCCATTGTGAGTTTCATTAATGAAACATAATCTAACAATTGTGAAGTATAAATCCGGTTTCATGGCATTATGGGGGATCTTCGTTTGTTTGAAAAGAAAGCAATTGGGGACCTAGCATTTTTTCTATGACACTTAACTAAACCATAACTTGGCAGAGATCCTTTTCTTATGGAACCTTTTGAAGTATTTGACTGAAGCTTAAACATTCAGTACTAGACATTCATGAAATGTGATGCACAAAAGGATCAAAGACTAACCCCAAAGGACTCTTCCTGGCATTTTATAATAATATAAATTTGCTCCAAATTTCTGGTTTATTGACGTAAAATGAAGCTGCATATCAAAGAAATATAATATTCAACATAAACATAGAAACTACCGAACACAGAAGCAAACATTAGCCTAACATTGACTCAACTTAGAGGCATTATTAAAAAAAGAAAAAACAAGAGTGATCTTTCAACTATGGTTTAGCAAGAATGAGAATGTATAAAATAACCTTTCCTTTTCTTTTGTTCAGCTTTCTTCATTTTTGCCTGTGCTTTAACTTTAACTTTAGAATAACTACATGGGATGCACTGTTTACTACTATTGTAATCAGAAACTGTCTCAAGGAAATGTTTTGATACCTTGATGTAAAAGGGTTTTATAAACGATGATATATTTGGTTTTAACTATAACCTATTAAAATTCAGATATCACAGAAAAACATTGTTAGGACAGAAAGAAAAAAAGAGGGCACAAAATGAAAGCAAGAGAACATGCACCATTCGCCCAGATCAAATGTTGTGATATCCAACTCAAGTCATCAACATTGGCATTTCAAATCAATAGATGGACCCGCAACAATCAAAGGTCTAAGAAATTGATATGCCCCAGAGATACAGCAAAAGGCAAATGCACATGAAAAACTTTTAATGTATACACTGACATATATAGAGATGGATTGTTCCTAAAGAGACATTAAGTTGCCACTGTAATGTGCTATTACAACGGGAGATTATACAGTTTAACATACCACATCAGAAGATAAAGACAAAGCAAAGCTTAAAGGTGCACTTAATGTAAAGATCTTTCCAGATGGACAGTTTTTGGTGTCAGGCTGATTCAATGTTTCTGACACCTACAACTCGCAAGGGGACTTTGCAAACTCCCGTGTTGATTCTGTTAGCCTAAATAGCTGACTGAGGGCTTAGTCAGGACAGCATATGTGGCATAAATGAACATTTGTGCAAAACCTCGATATTTGTGGATGCTTTTATTTTTGAAGCTCTTTTACTCCAGCATACATTGTGGTGCAAATCAGTCACAGAAACTGGTACTAGTGAAAATAAACCAGTGTTTGTTTGGTTCTAATCTTAACATCTGATGCACATAAGCCATCAGTCGTATCTTTAAAATCTGATGTTTTCATCTAATTGTGGTTTGTTGGGCTCAAGAAATATTTTTCAACTTTGACAAATGACATTCACTGTATGACCATCACACTTCATTTTAATAGAATATATATACCGCATGAGATACTAATTTGTCTATAAAATTATGGCCTTATACTATATTTGAATAGTTCTATTCATTCTTTAAAAAAATAGTCAGTAAACATTTCTTAATACACCATGCAGGAAATATTGATTTATATAGCTGATACAGGAACTAAGAATACAATTGTAACTTAATTCTAATTCAATTAACTTTTTTTTTTTCTAACACATTTTTTGTTCCAATGGCCTTTGAAGCAATAATATTACCTTTGTGATAGATCTCTAAATTTGTTTATCTCATAGGAACTGCTTATTTTATGCAAATTAATCTCAATTCATTCAGATGTTCTTACATATGAAGAATTCCATACCATTTCTTACACCAATGATTTAAAGCAAA
Organism: Pseudonaja textilis; assembly: GCF_049901715.1. NCBI lineage: Eukaryota > Metazoa > Chordata > Lepidosauria > Squamata > Elapidae > Pseudonaja > Pseudonaja textilis. Next base: position 243,151,373 of record NC_141991.1, on the reverse strand, counting down.
TGTCTTGATATATCCATTATCAATTTCCTATCAATTTCAAAGTCTTCTTTGACACAAAAACTTTTGTGCAGGTATAATGTAAGACGGGGGTATCAAACTTGATTTCACTGAGGGCCGCATCAGAGTTGTGTTTGACTTTGGGGGGGGCAGAGTGGGCATGACCAGGATCACTCATGTTGGGGGCACCTGTGGCAGCCGATGTGCTCTGCCAGTGAAAATGGAGCTCAGGAGGGCCACCTGTAGTCTTTGCGAGCTCCATTTTCTGTTGCAACTGCCTCCTGCAACCCTCTGCCAGCTCCTGAGCTCCGTTTTCACCAGCAGAGGCACCACGGTCCAGTCTACTGTTTCCAGGGCAGCCCTGTGGGCCAGATCTAAGCACCCCACAGGCCGTATCCATTCCCTGGGCCTTGAGTTTGACACCCCTGTTTTAAGACAACATCTCAAACTAAAGCAGTGAAATGCTGATTTTAAAAATCTACAGAAAAATAAATGAATCACAAAGGTTCTTTTTCAAAAGGCAACTGGACTTTCTTTGTTTTCCCTTGAAGACATCCAACAAGCTTCTTCATTTCTGACTGATTGGTGGAAGATGGAAGGATTTATATTTCTTGCCATCATCTAGTCATTAACACTCTTTCTGAAAGTCTTTGAGGTCACTTGGAAGTTTATCTGTGCCCTCAGGTCATCTGAATAGTACAAATGGGTGTGGAACCTTCTTGGAATTGCTCAAACTGCTGAGACCTACGGAGATGTTGGCTTTGACATTTCAAAGGAAATGTAACATACTATATTTTTGTTTATTTGTATTCTGCTTTATTATTTTTATAAATAACTCAAAGCAGCAAACATACACAATACTCTTTCCTCCTATTTTCCCCACAATAAGAACCCTATGAGATGGTTTGTACTGAGACACAGAGTGACTAATCCAAAGTTACCCAGTCAACTTTCATGCCTTAAGTGAGGACTCTTGTCTTCTGGAGGTAGCTCCACTTCCAAGGCCTTGCTAGATGGCAAGATTTCAGGCAATGGACCTGGAGTGTTACTTCCTTATCTGACTTAGCGAGACAGATGGATGTTCTTAGGGAATGGCAGTAATACAAATAACCAGCTACTGTACCAGGTGGGGATTTAAAGGTTATAACCAATACCTTGAGTTGCACCCAGAAGAAAAAATGGAGAATGAAATTGGGGTGGTTATCATCAATAGAACATGCTACTAAACAGATAGGATTTTTTAAAAATATTGAACTAGTTCCTGTCAATAATAAATATACAAACTGAAAGTGTTTGATAGAAACAGTATTTCAGTGGAAAACACATATCTGAGACCCTCCATCAGATTATTCATCTCAGAAATATTTTTGGGGGGTGGGTGGGGAGAATAAAAGGCTTTTTCCCTTTACACTTCTCACATCAAGAGTAAGTATCATGCGATTCCCTGATTTTGATTTCAAAAATCTCATTTGGCCATGTCAAGATCTTGGATGAGATTCCAGCTATTAAGCAAGAAATCTCAGCTATGTTAAATTTGGCTGGGTTATAAGTGTATTTTTGGAAACAACTGTGCTCTTCTGCCTGTGGGTGATGCTTTAACAATAATTTTTCTCAACTTATTGAAACTGAATTGCAGTTCAAGAAAAAAAAAAGAACCACTCTGGACTAGAAATTTATTTTTATTTTGAAAAAGTTATACCTAGTTCAAGGAAAGTAAATGTGCATGGGTTATTTTGGAATCTTAATTAAAAGAACTGGATTGGATCCAGATGTAGGTACATAGTGTGAGTTATTGGAAGCAGATTTTTAAAATTTCTGCTCCATTCACTGACCACATTTTGGGTTTGTCCATCATATCTGTCTCCATTTAATAACTAATTCCTTCAAATAAGTTGCTTTTTTATTGAGTAAGTACAAGAACTGTTAAATTTGGAATTTGTGCAAAATATGTTTATTTTGCACAAATTCCAACAGTTCTTGTACTTACTCAATAAAAAAAGCAAATTATTTGTTTGGTGATAACAGCACAAGAAGTTAATATTGTTGCTATTTATGATTGGTTGGAAACCTCAGATTTTAGTCAACATGGAAATAAATTGATCTCAAAGGCTATAGAAGCAGCAGGATTAAATTGGACCAATAAACGTATATAACTTTAAAAGGGTAAATCGCATTCCTAGAGGTATATAATAAATAAAAATGTAGCCCTAACAATGCTGAACAGTCTAAAGATAAATAAATTTTAAAAAAAACCATTGTAAGACAGTAGTCTAATACACTTCTTATGGGCATTTCATAGAAATGTGTTTGGCCAGGATAACTAAACTGTTTTCCTCCAGGGGGAAAACAAAAGAATAAATCTGGCAACAGTATAGAAATGGTTTCCTTAGAAGTAGTCCATGGATGGATGGATAGATGAGAGAGGGAGAGGGAGAGAGAGAGAGGGAGGGAGACAGATGGAACCTTAACTTATTTAAGTGCTAACTCTGAAAAAATGACAACAGGATATAAAGAGAATAATCTGAGAAAAAAATGGATTAGATTAATTCTAAACCTTGTCTAAAAAGCAATTCAAGGATTTTGGCTGGAAAGAGACTAAGTTGGGAATCACACTTATCATTTGCCCTCTCTAAATTTTTAGCAAAACGTAAGTGTGAGCACAATGCCTCTAAAGATCGATTTGTAAATTTTATCTTGAGAGAACTAGAGGAACTCTCACTAAGGAAAAATTCTGTTCTGCCCAGAATATATGTTTTTCTCCTGTCCCTCACCTTATCATTTTCCAGTATCAGTTTTATATCATATTTTTGCTTACATCTGTCTGTCTGTCCGTCTGTCTGTTTGTCTCTCTATCTATCCACTTCAAGAAACAATATTTATTGTCTTAGTGATTTAGTTTAATTATGCAGAATAAGAAAAATGAAGAAAGACATCTCAATTATTTGGCTGAAAATGATGGGGAGTTTTCCCCGCTTACCAGCACTGTTTGTTCTATTACACCTCTACCTACTTCTCAGTGCCATAGATAATGACTAGTTCTGGTTCATTATTCTTCTACCATCATTGTTTTCATCACCTTCATCATCATCATTTTGTATTCACAAGGATGATGCCAGGAAGCATTGCCTGTGTTCTGGCCACATACAATAGTCTATTCTTCTTAACTGTGCTATGATTAAACCTAATTAGGAAAAACTGGACACCCACAGGGAAAATAAATAGGATACATACATCAATGTACATGCACTCTAACTTATGTAGTTGAGTGAGATGTCTGGAGAGAGCATATTTATTTGTTTATATCCCACCTTTTATTTTATTTATTTTTTTATAGAAGGTAGAGAATATACCTAATGCTCCTTCCTTTTCCCCCCACCCCCAAAACCCTTTGAGTGTTGTGGTTCGCCGGCAGCAGATGTGGACAGCTGAGGTCTTGGAGAGCGAGGACTCAGATGAGGGGCCTGTGGGTGATGCAGTGATGTGGCCAGGACTATCAGGGAGTGGAATGCTGCCTTCAGAGATTGTGGAGGCTGGCAGCAGTGATGCAGAGGACCCCAAGGAGCCTGTGCCCAGTGCGTGTGCGCGCAGGGCTGCTCAATGGAAAGAGCAGCTGCAGCAGCACGGGTGACTCAGGAGTAAGGCTGCAAGATGATGGCCCCTCCTTTAAGGGATAAAAGCCAGCCCTCAGAGGTGGGATTCTTTGCAGGAAGCAAAGAAGTTCTTGCACTTCAAGTTCTCATGGATGTTCGGTTTATCCTGGTTTGTTTTCTGAGATTTTTGGCTTTGAATATTTCCTTGCACTTAATCTTGTATTCTTGGCAGCCTTGCACAACCTTGGCAGGGCTTGCTCTTATCTGGGACAATTAGTTTTAATAGTGCTTTGCTGTGAATGAATAGAATTCACAGAGGTGCATTAAAAACGGTTTTGTTTTTATCTATGTTTTGCATTTGTTTGATTTGAACGAGGCCAGAACATTGAGTGGGTTGAGCTGAGAATAAGTGATTGGCCCAAAGTCACCCAATCGGCTTTCATGCCTAAGCGGAACTTGAACTCACAGTCTTCTGGTACCTTGTTCACTGGACCAAATTGGCTCTCATATAGAAGGGTGGTATTTTTGTCACGAAGTTACAATCCTAATGCTTTGGCATGGTCGTCATATTTTTTTTAATGCTATTTGCTCTTTGATGTTTAGGTTAAAAAAAACCACATCACATTAGAGAATTTGATCACTGCCACAACTTCCATGAAAAAATTACATAGGCTGGGTTCATGCAAGAAAAACCCATACTATCTTAGGAGTTACTCTATTATATGATCCGAGGTGCTATGTTCTGTAAATTAAGGTTTATGGTTTAATGTCTAGATAACAGTGGTTTATTCAATAAATCACAGGAAATCAAAATACTGTCTTTGTGTAATATATAAAGGAAATTGTTAAATACTCAAAGCCTATTAAATCAATTCAATTTTCATTATAATAGCCCTGTAGGATAGATTGTCTTTTTTTATCCCATGTTATAAATTGTGATACTAAGAAGGAATGTTTTACCTAAAGGAATCAGTTCACAGTTCAAACTTCAATGATACATTTTTCTCCCTGATTTTCTTGATTACCATGCTACAGCATGCTAGTTTTCTCTTATTAACAGTTTCTTCTATCCAAAAAGAGTTTCTCTGCTTACCTGTGTTGAAGAATTCGGACTACAAATGCACAATGTCTGTGTGAACTCATTTTCTCCATGTAATTCACGAAAAAAGTAATCTGGCATTAGAGATATTATGTCAGGGGCTGAGATCACATCACACACTAAGTCATAATGCTGCTTTCTGGTTTGTAGCTTTGTGTGTTGTGCGAATTTGAGTTTACTTAACGTGGTAAGGAAACTTAACTTTCCCCATCAGTATAGGTATGAAATGGTAACCATATCTCAGTGGTTAGGTGAACCCAACCTGTGGTGTTCAAACTGATATTCAAGGAATGCTTCTATATCTATAAATGATGTGTGAGCATCTGTTTGTTGAAAAGGATTCTAGAGAAGACAGTCTGAGCTGGTTTTCATTACTAGAAAATTGTGCCGAGAGGCCAGATGAGGATATTCACAACATTACAATTATTGCAGTGTAAGAGTAGTAGTGATGGTGAAACTGTCTTTCAGGGAGCTTTTTCCAGGACAATTAGCTATCTCATTGAAAAACAGATTACACCCTAAACATCCAGTCCTTCTGCCCACCCATAAAAAATTTTGATGGGTTGTCCAGGTTAGTTGTTGAAGCTACCAGAAAATCACTGGAATCTTAAGAAGATATAAGCTGTAAAAGCAAAACAGAATAAAGCTGGTCATAGGATTTTCTTCCTGGATGTGAGGATATACAATAAGATTACTGGATATGTATGTATGTATGTATGTATGTATGTATGTATGTATGTATGTATGTATGTTATTCAGCTTTGTTCGGGTATTTTCCCACATCATTATAGTTGTGCTTTTAAAGTTGTAGCAACGTTTCGGCAGAATCTCATCTGCCATCATCAGGCTTCTGTACTGTGTTCGTCTGTTTTATATATGTGTGTGTGTGTGTGTGTGTGTGTGTGTGTATTTATGTATGTATATGTATGATATTCAGCTTTGTTTGGGTATTTTCCCATGTCATTATAGTTGTGCTTTTAAAGTTGTAGCAACGTTTCGGCAGAATCTCATCTGCCATCATCTATACAGACGAACACTATACAGAAGCCTGATGATGGCAGATGAGATTCTGCCGAAACGTTGCTACAACTTTAAAAGCACAACTATAATGACGTGGGAAAATACCTTACATATAAATACTAGCGAAAACTTAAGAACACACACACACACACACACACACACACACACATATGAGGTAAGAGAAATAAATACAAGTGATGAGTTACAATGATTGACCTGCTGGGATGTTGGCATTGACATGTCAAAGAAAATGTAACCTATTATATTTTTGTTTGTGTGTTTTTATCCTGACTTTATTGTTTTTATAAATAACTCAAGGCAACAAACATACACAATACTTCTTCATCTTTCTATTTTCCACACAACAACAATCCTCTGAGGTAGGTTGGACTGGGGGACAATGACTAGCCCAAAGTCACCCAGCCAGCTTTCATGCCTAAGAATTCAGAGTCTCCTATTTTCTTGCCAGGTATTTTTTATTTTTATTTTTAACTGAAACATTTCTTTCAGAATTATTTCAGGAAACATTACTTATCCTTTCAATGTTATTCTTACTTTCCTTTCCTTATGTCCCACGCAATAACAGCTCACCCCCACTACTGTGGTGATTTTTAAAAATATATTCAGAGATAAGCTAACATTGGCCTGTTACCCCCAGACACCCAGTTAATGCCTAAATCTTTACAGAACTATATTGATGATTCGAAGCTTTCAACACTAAAATGTCGTACTCTGCATCTTAAAACCTTTTGTTTCAAGAAATCTAGTTATTAGAACGCCCAAACAATAAAGTTTCTTTGAAATTGGCATTCCATTTTTGATCATACCTGGGTAAACTGAACTTCTGTATAAAAATAATAATATATGTATATTACAGAATTTAGGACATTTTACATTTAATCTCAACAAGACAAAGTGCCAACTTTATTCAGGAATAACAATTACACAACTAATGAAAAGGGTTATAGTACACATTTCCAACAGAGTTGAACAATGACATATTTGATAATTCATCCAAAAGGTTTGAATTAGCATTATCCAGCAGAGGGCATCCATAAGCTAAAAAGATAGTTACACTTGAGACCTGTTTGGGGTTTTATTTTGTTTTGTTTTTATGCCCCCCCCCCCTTATTGGTACAGGTATGGAAATGGAAATATGGGGAAAATTCTCACTTCATTTAATAAGCAGATCACGGTAAAATGCATTGTGGGAAATAGTGCACCAAAATAGTTTTCTGTTTATGTGACACCTGTTTTCTTTAATTCCAATGAAGTACATTATGTTAAGGATTCTTTGAAAGTTTCACAGACTTTTTTTTTCATAATCAAACTTCATTTTCTTATCCACCCCCCCACCCCCCAAGATAATGCGCTTTGTCCCCCAAATTCATAAGAAGTGTGACTAAAATGAACGTTAAATGTTGTTAGGATTGATAAAGAATTCACAAAAGCTACTACGATACATCATAGTAGGAGGTGGTGCACTGAAGCTTCGAAATTAGCTAAGGTACAAGCAGATTGAAATCAGATTAGGTCATAGGGATGCTTGTTGGTTGATACAGCAAAGATACTAAATTTGAGATTTCTATAAGGACTGGTAGTAGCAAATGAATACACACATAAAAAACTCTTCCTCTCCATGAAAACCTCACAAACACACCTATTTTGTAGCAGGAGGAATCCTCTAGCATGTTTTTTTTCCTCTTCTTCATGACCTATTATTTTGTAACCTAGCTTAAATTAAGTCCATCACATGTCTTAGATACTCAGAGAAATCTAAGCATTCTATGTAACACCATGTGTTAAATATACATTAAACAAAAGCAATAGTCTCCCGCTTTCTTACTCACGAGCACTCATACTCTCTCTATAAAGCTGGAGTAATTTGTCTGTGAGTTCACTGTTTTGTAAACTGGTTTAAACTAAGCCTCAGAGAAATCTGAAGTATCCTATGTAACACCACATATTAAATATATAACAATAATTTCTCTCTCTCTCTCTCTCTCTCTGTCACAAACATACATACACGCTAGCAGTGGAATCCTACCTGTTCCACTACCGGTTTGGTGATCCTGTGCGCATACGTGCATACCTAATGTGCATGCCCCTAACATGCGCTTTCCCCACACCAGCTGAGGTCTACAGTCAATCAGCTGAGAGGATAAAGAAGAGAAAAGTGCAAGGGTGGGTGAGAGGGCTGATCCTGTGCTTTTCTCTTCTTTATCCTCTCAGCTGATTGTTGGAGTCTTGTTTTACTACCGTTCGGCTGAACCAGTCCAAATTGGTAGTATACCTTATAAATCTGGAGCCATTACTCCAGGTTTATAAGGTATACTACCATGTTAATCCATGAAGACCCTATAAAATCAATCAAATCTACCTACCAAACTACCTACCTACCATTTATTTACTTACTTACTTACTTAATTTGGCTATCCATTTTACCATAGGGTACCTCTGGGTGGCTTTACAGTCATAAAATATATATATCTTTACATATACATTAAAATATAAATAAATTAAAACCAAACTTTAAAATCTAAGGACACGTGTGGAGGGTGGGGGGGAGGGGAGGGGAGGGGAGGGGAGGTGGGATCTGTTGTTACCCGACCCACCACCTCCACTGTGCTCTTCCCCCACTGGGGTCCCAGTCCCAAGCCAACTGGAGGAGTCCCTTCTTTAGGACCTTATGGAAGGATAGGAGGAAATAAGCAGAAGGGGCCCAGCAACAGGATACCAAGACTTGTAAAATAGGCATTTTAAGTTACATGTAGGTCATAATAAATAATACTTATTGCTTGGCCATGGTGAGTTGCAATGTTGCTGCATCAGTTGAAATGAAAAGCTTTTATTATTCCCAAACACTTGATTTCAGAAACATTTGCACAATCTGTTAAATCCAGACAAATTTAAATGGTTCTGACATGCAGCCTGTTAGGGTCAGTGACAAGGATAATGCCTCCGTTTGTGGGTAAAATTTTGTGGCATATAGGTCACTCTCTTAAGGGGAATCAACTGTATCTTTCTTCTTTGCATTTCCACCACAATCCTTCATCCTGCAGCCTAGAGCTGAGAGTGAAATGCAAGAAAGAAGTCGAGTGCTCAAAGCAAAAATCTGCTTCCAGGACAATCCATTATATCTGACAAGTTAAATGTTCCATGCTAGACCATATGGCATCAGAGCAGGGCTGATGGTGGAAGAGGAAAACTCAGCAAATGCATCACAATTAAGGAGTTTGACTACAGACTATGTATGTGTGTGTGTGTGTATGTGTATGTGTGTATTCACCCCTCAATATTTTAGAGATAGATAGATAGATAAATAGATGGAGACCCAATTAAGACACTCTATATAATTTGCCAGCTCATAGTTCACCAGAATGTTTTCTTTAACGTTATGGCTACTATCACTTAGAAGAGGGTTCTACACAGTGGTGTGATTCAACTGGTGTAACAATTGCACGAATCAGCTTTGCTTTGCTAAAAAAACCAGGAAATAAAGCACAGGAAAGAGTAGGGGTGGGAGGGTGTGGGCCAAATGCTCACCGGAACTACCAGTTCACGGGAACCAGTCCGAACCACTAGAAACCCACCGCATGTTCTACATGGTTCCCTGCTTACGGATCTGCTTCCAACTCTGGAGCCTTTTTATATGTCTTGATGCTACATGTATTATCCAGGGATAATTAGGATTAACTAGAGACTTCCTTAGATATTTGGTTGGTAATGAGGAATTAGAGTAAGATTTAGATGTACTGTGTGCTCCTTGGGTTGACTGAGAAGAAATGGCTTCTCAGGGGAAATAAATTTGAACCCACTACCGTAGGATAAAAGAATCTACAGGCTGATTCTGAGATGGAAACTAAACCCTACCATCTAGTAGGAAGAAATGGCATCAGTGTCTTTAATTTCAGTCATCAAGCAGGTATAGAAGTACCTTGCTATTAGACTTCATTGTCTTATTATATTTGCTTGTAAGTTCATTGTTTTCAATTATACAACTGGGTATTATAGGCAGACAACAAAGTTTATTGTTTATATGCATAAAGATTTGTTTTCAGAGCAACTAATTTGAAATAAATTAATGGGTTAACTACAATATCAAAATCAGTCAATGATAGAAAAAAGAATAACAGGAAGTTAGCCCATCATATTATTTACAGACAATGGAATATTTATGGCCATGTTCTAAATCAGTGGTCCCCAACTTTTGTTGGGGAGGGGAGGGAGAGGGAGAGGTGAATCAAGCCACATGAAAGGTGGACCGGTGTGCATGTGTGCGTGCCCAGCTCCAGTTCCAAATAAGCTGGGGACCCCTGTCCTAAATGACCAATAGCTTTTTTAAAAAACTCAATACAGCAAAACTCTCATGTTCTTTGCCCCATACCTAAATTATAAAATATTATTGGATGATATACTTTTTTGAGATGGGCAATATCTTCATCACACAAACTTTTACACAAGTAGACAAAAAGTGTGACCATTTTATATTGGGAGCTGTATTATGTATTTTTGTACAGATTTTTTTTTCTATCTGCAGATGAATTACTTACCAATTCCAAGTTAAGGCCCATGGACAAAATACCTCCAGTCAGAGGTGGTATTCAGCAGGTTCTGACCAGTTCTGGAGAACCGGTAGCGGAAATTTTGAGTAGTTCGGAAAACCGGCAAATCCCACCTCGGACTGGAGATTTTACAGTATCCTTCCCCCGCCACGCCCACCAAGCCACGCCCACAGAACCAGTAGTAAAAAAAAATGAATCCCACCACTGCCTCCAGTGTGTGTGGGGTGAGGTGGGGAGGGAGCATCTACTTTCCACTCAGTTTTACTCTTTTCCAGTCATTAATTTAGAGAAAAAAGGCAAGGAAAACAGACACATCTATTTATTCCTGTTCTCCTCTTGACAATTGGTCTCTGAGAATAAACTCTGATCAGCATAAGCACACCATCCTAGGTTCCTGGGAAGAACCTGATGCATATGAAGGCCAATATTAGCTAAAAAGAACTAATGACTGTAATTTCACATTTTGTGGTATATAACAACAACAATAATTGTAATCTTCCGTGGGACAATAGGAGCCCAATGGAGAGACACAGCCAGTGTAGTACAGTATGTTATTGTGTAGAAATTGGACTCAGATCAAAGACACACAGATTCAAGTACCCATTCAGCCTCTGATATTTATCATTTATTTAACCAGCATATATTTTACTTAGCAGCCAATATAACACAATTGTTTTAACTGCCTGGGTCTAAGTACTACTGAGTCTCACAATGAACAAAGGTCTACTGTTCCTTCTTTTAACCAAACTACCCACAGCTTAATGTAGTTATTCTGATAATTTATAAGAAAGAAGTAAAAAAAAAATAATGAGTAATATGACACATTGTTCTTTTTTTTCCAGCTGAATCTGAAAAAAGGAATACACATTTTGAAGAGACTACCCAGAAGCCAAGTCTAGAAGATTATTTTGTAAAGAAAAATCTGAACTATACATTTGTTTAATTAACCTTTCCAAAGAATGTGTACAAGAGTATGAAAGGATTCATCCATTCAGACTGAACTTTGTAGAATTATTACTTATATAGCATTGTCTGGCTATTTTACGAATAGACATATACAGATAAACCACATTTGCACACCATTCAAAAGAGACGATCAAAAAGCTAAGAAGGAAAGACCAGAACACATCATTTTCAGCAGTCTACAACTAGATAAGCTGGGATTAACACCAGACAAACAATTAAGTAGCAAACAATACCTTAATGATGGATCTACCAAGGAGAAAATCATATCCCCACCAACACTGGCAGGGCGAACTGCAGTAGTTAAACCTCACACTCATTAACAATGATGGTATAACCTTGTTAGGTAGTGAAATATTGCAAGCAAACCACAAGCTTGGAGAACACTACGAACTCTCCATGCTGTGAAGCCTATTTTAAAATTATGGGATAATTTCCTGTCCTCACTCCAATCTGCCTATGCAACTAACACTCATAGCCTACTTGGCAAAGACTAACTATGGGGAACACTCCTATTAGCTTTGTTTAAACTGCACTAAAGTGGGGAAAAGGACTCCCAAAGAAAGTGATACCGCATAAAAAACAATCCCTTTGCGGAACATCTCCAAGTACTCTCCTTCCTTGTAACTAGAACATTCTATTAACATAAGCACAGTGAAGCTTATCTAATTACATTTCTCTGACCAGCTATTATAAGCAAAGCTTTGCATTACAAACTGAATCTTTCAAATCAGCAAAGCTTCAGTTTTGCTTGACAATTTTTTTTTTCAGAACAGTAGGGAAATGAATGTGAGAATTAAGTCATCCTAATTCTTCAAGAGGTTGTATTAAATAGGTGTCTTTGTCCACCTCAACACAACATACAAATCCAAGAATTTTCATTCGCCATGATTTGATTTATTAGGCCTCAACATAATTCAGTTTACTTTGGGGAAACAGAAAACAAGGGGAATGTAATTATGAATCTGTAGTAGCAGAACAATAAGAGGCAGGTATGAATAGGTAACTTTGTCAAAATGAGCCACCAAAGATTGCTTGGTGAGCAGCAAGTAAAGTCAGAGCAAGTGAGGAGAGGAAGGAAGGAAGGGAGTGAGGAAGGAAGGAAGATTTTTCACCCCACATTTCCTTCCTTTTCCAGGTTTTAAATAGCAGGAAAAGAAGTATTTCCATATTTTCCCTTAATACTGTCCAATTCATATAGCCCATTGGTGGCTAACCAATTTTTCCCGTGCCAAAAATTGCGCACACCAGCACCCAGAAGGCAATGCGCATGGACCACGCTCCCTGCGCATGCATGTGTGACCCCCCGCACGTGGCGTGAGTCTCTGCACATGCACAGGCATCTCCCATGCCCCCTCGCGCATGCGCACTAGATTCCCAACAATCAACTGGTGGGTGTGCGGTGGGCATGCACGCACAGTGGAGCTCTTCCGGATGACCTCTCGCATGCTGGCAGAAGTGGCTCTTTGTGCCACTTCTGGCATGCGTGCCATAGGTTCGCCTTCATGGATATAGCCCCTCCCCATTTGTTCAAGGTTACATTACCAAATTTAGTGGAAATAAGGTCAAAATTTTGTGGCAGAAATTAAGGATGGGGAGAAAGGTCTGGAAGTTTTCACCCCCAAATGCCTTCCCACTTTATTTCACTATTATTTTGATGAGGGTAGCTACAATGTCATGATTCTGAAAAGCAGCCGTTTTCCCCCCACTGAATTTCAGCATGGTGAAATTGAAGGAAGAGGAAGGACTGAAACCTGTGGAAATTACAACTAAGTTCATTTAGTGGCTGTTCAAGGGCACTGAAAAAAGGAATTTATGACTGTTTTTCACACTTACAACCACTGCATCATCCCCATGGGGACATGATCCAAATGCAGATGCTGAAACGGAAACTGACTCACATTTATGACAGTTGCAGTGTCCTGGGGTCATGTGATCTCCTTTTGCAAACTTCTGACAAGAAAAGTCAACTGCAATTATTTACTTAAACAAGAAAAGTCATAAAATTGGGGAAAATTTACTTATGTTTAATTAGCAACATACATTTTGGGCACAATTGTGCTCATAAAAGTTGAGGACTACCTGTATACCATAGTCAGTAAATATACCCCAAAATTAATTTTAAATTTAAATTATTATTAATTTAATTAATATTAATAAAATTTAAAATATTTAATAACCTAGTTAAAATAATTAATTTGATTTCTGTTGCTACTCTCACCGCTTTAATTAGATCTTACACACAGGCACACACTAAAGAAGCAGTGGATACAAATTGGCAGAGGTAATAGAAGTACTCCTCATTTAGTGACTAACTTGTTTAGTGATGATGGAAAAAGTAACTTTGTGACCAATCCCTGCTTTTACAAATTTCACATGTTGCCTAAAACAAAGGAAATCTCAAGCATGTTTCCACTTAGTGACTGCTTTGCTTAACGACCAGGCTGCTGATCCCAATTGTGGTTGCTGAATGTAAGTAAAGTATTCCTAAAGGCAATTGGACTAAGTAAAGTATTCTATGGAGATACCCCTAGAGAGATGGAAATAAACTGTTCCATGTATGAGCATCATCATTTAAAAAACTATAGTACATAGTACAAAATTGCAGTGCAATCAGTTCACACTACAAAGACAGCTTCAGCAGAGAATGGAAGTAGAGTTTTAAAAAAATCCCAAAACCCTGAAAGAGAGATACAGTTATACAATTCACACTACTATAATGAGGCAGGTCCTTTATAAACCTAGCTACTGTATACAGATCAACATTTTTATTGCTAATTAAAATGCCCATATGGTATAGAAATACCTTATCCAAGAAACTTCCAAGTGCCTTAACTGTCAGCACTGAACCTTTGTAATGCTAACATTGTTATCTAAAATTCTAATGTAGTCTGATTTTGAAAAGCTGTGTTCTTTAACCATTATGAAATACAATTAACACTTTAGGCTAAATATGTATTTTACCAGAACTCTGAGTAAGATAATCACACTTGCAGTTAGGATGAGACTGTAGTGAAAAAAGAAAATCTAACACACTGTCAGGGGCAGAATTTTCTCCACTAACTTGAGCTTCCATAATTTAATGGCATGAAAGGAAAATAAATGCAAATTTTAACTCTGCAGAGGACAATGTGCAATCCCACATTGCTGTTAATATCACAACAAACTAAGTGCAGCTGTTTCTAGAGGGGTAGCTGCATTGATTGGCTACAGCAACATGAACAAAAAAAATATGCGGCAACTGAAAGAGTTAGCATGGCAGAAGCTTTCAAAATTTCAGTTGACATTACTAGATACAAATATAAAAATATCCTCTGTTAATGCAGAATCAAGATCACATGTAGTGTTAATGCCACTTTATAATGCCACTTGGAATACTGCATCCAATTTTGGTTGCCACGATGTAAAAAAAGATGTTGAGACTCTAGAAAGTGTGCAGACAAGAGCAACAAGGATGATTAGGAGACTGCAGGCTAGAACATATGGAGAATGGTTGATGGAATTGAGTGAATCCGTGGAATGGCTTGCCTCCAAAAGTTGTGGGTGCTCCATCACTGGAGGATTTTAAGAAGACATTGGACAACAATTTGTCTGAAATGGTATAAGGTTTCCTGCCTGAGCAGGGGGTTAGACTAGAAGACCTCCAAGGTCCCTTCCTCTTCTCTTCTCTTCTCTTCTCTTCTCTTCTCTTCTCTTCTCTTCTCTTCTCTTCTCTTCCCTTCCCTTCCCTTCCCTTCCCTTCCCTTCCCTTCCCTTCTATTCATAACTGGTTCAATAACTGGTACTAAGTCAACAAGGACCAGCTACAGACATTCCCTACCTATATTTTAAAAAGTGCGCATAATAAGCAAGAAAATGTTCTGCCTTAGCTTGGTCCCTTACCTTGGTTATCTCAAAAACAACAACTCTCCAAAATTCTCTAAGGTATCAGATCAGAATATTTGATCTGGTGCAATCCTAATTTTATATAAACAATACTAAGGTCTAACTATTAACTGAAAGACCGAGGGTACATATCCATAACTACTTCATGGACGCCTTTTGTCTTTTGGGATACAACTGGTAAAGAAACAAATAATTAAGATACACACTCTAGCACATGGCAGAATAGCAACACAAAAGCCCTAGAAATCCATGGAGATTCTCAAACATCCAGGTCATAGTTGTTGCAAAGATTTTTTTTTTCCCCTAAAAGACAACTGGACTTTCTTGTAGTTCCCCCTCCCCACCCTTCAAGTGTCTGTCTGGTGTACACTTGCAATAGTCCATGCCCATTTATTTTAGTTCAGATCCAAAGAAGCTTCTTGGATGAGAAGCGAAACATTTTCAAGGCAAATAAATGAATAACAAACAGTCAACTCAAAAATATTTATCTTGTCTTTTAGAGTTGTCAGGAGTGGAGGGAGTAATGCATACCTTAGATGAGCTTCTGGCATGCAAATTATTACTGGAGAGCATGAATGAGGACTCTTTGCTATGGATGTATCCCATTGGAGAATATACATCCAGCGGGTGGGGGAAGACGAGTCAAGGGTGAGATGAATGATGTGTCTCAGTAACACCAATATATTCACTCCAAATAAATGATTTTTAAAAACTCTTGAGAGATGCAGCTAGAGACTCATGATTTGAAGGGGGTGGATTGTCAGAGCCCTGATACAAGGAAGTTCAATTGCCTTTAGGAAAAAGCACCTTTGCGGCAAAGACTCTGGAAAAAAAATATTCAGAAGTCATGATGTGTCTATATCTAAAAAGTTCAAAAAATACTGCAAGCAATAGTGTTCCCTGCAACTCTCTAAGGACTTTGAAGGAGAAGGAGAAGAGCAGCTTGATCATAATGCAGAAAATTTGTGGGATTGCTAAGAGTTGACACTGACTTTAATGACACATGTTTTATATATGCAATTGTGAATCTTTAAGCAAATATAACACAAAATATGCTGTATAATAAGAGTTGAATTCCTGTTCTTGCAGAGAGCCCTTGCTTTGACTTTGGAATCCTTAACTCCACAAACCGAGTTTATAAATAACTTTTATATTTGTTACTTCCCTCTGCAAATCACAAAATATGTACTTCCTTGACTGACAGGAAAACAATGTATTTCCATATCAACTTCTGAAGCGTAAGGACCACTAATTGTCCACAGGCTGCATAGATGATTCAAAGAAAAATCAAAAGCCTGTCTCTGGCCAGATCGGCCTGATCTAGGTGGCTTCAGGCTGCATACTACAGAAGCAGCAGAAAGTCATCCTGGAGAAGGAAACTGAGCAGAGGACAGTAGCAGGAAGCAGCCTGAAAGTCAGCAACAAGGAAAGTAGGCTAAAGCATGCTAAGAACAAAAAAATATTCCAAAAGATCCACAGATTCAGACACGAACAGGTTCTGGTGCAGCAACTGAGGAACCAGAATACAACAGCAGAACTTCAAGACATTGCTCCATTTGTCAGGCAGAAGAGTATTAGAGTCATCAGAGCTTTCAAACAACATCAGCTGGTGTGTTATCAAAGAGGTAACTTGCAATCAAGTTTTGATGAATCTGGAAACTGAGAGATACTGAGTTCTTCGGGATTCAACAGGATCATCACCTCAGATTTAGATATGGCAGTTAGATATGGATTACAGAGCATTTTTTGGGACAACCTTCCCTAATATGTCAGATTCCTACATTCCAAGGAATATACTTTGATTTCTCCAGGGTAATTATGACACTTGTACTTGATTTGAATATTCTCATTTGTAAACTGAAGTTCTTTGAAAAGAGAAAGAGGGTGAGGGGAGGAGAGGGAAAGAGGGAGAGGAGGAGAGGAAAAGAGAATAGATCTCTGAACAAGATGTTACAACCTTGCGTTTGGGCTAGTATTGAAAATTTTAAAATGTTTAAAAAATGAAATGTAGCCTATATATTCATTTCCATCAAAACAATTGGAAATCTTAAATGATTTATGAAAAGATGTTTGGGAAGCACTACTATATATACTTTTACAGCTAAAGAGTATTTGAGGGCTTTTTGTACAGTCTTCAAATGTTTACTATCATCCTGCTCTTGTCCATATTGACAAAGCAGTTTAAGAGGGGAGTTCAGATAAATGGAACATTATTATAAGAAGTCTGTAATAACAAATGTAGTCTTATATCAGCTGCTATATCAGTGCTGGAGATTTTTTCTGCCTTAGGCTCAATTCCGCACTGGCAAAAAATTAAGGAGGCATGATCTAGCAAGAATGACAAAGGCAATGTGAGTGCAAGGAATGGGGGGAAAAAATGGAACTATAAACATTTATTGATTTATTTCAGTTTGAATCATGTGCATATTACTCAACATAATTCAAATGAGCTTCTTCCCAAGTAAAAACCTTTAATGGTTATAAGCATACAATCATACTTTGAGTATATAATAATATCCTCAAAAATCAAATAAAAAGATGAGCGTATGAAGGAAAGTTTCTAAAAAATATATAATCTTATGTATTAACAGTGAGAGGATGCAATATTATTCAGAAGTTCATGGGATTCCTTTTCCTAACTTTCTCAAACACGCTATTTTTTCTCTTCCCTTCCAAAATCTGGAGCCCACACACTTTTGAGTTCCAATTAAGATTACTGCATACAAGAATTCATTTTATTTCATTAAGTGCAGACCCAAGAAAGTGGGATTCCATGAAGTTGCAAGATGAAGGGTTTTATAAAGTAATGAGTAACAAATAATAACTAGAAACAAGAACTGATAAAAGACTTCCAATACTGGTGGGAAAGATCAAAAACATGATGGTGGATTGATTGTAGAGGTGACACAAATATAATTTTATCATATTTTATTTATCCATATATTATTCCATATATTATTGTATTTCATGCCAATCTCATTTTAAATTGTATTTTATTCCAATTCCATTTTAAATTGTTTTTTATCAGATTTGAGTAATAATTTGTGTTTGGAACTCTGCAGTTTGATACGACCTTTATTGATATGACTATTTATTGATATGGCTAATCAATAAAGTTAACTAAGAACATGATGGAGCACACCAGTGTAGAAAGTTAGCACCCACCCCTCTCCTAGAAGAATGAAATATTCTAGGAAATATTAAAAAGGCAGAATTCCCTGGATGAGAAAAGGAGAAACATGTTTTGAAAGAGAAAGCAGCTTCCTGCAGCTCTCTGCTCCCCACTTCAGCTCCAGGGTGATGGGATTAAGACATTAGCCCTCAGGACATGATAGGATTAGCCCTCTACCCATCTCACCATATGGTACCTGGGAAGATTACATCACCTAGAAAGATTCAATCAAGCTTGGGACCCAAGATAAACCTACAAAGTTACTACCCCTGCATGGCCCCATGGGAGTCTGACAACCAATCAGGATACATTTCTTGCTGCAGGAACAGGAAGCAAGTTTAAAGCCCAACAGAAATCTGTTATAAATCTCGCTCCCTCCCTCACCCTTGTGCTTTTTTTGCCCAAGACCCCAAATCACGTGGTCCTGCTGTCTTCCATTAAACCATCTTTCCAAGCAATCTCCATGTTTTCAGCGTCTTTCTCCCCAGTTGGAACTGAATCTAGATGGACATTTCTTCCAACAGCAGATTGTTTTAGAGAGATACCAAGGCAGAGGACAATCAAAACAAGGAAACAGGCAAGGCAATATGGAAGCAGAAAAGGATATATACAGCAAACAAACTTCTACAGGGTAGACCCACCCTAGGAAAAAAAAAAATCACCTTTCTCTTCCTGATACCTAATAGACAACATTGGCCCTTAATCATTCTTTATTTTATTTATTTATTTTGATTTGTCAATCGCTTACAAGATAATAGGTATAGGTATATACATAG
This sequence comes from Pseudonaja textilis, assembly GCF_049901715.1. Lineage (NCBI taxonomy): Eukaryota > Metazoa > Chordata > Lepidosauria > Squamata > Elapidae > Pseudonaja > Pseudonaja textilis. The sequence goes on along the minus strand of NC_141991.1, from coordinate 243,132,306 downwards.
TTATGAATACATGAAATGGGTACATATGAGAAAGGGCGTTGGTACTTACCTGATACGCCCGTTCTCTGTGAGCTGTGAAGAGCATCCAGAAGTGGGAGGTGCTTCAGTCTCTTCTGGAAAGGCTGGGCTTAAAACTCTGGGACGCTCCTCCTCCTCCACGGGACGCCTCCTCAGCATCCCCCAGTTTTGTGAAGACTGAGTGCCAAAGTCCGGAACTCATCACCTAATCTGGATCCCTGACTGGAACGGAACCCCACCAGATGGAAAGAAAAGGGTGGGGCTGGATGCTCTTCACAGTTCACAGAGAACGGGCATATCAGGTAAGTACCAATGCCCTTTCTCCCATGAGCTGTTCAGAGCATCCAGAAGAGGGACATACCAAAGCTTGGCCTGTCCTTAGGGAGGGACTCCGTCTGGATCGAAATCCACTCCTAAACTCTGTGGACCCTCTGCAGGACTCTTCTGCCAAATGAAGCGTCCGCTGAGGCATAGACATCAATTTTATAATTTCCGACAAAGGGCGATGGTGAAGCCCATGCTCCTGATGTTGCCACACTCCTAGTTGAGTGGGCTGTAATGCCCTTAGGAACTGAGATGGACTGGAATTTGTAACTTTTAGCTATGGTGGCTCTCAACCATCTACCAATGGTCGTCGACGACACTTTGTGTCCTAAAGTGGATGGGTTGAAGGATAGGAATAGAGCATCAGATTTTCGAAATGCCGCTGTGCAGTCTAGATAGATGCTTAACGCCCTTCGAATGTCAAGTCGATGCCATTGATGCTCCAGTCTATGAGATGGTTTCAGACAAAAATTTGGAAGCACCAACTCCTGCGCTCTGTGGACGACTGAATTTACATTAGGGGTGAAGGATGGATCCAATCTGAGCCAATGTCTGAGCCGTAGCAGTCTCTGTGCTGATACATGAGATGCTATGGCTCTAGACGAGAATTTGACTGCATTAAATGGGGCGTCGGCGGAGAATTCTGTTGCTGCAATAATCTTAGCAATGTCCTGGTGGGCTCTGACATTTGACTCCGGCAATATATCCCTCATGTGGAAGAGCCATTGTAGGGAGGACCGTGTAAAAAAGGACGCAGCTGTAGCTGCCCTAATGGCCCAGTCATCAGAAACACGCGCCCTACGGAGTGCCAACTCTGCTCTCTTTTCCTCCAGTCTCAGGGCTTCCTCGGCCTCGTTGGGAAAGGTTGAAGAAGAGGCCAGTGCCACAATGGGCTCATCCACCTCCGATGTTTTGAGAAAATTTGAAAACTCTGGTGCCAAATTATATCGTTTATCGTACCCTGTTGGGGTTGGGTAGGATGCTGCTGATGCCCATTGATTTTGTACTAATTCAGCAAACATACAAGGGACAGGAATAGTTTCTACCTCATTAGCCGGTTGTGAGAATATTAGATCCTCGGATTCATCCTGAGACCCTGTTGACAATAGATGAGGGCTTGATGTGCCTGGTTTAGCGATGTTCTTTGCTTTGAACAGTAAAGATTTAAAGAGGTGCGGACGAAAAAGGCCAGAAAAGGTAGGTTGGTCCGGAATGAGGCCTTCGTCATCCGACATTCCTCGTTCTGGTGGGTCAGCCCCTGACAACCCCAAGTCCATCTGATGGATCGACCCCACCTCCATGGGAACATCCTGGTCATCTAATTCCACGTCCTCCCAAAAACCCTGGACTGGTATGTCAGGGATATTGGGGAATATCTGAGTTTGATGATGTCCCATATGCGTAAAGGATCGAGCAGACAGGGATCCCGCTTCTGAAGTAGCTGAAAAGTGTCTGGTCCAGATGGATTGCTGAACTCCAGCCACAATGCCCTTTTGTATGGCCATCTCCATCCATTGCCTCATTTCAATGGGAATAGTCTCAGGTAATCCCTCCTCTTGTCTTAAACCGGCGGCCATGGGGGGTGAAGGTTGCCTCTGGGATTCGCCGGGCAGTGCTGATTGGAGGAGATATGCCTATGGGAGGCTGTCCAGAAATAGCCTGTCTGGACTGGGTGGATAAGTCCAAGGGCCCCAACAATGTACTTGGGCCCTGATCCGATTGTTGTGTCATAGCCATCTTGTCCGCCTCCCTGGCCCGTTTCTGCAACTGCCTTTCCAAGGCTTGGTGCTGTCTATGAGCATCCTAATCCGCCACCTTAGATGCCTTTTTGGGGCCCACTGACTTATCTCAGGACTTACTTGTCTTGGAGTGGAAGACGTTGTCACCTTCCATTGTGGAGGACTGATTCTCGTGCCTCTAACTTTAATTTGTATTTAAATAATAATAATAATAATAATAATAATAATAATAATAATAATAATAATAATAATAATAATAATATTTGTACTTAGGGGTGATGCCTACCCCTGTGGTTGAAAGTAGAATGCTTCTCCAGGAGTGTAAGTCTATACACACACACACACACACACACATATATATACATATACATATATGTGCCTATATCTACATGCAAAACTGTGTATATGGGAAACAGTATCGAAGAGTTCCCCAACCAGGGAAACCCCCAAGCGCTCCAAGCAAGAAATATTCTGGATCCCTGGTCCCCAACAAGGGAAACCAGCTATACAGGGCCTGGATGGATCCTTTCCTGTCAAAAACATCCCGCTGTTTGAAATGGCACTTGCAGCTTCACTCCAATGTAATGATCCAAAAGCAATTGCAAAAGGAAAAAATTCCTGTTTAAGGGCTAGCCTGCTTGTCCAACGCCAGCAAGATAAAAGAGAAATAATGCCAGGGAAGTGGAGTGGGAAGGTACTTGCCCCGGTCCTCAAAAAGGAAACCAGCGAGGAATGGCGCCTGTGATATTTAGGCGCAAACTTGAAGCCAGCCATTGAAAATGGCAGGAAGGCAGAATCTCCAATGTTAAATGCCTGAGCAGTTTAATGAGCCGCTGCTGCTGACTCTCCAAATTGTCAGATAAATGATCCTGTCAGTCGAAACGGCAAGGAGAACTGAGCCACGGCTGCGAGTGTTCCGCCAAGATCACAGAGATAAGACGATTGGGGGATTAGATAAGCTAATTGCCTGAAGCGGCCGTCTCAGGCTGCCTGCGGAGTGTCAGGCTCCGCCAACCATAAAGAACTGCTCTCAAACTGATCGGGGGGATGACCTAATAGAGCCACAAGCCTTGAAATCGCCAAATTAATTGGGGAAAAATTTACAAGCTGAATTAACCCAACAGCCAACCTGAATTTTGACTAGCTGAATCAGAAAACCATTCCAGTCAGGGAGTGCACAACCTCTTGCCACAAAGACTGAGCTAAAACTGGGGGACACTGGGGAGGTGTCCCGTGGAGGAGGAGCGTCCCGGTGTTTTAAACCCAGCCTTTCTGGAAGAGACTGAAGCACCTCCTACTTCTGGATACTCTGAACAGCTCATGGGAGAAAAATAAAAGAAACAATAGGACAGGGACAGTAGGCACATTGGTGCGCTTATGCATGCCCCCTACAGACCTCTTAGGAAGGGGGTGAGGTCAATAGTAGACAGTCTAAGGTTAAAGTTTTGGGGGTTTGGGGAAGAAACCACAGAGTCAGATGGAGTATTCGAGACACTGACCACTCTGTTGCTGAAGTCGTATTTCCTGCAATCAAGTTTGGTGCGGTTAACCTTGAGTTTATATCTATTGTGTGCTCTTGTGTTGTTATGGTTGAAGCTATTCATTGACAGGTAAGTCATTGCAATGTATGATTTTATATACCATACTTAGATCAGACCGAAAATGGTGTAATTCAAGGTTTTCTTGGTCTAGAATTTCAAGTCTGGTGGCATAAGGGATTCTACAATGAGTAGAGGAGTGGTGAACTCTTCTTGTCATTCTGTAAATATCTGAAAATTCTTTTGGCCACACCATATGTGTGCAACATGAAATGTATGCAACTAAGACATAGAAAGGAATATACATTATAACTGACTGGACCATTTGCCTGATTCATATAGCAGAAGTGGGAAACCCCTATCATGTTTCTCCTCATACAAAACACATGAATGCGAGTATTAATCTCCGAATAGGAAACAAAGTACTATGTAAATCATCCATACTGACCAGGGTTAAGCTGCTACCAGCAATTTCATTTAGCCAATTGGGGGGATTTAATTCATCTGAAATTGTTAGATTCAGATTTATTTAATACAGAACATAATGTGCTAACAAAAACAAAAATCACACTACGATGAAAAATGCCAATTTGCTCTTCTCTCTCTAAGCATCTACCAAAAGGTATCCCACCTTCTCCAGCCATTCAGCAGTCTCACCTCCATCATAACTACTTATTTGGGCTTGTGGAAGAACTGTGAATTTAATCAAACGGGGTTTGATCCTTCTGCCTTTGTGTGGGAAATGTTTCCATTAACCTTAGTGGGGTTACACTTGCTTAAGTGCTACTGAAGCAAATGAAACATCTGTGCATGGTTGTTCTTTTTCTTAAAAAAAAAAAAAAAGTCAAATGTTTTTATTTTTATTTTTAAATAAAACTGTTCATTCCAGAATTATAACATTAGAGCAAACATTTTAAAAATATACTAAGAAGTAGATTGCTGCTGGATATTTCTATATATTTTTAGAAATATATGAGAGATATTAAGAAGGAAAGCTCTATTTCAGTGTGTATGTGTATAATCACAAACATACATTAAAATTGCATGTGTACCATGTACATTGAGAAAGTCTTCGCCATTTTCAATTGCTACCTTAAAACATCAAATTCTGTACTTCAAATTATTCTTAAGATCCTTAAAACACCAAATCCCAGGTCCCAGATGTTGTATTAGAAACATGTGAAATAGCAAAGCCTTCATTGGGTTAAAAAAAAATACTTACTTGAGTCTTCCCATACAAAGCCATCTTCATCAGAAAGTATGTCACTTGACTGTCAGCTAAAAAGGCAGGACAGTTGAGGGTCACTCCATCAATTGACATTTTTGTTCAGCTTTCAGAATTGTCATCTGCACTGAGCACAGTGCATTGAATGGACTCAACTGACATCGGGATAAGCTGTGTTCCTAGGCTTAACAAATTTATTTAGGCATTTTTGGACACTTAGATGATAGATTAGATTAGATAGATAGATTAGGTAGGTAGGTAGGTAGGTAGATAGGCAGGCAGGCAGATAGAGAAGGAAGGGAAAGACACTAGTACTTTAAACTATTGGAAGATTCAGGATGCTGATAAGACTACACCAGTAGTGGGTTCCTACCTTGATCACTACTGGTTCTGAGGGTGATCGTGCATGTGCACATGCATACCCTAATGCACTAATCAGCTGAGAGGATAAAGAAACAAAAAGCTAGGAGCGACCCTCTCACTCACCTGTTGCTTCTTTTATCCTTTCAGCTGATCATCAGAGGAACTGGTTCAGCTGAACCGGTAGTTTTTTTTTACTATACGTTCGGCCAAACCGGTAGTGATTTTTACTACCGGTTCATGCGAACCAGGCTGAACTGGTAGCATACTACCACTGGACTACACACAGATAGTTTTGCCATAAAGTGATTGGGCAATAGTAAAACTCTGCTTTTAAAAATGAAGGTATCTCACTCAAATACATGGTAAAAGTAAAACTACAAGTCCAGGTATGAGAGAGTTTTCACAATCAGTAGAAGAACTTTATAAAAAAGATATGAAAAAAAAACCCTGCACTTCTCACAGTAAATTAAGTAGTTTTACAAAGGAGGCAATAAGATTTGGCAAAGCACTAATGAAAAAGATACTTTGAAATGAATTGGAGCTCTCTTTGCTTTATCTTTTTTAATGGATTTTCTAGCTTTGTGTACCTGATTCCAATGATTCCAGATGGCTTTACATATGCAAAATAATAACAGTAACACTACTTGAACACATCAGCATTGACAAAAATCACCATCAGTCAATTGCAAAAGGAAACTTTACCTGGCACAGCTTACATCCTACAATGATACCTTTAACACATCAAACAACATCTGCCTAGTCTAGGTCCTTAAGGAAAGATTAAATAGGTGGATAAAGATGCCAAATCCTGTCTAAACATCTGGCTGACTGTTCAACAAACCAAAATAATTTCTTTATATGATTATGTGCTGTTATCAACAGGAGAAAAACAGCAAAAATGAAGGTATCCAGGTACCTTATGGAAATAACATCAAGAGTCTGGATGAAGATGATCACTACAAATATGTAAGGATCCTTCAAGTTGACAACATCAAGGGCAATGAAGGCAACAAGGGTAGAAGTGACTACATCATAAAATGATGAAAAACTTAAAGTCCAAATTCACTGAAGAGAATGGCATCAAGGCATTAGATACACAACTGGAGTAATGACTGGACTCAAGCAGAAGAACTAGGGTGACATGATAGCAGTGTTTCAATCGCTAAGGGGCTGCCACAAAGAAGAGGGAGTCAAGCTATTCTCCAAAGTACCTGAAGGCAAAACAAGAAGCAATGTATGGAAAGTAATCAAGGAGAGAAGCAACCTAGAAATAAGGAGAAATTTCTTGACAGAACAATTAATCAGAGGAACAATTTGGCTCTAGAAGTTGTAGGTGCTCCAACACTGTAGATTTTAAAGAAGAGATTGGACAACCATTTGTCTGAAATGGTATTAGGTTGCTACTTGAGCAGACGGTTGGATTATAAGACATCCAAGATCCCTTTCAACTCTGTCATTCTGTTGTCAGAATTAAAAGTCCTGAATAGGAAAACCAGAAAAAAAATGACAATAAATTATATCCTTCATCCATGCAGCAACACTGACAGTCTCTCCTTATCAAGGATAATAGGTGGGAATGGACTACTGCAAGTACATCAGACAGTTGAGGAAGAAAAAAGGGCATTAGAAGGATATCAGAAAGAGAGTGAAGAATATGTACTAAAGGTAGCCATGAAGGCTAACTGAATACTAGAGGGGCCAAGCTGGACTATAAGAAAGACCAAAGAAAGAATAGAAAAAAGACATGGCAAGTATTACTTGCTCAGTATATTAAAAAAAAATAGCAGGCAAAACAGATATCAACAAGAACTGCAATAAGAGAAAGAGAGTTGAAGAGAGAGGGGGGGCTAATTCTGGTTGCAAAAGAGCAAGCTTTAAGAACAAATGTATACAAAGCTAGAATTAAGAACACAGCAATAGCCAGCAAATGTTGCTTCTGAAAAAATCCAGAAAAAACAGTGGACCATCTAGCTCCACAAACACAAAGCTTCCTGACCGAATCCAGACCATGATGTGGTCAGATCCAGCCTATGGGGCCATCCTGGCAAATGTAAGGGGCTGGCCTGCATCACTTCAGCCCAGTCTACCCAATGTGAAGAGGAAACATGGGCCAGCATGGCTTTGGCTTGGTCTACCCAGTGTGAACAGGAAACATGTCAGCAGTTTGGGGAGTGGTGTGAAGCTGGCCATGGCCACCCAGTCAGCCACACTCTCCCAGTTGGCCACACCCTCCCACCCACTCCCCAAGATCAATCACAGCCCTGATGTGGCCCTCAGTAAAATTTGAGTTTGGCGCCCCTAGCTTCTAGCTCCTGCAAAAAAATTGTTCTCGACAACTACAGAGAAGAACATGATAAAGTAGAAACGATAGCATAATGGAATACCTGCAAAAAACGCCCCTTGCCTACAAGCGCTCTGGGACTTTAGAATTCAAAAAGGCAAGCATATCCCAGACTTAACAACTGCTAGTAAGAAAAACAAAACAAGTCTGGATAGTGGACATAACAGAACCCGAGACAGCAGAATAGAGGAGAAAGAACTGAAGATAATCATAAAACATAAAGACCTGCAAATAGAAGTAGCATAACTATAGCAAAAGAAAACAAGGATAATGCCAATAGTGATAGGCACCTTGGATTCAATCTCCAAATATCTGGAGCATCACTTGAAAACAATCAGCACCTAACAAAATCACCATCAATCAATTGCAAAAGGTAACATTAGGAACAGCTTACTTCCTGAAATGATACTTTTAATATCCTTGGACAATAGCATCTGCCTATTCCAGGTCATTAGGAAGATCTCAATAGATGAAGAAAATACTAAATCCAGTCCAAACATCTGGCTGACCATGCAATCAATAATAATACTGTAGAACCCAAAGAAAACAATACTCCCCCACCAGCAGGAAAAAAAAGGACATGAAACCTGGAGGAAAGTCAGATTTTAAATGCGCTTTCAAAAGTTTATTGGTAGGTATCACAAACATCTATAATGATTTCTAAAAAAACACAAACTGTACTTTCTTCTCAAATTATGCAAATGTTTATGAAATTGGTACTTCGGAATTATCTCGGCTACTCCAAAACTTTAGAATTAAAGCAGATCAGCATAAAAGCACCAAGTTCAATCAGGGATTAAACATGTCATCAAGTTAACATTGACCATGTTCGTTAAATAATTTAGCAATAGCACATAGACTTATATACAGCTATACATGCTTTACAGCCCTCTCTAAGCGTTTTACAGAGTCAGCATATTGCCCCCAACAATTTGAGTCCTCATTTTACCCATCTCGGAAGGATGGAAGGCTGAGTCAACCTCAGTCAATTTACTCTCTTTTGGAATTTCATTAATAATGGATTTAATGTGGGAAGCCCATCTTCCTCTCCTCTAATTCCAATTCACACTTCAGTTCTGGGTTTGTTATCTATGGCATCTGAAACATGGAATGTGTTAAAAACAACAACAAAAGAGCAATTCTGGAGCATGCAAGTTAGCACCTAAGTGTAGTGAGGAGAAGCAAGAGAAAAATGGGGAATGCCAACTGCACATTCATAACTTTACTGACCTACATCAATGTCTGAAATGGCCTAATGTGTGAGTTTGCTAGGAATCATTAGCTTGCTATTATCTGGCTCACAGTAATAATTTAGGACTGGGAGTAAGACCTATTGACTACATTTTTGAATGGAAAAGCATAGAGCAGCATTTAAGAGTAACACGTATAAAATGGAAGGTTTTTCTATGTGGCACAAAATAAATTCATTCATTCGTTGGTTTAAGCTTGAATACATTTTAAAAATCATATTCGTGGATAGTAACTTAAGTCAACCTTCACAGTTCTTGAAAAAAGATAACCAACCAGGGTCAGTTGATTTGGGTATTTTGGGTAAGACACATCAGGAATCCTGGAAGAAGATACTGGCAATTAATTTTTATAACATTACCAAAAACATGTCTTTGTAATCACCAGAACTGGAGCTGGACTGAATGAGATCTTTATCATTTACCATGTTCACTCATTTTCTTGGATTGCCATGTTAGTTAAACAACTTATTTTGATTAGATTTCTGTTGTTTCCCATAAACACATCAGCAAACCATACATTGTCAATTATTGCTTTCTAAATGCCTCTTCAACTATGGATAAGACTGAAGCTTTGAAATTATTATTTATAATGCCCCATTTCTAGGCTCAATCTCTACAAAACAGCTTGTTGCTACATCATTGTTCAACACTTTTACCCAAATTCTCTTTTTTGTGCTTAAAAATGGAAGTTTGAATTCTATAAAGTTTGTTCTATCGAACTAGCTAACATGAGAGCCAATTTGCTGTAGTGGTTAAGGCCCCAGGCTAGTAATCTGAGTTCTAGTCCCACCTTAGTCACAAAGCCAACTGAGAGACCTTGGGCCAGTCACTGTATCAGCCCTAGGAAGCAGGCAATGAAAAACCACTTCCGAAATCTTGCTAAGAAAACTGCAGGGATTTGTCTAGTCTCGAGTCAGGTGCCAACACTGACTTAAAGGCACAAGCACACACAGATACAATACCAGTGACTCCAAAGAGATTTTCTCACAATTAAATGTACAAGTTTGGCCTTCAACTATTAATTTTATGTTTCAATTGCAGATTTTATTCATTTTATTTGCAAAAGACTAAATAAACAGATAAGATTTTCTTCATGGATGGTTAGTGCAGGGGTCCCTGGGCCATGAACAGGTACCTGTCCGTGGCCTGCTAGGAACTTGGCTGCACAGCTGGAGGTGAGCAGCAGAGAGCAAGTGAAACTGAAATCATCCCACCACCACCCAGTCTGTGGGAAAAATATCTTTCACGAAACTGGTCCCTGATGACAAAAAAGTTGGGGATCGCTGTCATAGCCTATAATTTAAAGTTGCATGCCATATACCAGGGGTTGGCAACTTTAAACATTCAAAGAGCCACAAAGGTCCTAATCTGGAAACCCCCATTCATTTCTGGAGTTGATTGGAACTCCGGTTCCCGCACCATAGAGTCTCTTCCTAGCATGAAGTTCTTTTTTCCTCTACCTGTCCTAACCAAAAGCCTATCAATTGTGGATCCAACTGGAAAACCCGCCCCTTGCCATAGATTCCCCTCCTGGTGCACTGTACTCCCACCCCAACTGGAATTTCCTCTCGACAGGAAGCCACAGCAGAGGGATGAAAGAGCTACATGCAGCTCCAGAGTCGCAGGTTGCCAACCCCTGCCATATACAAATGAGATAAATACTCTTCTGTGTTTTAACTGAAATCGTTCTTAAAATGTCCTACCTTTACCTTTAATTTTTCATGAAAATGTTGGGTTTTGTAGACTCAAGAAATGATGATGTGGGCGTATGTAGGCAAAGCACATTAGTATGAAAAATATTTGCCCTTTAATAGAAAACTTCTATAGTAATCAATGACACCGGATATGAGCTAAATAAATTCCAGGACAATCCAATTCAGACGTCAGTCTAAAAATTATTTCAATCCATATTTTTTAGATTATCTAAAAATAACTACAGCATGATAGGTAAACATAAGCTGAATAAATAATTACCTTCCTACTCTAAATATATTATGTTTCATTTATTTATTTTTTCATTCCATTTTTGGCCTCAGTATGAGGAAATTGTGATTGATTATTATTTGGGAACTGTGCCCACAACACATCCAACATTAAATATATCTGTATCTATTTTTAAAAAATCTGTACAAATTATAAGTTCAAGTATAGCCAAATATAGGAACAATTTATTAAATATACCTAGCATAACAGCAGAAATATAAAAACATCTAGACTAGAGGCAAAAATATTCAAACTCCGAAATAGCTGCTGCTGATAATACTAGGCCTCATTTAATATACTTCATAGCTTGAAAATCATTATGTGTTAGTTAAGACACTAAGTGGGATCTGGCTAAAATGGGTAATCAACTAGATTGATACATTCATAAATTTGCTGTAATAACAAGCCACTTTAATACTAGAACATTCAATTGTAGTTACTGGATGAGCTCAGCTAAAGGCAACTTTTGCCGTTTAAGTTATAGTTTCCCTGTGATGCTATTCCAATCCTGCTTACAAGAATATCAAATAAGAGGCATTAAACTCTTCCATCAATCTGAAGTCTATCCACAGGTGGATTTAGCAAGCTTTACCACTGTTCTTTCTCCAATGAGTTTAATTATTTAGTTAACAGAGGCTCATCTTAGTACCATAAGATGTTTAGGTCATAGCTGCTCAGTACATAGAACATAGAATAGCATAGTTGGGAGGGATTTTGGAGATCTTCTAGCCCAACTCTCAGCTTGAGCAGGAGTCCCTATATCACTTCAAACAAATGGCTATCCAGGCTCTTCTTAAATGCTTCCAGAGATGGAACACCCACAATTTCTGAAGGTCAAGCCATTCCACTGGTTAAACTGTGAGATGGACAGCAAATAAATTTAATAATGAAGAAATAAATGCATTTTTGCTTAACCTCTACTTGCCAGCCAAGAGGGGGTCTCTACCAAAATCATAGGCCCAGATGAAGTTAATCTTATTTCAAGCACAATATTGTATAATACTGTTTGCAACTATGCATGGCAAGGAAATATTTAGTCATAAAGCCTGCTAACCGTATTACAATTTATCGAAACGTCTTCACGAGCATTTGTTGGAAGCATGGCAGAAAACAGAATTTTGCAGATGTTCTCTCGTGAGGCATACCCTCAGCAACCAGAATTTAACAGAAAGGAAACATAAAAGAAAAACAAAATGAAAACTAAAATATTGCAATCAGCCACCAGCAGAATGCAACTTAGCTTTACCAGAAAAAAGCAAAAGCCAAAGCCACAACAGAGTTGGTTGGCACAGGAAAATGCTATATAGTCCAGGCACCACCCTATTCCTGCCTGCAATGGAATTATGGGCCTGTGACCTACCGTGGTCTTCCACTTGGGTGAAAACGATCTGGAACAAATTATATGCTTGGAAGTCTGCTGAACCTGGAGGACGTCAAATGAATATAAACAGGATGGCAACTGTTTGGTAAAAAAAATCTACATCAGATGAATTTGAAAAGAGCAGTGTGTGTGTGTGTGTGTGTGTGTGTGTGTGTGTGTGTGTGTGTGTGTATGGTATTCAGCTTTGTTCGGGTATTTTCCCACATAATGACATGGGAAAATATCCGAACAAAGCTGAATACCATACATATCAATACCTGTGAAAACTTAAGAATATATATATATATATAGAGAGAGAGAGAGAGAGAGAGAAAGAGAGAGAGAGAGAGAGAGAGGAAACATTCTCTACGTAGGAACATATTTTCAAAAGCCATTTCAAGTAGATGTTTCATGCCTAGATTCAAGGATAAATGCTTTCATGTTTGGTGTGAAAAGAGAATCAAAATAATCCATCTTCTCGTAAAGGGTGATAGAAAACAAAGTGTGTACTTCAACCTTTAGTAATAAAAATTATGATAAGTATTTGGGAAGACATCTCAGTTAAGTTAGTCTCAGTTAAGTGGGGAGGCTATATTCCCATATCTGCATGTGTAAAAAACAGAAATATGAATTGGACAAACAATTCAAATTATGTCCTTCCTTCTGAAACAATGTCAGAACTTTAGTGGAATTACATGGGATAAAGTGATCCATGGATTTCAAAATCAATAATTTTCCTACTTGTCTAAGTGAATCAGATTTCATAATAACTGTTTTTGAACAACAATGTATTGAGAATTTCTTCCACAGTTTTCAATAATATAAAGAAGTGTGGGCAGGTAGTTTATTGTATGCTATTTTAACCAGATTAGTGAAGAACTTCAACATTAAACTTTAACATATTCAAATAGGTTAAAAGTTTGTCTATATTTATAAAGATGAATGTGAATATACATCAGGACAAACCATAAAAAATGAATAACCTATAATATTTTGTGAGAATGGGATTTTGTTTCATGTTGTAATGGAACAGAAAATGGCACAAATTCATCAAGAATCAAGTACATTTATGTTTAAATAAAATCCTCAATACAAAAATAATCAGTAATTATTACAGACTATATATGACTTACATCTAAAGTGAGAAATAAATAAGAGTTTTAGAGTAACAAGAAATAAAACAATAAATTTTATTTCCAAAATCTAATCTCCTTGGGGGGAAAATTCAGTCTATGTAGTTCTGAAAAGTATTTATGTAAGAGTCTTATACTGTACATACTTAACCAGAATAAGTTTAAATAACATTTTTTTTTCAATCAACATGTGAGAGTTTGAAGCATTCACTATTAAACAGAATATATTTTAAGCAGCTTTTCCCTCAATACACAAACACACACAAACACTTTACTAAACTTATTATCTTATTTTAAATTATGTACTGCTTTATGTACGTTTAAATATTAAACATTTTAATATATCAAAAACGTTGCTGATACTTTATCACTAAGACATTTAAGGCCTACAAACTGCTTTTCCTACTTTTGGGGTTGGAATAATTATATTTCACTTCTAGTTGATATGGCAAAATAGGCAGCACCTATTAATTCAAAATGATTACACACAAGTCCCAACTTTGAATTGCAACATTAACAGAACCATTTATAAATGAGTTATTGCCCGAAATACTTGCTCTTATTTTTATGGTAAGGATTTGAAGAAGGGGACAAAGAAAACCAGATGTTGTTCAGAAATCAGGTATAGCTGCGATGGACATGATTTCAATAATTTTATAAAACAAAAGTAACAGATTGCCAGACCATCTAAGCCATTAATACAAAGACAGCATAGAATAATACATTTCAACACAGTAATATTGTACGTGCCGCTGAATTGATGCTATATCAGAGCAACGCTGCAAATACAATTCCACAGAGAAAACTGAAAACATTTAAGGACTGCCATTGTTTTCCAAATTTACACTTTTTACCTTAAAAAAAAACTACCTTTAAATATTGAGGAAAAGTAGTCTCCAGAGACATAATACTAGTAGAGTTAACTTAAGAGAAAGAAATGGATTCAAATACGTATCAGAACACACACACACACACCCGCCTTACTACTCAATAGTATTTTGGAAATGTATAATGGAACAAAGAATAAAAATAAAGTTAACACTAAAAATGTTTAACAGATATATATGTATTGTTAACAAAGTTGTGGGGAGAGGGAATGGTTTAAAATAACTGTTTTTGAATCTTTTTCATTTTACACTTTTCACTAATCAAGCTTATTTTTAAGAGGGTGGGGAAATGGAGTTTAAAGGGTTAAAGCTCCCTACCATTAATTTGCATCTGGTGCTTTTAGTGTGTATGTGTGTGTGTTTTCTTCCCTGAAAAGTTGGCAGAGCCACCGATTTTCCATAATGCAAGCATTTGGGAATTGTGAGCGGAATGAAACCGATCCAATCTCCTGACTACGACATGAATTTTCATTAATTACAACCTTGTCAGCAAAAGCATTATCAAAGCTGAATATGAAAATGCTAATGAGTTCTCATTTGCATATTTTTCTTTGTTGGAATGTCATTAATTATTACATTTTATGATGATGAATGCAGCTGTCGAAGCTCTCCGATGCATAATTAGCCATCAGAATGCCAGGAGCCGATCAGCATTTTTGGGTAAAAAAAAAAAAACACCCAAAAACAAAAACCAGACAAAAAAAAAAAACCAACAACAACAAATTTCACATCAACCTCTTTCACTTCTCCCTTCTCACAAGCAACTCCCCTCCACTCAAAAAAAACAACAACAAAAAACCACCACACAAAGTTGGCTCAAATGAAGATGGTTTAGCCATCATTTGTACTTTGGAATAGTTAGCGTATAAGAAATAGAAAGATTTCTCTTAATTTTACGACCAAGTTATTTTGTTTTTGCCGATCTCGGTCTTATACAATCGGAGCAGCTCTTAATAAAAAAATCGTTATTCCAGCTTAATTAATGCCATGCTTAATTATAACACCATGATGTCAGCGGTTTTAATTAAGTATTGGCTCTGTTACAAAAAAATCTCCTTGCTGCAGAAAAGAGTCACTATCCGCACATTTGTGCAAATCTTTTCACTCGTGATTGAGGGGTGGTGGTGTTTGAAGCAGTAATTCTTACTGGATTGTGAATCATTTCAAATATCAACAAGCATTAGATCTTGCATAAGGAAAGAGATGTTGGAAAAGAAGCCTGATTTTGGGGGAAGGATGGCATGGGGGGGAGGGAGGGAGGGAGAGAGAGAGAGAGAGGATTATTCCAGCATATTACTTGAATTTACTTTTAGCTTTTACCTATTTCACCACTTTTTTTTGAGCTGAAGTGTAAGTGAAGATGACAAAACATGGCTCATCCCCTCTCAGCCACTGGGAACGGTGTTTATAAGTAAAAAAGGAAAAACAACACAGAGCAGATGGGACCATTACACATGACCAAACCAATCAATCACTCATGAAGGGCCCAGGTGCAGCGCAGCCGCGCAGCAACGCACCATTTCACAGTCTGTCAGACACATACACATGGTCGTACATGAGTGACCTCCTCACATCCCCCAGGACCTCATCTGGAGTGCTTCTCTCCTTTGCCCTGCCTAAGATCCAAATGACGTCTTCATAATCGGCTGTCTCTCGATCGACTTTAGCTGGGAGACAAGGCACGGCAAGGAAGGACAATGAAGGCCATCATCATTTTCATATATGAATACTTCTTCTTCCAGCCCTACCATCTCCTCTACTTTGCTTATATAAACATTTCTTCCAGTCACCAAATGAGGGAGAAAAGCAGCCAATTTAGCCAACGAAAGTGGAAAGGACCGGTGTTCTTGATACACAGAGGATAGACGGGCGGACTGTGTTGCTTTTTTTAAAGACAAATTGAAAGGCGCATTTCTTTTTTTTACCTCTAAAATTTCTTTTTACATGAAAGATGCTAAATCTATGCTTAGGTTTGATTGCAACAAGCATTTCAATCTCTATTTCACACTAACATCCAAAGCCCAATACTGCCAAATGAACATTTCCACTTTATTTGTTCGATGACTTGAGTTACTTATGAAGTAATAAAGGTGGGATAAAAATCTAATAATAAAACAAAAAATAAAAGTTTGATCGTTCATTATAAAGGTAAACCTGAAATAAAATGATCTAATAGACTTATTTAGTGGTCCAACATTTCTCTTCAGTCTTGACTTTTATGTCAATATCCCAGGCTTTCCTTTCAGTAGTAAGTAGTATTTTGTGGCCAGAATAATTATTCGGTCTTTATTGCATTAAGTTCTTTCTTTTACTTGTTCAGGATTTCTGCATATGCTATGGCTACATTTGCCTCTGTTGTTCCAAAAAGATAAAATGACAGTAACAGGCTTAATCCAGATGCTCAAAGGTTAAAGTAGGGGGGGATGCGATCTTTGTGTGCTCATTGTTTGGTGAAAAGACCCTCTCCTGCCAGATGCCTTCTAATGCGGAGGGTTATGGGTGCATTGGTGGAGACCGCAAAAGACAATGAAATTCTTGCTGATGGGAGGGTGAATCCACACATTTCAACAACAGAGTGGTCCACTGGATTACAGCCCCTTCTATGCATGAAAACACTTCTTTATTGATAAAAGAACAATGCAAGATCATAGCAAATTAGCTCTAAA
Source organism: Pseudonaja textilis (assembly GCF_049901715.1). Lineage (NCBI taxonomy): Eukaryota > Metazoa > Chordata > Lepidosauria > Squamata > Elapidae > Pseudonaja > Pseudonaja textilis. The sequence continues at coordinate 243,115,479 of NC_141991.1, read as the reverse complement.
ATAGGTATAATGCGTACATCTTTAAGAAGAAAAGCCAACCCTAATTTTATTGTATAATGTTTATGCATAAGGAACCATGAGGAAATTGTATATCTGACTCATGAATCAAACAGATGCAAAGGGCTCTTATCTACTACATGAATTACTGCAAATATGACTGTGTCACACTCCAAACTGTTGGGGAAACAGTCACTATCAATCTGCAATGATAACTGCTGTTTTATATTTCATGTTTTATATTTCACTGTTTGTAATCTCTTTCCACAACCATATGAATATCCAGAGAGGCACAAACTTAATATCAATTTTTAAGAGAATATTCAACACATCAGGTAAAGTTCAGAATAACTTTACTAAAGTCTATGTAATAATAAATTTGTAAAACTTTAAGATTTCAAAAGGCTATTATTTACTAAAACGTCCTAACAAGACTACACCTTTGGAAAGACTCATAAAAACACAGCTATTCAATAACTTTTAACAGAAAATCCCCCCTGACTCTAAAATGACTTTTTCTGAGGAACCCAAACACAACACCACAGTATAATAATAGTGGAAACTCATTTAGATTAAACTGTAAACAATTGTTATGATGAAAATATTGAAGTAACTGATCATTTCATTTGAGAACTTACACTAGAACGTATAAATCTAATATAACATAGATTCAACTGTTAAACAGGTGATGTCTGTTGGTCAGAAGTATGACTGGAACGTCTTTGTGCATGGACAGATATTCAAACATAGCCAGAAGAAGCAGTTACATGAACTTGAATTGGAAAAGAGGTACTTTACCAACTATGCTACCATGCACTTATTTAGCATTTGTGTGGTGGCATTTTATCTGAAAAATTTATCTGAATCTGAATAGAAGTTAGAAAGGTAGCCCTCAATGTATGACACGTCACTTAATGCTGTTCAGAATTATGATGGACCCCAAAAGGAGACTTACAACCCAGATCTGACATCCTGATGGTTGAGGGGGCTCCTGAGGTTATGTGACTCCACTTAAGGTTCTCAGAAATACAACCCCATTTAAAGTCATTAGCAGCCTTCTGGTTTTCAGCCAAACTAGGCCACAGAGACACCAATGGCTTTGCTTAATGATGGTGGTGTTTGCTTAACAACCACTGGAAAAAAAAAAGGTCATAAAACCAACCCCTATTATGACCATTACAACTTGCAAACATAACGGGCAGGCTGACTGTGAATGTGTAACTCACATACATTCACTTACAATTGTTTACCACACAAAGTCAAAGGGGGCTTAAGTGGGCTTTCTTGTAGGGTTTTGATGAACTGATACGTTACTCAGTAAATAAGCCCAGCCACCTGCAAACTGGGAGCCCCCATGGCTCTGTTGTGTGCATGTGAGTGGCTGAATGTGAGAGAAGGCACGGTGCCATCATCTTTCCAAAAAAGAAAAAGCTATTTGTTGATCTGATCATTTTTGACAACTTTTCCTGGGTATGCCCAAGTATTCCTCTCTGTGTGTGTGTGTGTGTGTGTGTGTGTGTGTGTGTAAAGGTAGCAGAGAAAATGATTGTGAATCATTTCAGAGGGTCATGCATGAAGTTGGTTATCGATTTGCTCTATTTCCACAAGGCTGTCATAATAGGAGCCATTTAGAATAGAATAGAATAACAGAATTGGAAGGGACCTTGGAGGTCTTCTAGTCTAAAAGGTCGCCAACCTTTTGAAGCTCAGGGACCACCAAACTCATAATTTTAGATCCCAGGAAACCTCTAACTGGTTCTGTGGGCGTGGCCTAATTTGTGGGTGTGACTTGGTGGTCATGTGACTGGCTGGGCATGGCTTGTATGTAAATATTATAAATATTTATATAAATATTGATTTTTTTAATAAAAATATTGATTTTTTTTATAAAAAAGAGCAACTTTTACCCAAAATCAGGCAAAGCAGGCAGTCAGATTGAGTTGCTCACAGAATCACAGATTCATTCAGAAATCTATCTATTTGCCATTGGCTAGCTTAGTCTCTCAAATTTGCTTGCCGTGAGTCTGCACTGAATTTGCTTGCAAGCAAACCTTCAGTTCTAAGGGAGGTTCGGCTGTGCTGAGCCAAAGACCTAAAGACTAGCTAGAAAGCAAGAAATCCAACCATTTCTGCTTCCTAGCTAATCTAAATCTCCCGGAACAGCAGAACAGATGATGGTCAGAAATGGAAAAATAGCAATTTAGCAGGCAAGTTTGTTGGGTAAGGAGTGAGTGGGCGGGGAGGGTTCCCGTCGGCCATTGTGTTTCTGTGCAGCCTGGATTAATTGCTTTGGGGGGGGTGCTCTGGGGGTGAGATTTCTCTGCGGCCCAACAAAATTTTCTCGCGGCCCACCAGTTGGCGACCGCTGTTCTAGTCCAACCCCCTTCTTAGGCAGGAAACTCTACACCACTTCAGACAAAGGGTTATCCAATCTCTTCGTAAAAACTTAAAAATCTAGATTCATTACAATGCAGATTTAGGACTGGATATGGAATAGAGAAAAATTAATTGCATTGCTTGAAATAAAATGAGTAAAATACACTAGGCATTTTTGTCTATGCTTCTGAAAACAGTTACATCAAGGTCCAGCAAATTAAGGTTTTTTTATATACACAATAATTTACAAAGTACCCAGCCGCTCACAAATGCAAGGAGACATACACACACAATATTTAAAAATGTTAAAAAGAGTATCACTGAAATTGTCTTTTATAATTTAGCAATGCTCTGTGTGTGTGTGTGTTTTGTGTTCATGTGTGTTGCTAGGGATTATAAACCTAAAGCCTTAGAAACTGATTAAAATCTGGAATTTCAGAACAATTTGGGTTACCCCCTCTGCTTACTGAAATATGAATCTGAAATATGCGCAGATCTTCGTTTGCAAAATTTACAACTTACATTGTAAGGAAAAAGTATAAGAAACATTACAAACAGCAGAAGATGTTGCTAACTTCAGCCTCTTGCAAGTGGTAATATGGCAGAATAACAAGGTAGAGAGAGAACTTACGATGTTTACATATACCATACAAAGTGGCCTCCTCTATTTTTTAAAAAAATCATTCTTTAACTAATTTCACAGGTGAACAAAATGTGACAGTGACAGATGAGTGAGTCGGTACCAGGTTACACTCATACTCCTTTAAGGCCAAGGGAAACTCCCACCGTAATTTTTCATGAAACCACTTCACTCAGAGTACAGATAGTTCTCGACTTACAACCATTCATTTAGTGACCGACATTACAATGGTAGTGAAAAAAGTGACTTATAGAAATGATAGCAATGGCACTTAGATTTATATACCACTACAGCGTCCTTTACAGCCCTCTATAAGTGGTTTACAGAGTCAGCATATTGCCCCAACAATCTGGGTCCTCATTTTTACCTACCTCAGAAGGATGAAAGGCCCAGTCAACCTTGAGTCTAATGAGATTCGAACTGCCAAATTGCTGGTAGCTGGCTGTCAGCACAAGTAGCCTGAAGGGTTCCATTCTAACTACTGTCCCACCAGGTTCTTATGACTATCATGCAATTGTTGCAATCTTTAAGTCAAGGGTCACCTATATAGAATGCTCTTCTAGGTTTCTGTGATATTTCTTTTAGAAATCACCCCATGTATGAAGGCAATCTAAACTCTTAGCTAACGTTTCTTTCTTTTTTTAATTATCATTTTAAGAGGGCAAGCGTAAGTATTTTAATAAAGCACAACTAAAGGAATCTGACCTAAACGTTCCTTCTCTTTCCAAACTGGTTCTTCAGATTGTCTCTTTCCAAAGATCTTTATATTATCTTGAATAGTATAATAATTAATGCGTAGGTATAATATTACATAAATAAAATTCATGTTCCTGCAAAGGGGTTATGCCTGATAGAATAAGAATTGGCAGGAGCATTCCTCTGTTCTCTACTACAAGGGATCTAAACCCCTGGGGTATGTGCGTATCCCCACTTGCGTGAGCAGGTGAGCATGGCACTGTGTGTGCTCCATTTGCACGAGCGGCAGGCATACAGGCCTGCCGCTCGTGCAAATGGAGCTGCATGCACCTGCCAGCCACTTGCGTGAAATCATCCCCTTCTCCCCCCCGCCGCCAGTGTGCAAAATTAAAAAGATTGGGAACTCTGCTCTCCCAGAGTTGTATCCAGCTCCCTCTATCTACATAACTACACATACATGCACACACACAAACACACCGTATCAGTAGCAAGACCTCATTGGCGCAGAGCCTCGGTGGCACAGTGGTTAGAGTGCAGTACTGCAGGTTACTTCTGTTGACTGCCAGCTGCCTGCAATTTGGCAGTTCAAATCTCACCAGGCTCAAGGTTGACTCAGCCTTTCATCTTTCTGAGGTTGGTAAAATTAGGAGCCAAATTGTTGGGGGCAATAGGCTGACTCTGTAAACCGCTTGGAGAGGGCTGTAAAGCACTGTAAAGCAGTATATAACTCTAAGTGCTATTGCTATTGACCCTTGCAATTCTTCATGTCAGAACTTTTAGATAAAAAAACCCATTCCAAAGAGATCTGTAAGGGGCGTGCATAAGTGCACCATCGTGCCTCCCATCCCTGTCCTATTGTCCCCATTTAATCGTACCTATTTTCTATATTCTTACTCAGGTTTATACTTACACCTATTATTTTGTAAGCGATTAACAAATCAAATAAATAAAATAAACAGTTTTAAAAAGCTCTATAAATTAAATAAAAATGTTTTTTTTTTAAAACAAAACATCAAAACCTGCCCTAGAATACACATATTGAAGGTCAAACGTTCTTAATTCTTTTCAGCTAGTCCTTCAAACATTCAGCCTTTTTTTTTCCCACACAACTGTTTCAACCAATTTATTTTAATTGGATTAAATTCAATTTATGCAATATAACCAATTTTACAACACATATGAGGCATCGCTGCAGCAAGTGAAACAACTCTTTGGTATTGGTTCGAGCTGCTTCGGCGATAGACAACCTATGAAAAGTTCAAGAAACAGCTGTTTGGAACCATGTGCTTCTTTAATTTTTTTTTCCAATGCCTGATAATATTTCTTTCTGACATTAGTCCTTCCCTTTCTTTACCAACAAACTCTGAATGAAAAATAAAACGTGCCGCAGGTATGTTATTGAAAACAAATGTTTACAATGGAAACAATGTAAATCCCTCTCCTCCAGGATGTATTATAATGATACAGATGGCTACTGTACACATTGTTAAGGACTCCTTCCTTTGAGCCTATCTTGAAAAGTAAGATTTGAGTATCTCTTATACCAGGGGTCACCAACCTTTTGGAACTCAGGGACCACCAAACTCATAATTTTAGATCCCAGGGACCACTAACTGGTTCTGTGGGCGTGGTCTAATTTGTGGGTGTGGCTTGGTGGTCATGTGACTGGCTGGGCATGGCTTGTATGTAAATATTATAAATATTTATATAAATATTGAATTTTTTATAAAAAAAAGAGCAACTTTTACCCAAAATCAAGCAAAGCGTGCAGGCAGATTGAGTTGCTCACAGAATCACAGATTCATTCAGAGATCTATCTATCTGCCATTGGCTAGCTCAGTCTGTCACATAAAATTTGCTTGCAAGCAAACTCACAAAATTAACTCACAACACACCATGCATGTAAATATTGAATTTTTTATAAAAAAGAGCAACTTTTATCCAAAATCAGGCAAAGCAGGCAGATTGAGTTGCTCACAGAATCATTCAGTGATCTAGCTATCTGCCATCGGCTAGCTCAGTCTCTCAAATTTGCTTGCCGTGAGTCTGCACTGAATTTGCCTGCAAGCAAACCTTCAGTCCTAAGGGAGGTTCGGCTGTGCTGAGCCAAAGACCTAAAGACTAGCTAGAAAGCAAGAAATCCAACCATTTCCTACTTCCTAGCTAATCTAAATCTCCTGGCACAGCAGAACAGATGGTGGTCGGAAAAAGGAAATAATAGCAATTTAGCAGGCAAGTTTACTGGGTAAGGAGTGAGTGGGCGGGGAGGGGTCACCCTTGTGTTTCTGTGCAGCCTGGATTAATTGCTTTGTGAGGGTGCTCTGGGAGTGAGATTTCTCTGCGGTCCACCAAAATTTTCTCACGGCTCTGCCACAGGTTGGCGACCACTGTTCTATACCATTTATCGCACACTTTTTGTGCTGTATAAATTCATACCATTTAATCCTACACATGAAATACAGATCTAATGAAGCTCATCCTAACATTTGATACAGCTAATATTCAAGTTATGATCAGAATTGGACTAGGACTTCCATTGCTAAGTGATGCAGTCATTAACTGTCAAATTTTATGACATTTTTGCCACAGTCATTAAGCGAATCACCACTGTCATTAAGCAAATCATGTGGTTGTTAAGTGAAAGTGGTTCTCTTCCTCCCCTCCATTGATTTTGCTGGCGGGAAGCCAATTGGGAAGGCTACAAACAGGAATCATGTGTCCCTGGGATGCTGTAACCATAGTAAATATATAGCCCAGATTTTGATTACGTGACTGCAAGAATGCTGTGACAGTCATAAGTGCAAGGACCATAAGTAACTTTTTCCAGTGATGTTGTAGCTTTGAACAGTCACTAAACAAATAGTTGTAAGTGGAGGACCACCATTACATCTAAAGAGGCAGGTACATCATGGAAACAACACGGTATCACAGAAAGGGATGCTCTCATTTCAAATGAAAGAGACCAAATTATTTTAAAGATTTAATTAAAATCTATGTCCGTAAGATATTTCTTGGAAACACAGGAATTGCACACACAGGCATGCGCGCGCGCGCACACACACACACACATATTCTAGCAAGAACAAATGAATGTCTACCAAAGTCATTTATTGTGGTCAAAACTGAGTGATGGGGAAATTGTGTATTCCAATATAGTTACGTTACAACTTTCCCCAAAAATATACCTAAAAATGCACATCAACACCATCATATTATGAAGCTAATGTAAAATATCTGAACCAAACAGTAAATGTTATAGTAAATTTTATAATTGTAAACATAAAACCATGAGAATGGTGTGTACACACACAAGCAAACACACACACACACACACACACACAAACACATTCATTCTTAAACTACATTAAAAATAAACTTTGATTCTACATTTGTTTTAATTCAGTTTGAAAATAATTGTGCTAGATAAGAACATGGTATCACAGAATACATTCTGTGTAAATTAAATAGAATGAAACATACATCGTATTGTGTTCCTATGTATAGCAAGAGATATATGCCTAGAGTTGTAAGCTTATGTGGGGTTTCTTAAAAATCAGGAAGGAGAGAAAGAAATCCTCAGTATCAACTTCTATTGAGATGCTATGCCCGGATCGCCTCAAAACAAGTCCTAGTAAGTTGCTGTTAGATAACACCTTCCTTATTGGCACATTGCATTCTCTGACATTGCTTTCAATGACATTACATGATGGAAGACATATGTTTAACTCCTAAAAGAAAGCCAGACAGACTTCAAAGCCAGCTCTTTCTTCCAATGCATTACAGGTGTGAACCGCATGAGTCATGGCAGAGTATCAGCTGGGATAAAAGCTTTAAATACATAATATATAATGTGATCATGATCCACACATGTGGATACAGGGAATCAAAACTAGGCACAAAGCAACTTTATCTCACCCAAGAAGAATGTAGCCCAATATGGCTACCAACGGCTGAATAAAACAAGATCTATTTGGTATGGATTATGTTTTCTTGACATTATTCATATATACCTCAAAGGATATCATTAACTACCAAAGGAGACAGCAGAGAACAAAGAGATATTTTGAGAGAATTAGGAATATCTCTTGATTCATGTTTCATGCTTTGCTTGGAGATGTCCGCAATTGGGAAGGCAGCATCTACAATAATGGTGGCCAGTATTTAAAATTGGAATCATATAATTGGAAACACCTCAGTATCTTTCATTTCGTTCCCTTGCTTAGTGAAAGATCTGCTAAATATTTCAGACAGATATGGTAGCACTTCAATCTAGAACATTTGAAGATTTCCCATGAAGGGGAGTGTATCACTTCATGAACCAACCAATTCCATTGGTTGATGGCTCTGATTGTCAGGAAATTCCTCCCCAAACCCATGTTGAATTTAGTTCCCCGAAGTAACAATCCATAGATTCCCAAGGCAAAAAAAGCAGCGCCCTGACTCATCATCAACAAAACCCTTTTAAGTGTCTGACAATCCAAATGAGAAAAATATACCATTCTATATGAAACATAAATCACAAAAGAATGAGATTATAGGATCCAATCTGGATCGGTCAACAGGACCGGAAGTTTAGTCTTCCAAGCTTTCAGACTCGTGCTGGAACCTGCAACATTACCCCGGGGACATGTATATTTGCCCTCATTTGTAATGAGACTATGGTTAAATATTCTAACAGATTGTAACAGGAGAATCAAACTCAATTCCATTGACGGCCGCATCAGTGTTATGTTTGACCACAGGGGTGGATGGGGTGGGTGTAGCCAGCTCATCACTCATGTTGGGGGCACCTGTGGTGGCCCGAGTGCTCTGCCAGCAAAAACGGGCTCCCAAGCTCTGTTTTGGACCACGATGGCCTCCTGCAACCTTCTGCAAAAACAGAGCTCAGGGAAGCCATGTGCAGCCCGCAGGAGCTCCATTTTTGGCCATGACAGTCTCCTGACACCCTCTGCTAGTGAAAGTGGCCTCCCTGAGCTCCATTTTCACTGGCAGAGGGTTGCAGAAGACCAAAATGGCCAAAAATGGAGCCCAGGCAGGCCGCACGCAGCCCTCCTGAGCTCCATTTTTTATATCAGAGGCATCGTAGACCAGTCCTTCACTCTTTCCAGATTCAGCCCACAGGCCTTGAGTTTTACATCCTTGGATTAAGATTAAATATTCTAATAGGATAATCCTCACCACAGGAATCTGTAATAAGCTGCAATGTCGTCAAAATGACACATGTGGTGACAAAATACAAATGGCGCGGAGATGTAATTGTGCTCTGGCATCTCATGCAAATACATGAGTTGTGTCATTCGTGTGATGTCATGATCATATTGTTTGTTCCTTCTTGCAATTTGTAAATTACAGGATTTTTAAAATAGATCTCGGTGCATGGGATCACTGGTGCTCCCTGAACTTGGTTTTTCTTGCAGATGTTTTATTGCCCAACTAGGTAACATCCGCAAAACCATTCCCTTCTAGCACTGATGATGGACCCCACAGGTCAACCCTGAGCTATAAATGATCTATTGATCTTTGGTGTTAAACTATGAAACGTGTTATAATATTGTTATTGATTTTTGTACATTTCTAACCTTACTTATGAAAAGTAGGGTGAATAAACTGCCTAGTCAACACTGACTAAATGAGTCCAGAGAAGGAATAAATCACACACACAAACACCCTGCTGCAGATGCCAATGGACACCTCTCTCTTGTGAATCTTCTGTCACTGTTTTTCTCCTTGAGTTCAAGAAACAGATACTCAGAAAAAAAAGAACAATATGCACTTGACTCCCTCAACTTCGGCTCTGAATGAGATGTTTTTAAATAACAGTATATTTACATGATGCATTCAGTGCAGACACACAACCAGTGATGTAGTTAAGGCTATGTAATAAGGCTGAAGACTAAGTCAAGTTGGAAGCCACAAGAGCAAAGTCGGTCATTCATCTTGGAGCATGCATAGGATCTAGAGTGTGGACTGAAGAAGTACATAAATTGATGGTGATATTATCCATTCAGTTGTGTACAATTCTTGGCGATTCTATGGGCCAGGTCTATCCACATCTTCCTATCTTGCACTACTTTGCATTCTTCTATACTCTGGCTGGTGTCCAGCCACCATGATTTTGGGCTGTGTGATTTCCATTTACTTCTAACTCTTCCAAACATAATTGCTTTCTCCATTGAATTCCCATGCATATGCCATGGCAAAAAGTCACACAAAAAAAGTTTTGTAATGGCACATAAATTGCAACTGCTTTTATTTTTTCTTAAATGTATTACTCAGAGTACAAAATGCTATAACTGCTTTATCCCTTCCCACTTGTGAACTTATATGTGGAACACAATAGTCATGGTTTTGCACAATACACAAAGCAAGTTTATTTGTGTAGATAATAACTGTTTTTAAAACATAAGCTAAAACTGTAGGTAACGTAGTTATTGCATGTTGAAATTATATCCAACAATTACAGTTGGCAAGAGTTGTATCTAATTCATTTATGTTATCTATTAAGGCAGTGTAATGCTCGGATTTAATTCGGAAAAACTTACTTTGGAGTGCATAAAAGGGCAAATGCAAATCATTAAAGCTGCTATGCCTTTTTTTTGCTGGAATCAAATCTGAAGCACTGAACAGACCTATTTATCTATTATCCAAAATTTGCATGCTGTATTTGCTGTTATTCACATGGAAACCAAAGTTGTTAAGAACAAAAATAAACCATACAGCTCCTAATAAAATTGTAACAAGCTTTGCAGTCCCTTGGTTGCAAAACAATAGAGTCAACAAAATCAAAGCAGACCAAACCACAGTTATCTTTCATGCTTTCTATAAAGGAAAAGCAACAACTGGTTTTTATTTTTTTTACCGGGCAGTGAATATTTGTCAGAAAGAGTGTTGCATGGCCTTGCTTTGCTTTGTGAATCTCACCTTTGCAACAGACATATAGTTAGTCCTTGACTTACAATCACAATTAAGCTCCTAATTTGTGTTGCTAAGGAGATGGTTAAATGAATTTTACCCCTTCTGACAAACCTTTCTCGCCACAGTTTTAAATGAACCACAGCAATTGTTAAGTAAGTAAGATGGTTGTTATGTGGTTCTGGCTTCCACACTGCTTCTCAGAAGGTTGCAAAAGATGATCATATGATCCCCAGGACATTGCAACCATCGTAAGTATGAGTCACAAGCATCTGGATTTTGATGTGATCATTGGGAATGCGGTAATGGTCGTAAATATGAAAAAGCTACAAAAGTTATCGGAAAAAGCTATCACTGTTTTCAGTGTTATTCTAACTTCCAACAGTCACTAAATGAACGATTGTAATCTGAAGTCTTCACCTTTATGTGAAGCTAGGTCATACACTCAGAAAGGAACATTGTACAATGAAAAATAGGATACAGACAGCACACAGCAAAATGGTAATTAAACTAAGTTCTAGAAGTTCTTCTTTAAGTATAATAATTTCACCAAATACATGTTCCTCCTTTAGGGAGTATGGAAATATAATCTATTTCTTTTCCATTAAACATGGTAGGGGAGAGAAGGGGAGGGAGAAGAGGGGAGGAGACAGAGGGAAGGGGGGGAGAGGGAGGGAGAGAGAGGGAGAGGGAGGGAGAGAACACAGAATACTTGAAGAGATATCCTTATATTTATAGCCTGTTAAATAATGAGTAAAAAAAGATGACGGGGATTACACTTCACTCTTGTTTAAATATCAGCATAAATTTAACTGGGCAACGACTGCAATTGTTGCTGTGGTGTTAGAGGTTCTAATATATGCTAAAATTATTAACAATTCAGGTATTAGTCTCTTATAGAAAGGCAAAGTTTGCAAACTGGACTTAGCAAGTGCAGTATCAATTAGCACTAATTGATCCATTAGTTTGATTGCACAGCTTGTAGAAGAGTGTGAACTTCATGCTTCTAATTTACTGCAATTTAATATTTGAAACAGAGATTGCAAGTAGCTCTACAGATGAGTTCCAACAACTAGCAGATCCTGTGGACTTCACTTAAAATTTGAATGCTTTAATTAATCAGAGGTGCAATTAAATTTTTAAACCCCGAGTTGTAAGGTTGCACAAGTACAAACTTATTCAGGTGAATTATTCATTCAGAAGAACATTCATTCTTGTGTATTTTTAGTCAATATAAGATGAGGCCAAGATTACTTATCTAGTAATTTTTTTTACTAAAGAGCAATAAAAGTCCAGACAAGCTAGGATCATGTCATCTGCGAACCAAGAAAAAAAAAACCCACCATCTGATAGGGAAATGCATCTTTTGTGTGGGGCGTCAGCTACAGACTACTCTAGATAAATTATCTGGATCCCTTTCGGTTCTGTGAATTCAAGTCTCAGCATGGAGCGGAAATAACATTGATTTTACTGATGAGTTTTGTTGGGATCTGAATAGGATTTAATGCAGCCTTTTTTAGATCTGCTAGCCCTTTCAATGGTCGTCAGTAGCACAACAACATTCTTTTGGTAAATCTCATATTTATTTTATTTCTTCAATTAAACAGCAGCCCAACATAGTGAATTTTACAAGAATTCTCTCTTAGGAAGACTCCACGTTTTAAGAGGTAGTCCCAATCTAGAGTTACAGGAGAGGGAAAAACAGCCCACTGGCCAATCACTGTTATCCATCTATTCAAGGGTCATCAGCATGGGTTCGTCCATCGTGATTTTCAGTAAACTTCAGTTATTTCTCACGTGGGGGGGGGGGGGAATTACCTATGCAGAAGTGACTGTGAATAAGGAACTTTTAAGGCTCATGTACGATTGGATGGATAGGTAGAGGTTATGCCAGGGGTGTCAAACCTGCAGCGTCACGTCATTGCGTGACATATTGAGACTATTTTCCGCTTTGCTAAACTGGGGGTGGGTGTGGCCAGTGCATGATGCATTCAGCCCATGGGCCATGAGTTTGATACCCCTGGATTATGCTATAGGAGGTCCACTGCTCATTGACATTTGAGCTCTCATAACTCATTCCTTCATTACTACGCTTTTTTCTTCTGTTCAACGATTCTTGATGATCGCCTGAACAAGTTAATGCAGTTTTCTTGCCAAGGTTTTCCCAGTATTGATTTTCTATCAACTCCTTCCTAGAGCTAAGAGAAAGTGATTGGCCTAAGGTCACCCAGTCAGCTTTGTGCCTAAGCCGGGACTAAAACTCATGGTCTCCCAGTTTCTAACCTGATGCTTTAACTACTACGCTAAATTCTCACTAGACATTTAGATAACTGCACGGTACAAGGGACTTCCTTTGAAGACATTTCAAATACTGCAAAAAGTTGTGGTCCCCCTAATAGATACTGGCCACTATATGTAAGGCCAGCACTGCAAACCCGCAGATAGGTACCAATAATTTCCCAGGGGCAATTGAAAGTGCTATTTTTGACCTAAAAGATCCTCAACCTCTTGACTCCTAAGTATTTGTTGGATTGCCTACTCCAAACTTAACTGACCAATCCTATGAGATCAGTCACTTTCTGAAGGAAGAGTGGAAGAAAGCCAGCTGAAAGCCGCCGACAAGCTTGGCTTCATTGGCCAAGCATGGATGCTTGTTTGAAAGCCTTTCTGGCATTGGAACGTTGTGTTGGGTCTTAATCAAGTTGGGCTCTTCCCCCTGCTGGACTGTTTTTGACTTTGCAAAGCATTCTGCTAGTGGTTTGCCTCTTTTAAGGACCCAGCTGTGTGGTGATCCTCCCAGGACCTCTCCCACCCATGAGGTACCCCACTTCGCTTAATGACCTGCATATTGGCATCAGGGAGAACAAAGGGTGGGGTGAAGCTGCCTCACTTAATGGTTATCACCACTTGCAGTTGTAATGGGCAGGCTCCGTTTTGATTTTAGGACTACCTGTATAACAGGAGTGTTCAAACTTGTAGCCCGCAGGCCGAATATGTCATGTGCTGGCCATGCCCACCCCCAGTTTAGCGAAGGGGGGAAAATGTTGCAAAATATCATGTGATGACATGTCATCACGAGTTTAACACCCCTGCTGTATAACATAGAAAATAAAGTATCTTTAGCCAAAGAAGCCTTACATCGTAAGGCCACTTCAAATATACGTTCATGTTATGTCTCCTCTTGGAAATTCAAACGAACAAACATAAAGCAGCCGTTTCACAATCAAATCAAACTGAAGGGAGTAACAAGATAACGGCTGGCAGAAACTGTTAGGACTCCCCTTCGAAATTCAAACAAACAGAGAGCTCTTTGCTGTAACGTCCTCATTCAAAAATCATTTTGTTCCTGGCAAAATGCACCAGCTCAGCTGTGTCCTTTTATACCCATTAAGGCAACGTGCTAATTAACTGGCTTGCCCTTCAGATTAACGTTTCCTGGTTCTGACGTCAATCCACGATCTAACAGTCATCAGAGTCAAAACTCCCAACAGGACCGATCCTTCCAATCACAACATGTTCATATACAAAACATAAATTAACTATTTTAACACTATCAACTATTTTATTTATTGATGCTGAAATAGTTTTACATTAACACTTGTACACTAGAGATTCCAGTTCCATCACTCTCTATACTGTTGAATATTTACCTGGATATAATTTACTATCCACTTATAAATAGTAGCCCCCCATACATTTATTATCATTGGAGTATCTATTATATCCAATGCAAATAAGAAAGGGTCTGGAGCACTTCAAGACTGCAGGCTCATAGCTACAGGTAAATATTGACACTCGCTGTTTTATGTGGTTTAGATACATGATATTTATATTACAATGGTTTCAGTGGGAAAAAGAAAACATTGTCTGATTTGAATTGTGCATCCATCCATGTTCTCCAACATGACAATTTGGATTTCTTTACATGTATAATTTAGAACAATCGTAAGGATTATGAAGCTACAATAGTGTTGCACATCACACTTTCCCAATGGTTAATACAAAAGGAAGACAAATGTTGTGTTTTCCAAAAGAATTGGAGCCTAAGACCGTCCAATTTATAAGCTGAATCAGATGGATCAATTAAGAAGTCTAATGAGGGGAAATTCCTAGTGATTAAACTTGCCATCCAACTGAAATGAGCCAGAAGATGCAATTTATAATTTAAAGTTAAATCTGAAAAATCAAACCTGGATCAGGTAATTAGAATACCTGAGGAGAAAAGAGGATATAATCTTAAAAATATTTAATTCCTGATAATATATTTTACAAAAATATTGAGGAATACTACATATCCTCTAACCTACCTACAATAAAAGTTTCATTTTTAAAATATTTTCAATTCAAGAAAACATATTGCTACTGCTGATGAACACTACTGAAATTATTCTAACAAAATCTGTTTTGATAACGTGCTAGCCATAAAAGTCATGAATTCTGATTTGGACCAGGCAGATTTAACAATCAATATCAGTTTATCATCTGTGAACAATCCTCCTTTTTTCCTTCATATTTCTTCCTTGCATGTTTCAAAGAATAAATCTCTTCATCTCTTTAACTGAACATGAACATAACCAACACAATTCTAAATGAGTTCTTCTCCCAATCACTTGATTCTCACTGTATGTCCCATTCCAACAGTCAAAGGAGTAGGTCCTTTAAACATACCCCAAAGAATCTCCACTAAGCAGGTATCCAATTATCTAATCTTGCTTGTAGCTGATCCAATTGGGAGCAACTTCCTGACAGTCACATATCCATCTCTGAATTAGAAGACAAACAAAACTTCCAAGGAAAGTTAACTCATTGTCAGCTAAATGTCACTGATCATTTTGGTGATGGACCACTTAGTAGTAGTAGATTTAATTTTTTCTTTAAAATTAAATAAAAACCCGTTAGAGCAGGAGTGTCAAACTCCCGCACCGTGGGCCAGATGTGTTACGCGCAGCCCCCCCATGCCCGATTCAGCGAAGGGGACAAAAGTCCTGATATGTCAAGTGACACCACCATGACATGAGTGATACCCCTGCTTTAGAGCCAGTACTCCAGTAAAAAAAAATGGTGACATCCCAGCAGATTCCATGTATAAATTCTATTTCAGGTCAAGGAAATAATACTATACTATATCCTAGACATGGGCAGGAAAGTCTACTCAAACTTACAAGACTGGGATGATCTGATTTCTAGCCTCCCAAGCTGTTATACAGAACTGCCAGGAGGACCTGAAGCAGAAACATCCATACAACCCTATTCAACTTGGTTTCCAGGAAAGGGCAGCATACCTGTAATCCTCAACTTACAACCATTCATTTAGTGACTGTTCATAGCTACAACATTGTCACAACATCCTCTGGTCACTTGATCAATATGTGTTTGGTCCACTGGCATGTATTTGCAGCGTCCTGGAGTAACACGATTTCCCTCTGCAATATTCTCTGCTGGTTTCCCCAAAAAGTCAACGGAAAAGCCAGCAGGGAAGATTGCAAGCAGGGGGAGGAATGAAGAAGAGCTGAAATCCTTCTGTGAACCTGCAGGAGTGGAGCTGAAATCTTCAGTTCCATTTGTCCCTTAGTGCATGGAAGAGGGAGGGAATCCTTCAGCATGCTTCAGGAACATTTGAGAGCAAAAGGGATGCCTGCTAGAGGATTTCAGGTACATTCAGAGCTTAAATCTTTCATCAAGCAGATCTGTTGCTCCATCCATTTAATGATGTAGGATAGGGATGTCAAACTCGCAGCCCGTGGCCCAGATCCGTCACACGCTGGCCATGCCCATGCTCCATTTAGCAAAAGGGAAAAATTCCTGTGACACCGCTGTGACGATGCAAGTTTGACACCTCTAATATAGGAGATTGCCTAACAACCACAACTATTACATGAGCATCTTGCTTAATGACTGCTTTGCCCAACAACTGAGATTCCAGTTCCCTTTGGAGTCATTAAGTGAGGACTACTGGTATCCTTTATAGTAAAAACATCTCTAGACTCAACAGAAGCTTTTTTTCCCCTTGACCTTAGACTTTATTCTAACGATCAAACTACTTTTACTTACAGTATTTCCAAATATATCGTTCTTTTAACAAAAGAAATGAATCACTGTGTGTGTATCTATTACTGCCCTAAGGATCATGACTTCAACAGAGTCATTCAGCCAAATGGATTTTGCTTTCACAAATGAATCTTTGCAAAAAAAATATTTCCTATCATAATGCAGATGTGTCGTATATCCCAAGTCATCAACTCCTTTTTGAAATAAATACTGTTGTCTAAATAATATGAAGATTATATGATAAAGAAATACCTTTGGAAATGTTTAATATTAAGAACCAATTCATAAGGCATTTTTTTCAGTCAAAAGGCAAGCCTCTGAATGATTTCCTGGTTGGCTAAGATTTTCTAGAAATTGGATTTTCCCTCCTCTATGAATATTTTAAAGAAGTCACTTATAGATGCCTTTTAATGCGAGAACAGGTGTGAGCTCAAATTCCCTCAGCAACTAATATCAGCTCAGCTGAGAGAACAGCAGTAAATTCTTATTTCAAAGCTAAACTAAGTTCATCTTGATAAGAGCTGGAGGCTCATTAACCATTAAAATGCCATATATACATGTTCTTCTCAAACCATTTTTCTGGTAAAATATCATCTGGATTTGCAATTCAGAAATGTAAACATGGAGAGGAACATGCAAATAAACCATCAGTGCACCAAGGTAGTTATGCTCTTTTCAGATGAAGAAGTCAACATCGTTTTGTGATTTGAACCTTTCAGTTTAGTTCACAAGTATTGGATGCAAGCTTCAACTATTATGCTAATAACTGCAACACTGTCTTAACTGAACTGCTGACAGTTCAACACATACTATGTAAATCTCTCTTTTTGTGTAAGTTGTCGAAATTTAGTTTTGGAGTAATGAGGCTTTCAGCAAAACTGTTACCTAGAATTGCAATTAAATGTCAACAATCCCAAATCTCAGAGGAACCTCAAGAACCTAATACAGAATTCTTCCAAGCCACTCTAACACTTCTGTAATGTTGTCTTTATAAAAGACATTCTTTGAGATTCATCTTCTGTCTAATTGTTTTGTTCATTTGTTCAGCAGGAAAACTTGAATGCCTTTGAATTTATGCACTTTGAGTTGAGATGCCAAATTCCTTTTAGATACAGATACAGATTAACAGAGTTGGAAGGGATCTTCTTATCCAACCCACCCCCCCCACCCACCCAAGCAGATCCTACACGATTTCTGATAGATGGCAGTCCAGTGTCTTCTTGAAAGCCTCCAGTGATGAAGCTCCCACAATTTCTGAAGGCAAGGCAAGCCAACCCATTGGTTGATTGGCTCTCACTGTCATAATGTTTCTCTTTATTTCCAGGTTGAATCTCTCCTTATTCAGTGTCCATCCATTATTCCTTGTCTGGCCTTTGGGTGCTTTAGAAAATATCTTGATCCCTTCCTCTCTGTGATAGCCTCTCAAATATTGGAACTCTGCTCTCATGCCTCCCTTGGTCCTTTTCATTGCTAGATAGGATTTCTGTTTCATGGGTGTTTGAAGAAACAGAACTCTGAAGGCTTCAACATCTCCAAAGAGCAAGGGTCTTCAAACTTGTCAAGTTTAAGACTTGTGGACTTCAACTCCCAGAATTCCTGAGGTAACATGACTGGAGGAGGAATTCTGGGAGTCAAAGTCCACAAGTCTTAAAGCTGTCAAGTTTGAAGACCCCCTGCCCAAGAGTAACAGAAGGGACAGATCTTTAAACTTTGCTTTTGATAGCAGGTTGCTCAATCAATATGGGATTCTCTGAACTGGAGAGCTTCAGTTTTCAGAACTGAACTATCGGGTTTTTTTCTTTATCTCTCTAAAATTTGACTGCCAAATATCCAAAGTTTAGCTGCCAAATGATACCAGCAGAGTAATCTTGACATCTGTTATACTCCAATCCAGGGATATATGAAACAAATCAAACATTCATTTTTCTAGAACTATCCAGTGGTTCAACAGAGGATTAAGAAAAATATGGTTGTCACAGGACTTCTTTACAACTGACCCAGAACTTACATTTAAATAAAACCTGAATGGTTTTACTTAAAGGCTCTCAGTAAAGACATATCTGTGAAGCAAACAATAAGACAATAGACAATTAAAATGAATTATATTTACTTAGTTACTTCATTAAAAAATGCATGGCTACAAACAATATTGCAACCGAACAGTACACAGGGAAGCATTTTTATTATTATTAAAAAGGCATTTAGAATTGGGTAACTGCAACAGTAAATTGAAAATGTTAGAAGTCCTCTTAATATTAGTTTTCCTCTAGAATTACTTTCAAATCAGTCCACAACTTCCCAGTTCCTTCTGAATAGTCCTGATCATACTACTACTGTATTTTTATTTTTAAAAGTACAGTTATAATCTCTTCTTTTTGAATAAATGCTAACATGGGATACAAAAATATTGGAACGTCATTAAGTCGGGCTAAGTTTCAGTATGCAATCTTACTTCAGAAATATTTACACCATTATAGCAGCATTTTCCTTGAATTATACAGGTAGTCCTCAATTTATTAAGCCCAAAATTCCTGTTGCTAAGTGAGACAGTTGTTAAGTGAATTCTGCCCCATTTTACGACCTTTCTTGGCACAGTTGTTAAGTGAATCAATGCTGCTGTAAAGTTAGTAACACGGTTGTTAAGTGAATCTGGCTTTCCCCATTGACGGTGCTTGTCAGAAGGTTGCAAAAGGTGATCACATGACCCCTGGGGACTGCAACTGTCATGAATATGAACCGGTTGTCAAACATCTGAATTTTGGTCATGTGGCTATGGGGATGCTGCAATGGTTGTGTGAAAAACGATCATGAGGCACATTTTTCACTGCCATGGTCAAACGATCACTAAACAAACTGTTAAGTCAAGGATTACTGTATAATAGAATAGAAATAGAAATAGAATAATAGACTAACCCTACACTACTTCAGACAAATGGTTATCCAACATCTTTTTGGATAACTTCTAGTGTTGGAGCATTCACAACTTCTGGAGGCAAATTGTTCCACTTATTAATTGTTCTAACTGTCCGGACATTTCTCCTTAGTTCTAAGTTGCTTCTCTCCTTGATTAGTTTCCACCCATTGCTTCTTGTCCTGCCCTCAGGTGCTTTGGAGAGTAGCTTGACTACCTCTTCTTTGTGGCAGCCCCTGAGATATTGAAACACTGCAATTTTTAGGCCATCATTTTGGTTCCTTATAAAGCAACATGTTTTGAACAATTCTCACTGCTCCGTGGCAGGAAATATAAGAAAAAAGTAAAATTAATCCAAATGTCCCAAAGGTGCTTTTTCAAGACAACCATGACCTGGAGATTCTCCATCGACATGCTAAACTAAATGGAAACCTTGACATATAAGAAAAAGAAAAGGAAAAAGAAAAGAATTCCAAAGCCAAACATACCATATGCACATGTCCCTCACTGCATCCTCACTTCTAAATACACAATGTAGACATAAATAGATTCAACAGGATATGATTTAAACCTATATAAAGTTTATCAAAAAGTAGATTCTTCAACAAGGTAACTTATCATTTAGTTTAAAAATAAGGATACTGAATGATATTTCTTGTAGGAAAAGTAGCTTCTTCTAGGAAATAACGTGAAAGCATTTTCTTCCCAATGGAGGACTGTTATTTAAATAGTAGACAGATCTCCACATATTCAGTGTTCTGTTTCGTGATTAGAAACAATTATTGAAAATGATTAGAAACATTGCTGAACATTTTTAAAATCTGTTTTCCAAGGTCATTTTATTTGACAAAATTTGTAATCTTCAAACCAGGTTCCAACTACAGATTGTGGGAGGATTACTTCTTATTTGTGCAATTTCCTCCCTGTATTTAATATTCAAATATTACTGACAATCAAGAGGCCACACTACACATCTCATTTAGAAGACAGCAGCTGAGAAGAAAGGGTTCATCTTTACATGGTGTTAAGTTAAACTCAGGCTAGCTAGAAAGCCTTTGAAGCAAACCAACCTAAATATTCCTGCTAGGCAGACTGAGCAGAGGAACTGAATTATAATGAACCACCAGCTGTCACAATATGACCACAGTAACCAAATCAAAATATCAGCCACTAACCCAGATGAGATTCAAAAGGTCAATGTATAAAGCCAGCAGCTTTCTTCAAGATCATCCGAAACCTCGGTCTAAATCCTAGCAGTGAAATGTTCCATTAACCCACAGGGAGTATAGAAACAAGTTGCTATGTATTGGTAAATGATTTAATGTACTGGCGTGATAACCTAGGCTGATAAGAACTCACAACAGAGGCATCTGAAAATTGAACAGCAAATCTGGAATGGCATGTATCTGTAGTAATATATTCTACCTCCTATATAGTGTCAGAAAACATGGAAACATTCTTACTGGCTCCACCGTGCACCATTGATTTATCCTTCAAAATAGAGTGTAATTGATTGGAAGGACTACAACATCTTAGAAATGAAATTTGACTTTGGCCATGGCAAATAAGAGTTTTAAGCTTATTCCCACAGCTAATTATTTCATGGTTTGAAATTAAGACCATTTAGATTATTTTTTGCTTGGCTTCCAAACGATTTAAAAGCATATGAAATTGAAATTTGCAATGTAGATTCACAGTTGCCACACAACTTTAAGGATCCTATGAAAATCCACCATCACCCAAGACTAGGCACACACGCCCCTAACTACCTCAATTCCAACTACTGCTGGCCTTAAATGTAAGCTACTCAATGCAAGAAGCCTTGCGAATAGAATACCTGAATTTCTCCTCTTACTAAATATGGCTAAATTCGACATCACATTTGTCTGTGAAACATGGCTCAACGCATCTCTCCCTGACTCCATTACCACAGTAAGAGACTATCATGTTTACCGATCAGATCGTGAAATTCGTAGAGGAGGTGGTGTTGCTATCTTCCATAAAAAATCCTTACATCTAAAAAACATCCAAGTTACCCAGGAGCTTGCTCTTCCTGAGACCATCATCTGTGAACTATCCTTAAATATCGCATTTCGATTCTTACTATGTTACAGAGCATCTGATTATGACATTGAACATGTAAACAAGCTAAATACACGACTAACATGGGCAGCATCCCAGCACCCACACCCTTTTATCTTTCTTGGTGACTTCAATCTACCTCATATTGACTGGAGCCTAAATGAATGGACAACTGAACCCATACATGCAACCTTCTACAAAGCTGTTACAAATCTGGGACTGGAACAACTAGTAACCAACAACACTAGACTAAACAACTGCCTCGATCTCATCTTCTGCAATAGTTTGAATTTAATTTACAGAATACAAACTAAAGAACCCTTTTCCAGCAATGACTACAATATGATTGACTTTTGTCTTAACATACGCCCACACAAAAATCATCACAATGACGTAATCCCCAATTATAACTTCAAAAAAGGCAACTATGATCTTATAGACAACAATCTCTCATCCCTTGATTGGCAATCTCTATTCACTGGATGCAATACTGTTGAAGACCATTACAACATATTTTTACTGGAAGTCAAAAGAGTCATCAAACTATATGTACCAACAACAACTCCCAAAACAAAATAAAACAGATTACCCATAACAATAAGGAAACTTCAATCCAAAAAGAGATCACTCTGGTGGAAAAACAAATCTGGTAATGTTGCCCATTTCAAAAGCCGATACAAAAATTTATGCCACCAGATAAAAACTGAATGCACCAATTATCACATTAAGCAAGAGGAAAACCTTCTATGCACCAATTTCACCCGTTCTTTTTTCAATTTTGTAAACAACAAACTAAAGGACTCAAGGTCCATCCCACCCCTCATAGGACCTAATGGTAAAGACTGCAACGATGACACCATTAAAGCCAACATCACATTCTTCGGCTCAGTATTTGTAAACAACAATGGATCATGCCCAGTATTTCCTAGCCGAACCACAGACAACTACAATGATCTAATACATATCAATTTTACAGAAGACAATGTTGAAAAAGCACTATGCAAGCTAAAACCATCTCTATCTTTTGGACTGGATAGAATATGTGCCTACTTCTTAAAAAAGCTATCCACTGCCATAGCAGAACCTCTAAGCATAATCTTTGAAAAATCTTTCAAGACCAGCTCCTTGCCTAACCTATGGTCACAAGCCAAAAAGGGAGACCCCGCCTAGTTGAAAATTACAGACCAATCTCCTTATGCTGCGTCACCTGTAAAATCATGGAATCAATTATTAACCAATCCATTATCCTCCACTTAGAGACAAACAACCTACTCTCCAATAAACAATTTGGTTTCAGGAGAAAACTATCCTGTAATCTGCAACTCTTACACTGCAAAAACATATGGACTACACAGCCCGTGTTATTTTCTGTTTCCCAACAACTTTCTTCAATGCATTGTCCACACATATTTCCCCAAATCATGGTTTCATTTCACGTGGAGACAGCTGGGCTAATCTGTGCACCAGTGGTGGGATTCAAATTGTTTTACAACCGGTTCGGGCATGGCCCGATGGGCGTGCTTTGCCTAACGCCAGCACGCAGCTTTCCCCATACCAGCTGAGACCTGCAGCGCCAATCAGCTGAGAGGATAAAGAAGAGAAAAGCACAGGGGCCAGTGAGAGGGCTGATTCTGCGCTTTTATCTTCTTTCTCCTCTCAGCTGATTGTTGAGGATTTTTTCCTCCTCTCAGCTGATCGTGGGAGGCATTTTTACTACCATTGGTGTCCACATATATGTAGGAGGGAGTGTTTGGGTGTGTGTGTGAAGAGACTACTTCAAATCAGAATATGAACTCAATTGTGTGTGGGGGGGGGGGAGTGACAAAGACATGCAGTTTCTCAAGCTGATACCAAACTTTGTGCCAAGGAGTATAGATTGAACAAATGAATCTGTGTACCTTGGTAGAAGTTTTAGTAAATGGGGAAATGGAGAAATGCTGGTAGATACAGTAGATAGTATGTGGTCTATTGCTAAAAGTGAATGCTAGGAATTAAAACAGAACGTGTTAATACTGTTTTATAATGCCTTGGTGTAAGACCACACTTGCAATATTGCATCCAGTTTTGGTCGTTACCATATAAAAAGATGTTGAGACTCTAGAAAGAAGAGAAGAGCAACAAAGAGGATTAGGGGACTGGAGGCTAAAATATATGAAGAATGGTTGCAGGAATTGGGTATGTCTAGTTTAATGAAAAGAAGGGCTAGCATGATCCAATATTTAAGGGGCTGCCACAAAAAAGAAAATCTATTCTCCAAAACACCTGAAGGCAAGACAAGAAGAAATGGATGGAAACTAATCAAGGAGAGAAGCAACTTAGAACTAAGGAAAAATTTCCTGACAGAACAATTAATCAGTGGAATGCCTTGCCTCCAGAAGTTACAGGTGCTTTGACTCTCCAATACCATAGTATATGGTTTCCTGCTTGATCAGGGAGTTGGACTAGAAAACCTCCAAGATATCTTCTGTTGTTATTCTATTATTCTGAATATTCGTTGAAAGAAAGAAAAAATTGTTGTGTATAGAAACCCACACTGCCCACATTACTACATGGAGGTAAGAGTTGGGTATGTCCAGAGAAACATAAAAGGAGTCTGGGTGAAGTAGGAATTGTCTGCTTGTTGCATCTGAAACAAGAAAAAATTGGGTAAGGCTGAATGTGGGCCAAATGAATATGAATTAAATACAAAATTAAAAAGTGTGTTGAGGTGGTTTAGACATATTGAGAGAATGAATGACAATCAAACTGCACAACCACATGCTAATTAATTTACTAAAATTAAAGTCGTAATTTCAAATGGCTTAAATATTTCGAAATAAAATGATAGCTAAAGCAATAGACTAAACGTATGTGCGATGTATTAAAATATGGGCTATCAGTATTAACGTATGTCAGGGATATGTTAGATTTAAGTGGCCCTCCATTGATATGCATTACCTCTGGATGAGTTTTATAAGAACTTTATTTCTATAAAATAAGGATGACAATTACTGGCATAATTATGAGCAAACTTATACTTGAGATTTAAAAAAAAAATCTGCTTTGAGAGCTGTATGAATAGGAGAAAATTTTATAGGACTCTCATGTTCGGTGAATACTGAAAGCACCTGAAATAAAATTGCTAAAATGGAACAAGCACCCCCCCCCCAATCTTTGAATATTTAATATTAAGGGGTCTAAAATCAGATAACTCCACTTAGAGAAACTGTATTTTCTAAGCTTTGACAAACACACTCAGAACCAAAAAAAAAAAACAAAAACCTAAGCCAGTATGTCAAATTGCTGCATCTACAGATGTGTGTGAAATATTTAAACCAAGAACGACTCCCATAATTACCATTGTTTTAATCCTCATCCTTCTTTTAAATAATAAAGCATACCCAATAGGGTTTAGGATATAAAACAGTCCTTAAAATGATCATGCCCGAGTACAAAAGAGCTTTTCCTGATCAAAGGCATCTCTCTGTGGCCTGTGTAAAATTATCTTTCAACATGTTCGCTCTGGGAATTCTACAGTTTCTCGCTCACTGATCTCATCTTGTAGACATTTCTGTTACTTTCAGGTAAAACCCTCTCATCTGCCATGCAGTTGCAACTCTCTTTTAAATCTCTTTGAGGTGGCAAATGTAGCATTTCATAATCACAAAAAGTCCATGTTTCAGAGCAGACAACTTATCTGAGAAAACAACACTTTCATTAGGGCCTCGTACATAAACAGAATATTTTTATCTGATGCAGAGCATTAGTTGTTCCTTCTGACTAGATCTACAGGTTTCAGACTTCCTTCCACTGAAGGACAAGATTACTTTCTGTTACATACCTAGTATGGGGACAGGAGTCTGAGCTGAGGAGGAATACTTTGGAAAAGAAGGAACTGAGGATAGTATTTTGCTTTTTTAAGCTCCACAAACTACTGGCATTTATTCATTTATAAAATTTATTAGCCAACCACCCAGTAAATCTGGGAAGCTTACATGGACATTGTGGTAGAATCACTAGCTCAAGAAGAGGGGAGTACAGAGACAATCCAACTTGGAATTGGTTTAGGGAGAAGAAATACCTGAAATCAAACTCCTGATCTATATCTCCCATTTCCAAAGGGAAGGCAGACAGTCTGGTGAAGTTCTTATAGTATAGGTGATCAACAATAAATATCTATTTGAGCCTATTCAGGTGTGGTTCAGGTTGTGTGCACCTGACAGATGTTAAGGACAAGAGGAAATTATTTCATGCACTTCTCCTTCATCACTACTTCATTTCAATATACTGCAGTTCAACTCCCATCATTCTTAGCCAACATTTGTCACAATGAATGGGGATAATGTAGTAATACAGACAGTTCTGGAGGCTCCTCAGGTGGTACATGCAACACAACTATTAGATAGACTGCATCGATTGCCAGTTTACTTACAGATCCAATTTAAGGTGTTGGTTATCATCATTAAAGTCCTTCATGACATGTCACCAGGTTATCTAGTGAATGGTCTTGCCTCAATCGGACTGGCCTACGCCACTCACACCAGCAAAAGAGGCCTTCTACATTCTCTACTGGCCAAGGAATTTCAGCTAGCAGAGTCTAAAGGAAAAGCCTTCTCTGCCAAGGTCCTGCCCTCTGGGACATCTTGTTGCCATAAGTAAGACCCTCCTCCATCCTTCCATCCTTCTGGAAGGTCCTTAAAAGCTGTTAGTGCTTTTATATTTATGCTTTTATGCAGTGGTGGGATTCAAATTTTTTTACTACCAGTTCTGTGGGCATAGCTTGGTGGGAGTGGCAGGGGAAGGATATTGTAAAATCTCCAGTCAGAGGTGGTATTTGTCAGTTCTCCAAACTACTCAAAATTTCCGCTACCAGTTCTCCAGAACTGGTCAGTACCTGCTGAACACCACCTCTGCTTTTATGGAATTATAAGACCTTCCAAAATCACTTTGAAAAGTGAGATGAGAGGCATATAAATTTAATAAATGATAGCATGCACCAGCTTTTAAATTTTTGCAGCAGACTTTCTGCAGGTGGGCTCAAGAGAGTTTTGCAGGTGTCAATGAATAGAGATTCAGCAAAGTGATTAATTATTTTAACATAAGCAAACAAGTAGAGAAAGTCAGTTGTAATTAACAAAGAAAATCTTAAACTCTAGTAATACAAAGTGTAGACTGCATAAGAAAGATCACTGGTTTTAATGCAGATGGAACTTTATTGCAATAACACATTTGTAGGAACCTACAAAGACTCAACATTTCCAAAAGAGTGAAATAAAACAAAATACAGGGATACAAAATACAGAGATGCACTGCCTAGAATACAGGGATACATACTGGTCATTTTAAATCAAGCAGTTCTGATGGAACCAACAAATAACAATTGTTTTCAGCAACTACAAAACTCCAGCATTTTAGATTTTAAATTAAATTTCGAACAAGTGTTGTATAAAACCTGTCTACTTGTTACATGCTTCAACAATTCTAATCAGGATGCAGTGACTTCATATTTCATAATGCTATGAAATTCTCCTCCATGCTTAAAAGAAAGTCCTCTATTATACAGAAGAAAGCATTATTTTCTTGGCAAAAAATGATTTTCAGGCTATAGTGTTCTCTGTTAAAATAAGCCAAAACAGGATGTGATAAACCTTAAAAGTTGCTAAAGGTACAGTGAAAAGGTCAATCCTGAAAGCATCATTCAGCACAGTGGGCTTCACAGAAGACCATGGTTACATGGAAAGATTATATTTACACTGCCTGAAGTCAAATCTAATAGTGTGAGTTAAGAAGGGCGGTTCAGAATTTCTTTGCTTTTTTTGGCTCAAACCAGCTCTTTGAAATGGCTGTAGCTACATTACTTGTGTGTGACTGCACACACATTTCTGCAAGCTTCAACACTGTCTCTCATGTTAAACAACTCACAAATATTTCCTAATAATAAAAGACAAGGAATATTTCAGGGGCATATACGAGTCCTAGAATGATATATCACAGTTACAACTCATTGCTTTCTTTGGCTCAGATTCAGTTGTTTGAAACCGAGGCATCTCAGCTAGTTCACTGACAAGTGCAAGGAAAAGGGTGTGATCTTGGCCAAAGAAAAGGATTAGTAATATTTTTACATCATATATTTATCTTAACCCAACTCATTTATCAGGCATGATTAAAGCTGCTATCTGCACTTGCAAATAATTAAAGACTTTCTTTTAACAGCCAGAATTATTACTACGGAAAGCGATCCCTGTAAAAGAGAATGATAGTGACCAAGCGTTATCCAACTGTGAGGGCACACACTTTGCAAACCCGACAGGCTGCCAGAAGTGGAACATACTGTAGACAAGGTCAGACTTAATGTAGAAGCTAGCCGCCCAGAGACTAAAAGTCCCTATAGGCAAATTCACACTGTTACATGAAGAAAACAACAGTTTCTGATTGCTGAAAGCAAATCCTACATATCCACTGGAACATTTGTTTGGACTCACTGAGCTTTTTCATACATTTTCCATTTTATCATTTTTACATCTACAATATGCTAGCATAAAAATAACATACATATAACTAACTTTTTACAGATGAGGTGTGCTCAAACGCAAATGGAAACAGAAGTGTCATAATAAGACAATCTCTCCCTTTCCCATAAATATAAGTCACATTTCAAACCACGAAATCTAACATATGAAAAACGAATTGACATCAATTAAAAGCAAGGTGATATATCCAAGGACTGTGCCAAAATATGGTAGAAGTGCTCTTCACTCCATAAAACATTTTTTTCCTCCCCTTTCCCCTTTAAACATTGCAGCTTCCCCCTCCCTTCAAATCTTCTCCAGAGAACCCCTAGTTTTATCTGATGGGTGAATACAAGAGGATTTAACACTGTTTAAAAGGAGGTATGAAGGATAATGGAAATGAGAATTTTGTATTTTTGATTTTAAAGAATAAAAATGTTTAAAAAATAAAAATAAAATAAAAGCAGGTATGAAGGAAATCAGGCTACAAGCCACATATTTGCAGATACTTATTCTAGGCAAAATATTTGCAAACTTTAACATGGACATTGGTTTATTTCATGGGATAATTAGCATTCCTGGAGATGTTTTAGAATGTAGTGGTAGTAAAAGGAACATTATTTCAGTTCAAAATAAAAAGCACAAGCAATTACAAACATTCAAGGGTAATAGAAACATTAATTTCTTCTTACTTTGTATTCTGGAATTCACAAAAGGAGGAGATAGATTGTCATGTGATCCAAGGTCCCTGTTTGTCATATGTTCATAAGAAGGTCCATCTCCATAGTTCTGTAAATAAATTGGTAGCAGTTTAAATGGAATATACACATGCAAATGTCTTAGCTATTTCTCAGTTATTATAACTAGAAAGGCACTTTTTCAATGGACTGATGAAATTTGAAGATAATTATTCTAATATATTAAAATATGTGCTCATATTTATGTTAATAACTCAGATATTAGCCAGCAAAAATGACATTTTCTATCCTGTCCAAAATGAAAATGTATGTCTTTGCAGTTATGGTCTCAAATAATGAGAAACATGGGAAGTTAAAATTAAATATTTTATTTAAGGAATCATTTTTATTTCCAATACAGGATGCTAAGATACTCTAGACTGAAATTAATTTTTTTGTGCTGAGTCTTTCACTGGTTTTTTTTTTCATTGTTTTGATGTACTAATTTGCCCATGCAATCTGATTTGTTTTAAATTCATTCTACTTTCGTTCAGATCAATTTCACTTAAAAATTTATGTACTGCAGTTTATACTGTACCACAATAAGAAGCAATGAATTTATGCTTTACTGAAAACAAAGCAATATTGCATTTCCTATTTTACTCTAAACTGGCTCGGCATTTTTTCCTGAATGGAATTTGCTGGTGTTCTTCAGAACCTCATAATCCACAGGCAGCTCTCCATACCTATTTTACCACAATTCCAAAAATTTAAAAATATTTCAGAAATAGGTAAAGGTGCTCCATAGGTAATGGTGCTCCATAAAAACGCTATTTTCCTTTTGACTTGAAAACATTGCATAGTTTAACTGTATGGCTGTTGGGTGTCTTGAATCTCATGAAGACAAGAAACTTGAAGTCAAATAAAGGGAACGCTTCAAATACTTCTATTCATCAGCCGAAACAAGTTTTATTTTAATTTTAGTGCCTTGTGTAATAGTAATGGGATTAATCATAAAAATATACCTGCTCAAAAATTGCCCATGTTTTCTTTTTTCTTTTTCCATTTTTTTAATTTTTAATACAATAATTCCATCTTCAGTTGAACAGTGTGTTGTCTGGGTACAAGTATCTTTGTTGAACAGTAATCAAAATTTACAAAATTTACATTACATTGATATTAATTCTACAATACTGAAATAGTAATATTCCACATTTTATTCTACAATATTAAAATAATAATATTCAACATAGTAATCCTAATATTTGTGTATCTTTTTAACATATTTTCTTTATTTTGTTTCCCTGTTTCTAACTTCCATTTTTGTTGTTTAACCATTGCTTAAATAAATGTCATATAATATTCAGTTTGCTCTTTCTCCTTAATTGCAAGCGTTAATCTGTTCATTTCTGCACATTCTAATATTTTCCTAATCACATTCTCAACTGTAGGTATCTCTTCACTCTTCCAGCTTTGTGCAAATACAATTCTAGCAGCAGTTAATATATGGATAACTAAATATGCATTTTCCTTACTATTTTGGGGGGTAGAATCCCCAATAGAAATATTTCTGGCTTATATGCTGTTTTATCATTTTTTTCAACCACGTATGTATTTTGTCCAGTATTGTTTTGCTTTTGGGCAAGTCCACCACATGTGATAATATGACCCAGGTATCTGGTGGCACTTCTAACATTTAGCTGACTTATCTTTAAACATCTTTGCCAACCACGCTGGTGCAAAATGCCATCTATAAATTGGCCATGTTTTCTATGTCAGTTTGTGGTTGTCTAATAGTCATTTGGATTTTTCCAGCCTAGAACTGATAGGTCTATATAAACAGACAGATGAAGATGGTAGTACTTTAGGTTACAGCTGCAGTTCTAATTTCTGCCAACTGTCAAAAGAACTTTGATATTAATATGTTCCACTTCCTGAGTCTATTGAATAGTCTGAGTGGGAATGAAAATGTGATCTCTGTAACATGAGAAGAGATAAGTTTCAGTTCATTGGCATATAATGCATTTGAATGTCAAGCTGTTGAAGGCCTGGCTTGCTGTTGGTACACTAGAAGGTACCCTTATGCATATTTACACATCATTATTAGAAGAAGACTGTCAAAGGACATTCCAGCCCTTTAAATGTGGTCAATTTTCAAGATTCAGAGATCATTTCTTGGCAAAACATAACCTTTTGTGATCCACAAAATATAGAAAAAGTCTTTCTGTGAAAGAAAATGCAACACCTTACATTAAAGTTAGGGCAGTGCAATCAGTTATCTACAGTTAAGTGCTAAATTAAGACAGAGTGAGGAAGTTGAGACTATCCTTAAAAGAATGGCAAAAATTCAGGTGTTTTAGAGTTAGTAATCTGCATACATATGCCAAAATGTAACACTATTGCCTCCATGAAAAAGTCTATTTCCATAACAATAGTAGTTTTTCAGGATAGCCTAAATAACTACTGGAAGTTTCCTGCAAAGGTTTGTTCTTAAATGAATGGCATATCAATATGCACTTACCTTTACAAACAGGTAAGTGCATACAGATATGTTAAGTCTGCTTATAGCACAGTTGGGCAAATATGGATCCTTTACGAGCTGTGGACTTCAACTCCCAGAATTCCTGAGCTATGAATTCTGGGAATTGAAGTCCACAGGTCATAAAGAGGCCATAGTTGCTCGCTGTGGTTTATAAACAACAAAGTTTAGTCAAGTAAACTTTTATCCATAGAGACATACCTAACTAAATAACTGTTAACTAAATTTAATGACAGATTTTAATTATGCATTGAACTTATTGCTGTGTTTTCTATTTTACCTTCTATCTATGGGTGCTTTACATAGCAGAAAGGTAAAAGTTTAAATTTAATAAATAAACACAGAAAATGCCCTGTGCGTTTGTGCTATGCACAAGGAAATACAAATAGTCAAGTTGGGTCACATCAACCATAAAACTTGGCGTAAAATTGTGATTAAAATTATTCCAGAAGATAAAGAATTTGCAAATTTGTGCAATACATCTATAACTTACTATCTTATAACTTTAATGTTGTGTAAGCAGCCCAGAATCATCTGTGACGAGGGCAAATAAAATGAATAATGATAACAACTTTTAGTAAAGCTTTTCAGATGCTTAGTTACGTTGGAATAAACTTAAAAAATGGAATGAATAGTTAGTATTCATACTAGATGTTCTGAACTTTGGACCTATAATAATACTTAGACTTACATACTGCTTCACAGTGCTTTTCAGCCCTCTCTAACTGGTTTTCAGAGTCAGCCTATTGCCCCCAACAATCTGGATCCTCATTTTACCCTCCTCAGAAGGATGGAAGGCTGAGTCAACCTCGAGTCTGGTGAGATTCAAACTGCCAAACTGCAGGCAGCCAGCAGTCAGCAGAAGTAGCCTGCAGTACTGTATTCAAACCACTGCGCCACCTCAGCTTTTATAAGAACTAATTCATACTGTACATACCTCTGAAGTACTGATTTCTTGTTATTATATGTTATACTTTTATTTTTCTGTTTAATAACTAATTTGAACACACATACACACACACACACACACACATTTTTCTAAAAAGTTAACATGGAGAGTTAAAACTCCTAGCATCCCAAAAGTCCCATCTTCATATTTAATATTTTGTCCTGGAATTAAATATCTGGGAAGACCCCTACAACAAATGAGAAATCAACAGCCAAATAAAAGGGGAGGCGAGGAATCCAGGCAGCTTACAAAGAGAGATAAGGAATGATAGCGACACATAAGACAAAACATTTAATGAGGCTTCTTACTACTTCCAATCAGAAACACAGCAAATGTCAAATTCAACTTTGAGATCAGATTTTTTTTTTAATGCAATCCTGGGAAGAGGTTGCTCTACAGCCAAACTTGCAAGTACATTTTCCTATGCAATCAGGTGCACAATTCCCATTTAGATTTTAAATTTGCATACAGAGGAAGGCTGGTGAGGAATAAAAAAAGATTAGATGTACTTACCCTGGATGGGCTAGGATGTCCTCCATTCCCCCAGGACCCTGAGCTAGTTCTGTCTTCTACATCTAGGGACAAAAAAGTTCTTTAGGCTTTATTGCAATAATTCTTTCCTTTTGTATAGGCACTTTTAAATTAATGTTTCAAATTAATCTCCTGTTGCCTTTAATTAAGAATCAGGCACAGGGCTACTACAATGATAGTGGCTTCTGACCCAACCACTTAAATTAACTCATTTAAATTCACAGCAGAAATGAACTGGACCCTCAGGAACCCAAGGTTTGCACATAAAAAATTATTCCAGTCTTTCAGAAGTGGCTGGAAGTCACTGACTCAACTTGAATTGAAACCTAGCGTAGAAATGCATAGCCTCAACAATGACACCAATGATAGTGCAAAACAAATAAAGAGGCAAAGTGTTTTTAGATAAACATTTTGCTTCCCACTTTTCTATAGAATATTCCTTCTTAAAAGCAGATTTCAGAGACTGGTTTGGGAAGCACCTCTTTCGTATTTTGAATCTGTAATGGATTTAAACCTGCTATTTAAAAGGGAACTTCGTTCCTCTTCAAATGGAAGACAATCAATTATTCAATATGGCCTCATTCTAATTTGCAATAAAGATGCTTATTTAGCTATGCCATGCTGTACATCAGGAAAAGAAAGTTCTGAGTTAAAAACCATAAGCCAAGATGTGCCAGGCCACAGGATGGAGATCTCAACTGAGTTTTGCTCTGAAGGTCTGAGGAAAACTTGTCATGAGCTGTTGGAGAGAAAGTGGGATATAAATCTAACAGATAAATAAGCCTAAGAGATAAAGGAGAGGAAATAAAAGCAAGAGGGAAAAGCCCAGCACTGAATCTCTGTCCCACAGTGGGATGTGGGAAATGTGGAGTACAGAAGACCCACTCCCCGGCAGCACTCTGGCGGGGGGCCCAAATCCTTCTGATTGAGGCACAGCCCGTAGATGGTGTGAGGCTGGTGGTGGCCCCCAGCACGCCAGGACTGGGTCTTCTTGGAGTTGGGTTAGCATATGCCTTAATATGGTTATTACTTGAATCAAGCCTTATACAGATAGTCCTCAACTTACAACCACAATTGAGCCCAAAATTTATGTTGTTAAATGAGGTACCTGTTAAATGAGTTTTGCCCCATTTTACAACTTTCCTTGTCACATTTGTTAAGTGACTCCTTACAGTTGTTAAATTAGTAACATGGTTGTTGAGTGAATCTGGTTTCACCGTTGACTTTGCTTGCCAGATGCTTGCAAAAGGTGATCACATGACCCCCCACAGGACACTGCAACCATTAAAATTTGAATCAATTGTCAAGCATCTGAATGTAGATCATGTGGCCATGGGAATGCTGCAACAGTCATAAGTATGAAAAATGGTCATAAATCACTTTTTTCAATGCAACTTTGAATGGTCACCAAATGAACTGTTGTAAGTCGAGGACTACCTGTAGTTTATTTTTCCTACAAATAATTGTGTTCTTATATTCATATGCCGTCTTTCCTTTGAGTGCTCAGAGCAAGGTCCTGAAAATTAAGTTAGCCTGAGAGGCAAGGACTAGTCCAAACTCAGCTAATGAATTTTCATGGAGACCTCACTTTGGTCTTTTAAATCCACCAAATTGTTTTATGTAGACAAAGTAAAGGTTTCACTAACTTCTCTCCAAACTTAAATAATAGGCATTATGCTGGCCAATGGGCTTCAGTGTAAAGAAACATAAAATAATGCATACTGGAAACAATTCTGCATGGAGCCTTGATGGGATTAGAGTCAATGGGACTGATCAAGGAAAGGGTCATAGAGTGTTCAGAAAATGAGAAGAAAAAGAATTTAAGGATTAAGGATCATTACGTGAAAAAAGTGCTAATATTTTAAATTTATTTATTAATAAAGGTAAAAGTAAAGGTTTTCCTGTCCAGTTATGTCCAACTCTAGAGGGCTCTGCACATTCCATTTCTTAGCCGAGGGAGCCAACATTGTCCGAAGACATTTCTTTAGTCACGTGACCAGCATGACTATATACTGAGGCAAATTGACTGCTGTTATCCTCCCACCAAGAGAGGTACCTATTTATCTACTCACATTTGTATGCTTTCAAACTGCTAGGTGGGCAGGAGCTGGGGCAAGTAATGGAAGCTACCCCCCATCATATGGGGTTTGAACCCAGCCTGCCTATTTTCCAGCTGACAAGTTCAGTGTTTTTAACCACCGAGCCCTCATGTCCCCATTATTTGATTATATCCCACCCCTGTCTTTTTTTATAAATGACTCAAAGTAGCAAACATACTTAACATTCCTCCCTCCCTCTTCCTATTTTCCCCACCACAACAATCCTGTGAGGTGAATTGGGTTGAGAGTGTGTAACTGGCCAAGATCACTCAGCTGGTTTTCATGCCTGAGGTGGGCCAGAATTCACAATCTCCCAGTTTCTAACCTGATGCCTTTACCACTAGACCAAACTGGTTCTTACATATAGATATAGATACAAACAACTTTAAATAACATATTAAATTTTATATAACATACTATATAACAGCAGCTATATATAATATGGTATATTGACATATCTCTAAGGTAATAATTTTAGTGATGTGGTAATAGATAAAGATGCAGAAAAATGCAACCAAAATGATGAATTAACAACCAATATATTAGCTTTGAATTTCAGTCAGCATAGCCCTAATATATCTGAAAAGGACCATCTTAAAAAAAAGATTGCTGAAACTGGTGAATATTAAAAAACCATCTTAGAGCTTTGGGGAAGTTATGGTTGAAAACTCTGAAAATTCAATAATAACAGTAACAATAATTAATATTCAGTGCCTATGGATACTGCTGAGATGTATGAATTAAAATGTACCCTGTGGGGTTTCTATTAATCTCTTTCCTGACCCAAGATATTAATCCTGTTAGTTCTGCAGATACTGGATGGACTTATTACTTCCTATAGAGAAGTGTTTGTGTGTCCAGAATTTTGGAGAATCATGAACCAAGCCCATAAAAATCCTACATTTGTACTTTTCTTTGTTCCACATTTTCAAATAATTTGCAAAAATCTGGTACAGTTCTTTATGAATCTTCATTTAATCAACTCTTTTCAGAACAGAAAAATGAAGAGAGGGAAGAAATACTTTCACGTGAGAAACTTTAAAAAGGGCAGATTGTGTTATTTTCTAGTTTTACTGAGATAGGCTTAAGAAGGAAACAGAGTAGTTGCTTTAAATGCAACTTAAGATCGTTCATAGGTAGTTAGGCAGTGCCTTGTGTTCATGGGGATACACAATGGCAGTTGCATCAAGGCTCAAAGGAGAAAATAAAAGTCCCTCAGCTCTAATGTCTAAGGTAGCATCCAATATATATTTGTAGTACATTAAACACTACAGAAATAGCTTGCCTGACTACTCATTAAAATATATATTTAAATTCTCCAATGATTGACCAGTTAAGAAGCAATCTAGCAAAGCAAGAATAACTTTAAAGCTAGTAAGTCCTAGTGAATTTTTCCCCACTGTATTAAGTTTGGAAGAATACAGAGAACTTCATATACTTTGTTCTGAAATGCTCTTGTTCCTAAGATTCATAAATGTGTTTATGATATACTTTTTAGAAATCTACTCAAAATCTCTCTCTTCAACTAGTTGTTCTCTGCATAAATGTTGTACATGTGATTTTGGTTTATTTCTTCTTTCACTTTTTAAAGTGAATGG
Organism: Pseudonaja textilis; assembly: GCF_049901715.1. Taxonomy (NCBI): domain Eukaryota; kingdom Metazoa; phylum Chordata; class Lepidosauria; order Squamata; family Elapidae; genus Pseudonaja; species Pseudonaja textilis. The sequence goes on along the minus strand of NC_141991.1, from coordinate 243,078,936 downwards.
GTCATTTTATACTATAGGTGGTCCTCATTTAAATAACTACTCATTCAATGACCTTTCAAACCTATGATAATGCTGAACATTATGTGCATGACTGTTACTCTGTTCCTGTGGTCACGTGATCACAATTTACAACCTTCCCTTCCCACCAGCAAAGTCAATGGGGAAGCCTTCAGGAAGCTGCAGTTGCATGATGACCTCTCTGATTTGAATTTAACATTGGCAACTGGGACTGCCAGAGTGGTTGTTGCTAAATGGCATGACTTACGACTCTGTTGCTTAGCAAAGGCATTTCCAGTCCCAATTAGCATTATTATACGAGAACTACCTGTATTTTATGCCGTGGTAGCGCAGTGATTAGAATACAGTATTGCAGGATGACTCTGCCCAACGCCAGGATTGTAATACTCTTTACTAAAGAGTAGATTAGCTGCCATGAGCAAGAGAAAAATTGAACAAATCTAACTTATCACATAAGTAATAGAGAGACTTATGTCTGTTTTTTAGATGTGTGATGATGTACAAAGATAACCATAGGAGCTTGGCAAAGGTAGCATAATTTGGGGAGACAGTTTTTAAATCACTTTAAGGCTAGTAAATAGCTACACCCTCTGCAAAATACTGAGAATTGTGAGCATCATGGCGTAATAGTTAGAATGCAGCCTGTTCCCAGTAGTTCGATCCTGACAGCTTCAAAGTTGACTCAGCCTTCCATCTTTCTGAGGTCGGTAAAATGAGGACCCAGATTGTTGGGGGCAATAGGCTGACTAGGTAAACTGTTTAGGGAATGCTGTAAAGCAGCATATAAGTCTAAGTGCTATTGGTTGAATCTATTGTTTTTATCCGTCAACTCTTCAGACTGACTAATAGTGCAAACTGATATTCATTCAGTGAATAGAGTGAAGTACTCTGATGGATTATAGCACATAACCAGTAAACTATATTACACAGCTAAGGTCAAAAATATGGCCTGAATTGAGAAAATGCCAGAAATCTCTGGTTTATACATTGTCTTTAAATTAAATTGACAATTCTGTATTAATTTATACTGTCATATTTTAATGGGACTTGCAACTCAGCTTTTAAAGTGGTCGTTAGCTGAAACCCTGATTTGTGCTTCTGATCTTATTGTAGCTTTCTTTTGCTTTATAGACCTGTGAAGGTTTTACAGTTACTTTTTTTAATCACTCTTGTATCTGTGAATGGCCACTGAAATAAGACAGTCGCTAAGTGAAGGGACTTGAAATGGGTTGTGAGAAAAGGAAAGATCAAGACAGCTGTGGTTAAAGTTAATGAGACCCTTGAAGTGCATAAGTGAGAATTTTAAAGAACAAATGCAGTTTGCATAGTGATTTATGGAAGTGGTGGGAGAACAGTTTGCAGAATATTCAGAGGTAAATGGCATTGGTGTAAATTAGATTTAAGTATGTTTCCTTTTATTTTCTGACTTTATGCTTTTTATTCCTCGTTGAACTATTTCTTACTCTCTTTGGGTGTTTTGCGTAACACTGCTTACCCATAAGAGAATAGGATGATCACTTTGTAAGTATGAATTAAATCCACACATTTTCACTTTAGATTACTTTCCAGGAAAAATCTTGCCATTGATTTATTAAAAAGGGAGGCTACAATATTATCTGACATTGATTCATTTTGAACTATATTAATCCTATTAATACAAAAAAAATCCTCTAAAATTATCAAAGCTAAGCATGTAAATGATACAGACTATGAAGTTGAATTATCTTTACTATGTGTTTGAAACTGTACTGCACAATTGAAAAAGAGGCTTGCTTAAACCAAGACCTTTTCTTTTTTTTCTTCTTTTTTTTCCCTTGCATTTTATTGTGTTTGCTTGTTAATAATGTGTTTCTCTGCATCCCCGTTCCTAATGTCTTCATGAAACATTCAAGTGCTAATAATGTTAGAAAGACATTCCAGGTAAATATTTAATTATGTATATTTTTTAAAAAATAGGAATAATTTAAATGACAGATCAGATCAACCATTGCATTCACTTAATTAGAGACAGCTTTTTAAAATCATGGGTGTTACGTAACTGATTATTAACTCTTTTCTTTTTACTTTCATTCAAAGCACATCCAAAATCATAGATGAAACTCTGAATTACCTGTCAGTAGGTTTTATGTCTGGGTTCCTTCCCCATGTCATCTATTCCATTTGGAAATTTGCACTGCAGTGCCCAATGGAAATGAAAAATGGGTGATTCTGAATTTAAGACCTAGGATAGACAACTACAAAAGAGCATCGTTATTGAATCCTAGTAATCTATATAAAATTTTTAGTTAGCATAGTTTATGTAACAGGAAATTTTGCCTGGGTTTCCAAATCTTGAAAAGCCATTATGAAATCTATTTAGTGTTGGGTTAGCATGGAGCAGCGTGACTTAGTGGTTAAGAGACTGGGCTTCTCTCAGTTGGAAAGTCAGCAATGTGGGTTCGAGACCCAAGTGCCATGCAATGAGCTAACCTCCCGTCTTCGCTCCAGCTCCTACCAATCTAGAGTTCAAAAGCATGGAAATGTGGCTAGATAAATAGGTACCACTGCAGTGGGATGGTAACAGCACTCTGGAAATATCATGGAAATATCTTCAGACAGCACTGGCTCAGTGACCTTGAAACGGAGATGAGCACCACTCCTAGAGTCGGCAACAACTAGAGAAGTAAAATCCACAGGGTCTCTTTACCTTTTCTTAACCTTGGGGTAGCATATTATGTGCCTTCGAGTAATTATGGTTTACTTAATAAATCAGAGTTAAGAATTTCAGGGCTTACTATTCATGGTAATGTGTGAACCAGTCTTAAGATTTGTAATATTTTTTAACTTCCCCAACTTTGATGCTCATTTGAGCATCATATTACCCCCCAAAATCTGAAGACCCATATTGTTGGGGACAATATGCTGACTCTATAAACCGCTTAGAGAGGGCTGTAAAGCACTGTAAGATGGTATATAAGTCTAAGTCTTCTCTCTCATATTTGCCTCCTGAAAATTCTATTTCCTCGAAAATAAATTAGAAACAATAATGGCCTGATTATTTGAAAAGTATATCAAAATTTCAATGTGATATTAATGCATATAGCTTATAAGCATCTAGAAATGTTTACAGAATAAACTTTACATCACTACACTTTATGTACTAAGTGACAGAAAATTTGAAACCAGCAGTAAAAGCCTCACCATGGAGAATTTAAACATTTCTTGAAATACAGAAATACACTGCTCAAAAAAATAAAGGGAACACTTAAGCAACACAATGTAACTCCAAGTCAATCACACTTCTGTGAAATCAAACTCTCCACTTAGGTAGCAACACTAATTGACAATCAATTCCACATGCTGTTGTGCAAATGGAATAGACAACAGGTGGAAAGCATAGGCAGTTAGCAAGACATCCCCAATAAAGGAGTGGTTCTGCAGGTGATGACCACAGACCAGTTCTCCGTTCCTAGGCTTTCTGGCTGATGGTTTGGTCACTTTTGAATGCTGGTGGTGCTTTCACTCTAGTGGTAGCATGAGACGGAGTCTACAACCCACACAAGTGGCTCAGGTAGTGCAGCTCATCCAGGATGGCACATCAATGAGAGCTGTGGCAAGAAGGTTTGCTGTGTCTGTCAGCGTAGTGTCCAGAGCATGGAGGCGCTACAAGGAGACAGGCCAGTACATCAGGAGACGTGGAGGAGGCTGTAGGAGGGCAACAACCCAGCATCAGGTCCTCTACCTCCACCTTTGTGCAAGGAGGGACAGGAGGAGCACTGCCAGAGCCCTGCAAAATGACCTCCAGCGGACCACAAATGTGCATGTGGCTGCTCAAACTGTCAGAAACAGACTCCATGAGGGTGGTATGAGGGCCCGATGTCCACAGGTGGGGGTTGTGCTTACAGCACAACACCGTGCAGGACATTTGGCATTTGCCAAAGAACACCAAGATTGGCAAATTCGCCACTGGTGCCCTGTGCTCTTCACAGATGAAAGCAGGTTCACACTGAGCACAAGTGACAGACGTGACAGGGTCTGGAGACGCTGTGGAGAATGTTCTGCTGCCTGCAACATCCTCCAGCATGATCAGTTTGGCAGTGGGTCAGCAATGATGTGGGGTAGCATTTCTTTAGGGGGCCGTACAGCCCTCCATGTGCTTGCCAGAGGTAGCCTGACTGCCATTAGGTACTGAGATGAGATCTTCAGACCCCTTGTGAGACATATGCTGGTGTGGTTGGTCCTGGGTTCCTCCCTCAGGAGACCATCCGCCACCTCATCAGGAGCATGCCCAGGCTTTGTAGGGAGGTCGTACAAGCACTTGGAGGCCACATACACTACTGAGCCTTATTTTGACTTGTTTTAAGGACATTACATCAAAGTTGGATCAGCCTGTAGTGTTTTTTTATCACTTTAATTTTGAGTGTAACTCCAAATCCAGACCTCCATGGGTTGCTAAATTTGATTTCCATTGATAATTTTTGTGTGATTTTGTTGTCAGCACATTCAACTATGTAATGAACAAAGTATTTAATAAGAATATTTCATTCATTCAGATCTAGGATGTCTTATTTTTATGTTCCCTTTATTTTTTTGAGCAGTATATTTAAGTAGTCTAATCAAAGTGGACCTTTTCAACTTTGTTCACAGAATTTCACTGGCATTTCCTATACTACAAATAAGGCAGATTGAGATTCATAGTTCAGCAACATCTATTTTAACATTTGCAAATCCATAACAATCAAACTTACTCGTTACCCTTTATCCAGTATAAGTAGTAATATTCTGACATCAAATATGCATTTTTGTGTCCTAATTATAAATACATTTTATAAGAAATAATCTGTTAACGTAGCACAATGCATTTCTGTTGTGGCTGGAAACCCATCCAATATTTGGAGATTAACTATTTTCATGCAGGTGAACCCTTTCAATCCAGGATATATAAATTGGCAATTATGAATTAATTCTGGATTGTGTATGATGGAATGAAGAAATTTTAGCCAAAAAAACCTCTGAAAATTCCACTCTCAATATAAACTTCACTACAGTAATGCCTACCTATAAGAACTCCAGGTTAAATTATGACAATATATGCTACTTAAATATAAGAATGAATAGGATACTTATGCCTGCAATATTAGTGTTCTTTTTTTTTTCCAGAAAACTGTAAAAACATGCTACAACCCAACTCACATACGCCTCCAAATACTGTGTCACATTGATTTCACCCTTCAGTTGAGACCATCAGCCTGAAAACCTATAATTTCTACCTGAAAAAATGCACCTGCTTTATCATTACTCTTCTCCAGCTATAGTGTACATCTGAGCAGTTCCAAATGTTCAGTGTTCTAACTGCATAAATTTAACTGTAATGCCAAATCAGAAAATAGGCTTGTTTTTTCGAGGTAGTGGGGGGAAATGAGGGCATGAATTTCTACCCAAATTTAGAAAGAAAAGATTGAGACTACTGGAATGGATTTGTGTGCCACAGACTGTTTTGAAAGACATTTAAAAGGAAAACTAGAAATGCAACTATCAGTTCTATTTCAAACTACACATTACTTTCAAGGCACTAAAATAATTATACCAGGTTTTCTTTTTTTAAACTTATTCAAAGATGACATAAGTGATTCTGTCACACAGAGAAAGGATGTTAATTACGGGGGCTTTGCTTAAGAAGACAGGAATGGGGAAATGTTTGGAAGAATTATGAGGGGTGATGATGATCAAAATTTGGGAAACACAAATTTTAGAAATTAGCATGGTTTTTAAGGCCAGGAAGGGGATGTGCTGAAATGACTTTGATCTTCAACGGTTCATCAATAGGTACAATATACAAATTTCATGAAGTTCATTGTAGTTTGTTCATTTAGATCAGGGGTGTCAAACACAAGGCCCACGGGCCAGATTCGACCTGTGATGTGGTCAGATCTGGCCTGCAGAGTGGTGGTGTTCCAGAAAACCTCCACTCCAAACAATAACTCCGAGACAGACATCTCTCAACAGTTCCGTTTTATTTGGCACATCTGAGGAATCCCAAATTTGAAAGTTCCAGGGTTCCTTGCAGTAAGTAAAAACTACAAATCCACCTCCTGCATCCATCATCGCATCACACACCCCAATCACCATCCGTCCCAACTTGAGACACCCCCTCACCCAGATGCAGAAATAACATGACCTTGACTTAGAAGAAGAATGCTATTATGTCTAACCACATACACTCCAAGAACTTCCCGCCTGGTGTCAATATGGCTTCCAAAGGTGACATGGGGCCATCCTGGAAAATGTAAGGGGCCGGCCCACGTTGCTTCAGCCCGGTCTACCCAGTGAGAAGAGGAAACATGGCAGCATGTTTGGGGAGTGGCGTCAAGCTGGCCAAACCCACCCGGTTGGACACGCCCAAGATTTCTTTAAATTGTTCCATCTGATCCTCAGTGGATCACTTGAGAATCAAACCTTATACAGGTAGTCCACAACTTACAACCACAATTCAGCTCAAAATCTCTGAGTTGCAAAAGGTAATCGCATGATCTAGGGATACAGCAATGGCTATAAGTATGAACCAGTTGCCAAGCATCTGAATTTTGATCACATGATCATGGGGATTCTACAAAGGTTGTAACTGTGAAAAATGGTCATGTCACTTTTTAGTGCCGTTGTAACTTTGAACAGTCACTAAATGAACTGCTGTAAGCTGAGGACTGCCTGTACCCTGTATCACAGAAAACCTTTCTACTTTCTCTACTTATTTTAAGGTGGTTATCGAGAAAACATCTTGATCTGAACAGTAAACCGAAGAGCAGAAATAAATCTCTATTAACATGTCAATGATTCAACATTAGAAGATCGGTAGTGTTGAATTCTTTCAAGGCTCGCTAGATCCAATGCATTTTTGAAGCAAAATGCTTTTATGGCAACATATTTTTAGCTGAGCTTCAATTTCTGTTACTTGACATACAATGTTGGGTAAAGAAAAGTTAGGAATGACAGTAAGAAGAAACCTTTATCATGACATAAGCAAATGCTCTTTTGCAGCTCTTAAGCAGTTTTAATTATAGGTTTACAACATTCGGGGCCTTTTAGCATATTATAATTTTACCCACTGATCTGAAAAATGGTAAGCAATCAGTCCTGTATGTTATCTTCATAGCTCGTGCCTAAGCTTTCAGCCAATTTTCTTTGTATTTAGACTTAAATGTGCAAACCACACTATATTAGTCTGCAAAGCATCAATGAGAAGGCTTAATTAAGTAACACTGACAGATAAATCCATTTCTTTTGCAGTAATCAAATCAAAGCAGGTTGACATAACACAGAAACTTAATACAGTTATTCCCTTGTAATTGGAAAAAGACCCTTTACTTCTCATTAAAGCAATCTTCTGGGTATTGGTATAATAAGACATCTCAGGGCTTTAATATTATGCTATAAAAGTCTCAAGATACAGGCTCCCCTAAGCAAACACATAAGATTATCTAATTTCTTCATCACAGAGGAACATATCATTTATATTATTTTAAAACTGTTAAATTATTTATCTCATCTAGAGTTCAAAAAATAATGCACTAGTACAAAAAAAAAGTATAAAGACATAAATGCTGCTCTCAAAATGATTTTAGAATTAGATGGAAATAGCGGGTGGAAAGATTAATTTTTAATCAAAGAAATAGATTATGGGCAGAAGATTTAGTAATACTGGGCACTTTTAACTAAATTTTACTACACTTTTAAAAAGAATTAAAACAACATTTTACTTTTGGTGGAGTTGGAGACTTGTTGAAAGTCTGGAATTTTGACCGAAAGATAAAGAGACCAAAATATAGTCAAAATAATTTGCACATATTGTTAAATATCAGAATTGTGAAGATAAGCTATATCCAGTTTCAAGCTAAGAGTGCCATTGCTGCTTCTTATTTAAAATCTTATTCTGTTTTAAGGAGCTGTGAAAGGACACACAGAATGCTTCTCATCAGCACAAATTAACTAAATATAAACCAGTGGCCAGGTATCTCAATTTTGATCTTGTGATCATGGGGACACTGCAATGGTTGTAAGTGTGAAAAATGGTCATATGTCCCTTTTTTCCCAGTGCTGTTGAACTTTGAATGGTCACTAAATGAATGGATGTAAGTCAAGAACTGCCTGTACATCAGCCATCACAGAATTAAGATAAATGAAAAAAAAATCCTGCTGCTGCTACTACGATCCAACTGGAGAAGAAAATACAAAAGCAATTTCTTTTCCACGAAATTAAATAATAATTTTATAATTCCCTCTAGCAAAGGAAGGAAAAATACAATTTAGCTCGCCATTTAAGAAACAAATTAAACTATTCTATATCTATACATACAATAGCAGTCCAGATAAACCCTGCCCCTTGTTTATGTTCAGTGTCTACAAGACTGGTGGAAAATTTCATTAATACTCATTAGCATGGAAACCAACATGTACTGTACGTTCCCTCTCATACATATTTCTTCTACAAACCTCCATAATGTGCAACAAAGAAGCCTAAAGATACATTCAGCACATACCAAGGAAATATTTCTTCTCAGTTTACATTATATAATAGAAACAGACAAGACCTGGGGGCAAAGGCAATTTTCCTACATGGGTTCTGCTATTTGAAGCAAAGTCACTCACTAGGCAAAATCTTTTTTCTAAAAGTTAAATAGCAACACCAAAAGAACAGTCTTGAAATAAAAAGGGACAGTTAACCTAAATGGCAAGAATACTTAGAAAATGTAAATAAATGGTAGTGTTTCTTCTGCTTTGTAAGCTCTATCAAAGCCCAAAATGAAAATATTAATAAAGTTCTTCACAATTATTTCTTTCATAAAACCTGTTCATGTTTCTACAACTCTCTTTGATCAAAGGAACATTACTCTTGTGACTCTTGGATCAGAAGAGAAATAACATTGACAGGACTGTATGTAGAAAGGAATTTCAAATATGAAAGAATCATATCACCATCTTATTTTTATCTCAGACTCTACAATAACATAATTTATAATTTGCAGGTGTTGAATGCTTACAATTTTATTGAGACCTTTTCTTAAAATCTTTTTTTATATATAATTTGAAGGCTTATTAAGAATCAGATAGATAGATAGATAGATAGATAGATAGATAGATAGATAGATAGATAGATAGATAGATAGATAGATAGATACAGACGGACAGACAGAAGACAGATAGACAGACAGAGTTAGAAATAGAGAGGGGGGGGAGATAGGGAGAGAGAGAGATATTTCCTGAACTAAACCATTTCTAATTTGAATTAATCTTTGATTTTGTTCTCCATCTGAAGGCCAAAGCAATAGCACTTAGACTTATACACCGCTTTACAGTGCTTTACAACCCTTTCAAAGCAGTTTAGAGTTGCCCCCAACAATCTAGATTCTCATTTTTACCCACCTCAGAAAGATGGAAGGCTGAGTCAACCTTGAACCTGTCAAGATTGAACTACTGGCAACTGGCAGTCAGCAGAATTAGCCTACAGTACTGCATTCTAACTATTGCACCATGATGCTCACAATTCTCAGCATTTTTGCAAAGGGTGAGAGACTGTAACTATTTAACTAGTCTTAAAGTGATTTAATAACTGTCTCCCCAAATTATACTTTTTTTGCCAAGCTCCTGTGTTATCTTTGTACATCATCACACATCTAACAAAAAGTCTCTCTATTACTTATGTGAAAAGTTAGATTTTAAGTTAGTTTTTCTCTTCCTCGTGGCAGCTAATCTACTCTTCAATAAAGAGGTGAGTAGGACAATCCAGATAAATTGTCAAAGTAGACAATTCTGATTGATATCTCTGCAACTGTTTTACAGCAAAGGAGGACATTCATAGACCTTAATACCTGCATTGTTTTGGGTCCTAAGGGAGTAAATCAGTAAATGGCAATAACATTATTTACCTTTCAGCTGCTGCTCTATTAAAAGCACATCCTTCTTAAAAATCGCTTACCATATAACAAGATACAGTTGTTTCCAGAGCACAAGCAATGTAAGACATGTTCTAGATTTTTATTTTACCTTTTGTTGTTATTTAGTTTTTGGTCAATTTAGCTCATTTATTTCTATGTGAGTTTGGAAAAAGGCTAGTTACATTCTACTAACATGAATCTGTCCACAGAAAGCCATTTCCAGCTATGAAATTATATGCTCAAGTGGTTGATGTTGTCTTTTGCCTGCTCTGTGTATTGTTCAAATCAACTGAACCGTGTTCTTGATTATGTTCATAACTTCCACCAAAGGATACTATGGGTTTCTGTCTTGATATGCACGAAGTTCCTGGGAGGCTTATCATCTATGAGTGAGTAAGTTTATTTCCATCCAAAAGGTTCCAAAACAGTGTTCATCCCATGTGCCGTTTCCCTTGCCCCTTCTTCGAAGAGCCACTCTTCCATTTTGGAATGGCACCAAGCTACCTCCTCTTTAGAGGATTGCTCCTGCTGCTCCTGTTGCTATTACTATCATGTGTACAGCATTGGGGAAGATGCCAGAACTAAGGGGAGTGAAGTAGACTGGAAATTCAGTCAGCCTGCTGTGAAATGTAGGTAGGAAAAATTTGAATTAGCATAGATGTGTGAAGATATAGCTGCGTACTGCATGTTGTGCAGGATTTAAAACAGTGGGAAGCTCACACGCTTTAAACCTATCAACATATAGTTAGCTTTTGTCAAGAGTTACTAATTTTGAGTTTTAAAATAGTCAAACTTTCAGATACGGGCTGATTAGTACTTGAAAAGGTGGAGAAAAGAGGGAGAGAATCAAAGTAATAGAATTAATTGGGTTAGATTCACTAATCCCATTCTGAGTATGCATTACTTAAGGTTGTGATTTGCCTAACAGGAAATCTTACATTTATATTTTGTATTTCCTGTGCACAATCCTTATACAAAGAATTATTTCTTTTCAGATATTTTCTTTTTTACTGGGCATATTGGAATATTTTCTCTTTATACAACAGATACCTCATTTCCATTTCACAAGCAAGCAATTGTCAACTGAGAACAGGATAAAACCCTAGTATTGGGTATATTTTATGGTTATATTCCTTTTAAAGAGACTAGGTAATTTTTAGTTTAATATACAGGTAGTCCTGTATATGACCACAATTGAACCCAATATTTCTGTTGCTAAGCAAGGTAGTTGTTAAGTGAATCATTGCAATTGTTAAGATAGTAACATGGTTTCTATGGTTGTTAAGTGAATCTGGCTCCCCCCATTGACGTCCCTTGTCAAAAGTTCACAAAAAGTGATCACATGACCCTAGGATAGTGCAACCATCAAAAATGCCAAATTTTGATCCTGTGACCGTGGGATTCGTAAGAGTGAAAAACTCTCATCACTTTTTTCAGTGCGGTTGTAACTTCAAACTATTGCTAAATAAATTATTGCAAGCCAAGGACTACCTGAATTAGATACTTCTTTAATTGTCGACGAAATTCTCTTTTCAGCTGAGCTGAGTCATTCTTATATAGTACACGTGCTAAATTTTAAAATGGCTCATGTCTTAAACTGGGTTAGTGAGCAGAGCTAGGCTAATCCATTTTTGGATTTATTTTTCCCATTAGAGTATATATAATTAAATCTCACCAAAGGGGATTAATTGATTGGATTTTAGGAGCCTTTTTAGGAGAGACAGAAAGAAAAGGAATAAATCTTAACTATTTTAAAATAAGCGTTCGTGCATCTGTTATTTAAAAAAAAGTTATTTGGTGTCACTGAGAGTCAGGCTGTCTACAAATTTAAAAAAAATACTATCATCATCATTAGAAACCCATTTGGAAAGGAAGCAGAATTCTCCTAAACACCTTGAGAAAAAAACATACCATGATGCCCCTTTTTAACTGCCTTTTGACTTAATCCAATAGAGTTATCAAGGACAGAATTCCTGCCCACTCCTGAATAGGAGAGTATACAATATTTCTGAGAGTACAGCTAGTGTGCTCAACTCCCAATTCATTTAGTGACTGCTCAAAGTTACAGTGGCACTGAAAAAAGAGACTTATGACTATTTTTCATATTTATGACTGTTGCAACATTGTGATGACCCAGTGTAACACAAACCTAACAAAATCCAAAACTTAAATAAATGTCCTTTAATGCCTCCAACTTGGCCCCACTGTTCAATAATTCTCAGTTGGAGATAAAACGTACTCAAAAATAGTCTTCAAAAGAAAGCAATACAGTCCGAACTTAATGAGCAGATAAAGGTGAAATAAAAAACCCAAAAAACTACAATGATGAAATTTCCACAACGGAACAGGATAAGTAATTACCAAATTCAAGGAGATAACAAGGCACAGTCTGTTGGAAGGACACCAACCAAGATAACTTCAACCCAAGATAAAACACACTTTGCTTCTGGCAACGCTGTGTTGTAATTGTCTCTCTTATGTACTAGTCTCCCCAGCTGCAACCAATGAGGAGGATCATGGCCACTTCCACTCACATAAGCCAAGCTGTTGTCTTCTCTATTCCTCCCTGTGTGTCCTAGGATGCAGAGGGGGTGGGCCTGGTTCTTCCTCTGACTGCCCAGCCAGCCTCTGCCCTTCCCCAGCCTTCTCCACAACCTCCAGAGCCACACCTCCACTCCCTGTTGGCTGTTCCTCCTCTCCCTCAGAGTCCAACTCTATCAAGGACATGACAAACATCCCCATGGTCACATGATCAAAATTCAGATGCTTGGCAACTTGACTCATATTTATGTTGATTGCAGTGTCCCGGCGTCATGGGATGACCTTTTGAAACCTTCAGATAAGCGAAGTCAATCAGGAAGCCAGATTCACTTAACAACCAGGCTACTAACTTAACAACAGAAGTGATTCGCTGAACATCTGTGACAAGAAACAATTGTCTCGCTTAGCTACAAAAAATTTGCTTCAATTGTGGTTGTACATCAAGGACTACCCGTAGAGCAAATCCAGAATGCCATCAACAATATCAAATACCATATTCATGGTATTTAATAAGTGTCACCATATAATGACAAAAACAAAAATAACCAAAATGCTAAGAAATTCATGCTTTATGACCAGAAAAATGGACCTGTGTAATGGAAATCCTAATAAAGCTTTTTCAATGATAGCTCAAACTATCCCCTATAAATAATCATTTGTAAAAGCCCTACAACCATCACCTACAAAGACAGAACAGAACATTTCTTAGGACGCAGCATTCCCTACAATGTTAAACAAAGCGCCATTCATTGGATTCAATCAAAGCATTCTGAGCAGGTGGTCTGATCATTATTTTAGTTGAGCTTGCCAATTTCTTGCCAAACTAGCAATAATGCCTTGATATTTGGCTTAGTAGGCCATGAAATATTAGGAAGAACGGTGCTCAGGTAATTAAAGCTTAGATAATGAATTCCTAAAGTTGATATTTTTAATTTTTTTTTTCAAAATTAGCTATCAGTACAACAGAAACTGGAATCAGGCATAAAAAGCAAGCTGCACAGCAAGCGTTCCTAAAATGAGGAATAATACTAAAAATATTGTTCTTAAAAAACTCAGGAGAGAGAAGATTTCCCCCTCCTCAGTTTTCTTCAGTATAGAATTCAAGATTTTCTGATTTAATCATTTGTGTATAATTGAGGGTCCAAATGCTGACCTTCATTTAACTTTCAATTAATACTAATAATATTTTATTATTATTATTATTATTACTTCAACATAGCCTGATTTATAACAAGAAGGGAAAATTTCAACTTGCTAAAATAAACTGAATAATCATATGGTATAGTATTTAATAATTTGCTACACAGTTACGCCACATTAGTAATCTCATTAAAAGTTGGCAACACAACCTTAATACATCATTTCAAGAGAGAGAGAGAGGGAGGGAGGGAGGGGGAGAGGGGGAGAGGGAGAGAGAGAGAGAGAGAGAGAGAGCTATGGTTCCCATAAGACTTGGAAGGTTAATGCTGCTGTTCACATACATTATATAGCTTATTTTACAGAATAAGCATCCATAATGAATTAAAGCATCGCATTCAAGTGTCTATATTGATCATGAAAATGCCATTAGAAAAAGAATTAAGGTTGAAATTTAATTCACTGAGCAATTTCCTTAAACGGTATTCAAGAACCCAGGAAAACATATGACCTTATAAAGGACTCCGCAAACAGCAAAACTCAGCACGAGGTATGGGGAATGCTGATAACCCTTGAAAATTCTGGTGCCAAAAAGTTGATTACAGGATAGCAACCAAGCCATGTTCCTAAGTTTTCAAAGCTACTACTCCCATCTATTTGTCAGTAGTCGGACACATGGAAATGATTAAATAGAAAGCTGCTGAACATAGAAACCACTATCCAGCATTTTGTTCTACTATTTAGTATCTGAGGAACAGAAGTAAACAGACCCATAGCACAAAAGACCATACAGAGTCCTCAACGTACAACCCCAACTCAGTTCAAAATTCCTGTTGCTATCTGAGATGGATAAATGAATTTTGCCCCATTTTTACGACTCTTTCGTGCCAAAGTTGTTAAGTGAATCACTGCAGTTGTTAAATAAATATGACTTCCCCATTGACTTTGCTTTTCAGAAGGTCGCAAAAGGTGACCTGAATTTTAATCACATAAACCATGGGAATGCTGCAATGGTCGTAAGTGTGGAAAAAATGGTCACAAGTCACTTTTTTCAGTGAAGTTGTAACTTTGGTCACTGAATGAACTGTTGTAAGTCGAGGACTACCGGTATTCTTGCCTCAGTTTTCAATTAATTGGTTTGTAATGCTGGATAACTGGAATGAAAACATAGTCACTAAGTTTTCTTCCCTGTCTTATTCCTCTGATTGTTGTAAGCACTTTATTGTATTCACTTTCATTTGCTATACCTGGATAGTAGCTTGTAGATTTCCTGGATATAACTGTAATGATTATACCTTTAAAATTATAAATAAAGCAACCTATATAAATAAATAGCTTAGTAAAAGACTTGAAACTGTGGAGGGGGGCTGAGAGACACTATCAGTAGCAAATTCCATTTTCACCGGAAAGAAAGAGAGGTCTGGTTTCCTAATGATTTCTCTTCTAAAAAAGCAAGAGATGGGGGGGGGGAATATAAACACAAAAATATATACAAGTACCTTCCAAATAGTCTTCTGTCTTTATAGAAGAATCATAAACAAAACAAAACAACGCAACGCAATACAACGCAAAGCAATGCAAATGCAATAAAATATCAGCCCAAGATGGAAACAGAAGGAGGTAGGGGACAAAACTGGATGGGGGTGAGACAAAAAGACTAGGCAAATGGAAAGAGATTGGCTGGCGGGGAGAAGAGAAATAATGTTTAGTCATTAAGAGTTAAATTTACCAATCAACCAAAGTCCCAATTGGCAAAGCTTCAAAGGCAACCATGCTTTTTGGAAGCATTATCTGCAGTCATTTGCATCTCTTATTGTTCCTTTGTTTTCAATAGCTACTTCTAATCTTATCATAGTAGATTTTTTTCAATTTTCAGGTAGTTATTAGGGAGGAAAGGAATTGTCATCTATTTCATTTAACAAATACTGTATTTCAGAAGAACTTGTAATTCAATGTTCAAAGTAAGATAATATATAGAATCTACAAGCCTGTTTCCAACCATCACAGAAGCAATTGTACTATTAGGAGCCAGTATTTTGATATCATTTTACTTCTCTCTTATAACCTCTTAACTAAAGTAAAATACCATTAATTTCCTGAAATTACTTCTTTATGACATTCACCACTTGAGTTCAATTATGGGCTATATAAATTCAATATTACTTTATTAATCCATGCTTTTCATAGTACATTTACAAGTTCACCCTTTCCATCTTTTCAGTTAGGGCATCAGAATTAATTCTCAAAAAAAATAATAATATACAAGATATAAATAATATATAAGCAAAACAAAACTTAAAGAAAACAACCTTGTCTCAATTCCTAATGATGCAGCAGTATACTAAAAGTAATTCTTTAGATTATAAGGGAGATTAAGTGCAAGCAACATTGAAATAATAAGGAAAGATAGTAGGAAAAGGAGAATCCAGTGAAATACCATATTTTAAAGGTATCTTTAACCACATGGATCAACATGTGGTTGAACAAAAAAAAAAGACTCTGTACTTTAAGATAAATACTAGGAAGGGGGGAAAAGTTTTATAGAGAAGGTGATTTTCCAACATTCGTACTATCTATCTTATATGTCATTTTTCCAAAAGGAAAAATGATGTTTCTTACATTTTTAAAAAATATTAACAGGCAGACTTACTATCTCATAAGAAACTCATTCTGAAATTGATCTTCATAGAACATGCTAAGTCCTGCAACTAATTTCAACAGTTTTTGGGAATATAACAATATAGATAACATTCTGAAAGACATGATGTGCTATTATTCAACATCCATAAACATTGTAAATTTTGCACCACCGTTCAATATGCACTTCATTCCTGTTTCTTATGAAAATATCTACAGACCCCTCACATCCTGGACATAAATTGTTTCAACTTATACCTTCAAAACAATGCTATAGGGCACTGCCCACCAGAACAACTAGACACAAGGACATTTTTTTCCTGAATGCCATCACTCTGCTAAGCAATTCCCACAACACTCTCAAACTATTTACTAAGACTGTATTCCTTCTTCTTCTCATCCTTCCTATTATCTATCTCCTCCTATTTATGACTATAACCTTGTTGCTTGTATCTCTACAGTTAATATTGTTTTGTTTCCAAGTATGATTTGATTGCTTATTTAGTAACCTATCACTATCACTAAGTGTTATATCTTATGATTCTTGATAAATATTTATTTTTATTTTTATGTACACTGAAAGCATATGCACCAAAGAAAAATTCTTTGGGTGTCCAATCACACTTGGCCAATAAAGAATTCTATTCTATTCTATTCTATTTCAGTTCTGGAAAGTTATTTTTCAGACAACTGAATTAATCAAGAGGTTTTGTGATTGACAGAAACTTTTGAGGAGATGATAAGATTTGAAGTATATAACGCAGAAGATCTATGGAGTCTTTGATGTTCTCTAAGTTGAGTGTCTGGTTACAGATGTTCCATTATCAGACAGCACTAAGATCTCAACAGTTCATCCCTGAGCTACATATATTCTCTTCTCTTGGCAATAATAACGGTAAAATAATGGACTAGATAATTTGATTAATAAAGTATGATATTGTTTAATAATGAGTTTGTCAGGGAGAATTGTTACAAAACTTCACTAAGCACTGGTCCAAGAAGCTTTTGAAAAACAAGAAACTTGATTATGCCTCCTACATAAAAAGTAATAAAATCCAATAGAATGCTGGCTAGATTTTGACCAGGGTGACAATGTCAAGTTTGTATATGAATAGTGATTTCTAACTGGAACAAGTGTAGAAAAATTCTATTTGTATCTACCCAGAAATGTGTTTCACTGAGTTCAATGTAATTTGCTTCTACATGAATACATGTAGTAGCCTCCCCACAATCTGGTTTCCTCCAGATGTTTTGGATCTCATATCCCATAATTCCCAGTTAGTACCACTGCTGACCTTATTGCTTTGGGAATATGGGAACTGAAGTATGACATATTTCATACATAAGATTGCAACCTTAATACAGTAATCATACTGTATTAAATGTGACATAATTTGTTTCTCTCCCTACCACCACATATATATTAGCAGTATATTGTTGCAATATATATTTCCAATAAATAAAATGAATTTATATTATTAAAAATTGCTATAGCTGCACATGTACCAATTCTAACTGAAATGAATAGGCTCCCCAATTTATCTGTATAGCACATTTTAAAAATTATTCTGTTCATTTTTTTCCCATTCCCACCTATACTTTCTTCCCCCTCCATTCTATAGGCAGTCCTGACTTACGACTGCAAATGGAATCAGATTTCTGCTTGTAAATTGTTACTGTCATAAGTCAAGGTACCCACATGACCGAATCTGATTTTACAACATTTTTTGGTGAATCTTCACTGAATCTTCACTGTGATCATTAAACAAATGGCGCATTCATAAGTGCGAACCATTCTTCTGAATGGATGTTTTTTTGCAGGGGAAAATGCCACAGAAATGGCAGGCATTTGATCTTGGGATGTTGCAACCAGTTCTAAAGGTGCACCAATTGCCCTGAAATGCAGTCAAATTACGGCTTCATATTCCACTCTTAAGAATTTCAAAACATCAAACAATGCAAATGTAGCATCTACCTGCAACTCATTAAAGCAGCTATATAAAAAAAAAAAAAACATGGCATCTTTAAAACATGTCTGTTTTTCCATTTGAATTAATGAATAACCTATACTGAAGTTTAGTGTGCTGACTCCATCTTTAGGCTAAGCCTAAATTGCAAACCTCTTGACCATAATGCAATTTTCACAAATAAAAACCACAGAAATCTTCAATACTATCTTACACTTTTTCTACACTCAGTTTGATAAAGAGTTTCAGCAAACTGGAAGGCTCGCATATTCCTTTGTGGCATTTTGTTTGGTCCAATAAACAAATTGCTTAATTGGGTTTTTTTTTCCCATCAGAGGAAGAGGGAGAGATTCGGCTACAACACAGCAAGGCCCTATTACTTTTTTAAAAATAGTTTTAAATACATCTCCCTGGATAAGATTTGGTAACAGTAATGGTCAGAAAGATATATTCTAATTCTTACTTGGATTATGCTTCAAACCATTAATCTTTGCACTTGGCAGGAGGCAGTCAGTGTGCAGAATTCTTTGTATATTCAACTGTGAAACAGATGGTTCAAACCGGTTGGGGAAGCCCAGAGAAAATTTTAAAAGGAGTGAGAAATCTGAAAAGTTTAGGAAGCATTGCTGAAAGCAAGAATGAGATGTACCGTCACAAACATGCCCTTATGACAGAAGGAATGCACTTACTGCGAGAGCCAAAAATTAGCTTCCTGTGTTTGGAAGGATAGAAGCTCTATTGCTGTTAAGAATTCTTTTGACTCCCGTTTGTGTTTACACGTATAAACCTTATGCCATTTCTTCTTCTTTTTTAACTTTAACACAAATAAAATGCAAGGGAAATCATAAATGGAAACGCAATTCTCTCAACTGCTGCTTTGGGCCCTAAAATACACAGATGTAAATGAAAATACATGCTTGACATTTGGTAGAGCCAGTTTTGTTTAAGACTGCCAAACACAGAAAGGAAGTTCAAGTGTTGGATAAATGTTAGAAGAGCTGTGCCAAAACCCTAGTGATAATATATACATTTCTCTGTTTGTATGTGTGCCTGTGTGTGTAAATTTTTCTGTCCACTGAACAACTAAATCACTGGACTTTTCTTTTTTCTCCAAATGATGTTAATCAGTATTCACTGGCAGTATTGTATCTATTTCATCAAGATGTATAGGGCTGTTGTGCTGAGTCACATGTACAAGACATTATGACATTCTGAGGATCTCAATTTTCATTTCATTTCTTTTCACAAATAGCTTTCTGGCTCTCATGTTTACAAAGAGCAGCTTGCAAAAATAGTGGAAAGTATTTACTGAAGGAAGAGTTCCCTGTCTCTCCGTAATGACTTTTGTTCACTCTACATCTTCTTTTTTTAACAATTTCACGTTTGTTTGTCCAATCCTTTCTTTTCCTGTATTCCTATTTCTTTATATTTTACAACTTGCTTGCCCCTTAAAACAGACTGCAAAAGCTGTATTGTAAAAGTAGATGTACATATACGAATGTGCTTATGTATGTACCATTCTTCCTTTATTACAAACCATACTCTGATTCTTAATTTTTGTCAGCAGCCTAATTAAACTTATTTTTTAAAAAATCATGATAAAACAGAAATGCCAGTCTAAACAAAGAGAGATGTTTTAGTAAATACTGAAAGTTTGAATAATAATGAATTATATCATTCTTTTGGGGAGTAATCAGTCTGAACAGTATTTTCCTTCTAGAATAATTTTTATTTTTTCAAAAGTAAAATAAAATATACGCATTGCAACTTTAACAAAGTGCAATTTTTTCATCCTGTAAAAGAGTCATACCTGAGTTGACAAGATTAATAGAGACACTAAAACCTGTGCACTACTAAAGCAAATAGACCTGCTCAAATTGTACTAATTTACAATGAACACTGTAGATTGCTTGGTAATAATGGAAATCTCAGTTGCTTTCTGGGTCATTAGAAAGAAACTTTCTAAGGTGAAGGTAATTCATCCTTATAGAGCTATGCTAAAAGTCACAGAATCTGTAGCATAAGCTATACCTTTCAGAAGGATAAGAAGACTTCAGAAAACAATTTTTGGTTCCTATCAGATGTATTCCCCAAATAAGGAATCATATCCAATTTGAAATATTATTTTCATTGCTTTAGAAGAATATATAGAGTTTTTTTTACCCAAACCTTAGCAACTGAATTTAACACCATTGGCACGCCAAAGGCAAGGCTATGGAAATATTCAACCCTGGGAGCAGCAATTTTGGAGACTGTGGTGTGTGGGTTGTCAGAGATATGTATGTTGAGTCACTACTATTAGTGCATGAATCTGTTTGATTTTGGTAGCAGTGATAAAGATAGAACTGGCAATGATGTGCTTGGGCCAGCCTGGATCCTATGAGTGCAGTTCATCACCCTGATTTGGTCTGGGTATCAAATAGCTTCCTCTACTTGTCGATTAATCCTAGCCTTGGAGATATTTTAAAGAAAGGTTCCATCTCATTCATCTTCATACAATGCTTATCTTGCATGGACTGCTCATTTCGAGTCATACCATAACATTTCATTTGGATTAAGATCAAGGCTCTGATTTCCAAAAATGTGAAAATTCTAATCTTTTGGGCATTCTGTTTCTAATATTTTCCTTCTAGAATAATTTTTTACTTTTTCAAATGATTTGATAAAATACTAACTGGATAGCCGTGCTTTGCTACAAAATTATGTGATCGGGCTTAGTTTTGGGGGAGGAAAATAAGGGGGGGGGATTCTGCCTCTGCCCACCAGCATCCATTGATATTCATCTGGCTAGTGTCCTGTCAGTGTGTGAGAGTTGAGAAACTGAAACAGTATTTGCTGTGTGAGCAAGAAGGAGACAGCAAGGAGCCTTGGCGTGGCTTAGCTCAACTGTTCTGTACTAAAGCTGCTTGCTGCTGTGAAACTAAAACTGAAACTAAAACTCTGCTCTGCTTGTGTTTTGCATTTGGAACAGATTATATGCATTCCAACTTTAGCAAAGGCTAATTTTTCATCCTGTAAAAGAATCACAGTGCATTTATTTGTATGTTTGGCATTGTTGTTCTGTTGCATGACTCTCATTTATTCAGGACAGATATCCAATATCTTTCCATAGAATTTTCTAGTATGACCCCCAGATCCGTTGTTTCCTGAATTGCAAATTGTCTAGCTAAGGAGTCCCCAACCTTTCTGGCTTTCCGGACCAGCGGAAGTGGGGAATGGGCGTTGGTGGAAGTTACCCTGAACGCCCTTTCTATCTATGCTGTGAGAGAGCCCAGGATGGGTTGACTCCTTCCTATGAGGTCATTTAGCTGAGTCTGTACTAAGATATAAAAGCCAGCCCCCGGGAGAGACCCCAGCTTTAGCAAAGATACTTGACAGAATGAAAGGTGTCTCTGAAAGCACAAAATGAATACAGAAATATGACTTACCCTCTCCGGACAAATCAAGGGAGGGGCTGGGCTCTCTCGCAGAATAGATAGAAAGGGCATTCAGGGTAACTTCTACCAACACCCATTCTCCTCCATGCTGCATCGAGAGCCCAGGATGGGACATACCAAAGCTTTCATGTCTACGGGCGGGTCCTCGTCTGGCTCATCACATTGACTGTTAAACCACTTGTTGAAGCACCCATCTGCCGAAGGCTGCAGTCGCCAAGGCAAAGGCATCCAGATGATAGTGTCTGATGAAAGGAGGTGGGGAAGTCCATGTGGCTGTACGACAGATCTCCTCCAAGGGTGCTTAGGCCACCCAGGCAGAAGTGGCCGCGCTTCTGGTAGAGTGCGCCATCAGACCTCGAGGAACCGGAAGGGACGCAGCTTTGTAGGCCTGCTCAATGCAAGATCTGACCCACCTGCTAATAGTAGGAGAAGAGGCCTTGTGCCCCAAGTGAGAAGGGAAAAGGAAACAAACATGGCTTCTGACTTCCTGAAGGATGAAGTGCGCTTAATGTATATTCTAAGAGCCCTTCTTACGTCTAGCGTGTCCCACTGCCTCTCTAAGTCATGCTGCGGGAGGGGGCAGAAGCCAGGCAAAACAATGTCCTGGGACCTGTGAAACCAGGTGTTAAACTTTGGAAAAAATGAGGGGTCCAGACGGAGAACAACCCTATCATCGTGAAAGGAACAAAGGTCCTGTCTGATGGAAAGAACAGCGAGCTCGGATACTCACCTGGCTGAAGTGATGGAAATGAGGAACACTACCTTCAGAGTCAGGAAATGGAGAGACAACATTCTAAGGGGTTCAAAAGGGGGGCTTTGTAAGGGCATTAAGGACCACATGAAGATCCCAGGAAGGATACCTGTGAACCACCGGTGGGTGCAGGTTGGAAGCCCCTTTCAAAAACCTCCTGACTGAAGGGTGATTGGGATAAGGAAGGAAGTGAACCCCATGAAAGAACTGAGGAGAGGGCCTCAACCTGCCTGTGTAAGGTCTTGGGGGCCAAACCTTTCTCCAGATCATGCTGAAGGAATCTAAGAACCTCTGCCAACTCGACTGAAGCAGGAGAGAGACCCTCCCTAAGGCACCATCGGGAAAGGGCCTTCTAGGTGGCATCATAGATGCGCCTTGTAGAAGGTTTGCGAGATGCCAGGATAGTGATGATGACCCTGGAAGATCAGCTTCCTCTAGCCGCTGCCGCTCAAGTGCCACACAGTCAGCTTGAGCCACTGGGGCTCTGGATGGAGCAGAATCCTCTGATGAAGGGAGATTAGATGGGCTGGGATCCTCCAAGGAGAAGCCACCGATAGGTTGACCAGGTCCGCAAACCAGGGCCTCCTTGGCCAATAGGGAGCCAGGAGGAGGAACTCCGCTCGTTCCTCCAACATCTTCCAAATTACTACCAGAATGATGGGAAGTGGGGGCAATGCGTAGAGGAGACCATTGGGCTATCTGCACCGAAGAGCATTGGGCCCCTTCGCTCCCTGGCAAGGAAACCTGGTGAAGAATCTGGTGTTCTGGGCAATTTGAGGAGTGGAGAAGAGATCCACCTCCGGCGTACCGAATCTTAGGGAAAGGTCCCTGAATAGAGACGGAGGAATGGACCATTCTGCCTGGTCAACTAGGCTCCTGCTAAGCCAGTCGGCCTGGGAGTTGTCGACCCTGAAGATGTGGTCTGCCGAGATCGACAACAGGTGTTTCTCTGCCCATAACCCCAACTGTAGAACTTCTCCCAAGAAGGCTCTGGACCTTGTCCCCACTTGCCGGTTGACATGAGCCATTGTGGCCATGTTGTCCAAAGGACTAGAACATGAGAGCCAGTCACTGAATGGCTGAAATTCTTGAGAACTAGAAAAATGGCTCTGAGCTCTAGCCAATTTATGGGAAGGGTCTGCTCTGACCTGGACCAAATGCCCTGAGCTATCTGGCCCTGCATATGGGAACCCCAACCCAGGAGGCTGGCATCAGTGGTTATCACTAGCCTGTCTGGGACCCTGAACAGAAGTCCCTTCCAGATTAATGGAGAACGCCACCAATTGAGAGATCTCCGTATTTGTGGTGGTGGGTTCCTGCTCATTGGTAGTGTAGCGGGAACCAATGGAGTAGATGGAGTGGAAAAATCTGTGGCTCTGGAGATATGACAGGGTAATTTGCAGATCCTGATGGGCTGCATGGATGGAGGAGGACAGAAACAAAATGTCATCCAAGTAGCACTGGATCCTCACTGGAACAGAAAGCAGAGATGGCATCAATGCTGCCAGAACCTTCGTGAAGACCCTTGAAGCCAATGAGAGGCCAAAGGGAAGTGCTCGATACTGGTAATGGGTGTTCTGATAACAGAAACGGAAAAACTGGCAATGATAAGGCCAAATGGGGATGTGGAAGAGAGCCTCTGTGAGATCAATGGAAGAAAGGAGATCGCCCTCCAGAACGCTCTCTTAAAATAGAATGCAGAGTCTGCATTTTAAATCGCCAGAATTTTACCAATTGGTTGAGAAATTTTAGATCAAGGATGGCTCGCCACCCCCACCCCCCGAGGTTTTGGTAACGATGAAAAGATGAGAGTAAAGCCCACGTTCCCATTGAGGGGGGGAACAGGTTGAATAGCTCTGATTTCAAGAAGGTGTTGAATGGCCTGATTCATTAGGGCTTGCCTTGACATGTCCCGAGAGACAGGACATATCAAATTTTTTTCTAGGGGTGGTGTTAGGAAGTCCAATTGTAACCCTGACCTAATAGTGCTGAGCACCCAGGCCTCCATTGTTGACTCCTCCCATTTGGAGGCAAAGAAGCCTAGGTGACCTCCGATGGGTGGAGAGAATGAGGGATTACTGAGATTAACAGAAGGAACAACCCTGAACCCTGGGAGCTGCTTGAAGCGAGGAAAAAGGGTACTGAAGATCGCTGGTGATTGCTATCTAACAGAACGCTTTCAGAGACACAGCTACTGACTAAAAGGAGCTGAGTCAAAATCTGGGGTCTCTCCCGGCGGCTGGCTTTTTTATCTTAGTACAGACTCAGCTAAATGATGTCATAGGAAGGAGTCAACCCATCCTGGGATCTCGATGCAGCATGGAGGAGAAGAGGGGGGGATGGTTCTACACAAACAGCTGGCAAATGCATGCACACAACTGCATTTCCACAAGCGACAGGCACACATGCCTTCCACTTACACAAATGGAGCTTTGTATGCATGAACACACTCGCCCGCTGCTCAGGCAATTAGAGCTGCACACATGCATGTGTTCATCCACCGCTTCCTCAACCCAGTTCTGCACAGACCACGGTCTGGTTCTGGGCATATATATATATGTATAGGTATATGTATGTACACACACATACATACACACACAGTATATACAGACAATTCTTTAGTGGGTGGCTTTTTAAATTATTATTTTCAAATATCCTTATTTGCTTCCCTGGGTTCTTTCTGACCTCCAGGTGTATTAGATACCTTGCACTTGAGGTGATTTCATTGGCGGTCTTGGGAAGACAAACAATGATATTGCATTTTTTGTATTTGTACAGTATCTATTTGACTATGACTTAGCTTTGAGTCGTAATATGCTTCTACAAACTAGTGTTCTGAAAATCAAACTTTGATGGCAGCAATGAACATGTGCAATTTTAATAGGGGAAGGCTGCTCAGATCTCAGGTTGATTGCCAACTTACTGACTGGACATGTGAATAAACTTAAAAGAGATTTTATCTTAGGGCTTTTCTAAAAACAAAAGGCATCAAAGTTGACTGAGACTGTTCAATAAAGGCATGACACTATATTCGGTTGCACATGTTTTTTTTTTCAGCTGGACTCTTTTTCTCTATTAATAGACTTAGATGAGGCTCAGAGAACATTGTAGGTCACAATACATAAGCATTTCAGATAGTTCTAAAGGATTCATAATCTTTCTCTCACCACTGTAGGTAAACAGCAACAAAAATATTGTCTAGGGAGACTCAGATAACTTTGTTTACAAATGCCTTTTTATCTGTTTAGACTAGTATGCCAGGTGCAGACCTATCTAGAACTGCACGTTCTAGTCACAAAAGCAACATTCCCAAGCTTGACTAGTGCCAATGTATTTTGTACAAGGCTGTCTTTTAAACATAATTGGAAAATGTCCTTGACTCAACATGCAGGAATCCAAAATATTGGTAGTGGCCAAGGAGGTGCAAGTTTTGTACCATTTAATATTGGAGTGGGAAATCGGGTTGGCTTGACCTGATTAATTCTTGAAAAACCTACGTTGGCTCCTCCTAAGCAAGGCATTCTACCTTAAATATCAAAAGCTAGGTTTACCCAGTATCAATTGCAATCTCAGTATTCAGTAGCTACCTAGATCCACTTGCTCCCCGCTTTCCCCCATTTTCTTTCAAGGTTCCCATGTTTTTAATCTATTCAACCAGCTCTTCCCAATGGTTCTGGACCATTTCAATTTGAGCCAGTCAGTATGTCTCTTTTTTAATGTTCTGAAAATGAAGCTGTCAATAAGACCATTCAGGAATTTTGGTAATGTTGCCATCTTTGCAGAATTAGTTTTCCAAAAGATCTGAACTTATTCTTTGAAAATTCAGTAACTTAGTTTAGAATTATATTATTCAGATAGTCTATCTAGCTTGGCAGCCTATGGCACATTCTTGCAATGGTACATTTATTTTTAATTATTTAATTTTAAAAATTCTCTTCTAATGCAATTTAGTAGAAGTCATAATTTTCAATAAATACATTTTGGGATAATACCAGTTTCAAAATAGCAGGTAAATAACAACTACTATTAATTATTGTTCATGGGCTAGTAATTTAATATTATATTACAAACAAACATTTTTGCAGAAGGGATTTTATTTGCTTGAAACTGTGCAATAGTAATACATTAAATAAAAATGTCTTCCGATTTCAAAGTCTGTTTTGCATACACAAGTGGCATCCAAAGCTCCTGAATTAATATCAACACTGAAACCTGTTTGGGATTATTCTAAATTTACACATTTTTAACAAATACAAAGCATTACCATGTTATTTGCAATAGCTCTGAATATACAATTGAATAACCAACATAAACAAAGCAATGGTAAACCATCTTAAGGTGAGACTAATTGAACAGAGTTTCTTTAATGCTGATTGGATAACTCAGATAAAGCTTTTTAAAACTTTTAATTTCAATTCATTATGCTAGAAACATAAATAATACGATTGTTCATTTAAATTTGGGGAGACAAGTATGGTTTAAAGATATGTGAATTTGAATGACATGCTGCAAAATTGGAATTATAGTATAGATTAGACAAAAGATAAAAGATAATATAACATAACACAATTTTATTGTAGATTTTCTACTACCTTAAAAATGAAAATCAAATTAAATTCTTGTTGCCTACTCTCAACAAAAAGTGTATATCTACCCAATCACATATATAACACACATATGCACGTGCTAAATACATGAAAATCTATGGATTTACTAAGCAGGAAACATAACAAATAAAAATATTCTTTTATGATGAAAAGGCAATGTCACACTAATTATCTCTATGTATTCTGTTGATAAACTGACTCTTTATGATGTAAATGAAAGACCAATCAATATTATTTCATGGTGTGGTTGAAGTTCAATTTTTTATTTTTTTAAAAAATAGTTTTGTTTTGTTTTACAAAAATACATATTTTTCCTTTCTGTGTACCGAAACAATACATATTAACTAATATTTTCAGTAGGATTCCCAACACAACCTTGCATAAGAGGAATTCAACTTCCTTTCATATAAGAAGACTGTTCAACTTTGAAAGCAACAGGGCAGATTGAACCTGCAGCATTTGAGTTTATATTTACAACAGAATTTGCAAACATACCCTAAAAAGGCGGACAATCACTGAACAGACCAAAGCAACAGAACTTGAAGAAGTTCATTTCAACAGATTCCTTATGATCCTCTTGCTGATTACAAAGCCATTCAATTCTAATAACCATTGCTCTTTTGAATACAGTAGTTGAGGTATTTTTATAGACCTCCAGAACCCTGTTTACAAATCCAGCAGACCTTCACCCACACTGAAACCAATAAGCAGTAAACAAGACAGTCATCCAGAAACATCCCTAGATCCTTGAAGATATCCTGAAATTTGGGAAACTATTTCTGTCCAGAGCATATGCTTAAAAACTGCTTTAAAGTGCAAAAGAAACGAGGTGGTACTCACCCATATGCTCCTGATGCCATCGTGATTCAGAAAACATTATTGAACATTTAGCATTGTATTAAATTTGGAAACCCCAAGTATATTATTGACTCCTGCTTGCTCATAGCAGTCAATAAAGCAGAAATTCCTTTCTTTAATAATTGAAAAATTAACAAGAGTACCAAAATATGGTAATCTTAGTGTTAGAAAAATTTCAACCTCCCCCATTAGGTATTATTATAAATTATTATTTCAGAAATAAATTTAAATAAAATACTGAATTTAGATATATCAATTATTCTGTTGCCTTTTGAGACCAGCTGTCTTGAGTTCTCCCCAATTGTCATTTATTCCATCATGATATCTGAAATATTTTCATCTGAACTACTGTCTGGGCTTGCCTCCCTCCAACTTGTCTTCCTATCTTCTTGTCATTTCATTTAGATAATAAAAAATGTAGCAAATTAGTAATATGCACTTCAGAATTAAGACTGTTTTGTAGATTCTCGGAGAACAGCAATGTCTACATGTTCCTCCAGGCAAAACACTTCTAGCAGAAAGAGCTACCTTTTGAAGGGAATTCAAAGTGAATACTACAGGATCAAAATTTTATCCAGCTAGCTGTAAAAAAATGTGATTTCCAAAGTACCTCTTTAAATTTGGGCACTGGTAAACGAGGTTAAAGCACTTATCCATATCCATAACAGAGATATGGAGAACCGTCATGTAAAAATATTCTTTATGATATCATCATATGTTTATACCTACAATGTACAGAACACCCCATAAAAGCTTCCCTTCTATTCATTCTATTGGCTCTGAATCAACTACTTTCAAATTACCAACTCATCATGACCAATGATGGGAGAAAAATGAGGAACAAGTTATTAAAAAACACTATAAAACATTCACCAACTCCCCAAAGTGGATGGTTTTTTCCCCCCTCCAAATTATCCGATAGATTAAGACAATTCTGACAGGACCAGAAGGTCCTGCAGATAACCAGATTCCAAACTATAAAGAGCTGTATAAACTACCATTTGAAAGTGCATCTAGATGTTAATCAATAGGTAGTATAAACTACCTACCGCAGTCTTATACAATTTACAATTAAAATTCAAAGTTCCTCTCTAAATTAAAACAAGTTACTCCATCTTGTTATCATTGGCAAAACATTTGTTCATCTCTGTATTTCAGTAAAGGCTCTTTATAATTTTGGCAAAAGAATAAATAACAACAATAGCAGCAAAAGAGCAGGTTGTTTTTTTTTTTTTAACAAAGACACATAATGGCCTCAAAAGAAAACATTTACTGTAAAATAAACAAAGGGAAGCAGTTTGTAGATTAAAAACCTCTTAGAAGGAAGCATCACTTCTGAAAGGGGGAAAAATAACTTTGCAAAGGAAAACAGCTGGAAACAGGATGCTTTTTTACTTTCATCCTGACTGCTTTGATAGACCACATCCCTATATCATAAAAAGGCAAAAAAAAGGTATCAGCTGTATCTTATCTCAATAAAGAGAAGAGAATGGCTTTGTAGATTAAAAAGAAACAAGTTTAGAGAAGGAGGGGGCTCCTGCACAGAGAAATCCATGAAATAGTACAGGAAAATTACAGTAGATTTGTTATCTCTTTTTCTTTTAAAATGGCTTAAATGAGTCTGGTTAGTTGTTCATTTGGGGTACCATAATGGAAGTGTTACCAGTTTGCTGGACTATAGCTATTTTTCCTTAAAATTCTCTTGAAATATTATGTACCTTAAGACAAAAGGATTTTTATCAGGCACTTTTATATGTCAACATTAGTAGAAAATGTGTTTAAATCTGCAGTATTTTGGGTAACAATCAACCAATGGAAGAGCTTGCCCTTGGAAGTTGTGGGAGCACCATCAATTGAGACTTTCAAGAAGAGATTGGACTGCCATTTGTCAGAAATGGTGTAGGGTCTCCCGCTTGGGCGGGGGGGGGGGGATTGGACTAGATGACCTACAAGGTCCCTTCGAACTCTGATTATCTGTTATCTGTAACCAGGGGTGGGATAGACAGGGTTAACTACCGGTTCAGGATTTACGAGCTTCCCTGCACACTGGAGCAGTGCGCCTGTAAATCGTCATCAGCATGCTGTGTGCAGAGAAGCAGCCTTTGAAACAGCCCTCTTTTCCTGCTTTTTTTAACTGCAGCTGTGCCTCGTTCAGCAGCTGAATTTGAAAAATCAGGAAATAAAGATCAGGTAAGAGCCCAGGTGGTGGGTGGGCAAAAACATCAGCAGACATAGAACCGGTTCCATGTCTGCTGCTCTTCAGAGCTACCTGTTCTGCAGAGGTGGACAGAACCGGTAGAAACCCACCCGTCTGTAACAGAAATTGCATCTTATTCTTTCTTTAAAATAACCGATGCAGGAGATGTTTGCAGGACTTATCCTTCCATTAAAATGGGAAAAGCATCATCATACTGTAAGCTCCTTCCCTGTAGCATATGGCATAATATCACAGCAATGCAACACTATGTCATTTTAGCCCACTGACTTCTTCCAATGGAAGCCTCTATATAAGACAATGATTTTTTTTTTAAAAAAAACACATTTACCCGAAGTCTACAATTCATTCAATCTCCAAGTTAAGGAATTCTGTATAAAGATGATAGTGTCAAAATAGAATACTTAAATATCTGCAATATTCCTTAAGGCTGAATTCTATTTTCATAGTAGACAGTTTCCTATTAAATTATCAGAAAGTAAATTGACTGAAAAAAATGCAGAACAGGTGAAAGTAAAAAATATTTAACATGAACCAAACAAACCAAACAAAAAAGGAGCCACGGTGGTGCAGAGGGTAGAGTGCAGTACTACAAGCTACTTCTGCAGCCAGCTGCCTACAATTTGGCAGTTCAAATCCCACCAGGCTCAAGGTTGACTCAGCCTTCCATCCTTCCGAGGTGGGTAAAATGAGGACCCAAATTGTTGGGGGCAAGAGGCTGACTCTGTAAACTGCTTAGAGAGGGCTGTAAAGCACTATAAAGCGGTATATAAGTCTACGTGCTATTGCTATAATATGCTAAATTTTTTAAAAACTGTTCAAACACTCACTAGCAAATATACTAACTGATTAACTAATCAAAGGCCTCCTTGGAGGAAATGTAATTGAACAAAATTTGGCAACTATTTTGGAAAGTTTGGACAGTGATCCTTCTAGTGGGAAAATACTGTTTTCATTCAACTAGCAGAATACCAAGACAGATAACAAGCAGAATACCAAGTTTGATTCAAATGACCAACAAAAAGCAGGTCACACCAGACAAACCTTATTGCACTCTTTGACAAAGTTGTGAAATTACTGAATCAGCAAATTGCTGCAGAAACACAATCCTCAATTAATGACAATTGAGCCCAAAATTTATGTTGCTAAGTGAGACAGTTGTTAAGTGACTTCTGCCCCACTTTTCTACTTTTCTTGCCACTATTTTAAATGAATCACTGCCGTTCTTAAGTTAATAACACGGTTGTTAAGTGAATCTAGCTTCCCCATTGACTTTGCTTGTCAGAAGGTTCCAAAAGAGGATCGCATGACCCCAGGACACTGCAACCATCATAAATATGAACCAGTTGCCAATCACATGACCATGGAGGGGATGCTACAGTCCTAAGTGTGAAAAATGGTCAGAAGTCACATTTTTCAGTGCATTGCAACTTGGAGCGGTCATTTGTCTATCTGTGGAATCATTCCAAAGAACCTGAGATAGGCAAATCTGTTATTTAATAATGTTAACAATATTATTGCATGATATAAGCTGTTTTAAGTAAATGACTGTTTGCAAAAATGACTCATGGAAATCAGCTTGCTGCCAATGGTATTCAAGTGGTGATCCCAATGTTTTGGAATTGAATCCAAGGCACATATTATTATTGATACTACCTTGGCGTTGTTTTGCCACAATCATTCTACTTCTATATGTAAGTTTTTATATTTTGTTATTTTCTGTAGATAGATAGATAGATAGAGAGAGAGAGAGAGAGAGAGAGAGAGAGAGAGAGAGAGAGAGAGAGAGAGATAGTTGTCTTTATTGGCCAAGTGTGATTGGACACACAAGGAATTTGTCTTGGTGCAAATGCCTTCTCTTCTGCAAATGCCTTCTCTTCTGCAATACCCAGGTATTGCAATGTCTGTTATTTAGACTTTTTTGTATTTTTATTTATAGTTAATCACAGAGCCAAACAGCTGTCAATGTCCTTCCCAAGTACCTGGAATAGACAGGTGTTGTTATTTGATGCCGTTAAAGGTATATGCTACAAGTATCTAGCCTGATACAAAATGACTTTTCAAAATTTGATGGAGTAAGGTATTTAGAGTGTATGTAATTTTTTGGTATTAGATTTATTTCCTGCTCTAATGTTAGTATTACTGAAATATGATTGCAGTGTTTAGACACGGTTTAGAATAGTGCTGTGATTTGATAAGATTAGCACAACCAAAATCCTGTAATCTATTTCTGTAAGTTTGCAGTCAAGTGACAGAAGAGCTTTTATTGCAGCAATTAGAAAAATCTGTATCAGAAAGAATTTCTGAACAGGTATATTATCTACAAAAAAGAAAAATGCACAAAAGAAACCTGATTCTTCTGGAGCCCTCCACTATCAGCTTGTCACATAAAAATATAATGCTCAGGGGAATTGAACATTGTTATCTTAAACTTTATATCCAATAACATTGAGTGGGAAATCAGTAACTGCTGTTTTGAATGAGAAACACTGTTTAAATTTCAGAATGTGAAAATAAATAGACTAATCCAAAGGATATCAATGTCTACAAAGCACACAGATAGACTACCAATATCAAGACAACAATAATTTACCGGGCTATTGAAATTGTCCAATTCACTCTTGTTAGATGAATACGAGTCAATATAACAAAGCGGTTATGATGGAAGGGCTCCTTGTGACTGAAGACTTTTGTGATGCTATCTATGGAGACCAGAATGGAAAGCTGAAAAAAATACCCCAAAAGTTGGGAGTGACAAACCACTTTGGTATTACTGCTAAGAATAGGAAAACACATCCATGAATTAGGCTCAATCTAAGGGCAACTTGAATTATATTTAGGAATATAAACATCTATGTTATTTCATCTTCTATTCTTCTTTGTCCTTGTCTATATAATATGGTGGCTTTCTTTGATATTGCTTTACAACAACAGATCATTATGTTCTGACTACAGCAGCAGAAACAATGGCTTCCATTTTTTTGTGTTTGGGGAGGGAGAGATGGAACAGGTAGATATATTTGGAATTGTAAAAGCAATGCCATTGTTGCTTCCATGAATACCTGCCCTGGGAGGTATCAATTCACAAAGCCCTAATTTCACAGAAAGGTGAACAATAATTATAACCAGCCACAAAAGAGAAAGTGGAAGGAGTCATACGCCCCTACCATCACCACCACCAATTAGTTTGAATGGGCAGTTCTCTGTTACTCAATATGTAAGAGACAGTTTGGTGTAGTGGCTACATTTCTGTGCTAGAAACTGGGAGCTTTCAAGTTCTACTCGCATGGTTTGGAATAGGCGAGTTTTGGCCTGCCATTCTCTTTCCAACAAATGACCTCAGGGTTCTATATGCCTCATGAAGGTGGCTTCTGGACTGATGTGAGAATCCATCTACCACCCACCCTCCGTCCCCCACTCTCCAACCATCCATCTTTTTGGTTACCATATGATGCATTATTCTCATTGTGTTCTTTTGTCATTTGTTTATTTTGTTGTTCTGTTTACACTCTTTTCATTATTTTTTTTCCTTTTTATTATTGTAAGCCCCACGGTGAGATAGCTGGAAAATAAATTTAACAAATAGTAACTGTGAGGTTGTCAAGAAACAGAATTCTTGCTGACTAAAGAATAGCAGAGAAGAGTTTAGTTTACTTTGTCATACTGCACCTCGTACAATGAAATTAAATACCATCTTCAGTGTATGTTATAACTATGAAAATAAACACAAGCACACATCCTTCACATTCTATACATTAAATTGAAACCCCCTGATATTACATTAATATTCCACTATACAGTAGATATTGCTAAGAGTACAAGTAATCCTCAAATTGCAATGGTCCATTTAGTGACTGCTCAAAGTTACAACGGCACTGAAAAAGGGTGTTGGTACTTATCTGATATGCCCATTTTCTGGGAGCTGTGAAGAGCATCCAGTGATGGAAGGTGCTTCAGTCCCTTCTAGGAAGGCTGGGCTAAAACTTGAGGACACTCTTTCTCCTCCACAAGACTCCTCCTTAGAGTCCCCAGTTTTGTGAAGCTGAGGTATTGATACCCTATATGCTTAGTAGATTGGAATGAGTGCCCCCTTGTTTGTTAATATGGACCTTTGTAGTTATGTTGTCTGTTAAGACGAGCACGTGTTTGCAATGGAGATGCGGGAGGAATTGTTGGAGTGCCAAGTACTCCGCTCTCAGTTCTAGCCAGTTGATATTGTGTGCCTTCTCTGAATCCATCCAGAGGCCTTGCACTGTATGTGATTGGAAGTGAACCCCCATCCCACTAGACTGGCATCTGTTGTAACAAATGACCTGTGTGGATCCTTGAAATGGCATCCCTTGTTGATTTCAGGTCGTGTCCACCATCACAGAGACCTGAGAATGGTTGATGGAACTTTTATGTGAATCCTGGCATTGTCTCTCCCGGTGCATTGGTATGGCAACAGGAACCACTGCAGGGTTCTTGCATGGAACTGGGCCAAAGGGATAATAGAAATACAAGAAATCATTTTTCTGAGCAATTTAGAAGTTGCACCTTCCTAAGAGTTCTGATCTGTTGAGCCAAATCTCTAATGCTTTCTTGTCTATCAGGGGAAAGGAAAACTTTGCCTTCCAGGGTGTCAATGATGGCGCCAAGGTGAATGAGTCTAGTAGAGGGTGTTAAATGAGTTTTTGACCAATTGATTGAGAACCCATGTTGTTGTAGGGTTACAAGTGTAGTTTGAGTGTTTGAATTTGCTCGATTGATGGAAGATGCCAGAATGTCATCCAAGTAGCATTGAAGTCGAATGGACCTATCTCTGAGTGATGCTGCCAAGGCAGCCAAGACCTTTGTAAAAGTTCTGGGAGCTGAAGCTAAGCCAAATGGGAGAGCAATATATTCGTAATGGACGTTGTTGTAACAGAAACAAAGGAATTTGAAATGTGAGGGATTTCAATTGGGATATGTAAGTAAGCTTCCATGAGGTCTATGGAGGTAAGGACATCATTTTTTTCTGATGCTGAATAAGATGGATTGGAGAGTGGTCATTTTAAATTTTTGGTAAATTAAATATTGGTTTAGACGTTTTAAGTCCAGGATTGCCCTCCATCCCCCCGAACTTTTAGGGACCATGAAGAGGTGCAAATAAAAATCAAGACCTTTTTGATTAGAAGGGAGAGGTTGTATGGCCCAGATCTCAAGTAGATGTGCTATGGCTGTGTCCATGAGAAACCTTTTTTCTGCGTCCCTGGAAATTGGGGACTTCATAAAAAAATCAGGGGTGGGTGGGTGGAGCTGAACTCCAGTGCCAGACCAAATCGTACTGTGTTCCTGACCCATGTGTCAGTGGTAGAGGAGTCCCATTGGTCGGCAAACATTTTTAGGCAACCGCCAATGGGAATCCCGTTGTGGTTGTTACTTGGACCTGCGGAAGGGCCTAGATCCTGTTTCTTGAAATTGTCTCCTAGGATGGAGTCCCCTTCTATATCTGTCCCCAGGTTCAATTCTATCTGTTGTGTGAATCCAGGCTTGTCTTTGAAATCTTGGATAGTAGGATTGGTAGAAGGGGCGAAAGGAACCCCTATGAAAGGGCTGTGGTAATCTGGACTCTGATCGACGAAAAAGAGAGGGAAGAATTTTCTTTGTGGTTCTGGTTTCAATTCTCGGAGATGGGAGTTGAGGCAAGCTGCCACTTGTGCTTGACGTCTGCCTGCCAATGCCTGATCCAAAGTAACCTTCTAGCCGCAATTTGGGAAGCAATCGCCCTAGAGGAAAATTTAACTACATCTGCTTCCCCTGGAGTATTTAGCAGGGGAGGGGTATCCATATTATCCAGCCATGGGGTGTTCTTGGCCTTAAAGTGCAGGGATTTAAATAATTGTGGGTGGAATAATCCTGTAAATACAGGGAAGTCAGGTGAAAGGCCTTCATCATCTGACATCCCCTTTCTAGCGGATCCACCTCTGACAATACCTGGTCAACAGTGTGTACCCACCCCTCCTCCATTTGATCCATTGGATCCCCTTGATCTCCCATATCCTGTGTGTACTGAGGGTCTCTGACAGTGGGCAATGATAGTTCTGTGGGGAGGGGTACCTGATGAAAATGTGGATCCATGATGCCCAGAGATCATTCAGAAAGAGATCCGCAAACCAAAGCTGAGGGTGTTCGTCCTTCCTGAATAACCTGTTGGATGCCTGCTGATATGCCCTTCTGGATAGCTAGCTCCATCCACGCCCTCATGTTGGCAGGGATTTCCTCCAGAAGTTCCTCCTCTAGTCTGAGGCCAGCTGCAGTTGGCATGAATGTTGCCTCTGGGGCCTTCCTTGGGGAGAGAATGTTAGAAAGAGCTTCCTGGGGAGGTTGTATCAATATGCTGCTCCTCTCTGGATAATTCCAGAGGGATGGTTGGAGGGTTCTGGGCCTGTGAGGTAGAGGGTACGATGAGTGGTGAAGAGGTGGGCTGTGCAGCTGCTCATGTACATTTTTCCAGCTGCCTTTCTAATGCCTGATGGCGTCTGCATGCATCTTTCTCTGCTGCCTTAGAGGTCTTTTTGGGCTCTGTGGACTTATCTCTATTTTTAGCAGTTAGTCTAGATCTGGAGTTGTAGTTGCTGGCCATGGTAATGCCTTTGATAGATTAGCAATGTAAAGAGGCTATGAAATTAGGTGGCTGGAACACCTAGGGGCCTGCTCCCTTAAGGGGCAGTGGATCCTGGAATAAATAGTTCCCCGATGCCTTTAGCAAATGTTGTCTCCTTGTTCTGTTTTGCTTTGTTATCTATCTATCTATCTATCTATCTATCTATCTATCTATCTATCTATCTATCTCTATGTCTACACACACACACATATTTTAATAACTTAAAGATTTTAATAACTTAAAGATTTGTAGAATTTAAGTCAATCAAGTCAATTTTTGAATAAAGTACTTGTAATATCAAATATGGAGACCAGAACAACCCCCTCCAGACCTGGCACCTATATGAGGGCACAGAGGTCTGTAACTGATAATTAGATCAGTTTAGCTGCACTTATTGCCTGTGGAATCCAGCAGTTCAAGTCCTCTATCATCCAGTGGACTGGTGGTAGGGACCCCTCTTCCCAGGTCCCCAAGAAGGGAAACCTTATTGGGTAACTTGCCTCACAGACGGTAACAATTACTCAGCAGATTTAACCACGCAGCCTTTAAAATGGCAGCCGCCTCGTGGCAGAATGAAAATGAAAGCAGCTATCACTGCCTGGCCTGCTGAAAGCAAAACTGCTCAGCGGGAAGGCGCAGGGGCTAATTCCCTGCCCTGAGGTGTTCTGCGAGGAAAGCCTTGTAATAAAAGGAAAAAAGGCTACACTTTTAAATTGAAGCTTCAAACCTCGAAGGGACAGAGCGTTTACTCAACCAGCTGGGAGATTGGAGAGATAAGCCTAAGAGATAAGTTTAAGGCAACGTCTCTGAAACTAGAGGCTTTTATCCTCAGGGCAGATTGGAAAGATAAGCGTTTGTGAGGCTTTAGCCTCGGGAGGCTGGAACGTAAAAAAAAACCCGAGCAAAATGACTTTTGGAGGTTCCCAGGGGTGGTGGGGGTAGTTGGTGACAGAAACTATGGTTTTACCTGACCTGACAAATAAATTAGCTAAATCGCCAGTGTTCTGTTCCAACCAGGAAAACAATAACACAACCTGTCTGAAGAAGGGCTGAGCTAAAACTGAGGACACTAAGGAGGAGTCTCGTGGAGGAGGAGGAGTGTCCTCAAGTTTATGCCCAGGCTTCCTAGAAGGGACTGAAGCACCTTCCATCACTGGATGCTCTGAACAGCTCATGGGAGAAATGTAACTTAAGACTGTTTTTAGTACTTACAACTGTTGCAGTGTCTTCATGGCCATGTGATCAAAATTCAGATGCTTGAGCAACTGACTCATATTTATGACAGTGTCCCGGGGGTCATTGGATCCTCTTTTGCAACCTTCTGACAAGCAAAGTCAATGAAGAAGCCAGATTCATTTAACAACTGAGTTACTAACTTATCGACTGCAGTGATTCAATTAACAACAATAACAAGAAAAGTCATAAAATGGGGCAATTCAACAACTGTCTTGCTTAGCAACAGAAATGTTGAGCTCAATTGTGATTATAAGTTGAGGACTAACTTGTGAAAGGCTAGCATGTTCAAGTCATTTGAATCTCTGGAAAGTTTCAGTTACTTTTATGCAGTCTCATTATGCTCTTAGCCTAGGATCTCAAATGACTGTCCTCAAAATGCCCCAAGAATCTGGCATTCTGGTGAAGAGTGTTGCAAATCCTATGAGATTTCAGCAATTATTTGTCTCTTTAATAAAATTTTGGTTATATGAAGAGACCTATGCTAACAAGACATTTGGCAAATTAAGAAATGATGGGAATTTCTATATATAAAAGTGAAATACCACTCATGCATCATCACAAAATCTCCAGACCGTGAAGCCTACAAACATGAAATTTGGCACGTATGTTCTTCTTGGCTCCTAGGTGCTCACGAAGAAAATATTTTTTGAAATGACCATCAGAGCATTAGTATTTTGTATATTATTATTAACACACTCTGATTTTAAGGAGTTCTACTCCCCCTTCCCACCTGAAAACAAATCTGTTCCAAATGCAAAACACAAGTAGAGGAGAGGAGTTTCCGTTTTAGTTTCAGAGCAGCAAGCAGCTTTAGTACAGAACAGTTGAGCTAAGCCATGGCCAGGCTCTTTGCTGTCTCCTTGTTCACACAGCAAATACTGTTTCAGTTTCCAAACAGCCCTCAACTCTCTCACACACTGACAGGACGCTAGCCAGATGAATATCGATGGATGCTAGTAGGCAGAATTTTTCCCCTTATTTTCCTCCTCAAAAACTAAGCCCAACAACATAGTTTCGGAGCGAAGCACGGGTATTGAGCTCGTAAGAGTTAAATGATCGCACTTCAATTAACCCTAGAAACCATCCCTACAGTGAAGGCTACCAACTTAACATGGTACCTGACAGTTTTGTTCAGTCAATTTTTGTTGTCTGTCGTGTGTTATGTAATGCAGATATATTTTCTCTGCTTTCGTAGTTATTAATACATTTTTCAAAAAACACTGAAAGATGGGATATAATTCTCAAAAAATTATAAAAAAATGAAAGGTAAATTATAGAAGACTGTGATTACTATTTACACCATGAACTACTGAAGATTAAGTTCAAATATTGTGAGGGTGATAATGAAAAATTTCCATATTAATGATATTTTAGTGTGAACATAGATATGATTCTCCCTATTTTCCATTTAGGCTCAGTGCTAAGAACAGAGTTTTATGAAATGCATATCCTTATTTTACAGGTAATATAAACTGGACAAGTAAGATCTGCAGGACAACTGATTAAATCTAGATTACAGATTGGTGAATTTTAAGAGAAGAGGCTTTATTTTGTCAATTATACTTTTATAAAGAAAAAGATTATTTTAATTTTCTTTATGTAATATTGGCTGCTAATTCATTTTATATAAACATCTTGAAGTTTGCCCCTGGAAAATCCTTTGTATCTCAAACTGATCCCCAATTAATCCAGTCATTGCAATGCCAGAGACTGTGATATCAAACTAGTTTACCAGTGCCTGTACACCCAAACATTCAGTCAGGGGACGTGAATTCATGTGTCATTGCATTTTAAAATCACAATCCTTATACAGGAGGGAGAAATCTATAGTAAATAAAGTCAAAGGTTATAACCAATAATTCCTTGACTTTATCCTTTTTAATGGCAATTTGGAATTTGTCGTAGTAGAGGTAGTGCTTGACTTACAATCAGAATTGAGCCCAACATTTCTGGTGTTAAGTGAGGTATTTGTTAACTGAGTTTTCCCCATTTTAATAGATTCCTTGCCGGTATTGTAAAATGAATCACCGCAGTTGATAAGTTGGTAACCTGGTTGTTAAGCGAATCTGACTTCCCCAATGACTTTGCTTGTCAGAAAGTTACAAAAGGGGATCCATGACCTTGGAACTCAGCAATGGTCATTAAGTACAAACCAGTTGCCAAGCATCTGAATTTTGATCACATGGCCATGGGGATGCTTCAAAGGTTATAACTGTGAAAAACTGTGAAAAATCTTTTCAGTGCCATTATAATTTTTTTCAGTGCCATTGTAACTATAGGAACTGTTCCAAGTCAAGGACCTTTATGTAATAATATGAAATGTACATTTCTCTTACTTCCCCAATGAAATAATAAAATAATAAACAATGACTATCAAATTCATGCATATGTTCTATGAAAAGTGCTTGTTTTAAAATCCAGACATTTTGAAATTAGAGCATTCTCTAGTGGGATTTTATTTAGGGCAATATTATGAAGCCTATGAGAGCCAGTTTGGTGTAACGGTGAAGGCATCAGGCTAGAAACTGAGGAGAGCATCTGCTCTAGTCCTTCATAAAGCCAACTGGCTAAGCTGGGGCCAATTGCTTTCTCTCAGCTCCAGGAAGGATGCAATGGCAAAGTCCTTCTGAAAAACCTTCCCAAGAAAACTGCAAGGACTTGTCCAAAAGTCTCCAAGAATCAAACACAACTGAACAAAAGGAAAATGAATGAAGCTTAGATGACCACATATGTTTCTGCTTTTAATATTGACTTCTGAAGGCCGTACAACTAAATCCCAATGTGGATGAAATTCTGTTCCCTTTGGTGCAATTTATGAGGGTCGTTTCATTTTATCAAAGAAATGCAGGCTGCATCGACAGGTTAACCGTTGCCTCTTAAAGATTAAAACTAAGAAAATCAAGCCCCCCAGATGCCACCAAAAGAAAATGGGAAAAAGGAAGGAAGGAGGGTCTTAATCAATCTTACAAGCCCATCCTATGTTTAGGTTGTATCTATTTCGGTAGCCCAGTTCCCAATAATCTTAATACGTCTGCAGCTTTCTGCTGTCTTGCATATGGGTAATAGCTATGAACTTTTTAGGTGACTATTCTTTCACTTTG
Organism: Pseudonaja textilis; assembly: GCF_049901715.1. NCBI lineage: Eukaryota > Metazoa > Chordata > Lepidosauria > Squamata > Elapidae > Pseudonaja > Pseudonaja textilis. The sequence continues at coordinate 243,037,898 of NC_141991.1, read as the reverse complement.
GTTTGTTCTTATGTGGATAAGAAAGGCAAATGGCACCAAGGAAGATACTTATAGAACTCCTTTGTCATTAAGATCTTCCTTTGTCCAAAACTTGCAGTTTCCTATTTTACAAAAACTGGTACAATCCTACGTGGCAAGCAGAAAATTGGTGGAAACATGGGATGTGATTCTTTGTGTCACTCTAAACATCCTGAGGAAAGTGTAATATGTACTCAGATATCTTCCATCTGTGATGAAGGATCATGGCTTTGTGGTGGTGGTGGTGGGGAGATGGTTTAGGAACAAATGTCTTAAAGTCTAGATTAAAAATTCTTTAAGCCTCTTTGGTGTGCTTTTAATCTATGGTCTAGAGCAGTGTTTCTCAATCTCACCAACTCTAACATGTGCGGACTTCAGCTCCCAGAATTCCCCAGCCAGCATGTTGACTGGAGAATGCTGGGAGTTGAAATCCACGTATCTTAAAGCTCCCAGAATTCCCCAGCAATTTTAAAGTTGCTGAGGTTAAGAAACATTGCTCTAGACTAGGGGTGTCAAAGTCAAGGCCCGCAGGCCAGATCCGGCCAATGAGGTGCTTAGATCGGGCCCATATGACCATCCTGGAAACAGCAAAGGACCAGCCCGGGTTTCCTGCTAGTGAAAATGGAGCTTGAGTGGGCCACAGAGCGGTTGGGCCTCCACAGCCATCCCCAACGTGAGTGCTAACAAGCTGGCCATGTCCACCTGGCCCCGAGGTCAAACACAACCCTGATGCGGCCCTCAATGAAATCAACTTTGACACGCCTGCTCTAGTCTAGACGATCTCCACCTCAAATTCATTAACAAAAATCCACTCACATTTTCTTTGAAAATAGAGACAGGAAAAGTCCTACATAAAAGTTGAGGCTCACTAATGTTCATTCTCCCCAAACAGAAAACTTTGGCAGCAAGTTAATACAGAAATAACTCATTCATGCTCTTTCCCCACTTTTCAGAATAAAATATATGTGAAAGTTTCATGCATATTTTCTACTTCCTCAAGGAAGGGTAGACTTGGTACATAACGCTACAGCCTGAAACTGACTTTTACTTTATGCTAGAAAGAGGAAGCTGACCACAGCCATCTACTGTTTAAAATGTAAAGTGAAAAAGGAGATACAAAAGCAATACTGATCACAGATTTAAAAGCCAACTTTCCTGTTAAACGTCATTATTTTTTCTCTTTTTTTCCTTGTTTATTTCAAGGCAGTAGACTCTACAAAATAATTAGATATCATTTATTGAAGTGAAGCATTTTCTGTGGGTTAGCTCCCATGCCCTGATGTCCTTGAATGAGTTGTATCACCTTTCCTCATATAGTCTTTCAATTAGTTATTTCTTAGTTTGAAGGAGATTGTTGATGCAGAGTAACCAACTATCTATTGCACTTGCCCTTGAGAAGTAGTTTTAAGTAAGCAAACTGGTCTTAACTGAGCTTGCTCAGTAGCATATGTGGGGTTATAGAGAAAGAGTATACACAAAGCCCTTGTTCCATTATTGCCAAGCTATCCAAAATTGGTCCAGTTTGGAAAACTGGATTTTAAAAAATAAAATAAATTAGAGATCTGTGAGAATATGAACTGTGCCAAGTTTTAGTAGAAGATAAGATGGATCACTCATCCCTGGGTGATAGATACATTATGGATTTTATATTGCAGCACAAACAGAAGGATATGCAAAAAAAAAAAAACACACACCACCCTGTAATTGTTTTTAATCTAATCATTCTTCCAAGTTCACACTCCGTTGACTTCACAACAGTCAAGTTTTTGATTGATGAAAACGATATTACTCCTTTGTTCCTAGCAGCAGCATCCTGTATTATCTTAAATAAGCCAAAAAAATGTAATGTAATCTATCAGAAATATTGAGAACTTTCTGTCATCAGAGATGGCAAGGTTCCTATAAGGATTTAACCCAATAATTTTCAATGTCCATAATTTGAAAGCAATACTTCATAAATTTATTTAAAACCTCAGTGCACTATTTCACTTAATCTTGTGTTAAGGTCCTAATTTAACCACCATAGTTTGCCTTCTGATAACCCAAACTGTATCTTCCTGGCTGTCATCTACATATTGTACTCTGATTCTACATACTGTACTTCATTAAAGTACTGAAGCATTCTCCAACAAAGTTTGATTATGGGTAGCACATGGACAGAGTGTTATTGTTTTCTTGGTAATAAGGAACTGTTGGTATTGCCATCTTCTACTCTACCCTCCTAGTCTTCCATAAAACTTCTATGACCTGGCTTTTCCCCCAAGTGTTGGGATAAAATTGGATGACTGCACAGTTGGAAGTTTGACTTGGTGCCAGGTTTTAGTTGTTTTTAATGTGCTTAGTTTGATAGTTTTAAAGTGGTTTTCCATGGTGCTTTCATTTTCTATTGGGAGCCGCCCAGAAATAATTTCAAGATGGACAACTATAAAAATGTTTTAGTAAAATAAATAAAATCTAACAGGATTTTGTTTTGTTCCCCAGTCTATTTTTTTTTAAAAAAATGGATTTCTGTGGGCCTCCTAACCCCAGTTCTAATTTACTTGACTATTCCTCCCATTTCAAATTCAAATTTACCAATCCTGGGCCCTTCAGAAACCCCCCCATTTTAAGGACCACTCTCAAATAAGAAATTTGATATTTGCCATTGTTGCATGGTTCCATTTAGAAAACCTACTACTTGAACAGGAGGTACTTCCCTTCCTAACTTGTCAGAGAGCCATCAATCCTTCTGCAGGGTGGGGGGAGCGGGAAAGCCCAGGCCCTTTTATTTATAAGTTACAGCTCAATTGGAACAATAAGCGACAAATAACAAAAACAGACAAAATAAAATGAGTCAACTAATTCATTGCCAGACTGGGGTCTCAAGATGGGCTGGGGTGGCCCCTTGGGAGTCTCACTGCTTCAAGCACAATAGCAGCAGGACGTGCCTCATTTCCTGAAACTGCTCAACATGGCTCTCTCTGCGATGTTTATAAACTTCCTTCCTTTACGCATCAGGCTCTCAAACTGTCGTCAGTCCTTGGGACTAATAATATCCTGTTGATGCTTGAATAAGCCAATTCTTTCTTTTTTTAAACATATCCCTGACTTTTTTTTTTTACCTTTTTTGTAGCTATTTTGCCTACCCATTTATCAGTTGAAAATGCTGAATGAGCAACGTGCAGGCATATGGAGCTGACTCTATGCTTGCAAGCATACAACCTATGTGTATATTAATCTCAATTTAGCATAAACTCAAGGCACATTTCACCTCAAGGCATCTGCGGAAAACATAATTGGGATTTAGTAGGATCCAAATTGGGGGAGGGGAGAGATAAGGAAGAGCAGACAAAAGATGATGCATTTTTAATGTCTGATAAAACCAGTGCTTGGGACAGGAAGACTTTCTGTACCGCATCATAACAGCTTTTGTCCATTCACTACTAGAACACAGCAGTGCTTTCAAAACTTCTCTGTAGACTAAATTGCCAATAAACCTCATGAAATAGAAAGCTGCCACACTCAAAACTAGTTTGCAACTGCCTACAAGAGGTTTTTGTTCACCAGTCATTAAAACGAAGGCAGTTTTTAGGGAAGTGTATCAGACAGTATTAATGTCACCCCTCTACTGTAACATTCTATGCAATTCCACACGTTGGCAAACTTAGAGCTCCTCAGAATGAAATACATATTTTAAGTCAATCTGAGATTTGTATACATATTTTTTTCTGATGTTCATTTTTTGTGTGCAATATGACTGCAAAATATGATAGAAAATACAAACATAATGGTATACATCAAAAGCAGCATATTTTAATATAAAAACAAGTATACATGATATCATTGAAGGTATTGAGAAAAATGAAATCAAAAAGAAATAAATAAATAAAACTCAGAAGCATATAAAAAGTTTCAAATCACCCTAAAATGTTGAATTCTATAAAAATAGTGAACATAAATGCACAAATGCAAGTACTTTTAAAGAAAAGGTCTTGGAGAGAATATAGATAAATTTCACATGTACATGCCCATGGATGAAATATATATTTCAAAATTACAAAATGTGAAATTAATAGTATTTTTGAGGAGAGACTTGGAGTTTTGATTAGCTGACCTGAAAGCACAACAAAGAGACCCTCTGAAGACAAGTATTAATTATGACTCATGAGTGATGGGCAGAATATTTTGACAGCTGACTTGGAAGATACCTTATTAATAATAATAATATTGCTCAGGGTTTCTTACATTCAAAGGTCAATAAAAAGCTAGATATCAAACGCAAAAGTTCAGGGGCACAAACAAGTGTCAGTTCAAAAGATTTATCACTCAAGTAAAAATTTATTAAAATTTCAAAAATAAATTTATTTTAAATTTAAATAAATGTATTGCACAAGAATTTAATCAACTAATTTACAAGACTAAATTGGAATTAGATAAGATCAAGAAATTCAAGAGAGGTTGGACTTGGACCTTTTGTGGGAATGTAATGACTCTATACTTATGATTTATTTAACTCCGCCCCCAGCTCGGTCTGCTTTTCTTCAACACTAGACCAGCAATAGCAAACCTTTTAGGATTGCCATGCTAAAAATTCAGAAAATTCCTAACTTGACTCTATTGGCATCTCTCTCTCTCAGAAGGAGGGGGGAGAGAGAGAGGGAGAGAGAGAGAAAGAGAGACAGAAAGAGAGAGAGAGAGAGAGAGAGAGAGAGAGAAAGAAAGAAAGAAAGAAAGAAAGAAAGAAAGAAAGAAAGAAAGAAAGAAAGAAAGAAAGAAAGAAAGAAAGAAAGAAAGAAAGAAAGTTCTCTATCTGACCAGGAAGTCTCAAAATGGCAGACAACATGGAAAAGTCAAAACACATGCTGGAATAATTAAATAACCAACTGCTTCTGCATTGCTATAAAATAACTAACTGGCTGAATCCAAGTTGCCATCATAAATCAACTCAAAAGAAACTATTTTATTTTTAGTAAGGCTTTTCTGTTTTGTTTTGTTTGATTTTATTTATTTATTTTATGAGACTATAACTGGGCAGAAATAATAGCAATATGCCGCTTCTAATTTACAGTTGGCTTAGGAGCTTGTTCTGAAGTTTGTACAAATCAATTACAGTTAATTAGGGAATTCCTGGTGTGACCATTTGTACTGAAAAGGAAGAACTGCAGATAATGCAAAATGTTCAATCATACATTGGCATATTGTTGATATTGCTTAGTATTAAATATTTAATAGAACGAAGGAGAGGCAAAGTACATGCCCGTGGATGTGTGAAAATGTTTCAATTATTTCTAATTAATTGTTCCAGAACATTTTACTCCTGGTAAATTATTCCAGGGGAAAATCCAACCAATACTCCCTTCTAGCTTTCAGAATAAACAAAGTAATATTAGGAAAGTTAACTCTCTTTTATAATTTATTTGCTAAGGCCATGACAGATAGTATACATTGGAATGACTGCAGAATTGAGAAAACAGATCAGCCTGAAAGAAAAGGCAATATTCAGGCCAGAATGTACCAATTATCAGAGTTTGAATGGGTTACTCCTTTGCCAACTGCAGCAACACCTGAGCCACTGAAGAAAACCGCAGTGAAAGAATTCTTCATATCCACATGTAACAACAGGTTTTAAGGCAATGCATCTCATATCAATAATTTTATATGGGTTAAGGTTTTGGCAAAGTCTATTTTCTCGTTCACAGAATTCCGAATAAGCTACTCCTAAAAAGAGGAGTTGGAACTAGCACTCATTCTTTTGTGGTTTTATCCTATTTCACCAATCAAGACTTTGACTTAGAATCAGTGTAATTATTTTTGTCTTTACTTCAACCTCAGCAGGACGTTCCTGGTCATCCAGTAAGTGCATTTTAAGTCGTTTCCATCAAACCCTGTCATCTTATGGGACCCAGGAGGTACATCTACTTCATTGCAGTACCTGCTCTCTGGAATGATATTTCTGCCCCAAAGATTTATGAGGCTCTCACTCTTCTGGGAATTATTGAAAACCTGATTGTTCTCCCAGAGAGTGGGATAAAATGATTTGGAGTACCGTTTTGTTCTTCTACTTGGCCATGTTCTCTTAAATAGGTATTTTCAATCTCTTTTTCTCTTTTTCTGTCATTCTCTCTCACCTCTGTAAACTGCTGAAAGTCATTGAGGATTTGGATGGCAGAAAAAATGGATTAAATAAATAAATTAAACCAGAGATGCTGAGATAATGCTTGAAGTTAGACTTCACTGCATCACTTGGTCAAAAACCAAACAACTTTATAGTGATCTTGATATGATGAGATTAAAAGCAAAACAGATGTCCTGAATATGCATCCTAATTTCCAATCCAATAACTTACTCTGTAAGATTGGCATTCTTGAATTGGTTATTTTGTGTAATGCCCATTGAAAATGGGTTAAGGGGATTGAGCTGACATTCAGATTTTAAAAATATAATGGTACTGCATATGTACCGACATTTCTTAAAATTGGACTTGGTTTTAAGTCTGCATTATGAAATTAAGAGCCAAAATAGATAACTTGACACAAAGCATATAGCTACTAGAGGTTTTCTTTCTTACATAATTACAGGTAACATAGCATTTGAGGAAGGGGGGCTTAACTCTTCTCTTCCCAGTGCAGAGTGCAATTGACAGTAATGGATAATTTCATCTTAAGGAAGAAAGGATTTGACTCTGGTATTGTGCACACTTGTAATTAGTGAAACAAAAACGTGACATGTAGAAACATGATACCTAACCAGAGAACGTTTAGCTTGGGCCTTAGGCAAGCAAACAAAAATTCTGTTATAATTTATTAGGTTATGATCATATCATTATAGCACATTAATATAGTTGTCTACAGTATAGCTGCAAAGATTACAGTAAATTTAAGAATTGGAAAGCATACTAACTTTTTCTCTTAAAGTAGATCTTCTTGTCCTTTGCAAGTGTTAAACTTCTCTTACCCAGTGTCAGCCCTACCACGTAAACCAGGCAAGAAATATGACTACCCTGTTTCCCCCAAAATATGACCTACCCTGAAAGTAAGTCCTAGCTTGATTTTTTTACATGTGTACCCAATGTCCTATTCCAAAATAAGCCCTAATTAAGATCTCGCCCACTCCAGAGTGCACATATAAAATTAAGCTAGAGTGGGGAGGGGTGGGTGGAGCTTACCTTTGGACAGTTGTAGCCAGGCCTCGCACACCCCGACACCTGCTTGCCAGCCCATTTCTTCTGCAGCTGGCAAGGCTTTCCTGAAGGCCTCTGTAGCTACTAGATCAATCCAGAGCTCTGTTATCAGCTGAACAGGCCTTCAGGAAAGCCTCGCCAGCCATAGAAGAAGTTCCTGAAGGCCCCTGACAGCGAAAAGGAGGCTGGGGAGCGACGAGCGCAAGTGAGGTTAGGCAGTGGATGATATCCCCTGAAAATAAGACCTGGTGCCTTTTTCGGTGGAAAAAAAATTGGTGGAAAATAAGACAGGGTCTTATTTTCAGGAAAACATGGTAGATTGGCTGATTCTACCTTATTAATAGAATCTTACAAGTTTGAAGATAGAAACTTCCTGCCACCACTTTTAGCTGTTTTAAAACAATTAGGGCAGGTCCTTCCTAAGTTTCTTGCTCTGACCATTAATCTATTGGGATGCCTCACTCTCTTGTCTGTTTCCTAGGCAGTGTCTCTTCCCCTCATACCCCAAGTTATCCACACACTACATTACATTCAGATTCCAGAGACCATCCTTTCACCCTGCAGAAGCTTCCAAAGCCCTCTATATTTCTCGAGACAAAAACTATTGATATATTCCACCTATTATTTCTTTCTTCTTGCTTCTCTGCCTCTTTTATCCCTCTCTTCTTATTATACTTTTACTGTCTGGAAGTAGATTCATTGCTTTCTCATACTTCTGGGCAGATCAGAATTATTTTAGGGAATATGCAATGTAATTATTTGCCTATCAAAAATTATTATTATTATTATTGTTGTTGTTGTTGTTGTTAATCTTCAGTTTGATTCACAGTCCGAGACTGGTAAAAACTTATCAGTTCAAGTCCTAACCAAGGACCTAAGAACTGTTAAGGTAGTGTCTGAGTACATAGGCAGTTATTCTTCTTGTTGTTATATTATATTATGCTTCTTATTCCTCCTCCGCCACCAGTAGAGTCATTCCAGTCTCTTTCTCATAGCACACACTAGTTGTCTTCCTAGTATCAAATTTGTCAAAAGAAATCTTATAGTTTGCTGTTCTTCTTCATCACTTTTAAGATAGCCAAGCAAGTATTCAACCCTATTAAGTAGGACTAATTGTGCGAATTTAATTTAATTCAGCTATATCAGTGTCCAAAGAATTATCATAAGCTAAATTGGAAGTCCTTATACTTTATTTAAAAAATCCTTGTTTGATCTTATAATAAATACATTGCAGCAATCTCAAATGATATTTAATTATTTATTATTATCATATTGGTATATACCATTTCCAATTTTCACTGTCCAATAGATTTTGTTTTGTTTTATTTTAAAAAGGGGCAATGGCTATAAACGGTGTGTGCCCCATGGGTTTCAGCACAATTGTCTTAAAGAAAGTCATCCCAGTGAAGAGGATGTTTAGTACAGTCCACTGAAGTGAGCATAGAATTCTACCTTCTCTTCATTATAGCACAATTTCTACTATGATTCTCAGGATAAATTCATATGCAAAACATTATGAAATGGTGCCAGCAATAGAACTACATGGCATTGATCCCAGAAACAGAAACAAAGATTGTTGGCATGATGTTCCCTCATCAGCAATATTCTCTCAAAGCATTTTCACAGATATCTGTCACAGCAATTATGGCAGAAATTGCCCCATGATAGGAGGGAGAAACCATGTCTGATAAACCTCTTGTTCCATTTGCATTTACCTCTAAGAGAATATGCATGGGATTACAGTGTAGGTTCAAATCCTAATTTTGCTATGTCCCTGGTTTTCATTGAGGTTCGATTTCCCACCACTGAATCAGTGTAACATACGAAGAACCATTGCAGGAATTGGGTATGTCTAGTTTAATGAAAAGGACTAGGGGTGGTATGATAGTAGTGTTCCAATATCTAAGGGGCTGCCACAAAGAAGAGGCAGTCAACCTATTCTCCAAAGTATGTGAGAGCAGGATAAGAAGCAATGGGTGGAAACTAATCCAGGAGAGAACCAACCTAGTCCAAGTGGAAAGTAATCCAGGAGAGAAGGGGAAATTTCTTGACTGTTAGAACAATTAATCAGGGGAACGATTTGCCTCCAAGTGTTCCAACATTGAAAATTTTTAAGAAGAGATTGGGCAATCATTTATCTGAAAAAGGGCATTGGTACTTACCTGATACGCCTGTTCTCTGTGAGCTGTGAAGAGCATCCAGAAGTGGGAGGTGCTTCAGTCTCTTCTGGAAAGGCTGGGCTTAAAACTCTGGGACGCTTCTCCTCCTCCACGGGACACCTCCCCAGCATCCCCCAGTTTTGTGAAGACTGAGTGCCAAAGTCCGGGACTCATCACCTAATCTAGATCCCTGACTGGAACGGAACCCCACCAGATGGAAAGAAAAGGGTGGGGCTGGATGCTCTTCACAGCTCACAGAGAATGGGCATATCAGGTAAGTACCAATGCCCTTTCTCCCATGAGCTGCTCAGAGCATCCAGAAGTGGGACATACCAAAGCTTGGCCTGTCCTTAGGGAGGGACTCCGTCTGGATCGAAATCCACTCCTAAACTCTGTGGACCCTCTGCAGGACTCTTCTGCCAAATGAAGTGTCCGCTGAGGCATAGACATCAATTTTATAATTTCTGACAAAGGGCGATGGTGAAGCCCAAGTTGCCACTCTGCAAATTTCATCTATGGAAACCCGTGTAGCCCATGTTGCTGATGTTGCCACACTCCTTCTTGAGTGGGCTGTAATGCCCTTAGGAACTGAGATGGACTGGCATTCGTAACTTTTAGCTATGGTGGCTCTCAACCATCTATCAATGGTCGTTGACAACACCTTGTGTCCTAAAGTGGATAGGTTGAAGGATAGGAATAGAGCCTCAGATTTTCGAAATGCCGCTGTGCGGTCTTGGTAGATGCTTAATGCCCTTCGAATGTCAAGTCAATGCCATTGATGCTCCAGTCTATGAGATGGTTTCGGACAAAAATTTGGAAGCACCAACTCCTGCGCTCTGTGGAAGACTGAATTTACTTTAGGGGTGAATGATGGATCCAATCTGAGAACCACTCTGTCCGCATGAAACAAGCACAGGTCCTTTCTCATCGACAATGCTGCCAATTTGGAAATCCTCCTTGCTGATGTGATCACAATTAAGAAGACCACCTTATATGTTAGGAATTAGAGACTAGCGGTTCTTAAAGGCTCGAACAGGCCAGTTGTAAGTGTGGTTAACACCTTGTTGAGCTCCCAAGTGGGAAAGCGGTGAATTACAGGAGGTCGTAAGTTTGCAGCACCCTTAAGAAATCTGCAGACATGTGGATGGTGCGTTATGGAACAAAGGTCACCCCAGGATATCACCGAGACTAAGGCCTCCACCTGTCTGCGTAAAGTATTTGGAGATAGGCCCTTGGTCAACCCCTCCTGTAAAAAGTCCAACAATTGTCTGATTGATGGGGTGGTTGGGTCGATCTTAGACCCCCGGCACCAGTGACAGAAAGCGGACCACGTGGCCTCGTATATACGATTTGTTGAGGACCATCTGGATGCTTGTATGGTGATAATGGCATCCTCTGAAATCTGTTGGGTCCTTAAATGGCTCTGCTCAACCTCCATATGGCTAGGCTGAGCCATTGTGGGTCCAGGTGAAGTACCGGCCCTTGCGAGCGGGAAACCCTTGACGGTGGAATTTTCCAAGATTGTTCTCTCAACAGGTCCTGTAAGTCCGTGAACCACATTCGCCTAGGCCAGTAAGGGGCGACCAATATCAATTCCGCTCGTTACTCCAATAACTTCTGGATCAACCTGGGTATTACAGGGAGTGGAGGAAACGCATATAGAAGTCCAGGAGGCCACTGACATCGCAGGGCATTGACGGTCTCCGCCCCTTGAGTCGGGTACCTTGAAATATACCAGGGCAATTGGGCGTTGAGGGGACAGGCAAATAGATCAATCACCGGTTGCCCAAACCTCTGCACTGCTTCCTGGAAGACAGATGGGTGTAGGCGCCACTCTGTCTGATCTATCATGGCCCTGCTGAGCCAGTCCGCTTGTGTGTTTAAGGCCCCTGCTATGTGTTCTGCCTTGAGAGAAAGCAGATTGGCCTCGGCCCACTTGAACAACCTGTCCGTCTCCAGCATTAGAAGTTTGGAGTGGGTACCCCTGTCTGTTTACGTGGGTCTTGGTTGTGATATTGTCTGTCAAGACCAGAACGTGGCGTGATTGGAAAAGGGGTAGAAAACCGTGTAACGCCAGATGAACTGCTCGCAGCTCCAACAAGCTGATGCTTTGTGATTGTTCGGAAATAATCCAACTTCCCTGTGCAGTGTGGGATTGGAAGTGAGCTCCCCATCCTACCAGGCAGGCATTGGTTGTGATCGTTGCCCTGCAAGTTTCCTTGAAAGGACACCCCTTGTTTATCGTGTTTTCCGACCACCAGCGGAGCAATCAGAGAACATTGTGCGGTACCTTTATCCGGACATTGGAAGTGGCTCCTCCGGATCGCTGGAAAGGTAGCAGGAACCATTGCAGATGTCTAGAATGGAATCAAGTCCAAGGCACAATGGAAATACAAGAAATCAGTTTCCCTAACAGTTGAGACAGAACTGCCAGGAAACCCTCTTTAAGGCTCTGATCTCTCTGACCAAAGACTGGGTACTATTCAACCTGTCCTGAGAGAGAAAAACCTTGTCGTCCACAGTATCTATCACTGCCCCTAAATGAACTAACCCAGTTGAAGGGACTAAATGGCTATTATCCCAATTTATGGAAAAGCCGTGACCTTGAAGGGTCTCCAGAGTAATCTTGGTATCCAAATTTGCTTGATGTCTGGAAGATGACAAAATTAAAATATCATCCAGGTAACATTGTATACAAATAGATTTGATCCTGAGGGAGGCAGCCAAAGCCACTAGGACCTTGGTAAAAGTCCTAGGGGCCGAAGCCAGACCGAATGGTAGGGCGATATATTCGTAGTGCCGATCACAATAGCAAAATCTAAGATATTTGTAGTGAGCAGGTCTAATTGGTATGTGTAGATAAGCCTCGGTCAGATCTATAAAGGTAAGGACATTGTTCTCTCTGAAGCTGAGTAGAATGGACTGGAGGGTAGTCATCTTGAATTTTCGATAAACCAATGATCTGTTCAGATGTTTGAGGTCCAGAATTGCCCTCCAGCCCCCCGAACTCTTTGGGACCACAAACAATAGAAAGTAACAGCCTTGACCCCGTTGTTCAGATGGGACCTCTCTAATGGCCCAAATATGAAGAAGATTTTTGATAGCCTCCTGCATCAACGCTATCTTAATGGAGTCCATGGACCTAGGGCTCCTAATGAAAAAGTTCAGGGGGGAGGATTGAAACTCTAGTGCCAAACCAAACCTAACAGAGTCCCTGACCCACGCATGAGAGGTGGAGCTGTCCCATTGATCAGCAAACAATTTTAGCCACCCTCCAATGGGAGCTGCTGTCAAGGACTCACTTGGGGCGACGAAAAAATTGCCCTCCGGTACCTCTGGGGTTTCTTCTGTTTTGGCCCGCTGACCTCTGTTGTAAGATTCCGACCTATCCTGTCTAAAACTGGGTCTGCAGCCTGATGTTCTCTGCGATCTGGGAAGGTATGGGCCTTGATAGTAGGGCCGAAAGGAACCCCTTCGAAACGACTGAGGCGTTCTGTTTTCAGACCTCCAAAAAAGAGGGGGAAGCACTTTTTTCTTGTTTCTATTCTCAATAAGCAGAACACTGTCAAATAATTTATCCCCCAATATTGGGGCTGATGCCAGGTTGCATTTATGCTTGGTACCCGCCTGCCAATGTCTGAGCTGTAGCAGTGTCTGTACTGATACGTGAGATGCTATGGCTCTAGACAAGAATTTGACTGCATTAAATGTGGCATCGGTGGAGAATTCTGCCGCTGCAATTATCTTAGCAATGTCCTGGTGGGCTCTGACATTTGATGCCGGCAATATATCCCTCAAGTGGAAGAACCATCATAGGGAGGACCATGTAAAAAAGGACACAGCTGTAGCTGCCCTAATGGCCCAGTCGTCAGAAACATGCGCCCTATGGAGTGCCAACTCTGCTCTCTTTTCCTCCGGTCTCAGGGCTTCCTTGGCCTCATTAGGAAAGATTGGAGAGGCCAGTGCCACAACGGGCTCATCCACCTTTGGCTTTTTGAGAAAATTTGAAAACTCTGGTGCCAAATTATAATATTGTTTATCGTACCCTGTTGGGGTTGGGTAGGATGCTGCTGATGCCCATTGATTTTGTACTAATTCAGCAAACATACGAGGGACAGGAATAGTTTCTGCCTCATTAGCCGGTTGTGAGAATATTAGATCCTCGGATTCATCCTGAGACCCTGTTGACAATGGATGAGGGCTTGATGTGCCTAGTTTAGCGTTGTTCTTTGCTTTGAACAGTAAAGATTTAAAGAGGTACAGACGAAAAAGGCCAGAAAAGGTAGGTTGGTCCAGAATGAGGCCTTCGTCATCCGACATTCCTCGTTCTAGTGGGTCAGCCTCTGACAACCCCAAGTCCATCTGATGGATCGACCCCACCTCCATGGGAATATCCTGATCATCTAATTCCACCTCCTCCCAAAGACCCTGGACTGGTATGTCAGGGATATTGGGGAATATCTGAGTTTGATGATGTCCCATATGTGCAAGGATCGAGCAGACAGGGACCCCGCTTCCGAAGTAGCTGAAAAGTGTCTGGTCTGGATGGATTGCTGAACTCCAGCCGCAATGCCCTTTTGAATGGCCATCTCCATCCATTGCCTCATTTCGATGGGAATAGTGTCAGGTAATCCCTCCTCCTGTCTTAAACCCGCAGCCGTAGGGGTGAAGATTGCCTCTGGGATTCGCCGGGCAGTGCTCATTGGAGGAAATATGCCTATGGGAGGCTGTCCAGAAATAGCCTGTCTGGGCTGGGTGGATAAGTCCAAGGGCCCCAACCATGTACTTGGGCCCTGATCTGATTGTTGTGTCATAGCCATCTTGTCCGCCTCCCTGGCCCATTTCTGCCACTGCCTTTCCAAGGCTTGGTGCCATCTATGGGCATCCTTATCTGCCACCTTAGAGGCCTTTTTGGGGCCCACTGACTTATCTCGGGACTTACTTGTCTTGGAGTGGAAGACGTTGTCACCTTCTATTGTGGAGGACTGAATCTCATGTCTCTAACTTTAATTTAAGTTTTTTTTAAAAGATATTATTCTTATTGTTGTTGTTGTTGTTGTTGTTATTATTATTATTATTATTATTATTATTATTATTATTATTACTACTACTACTACTACTACTACTTAGGGGTGGTGCCTACCCCTGTGGTTGAAAGTAGGACGCTTCTCCAGGAGTGTAAGTCTCTCTCTATATATATTTCTATATACAAACACACATATATATACATATACCTATATCTATATGTAAGCCCGTATATATGGGACACAGTAACTAAGGGTGCCCAGCAAGGGAAATCCCCCAAGCGCTCCAAGCAAGAAATATTCAGGATCCCTGGTCCCCAACAAGGGAAACCAGCTATACAAGTCCTGGATGGATCCTTTCCTGTCAAAAACATCCTGCTGTTTGAAATGGCACTTGAGGCTTCGCTCCAATGTAACGATCCAAAAGCAATTGCGAGAGGGGGAAAAAATCCTGTTTAAGGACTAGCCTGCTTATCCAATGCCAACAGGCTAAGAGAGAAATAATCCCAGGAAAGTGGAGTGGGAAAGTACTTGCCCCAGTCCCCAAGAAGGGAAACCAGCGGGGAATGGCACCTGTAATATTTAGGCGCGAACTTAAAGCCAGCCGTTTAAAAAGGCGGGAAGGCAGAATCTCTGATGTTAAATGCCTGAGCAGTTTAACGAGCCGCTGCTGCTGACTCTCCAAAATGTCAGACCAATGATCCTGTAAGGAGAAGTGAGCCGCGTCTGCGAGCGTTCCGGCAAGATCGCAAAGATAAGACAATTGGGGAATTAGATAGGCTAATTGCCTGAAGCGGCTGTCTCAGATTGCCTGCGAAGTGGCAGGCTCCGCCAATCACAAAGAGCTGCTCTCAACTGATCGGAGGGATAACCTAATAGAGCCACAAGCCTTGAAATCGCCAGATTAATAGGGAGAAAAATTTGCAAGCCGAATTAACCCAAGAGCAAACCTGAATCTTGACTAGCTGAATCAGAAACCGTTCCAGTCAGGGAATGCACAACCTCTTACCACGAAGGCTGAGCTAAAACTGGGGGATGCTGAGGAGGTGTCCTGTGGAGGAGGAGGAGCGTCTTGGAGTTTTAAGCCCAGCCTTTCCGGAAGAGACTGAAGCACTTCCCACTTCTGGATGCTCTGAACAGCTCATGGGAGAATGTATAGGTTTTCCTGCTTGGGCAGGAAGAAGATCTCCAAGGTTTGTTTCAAATTTGTTATTCTGTTATTATTACAGTTGGAATGACAATAACTTCATTGGATTTTAAAAATCACGCATGCAAAATGAAGCAGAACCTTCCTGAACTAAACCAAGCTTATTTCCAAAGACAGCTAAACAGAAACTTCTAGAGTAGCCACAACCAATACAGGAAGATAGTAACTGTTTTGTAACCTGCAGACAACAAATACAAATGACTCAAAACTTGTCAGTTTTAAGACCCGTTGCTTTCAATGCAAATACAGTATTTCCTCATGTGCTTCTTGTTTACTTTGAAATCAGTGATGCTTAGAACTGCTTAATTTTGGCCGGATTAAGCCTACCATAATTTTATAATACAATGCAAAATAACATGAATGATGCAAAATAACATGTGGAACGTTGTTATGCAGAGATGTGAATTATACACCACCACAAGGTTTTTGTTTTGCAAAGAGACTTTAAAATCTCTAGAATAAATGAAAAATTTATTGAAGAAAGCATTCAGAAAAAGCCATTGGAGTAGTATTTATGAACCTCATGGACAAGTTCTGAAGTTTGGCTTTTACTGTTGCCTTCTAATATTATTTCTACTCCTTTAAATGTAAATGTAAAAAAAGATACCATAAGAATTAAACCACCAAATTGCTGAAAAAAAGACAAACTATTTAATTTGATGATACAAGATGTTATTATATTAGAAAAATGATGCAAGTGAATTTGACAATTAGCAATTTCCAATTCAGCCAAGATAACTCTTTAATAATTCTTTGTAATATATTTCTTTGTAAAAGGTTTGGATGAGCTACTGTCATCCTTCCTACGTCTAATTTTCGCCCTTTCCAAGTGCAAAATTAATAATGCTTTTTATTCTGCTTTTGATGTTATGCACATGGTTAAAGAATCAAGGTTGCAAAATAACTACATAGATCATGATAATGTTATCATTAAAGCATAATTTGACTCATCAAATGACTTCATATAAGAAACAGATTTGGATATATTCTAATACTGTTTTATATAAGGAAATACTACAAGAGTGCCATGGATTGTTAATAATTGCTTTGGAGTGTTTCCAAATGCCATAATTAAGCTATATAGAAGGAATATGGCAGTCAGAAAATACATGAACAATTCCAACTATATGTCTTGCTGAGCTGCCACGATTATATCCCAAGTAATACACTTCCCACTTTCACTCATTTGGGGTAAAACTAGTGGCACTCTAGGAAATTACACAAGGAATAGCTTTACATTTTTTTTAAGTGGAGCAACTATGCCACAACTGTATCACAATTACATAAATATGAAGGGTGATTTTTTAAAAAGAATATAAACTACTAAAATAAAATTTAAAAAAGATGTAAATTATTATAAGAACATCAGTTTAATGTGGTGGTTAAGGCATCAGGCCGGAAACAGTTGAACTCCCACTTTAGGCCCAGCTAGGTGATCTTGGGCCAGTCATTCTTTCTTAGCCCCCAAACGGAGGCAATGAGGGACAACTTCTGAATTGACGTTTATCTCTGGTTTCGATGAGATAAGGTTCCAGAGCATCACCAAAAAGCTTATCGCCCGCGAATGGAACTGAAACCAGCTTCCATTTACGGTGTGACTCCGCCTGCCAATTTCTGAGCCATAACAGTCTTCTTGCTGTTATTGAAGATGCCATGGCCCTAGATGCAAATTTGGCGGAATTGAGAGTGGCATCTGCAGTGAATTCCACCGCTGCAATAATCTTATTAAGGTCTTGGTGAGACCGAAGGTTAGATGTAGGTCTTGGTGAGACTGAAGGTCAGATCTAATCTGGAGTTGGTGCAGCCACCTTATGGATGCCCTTGTGAAAAAAGGATGCTGCTGTTGAAGGCCGAACAGCCCATGCAGCAACAGAATATCAACAGAAGGCACTGCCAGGGCATTGTCCAGGGCTGCACTGATGTAGAAACGCTTACCCAGAGAAGATGGGCGAGGACCTGCCGAAGGGGAAGCACACTGTTCCTTGACCATGTCCAGGAGCAAAGTGGGAGAAGGCAAAACCCTTGCATGCACTACAGGCTTGGAGAAGAATAAGTCTCCTGGCTAGAGGGAATTCCCTGTGGCTCAGGAGCCAGTTCCTCTGGCGACAGTGGCCAAGGCCTTGCTGAGTAATGGCCTGAAGAGAGAAGGATTGAAGACCAACGCAGAGGATGTCTGCTCTAGGTGAGAGTCCTCTTCCTCTGAAAGATTTTGGTCAAAGGTCTCACCCTAAATCAGGGTGATGAGGCAGGGAACTTATATATTGAGAAGAGAGAAGGGCCTGAGCCCTTTCCAGAGGTTGAAGAATTTGCTTGAAGCCTTCAGCCAATCCCTGCCTAATGGCCAATGAGACAACATCTTGGATATCCCCTGGTCTATGCTCAAAGGCAGAGGCAGAAGGCCAAAGGCCCACTGCTGTGGGAGTAAAGGTGGCTTCAGGCCTAGATTGAGAAGAGGGTTGAGTCCTGGAGGGAGGGGGAGGAGCATAGGGCCAGAAGCCTGTTGGAAATAAGCCCAGATCTGCTGAGATCCTGAAGATCAGATTGTACTGCCAAAGCCTCAGGAGACTAGGATGGAGGATGGAAAGGCTCAAGATAACTTCTCCTCCCCGGGAGGGCTTGGCTGGGGCCCACGGATATCATCTGAAACATGCTGTAATTGCACTCCCTTCTGTTGAATAGTTCTGTTGAACTGCCTTTCTAGGGCTGCATGTCTGCGCTTTTCTGCCCTCAACTCAGCCTGAGTTTCCTTCTTAGGGGCTAGAGACTTAGCTCTGATTTTAGCAGCCACCTCCCTCTGGACCAATTGGGAGCGTTGCCTATGTCTTTTTCTCTTATTGAGCTTAAGAGACTGCTCCACTGGGGGGGGGGGGAGCTCTGCCTGACCCTTATCTTGCTCCATTGTAGAATAAAGGCTCTTGCGATGGAAAGAAACTGTTTGTAAATTTTTCTATTAAGCCCCTTAGGGTATAAATGGCCCCTGGGCTTACAATATGGACACTCACCTCGTGGTGGAAGGTTTCAATCCAAGATGGCTGCTGACTATCAGAAACAGCCTCCGAGATCGAAGAATCGCTCCTTAGGCTATAAAGAGCCCCGAGAGAAGTAAGCAAAGGAAAGGGCAGCCTTCGGCCACACGATCAGCTGGCTGATGCTGTTATCGGTTTGCCGATCGCTTTTTAGACCGCTCAAACTGCAGGCGTGGGGGAGGTCTACAGATGCTGCCCAACTTGCCTGAACAGCACTCTGACAACGCTGCTCCCAATGCTGCAGGAGAGAGAGCCCTGCTATCCTGGAAAAGCAGCTGCCTTGGGAGCTGTTTGAAGTGAGGAAAAATGGTACTGAAGATCGCTGGTGAGTGCTAACTAACAGAACGCTTTCAGAGACACAGCTACTGACTGAAAGGAACTGAGTCAAAAGCTGGGATAACTTCCGGGGTCTGGCTTTTATATCTTAGTACAGACTCAGCTAAATGACATCATAGGAAGGAGTCAACCCATCCTGGGCTCTCGATGCAGCATGTAGGAGAATGCTAGATTCTACAGCATTTAATGAGTTTTAGTTTTAGTTTTCTAACTTCAATAATAAATGTTCTGACCAAGGCTTTTGAGATCGTATTTACGCATATGCTTATTTTAAAAACAAGTCTTGTTTTATTGCAATGCTGGGAATTATTTTCATTCCCAGCCAGTATGAATCTCAAGCAGTCCCTCAAGATAAGCACCCACCTTTCTTCCCTGTGAAGTGCTGCCAATAACAGAAGTGTCAAATAAACTAGGGAAAAAAAACAACCAAAGTACAAAGAGCTTCAAGAATGAATCTAAACAGAACGATTTTGCTTCCTGAAAAGGTTTTGTCATCTTTGCCTGTCCTTTATACCTTATGGGAGGGGCAATCACCTCCCAACCTTACTCCCGAGTTGCCCCTTTTGTTTCAGCTGCTCTCACCTTCTAGCAGCTCTGTGCACACATGCACTGGGAACAGGCTCCCCTGGGTTCTCTGCTTCACTGCTGCCAGACTCCAAACGTTCAGGAGGCAGCACCCCACTCCCAGATGGTCCTGACCCCATCTCTGCATCAGACGCAGGACCCTCGTCTGAGTCCTCTCGACTCCCAGACTGATTCCCATTCTTCCCTACTGTCCAATTCCGCTAAGATCTGCACAGGCTGCTGGCGAACCACAACAATAAGTTTATTTATTAGATTTATAGTTCAACTTCGCTGGGGATAGCAAGAAAAAAAATAAGTGGATCACAGAGCAAATTAATCCACGGTTCTCACTTGAGACCCTTCAAATTGTCTTATTTTGGACATATCATGATAAAATCTACTCTCCTGTGAAGTCTATCTTTCTGGAAAAGGTGGAAAGAAGAGAAGATAATCAACAGCAAGATGGATGGGCTCAGTTAGCAGTGATGTTGGAATGCACCATTGAGAAGAAAGTCCATTTATGTGACTGCTGAGAAGCAACACACCTACACAATTTATATTATATTAATTGTACTATGTACGAGTATGTATGTATGTGTGTAATTATATATACATAAATACATATTATATAATTTTTTATATAAAGTATTTTGATATCAAATATGCCCAAGTTAGCTTCTTATTTCTGTAACTATCCAGGTTTGCAAAGCATGAACTAGTTAAGATGAAATTTGCAGCATATTAAACTGCAATTAATTCATTCTTATGAAGATGTTATCCTTCTCAACTGGGTGCCTCCAATGTGGGATTTCAACTACCATAAACCCCAGTTTGTATTTTTGTTCTTTTATACATTCTATCTCTCTCTCTCTCTCTCCCCCTCCCTCCCTCTGTCTCTCCCTCTGTGTGTGTGTATTCATGTCTGTTCGTCTGTGTAAAATCAAATAAGTTTCTTTCACTATTTTAAAGACTGGTCAACATAAATTGACTTCTTAAATGTGTTTAAGCTTCATATTTATATGAAGTTTGTATTTCATATTCATCCGTATTCATACTTCACTGAATCATAGGCAATGTAATAGCAGTGACAAGAAAAGCTAAAGAAACATAAAAGATCACTGCTGGTAAGGTTGCTGTAGCCTTCCACTGTACATACTTATTTATTATCCTATAGCCTTGCTTTGGAAACAGGCCATATTCACATGGAAGACAAAAGAATGCTTTCTGCCAAGTTTGAAGAAATAAGCATCAAATATGTATGCGGGTCTCGTAGGAGGCAGTGTATTTGGTTTTGTGATTTTATGCCAGATTTTGTGCAAAATTCTACACGTACAAAATCTCAGAAGACAAGCATTGTAACTGATGTTTCTGACACAAAAAAGGAATAAAGTAGAAATGATATTATGTTTGTAAGTCTTATAACCATACAGACAAATCCTTGTTTTGCCCATTTATAAATGTAGATATTATGTGGGGATTCTGGTCTATCTTTTTAACTGCTTTAACCCAATAGATAGTTTACTGCACAGTGGAGAGTTGGGCAGTTGATGAGTCATCGAAGATTTTGGTCATTTTACTTGGCTGGTTTTGTGCAATTTGTGTTGGATATAATTCACCTATGAGAACCAGCATGCTCCAAAAGAAAAAAAAAGTATTAAAATATATAAGTAAAATAAATTGTCAAATGTAATTTTTTAATATACAATCTTATAAAATTACACTGAAATAGCAAAATTTCAATCTATCTAATGACTGAAATTTAAGTTTGGTGAATTGTTTGTTTTGATGACTTTATTTCTATTGATATATTAACTCTCAGAACACATAACAAAAGACACAGCAGTGGAAGAAATCAACAATCAAATCTGATCAACAGCCTACACACAAAAAAAAACCTGTTTCACAAGCATTGAATTTGATCACTTTAAGTCTAGAATATGAAGCAAAATCAATCAACTTCAATCAGTTAATTAATCACATTTGTATGCCATTTGATTCCCAACAATACTGGGTAGCTGTTCTCAAAATGTAGCATATGTATTCAGCTATGAAAATGACAGCAGTCAAAACAGAAGAAAAAAGTTTGAACAAAAAGATATATAAGTAATGTACACATTACAAATCATAGTGCATGGCTTTGGTATAACATGATAAACCATCCTAGGAAGAAAAAAAAGGATTTACAAATTACAGTTTGTATAGGATTTGTTTACCTATTATATAAAGCCAAAATAATTAAAGCACATGATGGTTTAATTTAATGTGTGAAGATATTGTTCAAAACTTTGACACAAGATTGGATGAAGGAATAACCTGAAAATGAATGCCACCAAAAAGGTACATTACAATATGATGTACTTAAAGAAAAGGAAATCAAAATTTTGCACCTGTCAGATGCAAAATATCAGGTCCATACATGAAGTTCCAATTAAACTGATTTATTGCTAAACATGCCTATGTACAAAAATCACATCAACGAAGATTTGCACCTGCTTGGGGTTAGATAAGGGTCAGCAGAACTCAAGGAAGGTTAAATTTAGTTTGCTTGAGGCTATTAAAGAATTCCAGGCTGATGCCTTTTTTAACTCCACCCTTAGGTTCTACCACTCCTTTTCCTATAACGCTCCAAACAAGTCATTTTTTTTACTTAAGAGTTTTGCTGAAAAGATGAAATTACAGTCTCCATTTAATGATGAATGATTATAGTTATGGCCTGGCCTTGGAGTATGTTGGTTGAAGTTCAGTATACCTAACAGTGTGATCCAATATCATGAAAATGTAATTAAGACATATAATGCAGCATATATTAAAATATTATCCTTAATTATGCTGATTGCCAGTTCAAATATAAACTTCATACTGACTGTACAAGTTGCCAGAAGCTGGTTACAATAGAGTTTTACTGAATATCCATTCTTTATTTCTGCTTAAGGAACTCTGTATTTTTGCAATTAGAAAATATTCCTTAACATGAATTATATTGATGATTTTACTACCATACAGAAATGAAGGCAATCTTCAATCCCAAATGCCAATGGCTTTATTCTAAAAGTCAAAACTTTATAACCTGCATGTTTTAAATATTTTTTTTAAATTAGTATGCAATTAAAAGTAAAAATGAAAAAGAACCTATTGAAAGGTTATCAAATTCCCAGTGCTCCAAAAAGAACAGAAGATTTGCACATAAATATATATATACCAACTATAGTATTATGTTGCCCCCCCCAAATACCAACCATATACATTAATGCTCATTTTAAAAATCCTTCATCCCATTCTGCTTATGTCAGCATGGTTTTTAGACTTAAGCAGCAGTCCTTCTCCATAATGTTAGTAACATGAATATACACTGTAGACTGAAATATATCCCAGCAATATGGAACTTGTTTTCACTTTCCTTAAGTCCAGGTATTAAGTCAGTTGACTTTAATGTAAAGATTTTAGATGGATTTAAGGGTTGAGGTTAGACTATGGTTTTTGAAGCTTTAATGTTACTGTCTAAAAACAGAATAATCTATCCCAGTCAAAACATACCGTGATTTCATTTAACATTTAGATTACTAGCAATTTCAAAGAACTGACACTGTCTTGATTTGTGTTTGTTTTATTTTTATTTTATTTTTTTATATAAGGAACCAGTGGTACAAATGTCTTTTTATTTCTTATGTTACCACTGCTAAATTGCTAATAAGTTTTCAGCTTTGGAAAGAGGAACAACCAACCATTGTTTCACCCTGCAAATCTATCTGATACTGGAACTAGAATCTTTCCAGCTTGTTCTAAACTTTTCCCTTTGCCAACTTTCTCTTTAAATCCTAAATCTTTCGTACTGTTTTGGTAACACATAATAAAATGGTGAAGTCAGTAAATAATTAATCAGCTCAATTGTTCTTCACACCGATCGAAGTATTTGCACTGATTTACACCAGAAGCCCAGTTCTGACAGGATATTATGGATGCAATTTCTGATATGAATTGTACCTATATTAACCCAGATGTGGGTCAAAACATATGAATGTACTTCAAAGCTGCAGACATTTCAGTAATGCTTTAAAATAACAAACTTTCTTTCATTTTCCTTGTATTCAAAGATTTCCTTCAAACCTTTAATTGGATGTGTAAATTTACAAAACAGAACCCTTAAACATCAGAATACACTTCTTGGAAAACTGATGAATCAGATTTTTCAAAGATATATGGAAAAAATAATTAAAATTAGTAAGCACAAAGTATGAGTGTAAAACTTGCTACACTGAAGTGTAATGCTCATAATGTGAAGAAATTCTTCATATTCTAAAATGTGGTATGCACACAGGAAGTGTTTCATACAGCAACTGAATAATTGGATTTGCCTGAAAACTGAAACAAGTTCTGTTTATGTAATTTATACATGGCATCGACTGTTTGATTTTTGATTGATAGTGAAATAAGAGGAAAAAACTGATTCTGTCTTATTATAAAATGTTGCATATTTATAATTTTGTTAAAAAAGCAGTAATCAGAGATTTATACTTAAAAATTATTTATTTTCTTCTCAGTTTGTTAATAGCTATATGACTATCTTAAATTTTCTATCAAACCCAGGTTTAAAGCATTTCAACAGGAAACTGGAAAGAATTTAAAAAATAAAAGCAATTCATTTGTCAACCTATATGCTAAATTTACAATAATCTCAAATGTTATTTTTAACAGCTGGTACCAACTTCTGCTAACACAGAAGTGTGATTATGAAGCTGACAATAATCCTGAAAATTCACGATTAGGTTTTATTTAACAGGTTTGAGTCATTAATATTGTTAATAAAATTTAATTCACAGATTCAATTAAACAGAGATCCTACCCAATGTTCCCTATTCAATTTTTTTTTAATACACATTTTACTAATGTCTGGGGAGTTCTGTATTTATGAATGCTAAAGCTTTAAGGATAAACCAAGTGAGGGGTGAAGCAGTAGGCCATATCATTCCCAACTGCAGTTAATGATGGAAGAAAGGCCCAACAATTAAAACCTTGTTGATTAGTGTACTTAGGAATGTTCAAAGGTCATGTGTTAAATGAGCAAGGAAATATTTAGAAGAAAATGACAATTAATTTGAGCATTTAGTGTAATTTATATAATAATTTATCTATCTGAGCCCTGCCTTTTTGCACACTTTGTATGTACGTTGAATACTGAGAATTCCACACAGGTCTTCCTTCTGAGCAATATAAGGACTAATCTCACAAAGTTGATTCAATAAAACTAACAGCTGTTACTGATTTTTAACACTGACTTTTTGGCAAATTGACGTATGTTGCCCTGCTTGGTAAATGTGACATAGATGATCTGAATCTCTCAAAGTAAGAAATTACCTCCTCATCTACAACTATCCCATTACAACTGCAGTAATATACAGGTAGTCCCTCTGCTTACAACCACAATTGAGCCCAACATTTATGTTGTTAAGTAACACAGTAGATAAGTTGTAAAGTGCCCCATTTTGCAACCTTTCTTGTCACAGTTGTTCAGTGAATCACTGCCATTGTTAAGTTAGAAACAACTGTTAAATGAATCTGGCTTCCCCACTGACTTTGCTACTCAGAAAGTTACAAAAGGATTGTGGCACATTGCAACCTTCCTAAATATGAGCCAGTTGCCAAAAATCCGTATTTTGATCATGTGGCAATGGCAAGGCCACAGTGGCTAAATGTAAAAACTAGTGATAAGTTAATTTCCTGTGTTGTTGTAACTTTCAAATGGTGATGAATGGTTGTAAGTCAAGTATGAACTAACTGTAATAAAGCTTCAGAAAGAGGAAATTGCAGAGAAGACATCAACCAACATCCATTCCATAATTATTCATTTCCTAAGAAACTTTTTCAGCCTAAGCTTATTGAAAAAGAAAGTTCTTTTTATGCCAATGTTTATCCTCATGTTGTATTCTTGGAACCCCTAAATCTCCAGGAAAAGGAAAGTGAGGCTGAGCTTCTGGACAAATGCTGTTGGTCAGACACTCCATATAAGACTGTTCCCTATTTTTGCAACAGTCATATAATGCTTCCCTTTATGTTCAAGCCTGATAACTTTGGAGCACTGGTGTTAAATTAAGCTGTTTACATCTTAGCTGAATACTGTAATTAAATCTGTTACTGGAATCAAGTAGGATAGCCGAATATATAAATAAATAAAAATAACAATAAGGTAAAGAAAGATAACAGCAAGCTTTTAAAATCAATAAGAGCTTCAAATATAATACAGTGAAGCCTCTGTAATCCGTTCCAGGATTTTGGCCGCAACCCGATATGGTTGTGAACAGAAGCACATGTATGGACAACCCCCCCCCAAAAAAAAATGGTGCCGAAGGGGAAGTTGGCGCAGAAAGGGAATCTTTCTGCACTGATTTTGTTCACCACCTGATTTTTTAATTATGACCCAATTCAAAAATCAGGTGGATTTTTTGTTCCCCACCCAATTTGGTCGCGAACAGAAGCATTTGCGACCCAAGGTTCCACTGTACACCAAAAGCAAGGAGTTCCAATTCAGACAGGCTTCATTCTTCTGCAAGATCTCTTTAGAGATTATTTTCTTGAGAATAATCTCTAAACCCATATCCATTTGAGTTTATAATTATAACCTGCAGAATCATTACAGGTAATTTTCGCTTAATGACAGGTCAGTCAAGTACTGTTTGAAGTTACAAGCCACCCCCCAAAGAAGCGACTTACAGCCCAGTTCCCACCCCAGGGTCACATGACTACATTGTGGGCCCTTAGCAACCACCTCACCTTTAGAGCTAGTTATAGCATTCTGCAGTTACATGTAATTTGTGAAGTTTCTTGCCAGTTTCCAGCAAAACACTCTCAAAGGAATACATTTATTCACATAACAACCAGGGCATTCATTTAACAAACACCAACAAAAAGTCATAACATTGGGTCTAGTCATATACGGGTGTTTGACTTATGACTATTATTATGTACAGTAGAAATTTCTGGCTTCATTATAGTTTTAAGCAGAGAATTATCTTTATTGACTGAAGCAGTTTTAGTCAATAGAAATCAAAGCTCTACATTTGTATCAGATAAGGCATAGGTTTAAAAAATAAACTTTTGGCTGTCTAAAAATGCAGGTATTTTTCCTGTCACCTGCAACATGGAACAACACAAATAAATAAGTACTATGCCTACTTTTCTACTCCATATAAGAGTAGCTCCCATAGAAACGGTCACCAACATAATAAACTTTGTTGCCTTTTGACACTGGATTGGGAACTACTTAACAATAAGGATTATGAACCCTTGGGAAATATAAAAGATTCAAAAAGAGCATGATTTAGCTTTAAGCAAACCAAACAGCTGCTTACAGCGGCAGATCTAAAGGAAAGCAAAAACCTTATGGAAGCCAAATCTTAACCAGCAAAACTGGGTAATTTTGCTGACAAGAGATAGTAAAAGTTATTGCTTTGCAAATTGAGGTCATAGCATTGAATCTATGCAAATAAATAAATGCTACAAGCTCATAGGCTAGATAAAGTTACAAGGGATCTCTTTTTGGGAGGAAGGGGTATTTATTTTTATCAAATTTTAAAACCACCCATCTTCCTCACAGAGGGATTCTGAGCGATGTGCAAATAAAATATTAAAAAATAGTATACAAAATTTAAAAAGAAGCAAAGAATTCAAAAATGCTGAACTGATAAGATTTTACAAAGGACAATAACTGCATCTACTCATCTTAATGTTCTGGGAACTTGAGAGGATCATTTTTTCCCCTTATTTTAACTTCTTCTAAAACAATTAAGCAAGGTGAAAACTGAACCATTAATGAAAAAGTTTCAGAAAATGGCCTTCAGAATTCCAGATTAGTGGAAAACATACGTACTATCACCTGCGCTATTTTTTATTTATTTGTACCCTATGTTATTTATATAAATTACTCAAGGTGGTGACCATATCCAAAAGACCTTCCTCCTCCTATTTTCCCCACAACAACAACCCTTTGAGGTGGATTGGGCTGAGAGAGCGTGAGAGAGCGACTGCCAAACACACCCAGCTGGCTTTCATGACTAAGGCAGGAGTTGAATTCACAATCTATCACTTTCTAGCCTGATACCTTAACCACTAGACCAGGGGTGTCAAACTCAAGGCCAGCGGGTTGGATCCGGCCCATGTGGTGCTTAGATCTGGCCCATGGGGCCACCCTGGAAACAGTGAAGGACTGTTTCTTTATATTAAGACGAACTGAGCTCCGCCAATTATTTACCATTTCTTGTTCAGATTTCATTCTGTCCTATGCCGCTGAACAAGAGGCTAGATCTCAAATTGTAACAGAGACATTTAAATGTGTATCCAAATGGTTCAGATGGCAATCTTGGGTCTGGAAAACCTAGTGGGAAATCTCACACGAACAGACTGTCTCCTGGCATGTCTGCACTTTTAATTCTGCTCTTGGCCTGTACCAGGAAGTGCAGAGGCGTGTGCTCAAGTGAAACTGGGTTTGGGGAGAGCTGGAAAACATTGTCGGAACATTTCTTAACTTGCAAAAACATTTAGATAAAACCAAGGACCCCAGTTTTGACGTACTTGTTTTGTTGGTTCACGTTTACACATCTCCAGTGAAAATGTCAAAAGTTTCTAACTTGGCATTACAATGCAACACAAAAAAAGAAACATTTAGAAACTAAACTCAAATCTACATGGAAGGCTGGGTAGAAGGGGAGCACGCTAACATATTTGGTATGACATTTTGAGAGTTGGTGTTTGTAGAAGAATTATATAACTCATCTCCTTTGCTGTAAACAGCAGATACAACAGCAGATATTCTAGACACATCCACAAGATATGAAAACACACAATTGTCTGGAAGAATGATATCCAACTAAGAAATCAATCTTATTACAGGGAAGTATAGATGAATTCTCATTCCATTAGACCAGTGGTTCTTAAACTTTTTGAAAGAATCGCCCCCTTGAGCCATTGAGGAAGTTATCATCATCCCCCTCCCCCAACATAACCTCTCAATCACAACACAGGGAAATAATTCTTCAATTTACGCAAACAAGTTTTTTGTATTCTTTAAAATTGTCATCAGGACATATCGATGCAAATAATTTATTTCCATTCTTTTTCCCATATCTCAATTGTGTGAAAAATTCTGATACCACCCATCACTTTACTCCCAAACTTTGTGATACAAGTATTTAATTATTATCTTTTTTATTCAAGACACTTAAATGCAATGACCACTGAAAACAAAATTCAGTTGCAAGAAAATGACATTTAACCAGTAACATTTAATGATTTAATTACAAGTGAATTTTAAGATGCCAAAAGACATATAAAAAGGGCATAAGAACAAACCGCAATGCAGGAACTAAGAATTTCAAGACAAAAACTCTGAAACTAAATTAAGATTTGAGGAAAATATATATTCATGCACACGCATCGCCCCTGTTCCATCACCCCCCTGAAAAATGAAATTGCCCCCTGGGGGGCGATATCACCCAGGTTAAGAACCACCGCATTAGACCAGTGGTCTGCAACTTTTCCAGCTTGGCCGGGTGGCGGCAGCGGGGGTGGGGTGGAGGTAGGAGCAGGCATGGTTTCATGCACGCACAGCTGAATGCATGCTCATATTGTCCATGGTCCAGTTCTGAATGGGCTGAGTCCCAGCAGACTAGAAGCACTTACAAAATGGTGGTGCACAATTTTTTTCTTCTTTTGTCTCTAGATCAAATTTTAAACTGCCAGAATGAAGCCTTGTTGTTGGCCAAAAATAGGTCATTATCAGTATATGTTTCTTGTAGTAGCCGACACTGCAGAAGATGGGCCAGGTTCTGTATCTCTCCACATTCACATAGCATGTTATTATCCACTAAGAGCCTCCACTTGAGCATATTGGTTTTACATTTGGATACTCCAACCCTCAACCTATTCAGGGTCCTCCAGGTACTCTTATGGAGGTCCAATCCTTCGGCCATATTGCCCTTTAATGTTATTGCTTGCTCAATGGTCTCCTTCCTCCATCTTTTAATTTGATTTTCTTCTTGTGTACCTTCAAGAATGTTTGTTCGTGCCATAAAACTGTTCCTAGATCTGAGTCAGCAGGCGAATGTTTGTTCAGAGGATGTTGAAGATCATTCATTCTCATGCTTAGCTTTCTCAACATCCGCCACTAGTTCTCTCCTGATCTTCGGTGAGGCAATGTCAGCAAGAGGATATACTTTTTCAATTAGGTGCACAAATTATTTTCATAAATAGATAGCATGCACAGGGACCATGCTGATGCAAACCACTATCAAACAAAATGGATTTTGGAAAGGAGATAAAATTATTGTGGCTGTGAAGAGTAAGGATGTACCGTGCATGTTGTTACATTTACTAAACTTTAGGGAATCTTTTCCACCTGGACTCAGCAAAGAATCCTTGTATTCCCCATGAGAATCTTCTTTTAAAAAATTATATCAGATTTTCAAAATACTTCACATACCTACTTATCTAGGGATTAGACTGATTAAAGACAAAAAGACGTATTTCTGAATAGACATGTACAGGATTATATGACTAAAGATTTTACAATCATGCTGAGTGCTCTATATTTACCTGCTGGTTATTTCTATTATTTGGATTTATATATATTTATTTGCCATGCTTATTTTTGGAGAGCAGCCCCTTTATATACAGTATTTCAATATGAAACCTCCTAATGGAAAAAGAAGTAAAAACTGTGTTTAAATACTTGGGATGATGAAATTGACAATATTGGAATTACTTTAACTCCTGCAGGTATAAACAAACACTGTCAGCCATTTTACAAGGATGCTGAATTGTGCTGCCTGAATTTAAGCTAGATGATTATTTTGCATACATTCATAATATATTTCCAGGAACTGGCAACAAATCAAACTATGTTATGTCCCATCAAAGCCACAAAAGAATGAATTCCAAATAAGAGATATAAAATTAGCTAAAAGTGAAATGAAACAAGGAATCAGCCATAACAGGTGAATAGGAAATTAAATATGTCTAGTTTCAGACAAGAAATCGCTGATTTGATGGGTTTATGGCAAGGCATTTTGGCAGAAGAAATGTGGAAACTGTTTCAATCAATTATTTTAAAACCAGTGTTCATAACTGATATTAGATACCTAGCTGGCTAGAAATTAATGTAGTGCACCAAAACCTGGAGAATTTAATGAATCAGCTATTTGTCATAATTTTAAAAGTTGATCTCAGTTACAAAGATTTTGCTATTTAAAGAGACATTAGCGAAAAGGAAATACTATGCCAAAGGAAGTTTTTTTTAAAGGTCACCAACAGCAGCCTTCTCAAATAAAGACTTGAATGCATAATGAATTTCTATGTATTTATCCTTTCATGTTGTATAATGCATCACCATTATTTGTTTTCCTACTTTTGAGCTTTTCGGGAACAAAATTACATACTAATGCTCATCAAAAATAGTCAGATAAACCAGAGGTGATATAGAGGAAATGTTTTTTAAAAAATTTCTGTCTAGGTTTGTTTTAAAACTTTCCCTGTTGGAGACACAACTGGTGGTGGGAGGACTTTTTCCATCACATCTCTTTCTATGCTCAGGAAGGGAAGGAATTTTACTCCCTTGTTGACTATAGGAGTAGCACTCATCTCGGTTTCAAGGGCAGCTGTGCTAGCACTAACTGAAGATATTCCTGCAGTCGTGTGGCCAGCATGATGTCACAGAGCACTGTTTCCTCCCCATCGGAGTGGTATCTATTTATCTACTTGCATTTGCATGCTTTTGAATTGATAGGTGGGCAGGAGCTAGGTGAAGATAGGAACTCACACTGTAGTACGACGCTCAGGTCTTCAACCTGAGCAGTCAGCTTTCCAGCCGACTAGCCCAGTGCATTAAACCACTGAACCACTGCAAGTTCAAAAGGGAAAAAAAAATTCACAGCCTGTGTGGAATGGATGCTGTGATAGAACTCCCCCTTTCATATCTTACTTCTAGCTCTTTACAATCCGGTACAATGATTGTTTTTGCTGATTGGTTTCAGTATAGTAACTTTTGCATTTGTACGAAGCAAATGCTATATTCCATCCTTCTTCCGGGAGCTCATAATGGCTTACATGCATCACAACTGTATGAGGTAGTTTCTGTCAACAATATCCCCAAATCACATATCTGATTTTCCACAAATCCGGATGTGAATGGAAATTTGGATTTTGTCAGATTAGCAATTTAACCACAACATTACACCGGCTCATCCCAAACAGAGATTTTATTATTAGTTAAGTGCATCTTACAGTTTTTATCTTGCACCACATTTCCAGAACGCTGAAAGAGCTTTATATGACTAACCACTGTCTTCCAAGAGTAAAATGTGAAAAACTGAGATATGAGTGCAAAAGATGCTGTAACCTGATAGATTATTCTACAGACTCATAGAATTCAGGATGTAGTTTCTATTAAGGGCTGCTAATATGTCTCTGAGAAATGCTTGATAGCAAAAATCCTTTCTAATTCAGGGGGACAATATATTTGATAACAAACTTCACAGCTGAAGTACTGTAGCCAATCTCTTGTGATAAAACTAAAATCCTCTAAAAGTCTGAACTTATATTGATTGTATAGGCACAAGCATCTACAGAAGCTCATTCCTTTTTTAAAAATGATAATAGCACCCTGGCACAACTTCCACTCTTTTTATATGCATAAACAATGTCATGACACATGCACAAAATGGGGGGCACTTGAAATGTGATGCTTCTGTCATTCTGCCCCCCCCCCTCCCCAGATTCCAGATTAGTTGTTCTTCAGAGTAATTTGGGGTAATTTGGACAAAGCCTGGGGATAATAGGGCAATTTGCAATTGCTTGTTTATGGCTTAAGGATTCAGACATTTATAAACATTTGCTCGACCAATACTCGAATACAGCTCATCAGTCTGGAACCCACATTACATATCTGATATTAACACAGTTGAGAAAGTCCAGAAATATTTCACAAGAAGAGTTCTCCACTCCTCTACTCATTGCAGAATACCTTATGCTACCAGACTTGAAATTCTGGACCTAGAAAACCTTGAATTACGCCGTCTTCGGTCTGATCTAAGTATGGCATATAAAATAATACATTGCAATGTCCTACCTGTTAATGAATACTTCAGCTTCAACCGTAACACCACAAGAGCACACAACAGATACAAACTCAAGGTTAATTGCACCAAACTTGATTGCAGGAAATACGACTTCAGCAACAGAGTGGTCAATGTCTGGAATACCCTACCTGACTCTGTGGTTTCTTCCCTAAACCCCAAAAATATTAACCTTAGACTGTCTACTATTGACAGTCTTTCCTAAGAGGTCTGTAGGGGGCATGCATAAGTGCACCAATGTGCCTACCTTCCCTGTCTTATTGTTTCTTTTATTTTTTTATTTTTCTTATATGTATCCATGTATTAATAACCATGTTTTTACCTATACCTATTATCTTGTAAGCAATTGACTTACATACATACACACACACACACACACACACACACACACAAATAAATAAATAAATAAATAAATAAATAAATAAATAAATAAAACAAGAGAGTCTGGGGTAGGTGGCTGGGTGGGAGGTAAAGGTAATGATATTATTTGAGTTCCACCAAGGGATAAATTGGGCCAATCAGTTTAAGAACCATTGTTCCAGACAGTGCTATGCCTGGAGAGAGAGAAAAAAAAATTGCCTGTGATGACTTCTTGAATGCTTGACATCTCACATCATGCAAACAATTTTTGTAATTGGATTGTATTTTATTAAGTAGATTTTTATCCTGCCTTGATTACTTTACAAATACCTTAAGCAGAATACGTGCATGAATACTCCATGTCTCTCCCTGTTTTTCCCACAACTCTGTAAGGTGAGTTGGGCTGAGGGAGAGGGACTGGCTCAAAGTCATCCAGCTGCCTTTCATGCCTATGGTAGGAGTAGAACTTACAGTCCTCCTGATTTCTAGGCCAATACCTTAACCACTAGACCAAACTGGTTTGGGGCATGGATATAAAAGTGGATAGATTCTCCTGGCAAATATTTCCATTACTGGAGAAGTCAATTAAATAAAATCCATTCTCTACTGTGATCTATTTATTTATACATTCATCATTCCTCCTAAATATGCTAAATTTAGTCCTAATGATGTCATATAATATATCTGGGTATATGCATAATTTTGTATTTATTTATTTTATCATGTTTATGTAGTGTATATTGGAGGTGGTGATATTTTGAGAGCTGTATGCAACAAAATTTCATTTTAAAGTATGCCGATTGGTGTATGTTCAAAGTGACAATAAAGTTATTCTAAATCTAAGCCTAATTTGAATAGAGTTCCAATCTAAAATGCTGCCTTTAGTACACAAACTGGGTTGCTCGTGCGGCTGAAGGTACCTACAAACTCAGTACATCCTCTTTTTGGACTAACAGATAAGCGTTTAAGTAGATAAAAGTCAAGGCTGCTGGAACATATGAAAGCAGTTACAAGAGAAAAGGAGATAGTCCCAGGTAGGTTTAAAAGGGATTAACCTTTAGAAGCATTATATTGTGTATTTTATATTGCTGAAATCACACCTAACATTTCTGAACATAAATTTCCATCTTTAAAAACTAGTACAATAGTACTATGTAGATGCAAATTTCAGGATTTGGATGGGCTGTGAAATTCAAAATATTCTTCACTCCCTTGTGATACAGAAGTAGTATATTCTACAAACAAACTATCCTAAATCAATTTTCCTTTCTTTTCACTAACAGTAAAGAGAGAAGACAAGCAATTATTGACTTACAACTACATTTGGAACCAGAATGTTCATTGCTAATCAAGGTAGTTAAATGACCATTTTTTCCACAGTTGTGAAGCAAATCACTATAGTAACTTACCATAGTAAGTTAATAGTATGTTCTGCAAGTGTTAAACAAATAATAAATATTGTTCAAGTGTTAAAAGAACAGAATTATGGAGGAACCATTTATAAAACAAAGCAATATCATGCTATAATAAATATAAACCCCTCTCAAGTAAGGTTAATTATTTCTGATCAAATAATATGCTATATATGGATACAGTTGGAAAAAAACAATATCCAAGAACACAACAAAGGGAACAGAGTAGATTAGAGTAGGAGTAGGAGTAGGAATAGGTTTATTTTCACTTTAAATGTACACTAATCAGCATACATTAAAACAAAATGTCATTGTATTCACCTCACAAAAAATAACCATTATGCATATTCCCACTTACAAACACATATATGAAACAGAGAAACATCACCGTCTAGTTTAGATACATGGCGGGGAAAAACAATCCTGTGAGTTTACAAGATGGATGATGGCATAAGGAACAAAGCTGTTACAGAATCTAGTGGTCCTACTATACAGTAGATATTTCAAAACCTCCTCCCAGAGGGGAGCAACAGAAACAAACCACGAAGTGGGTGTGTGGGGTCTCTAACAATGCTTTGAGCTCTAAGCCCATAGTGCTTATAAGCAATATCCTGAATAAGGAGAAGCAAGTTTCCTATAATCTTCTCAGCTGTCCTTACCACTCTCTGTATGAACCTTCTATCTGGAGCACTGGTGCCCCCAAACCAAACAGTGATGTAGTTTGTTAAAATGCTTGCAGTTAAGGAAAATAATCAATTTCTAAAAGCCTAGTTAGGTAAGTTACTCCCTCATCTTGTCAGTGATCCCCACAAGATTTTATTTATTCATCACATCTATAAGGCTGTCAACCACATACCTACCTACCTACAAATATATAAATTTATATAAATATATAAATAAAAATAAAAACTGACAGTCTGGCTCCAACACTACGGGAACAGCCAGGTCTTCACAATTTTCCAAAAAGTTTGGTTGAGGCCATTTGTATCATTGCAGAAAACTGTACACTGTTCCATGAGGCAGGCATTATGACAGAGAAAGCATATTTTTAGAATGCATCAGATAACATTATTTCATTGAGAAGACCCACAACATGGCCACTTTGTCAGATCAAGAGGGAGAGGCAGAAACGATGGGGAAAGGCAGTCCTGAAAGTACAGGTAGACCTTGCTTTATGACTGGTCATTTAATGACCATTCATTGTTATGACGGTCACAGAGTGGGTACTTTATGAAGTGTGTTATGGCATACTGCTCCCTCCCATAGTCATGTGACTGCATGTTGGGCAACTCTGTTTTATGACCCATTGTGACATTCCACAATCATAGACTGTGATTTATGGTTTGTTTGTTTGTTTGTTTTGCAACAGTGGTGTTTGCTTAATCACCACTGCAAAAAAGACAAGAAAATGATATCCTTCGTCCTGGCAGTGGGAGAAGCTGCAGAGAAGTCCATGGAGCAGTAACTCCATGAGAAGAGATAAATAGCTTCCCCCAACTCCATTTTGCTGTTTCCCCAAGATAAAAACCAGATCCAATGATGAAGAGAAAAATCAACCCAAATCCCCACTACACATTCATCCATTAAAAAAACCCTGGATCACATCCATGGTTCCCATGGTGGCCATAAATTCTCACATTTCTTCTGAATCGGAGCCTTGTGAAGACAGGTTAAAATTTTCCCGCCTAGGGAACTCCACGACCAATTCCATGTGTTTCATAGCCAGTGGTGGAATTCAAATAATTTAACAACTGGTTCACCCAGGGTCAGGTTGGCTGTCATGGGAAGCATGGTCCATACCCATCCTCCAACTCCACTGCACATGTGGGATGAGCCTCCTGCGACAGCCAACCTGACCCTAGGTGAACTGGTTATTAAATTAACCCCCCTGGCTATCAAAGTGGATCCTGCGTGTTGTGCTGCGCTGCAGTGGAGAAATGGGCAACGGAGCAGCCAGCACGAAGGAAGGAGAAGTAGGGAGAAGAGGGAAAGTGGACTTCTCCTTCCTCATGCCAGCCATTCTGTTGCCTGTTTCTCCATTGCAGTGCCCAGGATCCACTTTGATAACGGGATGGGGGAGGTAATTTAACAACCAGTTCACTTGAACCAGTGTGAACCAATTGAATCCCACCAGAATCTATGGTCATAATCAAACTGCTTAGGCATAGGAGTTGCATAGGAGAGTAGTACACAACCAGCAATTCAATTTGATCCCTACTATTCACACTCAGTATTCAAGTATGCTGCCTAAAACATCACAGCAATATGCAATGGATCACTTTTCCTGTGCAAGAACAGGAGGTTCATTTTATTATACTTATGCTGTAGAAGGAAAGACCAAGGCCCAGAGAACAGTGGGGCGTCTTAAAAACTAAGCTGAAAATCTAAACTAGGAACATCTTGATTAATCAATCCCTCTTTTGCACACTATGCTACACTTTACAGATCAGAAATATTTTTTATACAGGATTCATGTTAGTCTCTAAATTTGGTTGATTTCTTGCAGACATTTCATTACCCAATCAGGTAACGTCATTAAGTGTTGTTTTTTTAATTTATCACATTTAGGTCTTACCCAGCACACTTTCTAAGTGGCTTTGGGTGGTTTACAGATAAAAAGTCACAAAATCATCATCAAAATACAGTTAAAACATAATTAGAATTGAACAACAGATTCATTCCCCACATAATTCTTTGGCCTGCAGCTAATGTCCCAATGTTGTCCACAGCCTACAGCATACATACCTGCTTAACAAGAAGCTATATATTAATGCTGAACACATGATATTATGTATTATCTTAGGTGCCCTTCCCAAAGCATTTAGCAAATACTAATTAATCTGCCTGCTAAAAGATTAAGAGGAAAACTTTATTATAAATTGGCAAGAGTCCTTTTCATATTAACAGCTATATTGCTATCGTATATCTAGGCACCCAAGGATCATTTAACGCAACAAACCATTAATTAAGACTTGCTTTCCTCTGCACAGGTTTTGTCCATACCTATAAAAATAATGAAAGCAAGTGGAAAATCAAGACAGTGGGCAGTTTTGAAGTAAAAGTTCGTAATGATAGTTAGATCCTGGTAAAATTTGTTAGAATTAAAGAACCTGTCAGGGCTGCCTCTGTTCATTTCCTAGAAAAGTAAGCTGAAGTTATATGATAAAATCATATTTCAGTTAGTCATACTTCACTTAACAACCAAGCTGTCAACCCTATTTGGGAGTCACTAAATGAGGACTCCATATACTCTTCTTTAAATAAATATTAGCTACTCACTCCAAAACGAAAGCCAAGATAAAGGTGAATAATTACAAATCAATTTGATAGGAAAGATTCTGCCGGGAAAAATAGAAAGACTGTTTATTTCTTGCACAACTGATTCGCAAATAGAGGCCAGTTCTATAGACCTTTTGTCAACATTGAATTATTAGGCCTACGTGAACCTTTGAGAGATTGATTCAGTTCAATGAAGTTTCAAATTACCATACACTTTAGAACTGTGACTGATGGACCTTGTTGGGTTCCAAAGAGAATTTAAAGTTGTTTCTGAGGCTCAACTGAGGCCTTAGTTGGTACCTGACACAAGAACATGGCTTACTAGATCAGACTTATCACCCACCTAGCCCAGAGTCTGTTCTCACAGTGGCCAATCAACTAGAAAAGACAGCCCTCTAGTCTTGTGTTTCTACTTATTTTTCTGAGATTGTCACGTGCTGCCTATCTTCATTAGGTTTTCTAAGATGTCAGGAGGATGGCCATAGCTGGTCAGCCAGCTTGGTCCATCCTGAGAAGGACCCCCTCAGCATAGCAGGAATTGGCTGTGTTAGGGTTGAGGCTTGCAGA
Organism: Pseudonaja textilis; assembly: GCF_049901715.1. Lineage (NCBI taxonomy): Eukaryota > Metazoa > Chordata > Lepidosauria > Squamata > Elapidae > Pseudonaja > Pseudonaja textilis. The sequence goes on along the minus strand of NC_141991.1, from coordinate 242,999,669 downwards.
CAATTCTTTGCGTTAGGAGAAACAGTAGTGAGATACAATATCTATACAATATCAATAACCCTAACCCTAACCTAAGCTGGTTATCTAGAGAAGAGCTCCAGCTTGTTGGTCCAAGGGTCCAGATAAAGTAGATAGAGCTAAACCTCTACACCTGAATGTTCAACAAAACAGGAAGCACAAACCTCCCATGGATGGTGGAAGTGACATAATAGCTGCTAAAGAATGCGAAATATTATTATCAGCCTGGTCTCATCTTTGAAGACCATTAGATTTATAAATATTTAACAAATTCTTCTCATAATTTATGAAAATGTTAGCTGAAACTAATTTCATTTTAATTTCTTTAATAAGCCAAACTGAATTAAAAGCACTAATTTGAAAGTCTGTTCTCCCTCCCTCCCTCCCCCCTCTCTCTCACCCCCCAATAGGTAGGCAAACGTCAGGATAATGAATATGAGAGACTTTGTTCTTATAAATAGGAGATGCTCCATCCAAAAAGAATAAGCTTCATCCCATTCCTGAGTCTTTTCTGTTATTTCCAATTAAAAGCATCTTCAGCAAATGTTCCCTTCATCACTTACCACTTATTTTAAGAAAAGGACAATCAAAATGACTAATTAATGTTCAGTCCAGTTCTGACTATTCTTATACACAACCCTGAAATGTACCATGTTGGGTCCCAAGAACAAACTGTGCTAATGCTCATAATGGAAAGCTAGATAAAAAAGAAAATGTATTTTGTCTGTATTGCAGAAATACCAAAATATATACAAGTGTGAGTCAGTTATTCCAAAAATACTTTCCATGAGTGGCAAAGCAGATAGGACTACTGCCACAACACTTCAGCAAAATTAACAGATCTGAATTTTTCATTGTATATGTAAAAATATCTAAGACAGTCTTAATGGCCTCCAGATAATGCAGAAACTAAGTTCTGGAATGAATTCCCAACCAGCAGTCTCTGGTATAACCTTAACAGTTTACCAGGTTAGGAACAGGTCTACTAACTCTCTTAAGAGTTAAACTCTACTGAGCACAAATCTTTTCTTTAAATAAAAAGGAAAAGACAGCTTAACGTCTCAGTATTTTGGATTGCAGGCAATAGTATCAGCTTTCTTTAATACTCATTTGAGAACTAGTTGCCTGTGGCCACAAGTATTCAACTTCTGGTGAGACTAAAGCTTAATGAGTCATTCTCTTGATACATAATACATTTTTCAATCATTTCTAGAGTCCAAAGAGTTATTTTAGCTGTATCGAGGGACCATATATATCCAGGAGGATTTTTTAAAATATTTTCTTCTTCAAACACTGCACCAAACACATTTCATAAATCGGGTTTTTAAATCTCACTTATATTTTTGTTGGAAAATTCTCTTCACAGAGTGCAAAATTGTTAAATCCCCAGCTCCGTCTGGCCTATACAAGCTACTGATATGATGTAGTGTTACTTAATTACAGTAGTTTTAAATTATACTTTTTCTCAAAAGGTTGCCATAAGTTACTTTGAAAAATTAGCCAAATCTACAAATATATTGCAGTTAAGGAAACCCTGCGTGGAAAAGAGATTCCTGGGGCATTCTTTTGGATTCTCATCATTACAATTTAGAAAACAGTCCTTAACTGTCAAATATTTAAATAGGCATAAACAATAGATTTTCCCATATTAATAAAAATGAAATTTAATATGTTTTACTACTGTAATTTGAATTTAAGGTCACTAACCTACTGATAGATCCAATTAAACTAGAGCTGAGTTTCAATCTAGCACAAATACCAAATGCAGGTCATTTTCATGAGTTATCTTTCAGGATCTTCTAAAAGTAAAGACAAAGGTTTCCCTCGTCCAGTAGTATCTGTCGCTACTCAGTTTCCTAGCCAAGGAGCCATTGTTGTCTAAAGACACTTCTATGGTCATGTGGCCAGTATGACTACATGCCAAGGGCACACAGATCTCTATTAACTTTCCACCAAAGTGGTACCTATTTATCTACTCACATCTGCATGCTTTCAAACTATAAGGTTGACAGGAGAAAGGGCGGGAGATTATCCAGTCACGTGGTCTTGAACTGGCAACCTTCCGATCGATAAGCCTAGCACCTTAACTGCCACCATGTTCCCTAGGGTCTTCTACAATAATTCAAAAATCATTGGCAAAAATAAGGGTGAGGACAGACTTTATATAACTTCAGTGATGGTTAAGGGATATCATTAAGACACTAATAGAGAAATTGTTGTAACTGGGAAATAATCAGAGTAGTTCTAAACTCATCCAAAGCAGGATAAACAGCTTTACCTTCCATACTGCAATTAAAAACCCTTAATAGAACTCTATGAATCCAAAAGATTTTAAATAAATCTTTTGAGATTTTTGAAATCAAGAGTGCCGCTAGTCCTTGACTTAAAGACTACAAAAAAGATTTTTGAAATTTTGGAATTTTCATTGCTTAAGGAAAGCAGTTGCTCAGTGAGTCACAGACAATTTTACAACCATTTATCCCACACAGAAGTGAATCACTCTAGTTGAGTGGATCATGAGGTCATTCAACAAACCAGGTTTCCCCCTATTGACTCTGCTTGTCAGAAGTCAGTTGGGAAGGTTGCAAATAATGATCATGTGACTCTGGGAAACTGCACTATCATAAATACATGTCATTTACCAAGTATCTGAATTCTGAGCACATGATCGTGGGGATGATATGATCGTTGTAAGGGCAAGCACCAGTCATAAGTCACTTTTTTCAGCACCACCATAACTGAACAGTCACTAAACAAATAATTCTAAGTCAAGGACTACCTGTACTGGTTTCAATGACTGAGAAAGACTGCTGGTGCTATCGGTCCAATCATGGTGCTTTAGAGATTTAGAGACAACCTAAGAAAAATTCCTTCATTCAACTATTTGTTTTATTTTCTATCTTCCATCCACAGAACTAAAGAGCAGTTTTGTGCTTGTCTTAACTAGAATTACCTTTTTTTTTCATCTCAGGGAAAAGATGACTAAATTTATCTCCCCCCCATCCTCACCTTTAACATCTAACTGTCAGTTACATATCACATTCACTGGCAAATAAAATTCTGTGCCTAAAACTTCCTAAAATATTCCTTAATATTGGATCTGTATCTTTCTATGTCTCATTGCAAAGAATTTAAGGGCAGTTTCTAGGTAGCATAAGAATTTAAAGAAGCTGTTTCTGTGAAATGATGCAGTGATCTGTGTAAAATGTGGCACCCTTCAGTTTTTTTCGTTAACATAGCACATTCTAAGGGAAAATTTTTTTTCAAAGGAATGAAACTCAAAGCCCCTTATTAAAATTATACACACAATTATTCTAAAATTTCCAAGGTATTCTATCCTATTCTGATAAAAAGAAGAGGGGGGAAAAGGGGGAGGGAAGAAAAAAGACATGTTTTTTTTTCCCCCAGGATTGTTAATATGATTCTGGAAACCCTTTGAAAGAAGCAGTTTTGAAACATGCAGACAAAACAGCTCTTTTAAAAATCTTTAAAGCAGCCGATTCATTTGAAAGGCTATCAGGCAGCTTCAGAAGTTGTTCCTGGCTGTTTCTCCATGCAAAGACACTTTGCGTTACTTTCTTCCTGAAAAATGAAGTGGCTGTCCAGGCCACCCATGTAGAGATAGCCAGAAGAAGCTACTGAAGGAATTGCATGAGCTTTATAAACAATATGGCTCGTTCAACGATTTAGAAAGAAGCATTTTAATTGCATTTCTAAGTATTGTGAACAAACTTGTTTGAAAGACTTGTACAGCCAGTGGTTGTTGTGCACTTCAAGTCTTCGTGGAAGTTCGGTCTATCCTGGTTTGGTTTCGGAGACTTGTGGCTTTGAATATTTCCTTGCACTTAATCTTGTGTTCTTGGCAGCCTTGCACAACCTTGACAGGTTGCTCTTATCTGGGACAATTAGTTTTAATAACGCTTTGCTGTGAATGAATGGAATTCACAGAGATGCATGAAAAAGATTTTGCTTTTATCTCTGTTTTGCATTTGTTTGATTTGAATGAGGCTTGGGTCAGAACAGTGGTGTATTAACCATTAAGCAGACTACGCACGTGCTTAAGGCACCAGGCCAAAGAGGCACCACAAAGTTGAGAATATGGCTTTGTTTGTACAGGGGTGGGCACCAAGATTTGTCAGTGCTTAAGGCAGCAGTGAGCCTTAATCTACCACTGCATATAGCCCTTCCCAACGAAGACCACCCAGAAGCTGTCTGTCTGTCTGTCTGTCTGTCTGTCTGTCTGTCTGTCTTACTATCTACCTTCCTATGTATCTACCTTTCTATCTATCATCTACCCACCTATCAAATTTAGAGACCACTTATCCCATTCACAGAATGACATAGAATTATGGAAGCATTTCGGTAGGATTACAAACGTCTTGAGAACCGCATTGTAGAATTCCAGGTTCACTGCAAGGAGCTGGCTATTACCTATAAAATCCTTCAAGGTGTAAGATAAGAGTTATTCTGCAGGACTACCAATCTCCAACTCTTTCTGCAATAGCATGGGCATGCTTCAGGTTCCTTATTTGAAACAATGGCATCTCCAGAAAGTAGGATATGTGCCTTTTTTGACTGAGGCAATTGCCTTTGGAACTATGACTCCTTCCACCTTCCAAGATCTCATTAGCTCCAATTTGTTGTGAGCAAAATTGTTTTCAGTGAGAGGGGTGGTTATATAATTTTGATTAACAGGTAAATAAAATAAACCGTGTTAGTCTTCAGGAAGGTTTTGAACACCAGGTTGTTCTTCCAGGCATTGAGGCCAGGAGATCAGACACAGTTGTTGTGATCTGACCCTATTATTCTCGATGTTGGTATTTTTTGTTGGATATGGTGAAATAGGTCGATAGTTGTACACTGTCTGGAGTCACATTTTCCTGAGTTGGGTGGCCGCATAAATCCTTAAATAAATATAAATAAATAAAAGGCAGCCAGGTAACACTATTCAATAAATAAATACATTTGCCTTCCAGGATCCAAGGTCAGGCTCAGCTCTCTCCCAAACTGATACACAATGGATGAACCAAGAATCTGACTGAAAAGCAGGAAAAGCAGTCCTAGAATTCTTTTTCTAACGTGTGATTTCTGAACACTACAACATTCCTTAATGCACCAAAAAGTGTACTTATATTCATGTAAAACATGATTAAAGTTTCTTTCTTGGTCAACCATATTCAAAAATATTTTCACAATTATATTTTTTTCAAGGACTTGTTTTGTCATTCTTGAACAAATAAATCTATTCAAACTACAGCATTCACAGAATTACTTATTGCTAAGTTTCTAAAAATAATTATCAATATTAAATATTCTTAAATATCCAAAACCATTTAAAAATTTTTTTTAATTCTGTATGTATTACATCTTTCTATCTAGAGGGGATTCAAAGGACATAGGAAAAGAGATAGAAATGGAGAGGAAATTATGAAATTATGAACGAGAAATAAAAAGTTGAATTGGTATCAGCGTACAGATGTCTTCCTAACCCTTAAGTTGAATATTCCCCAAAAATGTGAGCAAAAGGCCAAATATAAAGAAAGAAACTTTTAGCAGTCTTTTAATCTCACTATTTAAATTCACATTGATATTCAACACCATTTTAACAGCCTTATAGTCAAAAATAGATATAAGACTATCATAACATTTCATGTTTCTTTCTTTAAAAAAAGAATGTCAAGAAAAAGCTCGTGGCAAGTGTTTCTATCAATCACAGTTGGTGAGGTGGGGATGGGAAAATAACAGAAAAGGAACCACTTTTTTCCCCTGGCGTGGGTTGGAGAGAAAATTGTGTTCCAACTCCTAAAGAGAAACATTTACTCAAAGTTTCTGCTCTGACTCTAGACAGCTGTGAGTTTCTGGCAACTTATGACAGGTTGTGTTTTTCTACAATAAAATATGAGTTACTCGCTGACCTGTCACTGTCAGATGAATTAGAATTGTTACCCATGGATGGAGGAGTTGACATAATAGAAACATTTCATTAAAATAACTAATTATAACTTCCAGACATGTTAAAGCAATTTGTTTCTTTGCTGTGGGTTTGTAAGGAGCATTGGCATTTTTTAAAAAGTGCTAAGAATATATTCCATCAAAAGCCAAGGATCTGCTAGGACGGAGTCGCCAAACTTTTGGACTTCAGGGACCACCAAACTCATAATTTTTGATCCCAGGGACCACTAAATGGTTCTGTGGGTGTGGCTGGGTCATGTGACTGGTTGGGCATGACTTGTATGTAAATATTATAAATATTTATATAAATATTGAATTTTTTATAAAAAAGAACAACTTTTACCCAAAATCAGGCAAAGCAGGCAGGAAGATTGAGTTGCTCACAGAATCACAGATTCATTCAGAAATCTATCTATCTGCCATTGGCTAGCTCAATCTGTCACATAAAATTTGCTTGCAAGCAAACTCACAAAATTAACTCACAACACACCATGTATGTAAATATTGAATTTTTTATTTTAAAAAAGCAATTTTTACCTAAAATCAGGCAAAGCAGGCAGATTGAGTTGCTCACAGAATCATTCAGTGATCTATCTATCTGCCATCGGCTAACTCAGTCTCTCAATTTTGCTTGCCGTGAGTCTGCACTGAATTTGCTTGCAAGCAAACTTTCAGTCCTTAGGGAGGTTCGGCAGAGCCAAAGATCTAAAGATTAGCTAGAAAGCAAGAAATCCAACCATTTCCTGCTTCCTAGCTAATCTATATCTCCTGGCACAGCAGAACAGATGATGGTCAGAAAAAGGAAAAATAGCAATTTTAGCAGGCAAGTTTGCCAGGTAAGGAGTGAGCGGGCGGGGAGCGTTCCTGCCAGCCATGTGGGCAGCACAGCCTTATGTTTCTGTGCTGTCTGGATTAATTGCTTTGTGGGGATGCTCTGGGAGTGAGATTTCTCTGAGGCCCACCAAAATTTTCTCAAGGCCCACCAGTGGGCTGTGGCCCACTGGTTGGCAACTGCTGCTTTAAAGTATCATCATGTTTGTTAAGATGTACTACAGAGGGGTTTCCTGCTAGGTATGCCATCCTTACCCAGAAAGTTAGACGCACCGAAAAGTACCTGTCTCAATTATCATATTCTCATTGAAAAGGGTATTCCATTTTAAAAGCAATGTTATGAAGAGAAAAAAGAGTTGGACTTCCTTTCCAGATAGATGCAACATCTGTTTGCTTTCTTGCATCTGGGATCAAGCATGCTGTAGAAGTAGGCTGACAATAGCATCTTCCTATCTGTGGTGGAATGTAGTCTGGATTCCCAAGAGGGAGGGGCTGCATTCCAGACTTCAAAGAGACAAGGAAGCCCAGTTGGGAGAAATAAAGTCTCCTCCTTAGCAATTCTAGTAAGACTGAAAAATGTCTATGTGCTTGTCAAACGTATATATCTGCTTCCTGTGATGGTTGTGTACCACTATCAGCAGTACTGAAAGGTACAGGATGCATCTAAGGAAACCAAATGACTCTACTATGGTCATATAACCAAGAACCAAGAACAAAAATGTTCTAAACTACAAGTAGACTTATAACAACACACAGCTTTCTCCACTGTAAAGACTACTTGATCAATTTTGTTATCTTTCACATGAAGAAATTGGATCAGATTATTAAGAAAGGAGCAGGATCTTGTTAAGCGAGATTATGAATTCCATGGACTGGGCATTTGAACATCATAGTGGTAACATATTACTTGTGAACTCTGGAGCTGCCTAATGCCTTTCAGGAGCTCTTTCACTGTGTTAGTAAAATATACCACATCTATATTACACAATGCAAAAGGATCCAGAAATACAAAGGCATTTTATAATTGCATCCCCTATAGTGTGTTCACTGCATGCAAGACAAATGTGATACTCTTTAAAAATGCAGAATACAATGAAGTATGGAACTTGGTAAGTAGAAGTCACATTACTGTAAAAAAAGATAAACACAACCCTTGAAATATGTTTAAGAGTAGCTCTATGTCAAATGAATAAAATTCCAAAATGTCAAAAAGTAACAAAAATATATTAAATACTCTAAGTCTATAGCATAGCATTGTTGAAAAAAATATTTGCGAATGAATGAAGAATGCCTAAAGTCACTAAAAATAGGACATATTTTTAGTTCTCAGATTCAGCCACCATCTCCATCCAAATAACCCATCATTTAAAATCATTTGTTTTGAGAAAAACATAGCACAGGGAGAAAACATTTTGCGCTGTATCTTTTCCATAGAGCTGTCTCGAGTGTCCAGGTTGGGAGGAGCTCCAGTCTCGGCTCTTCCAGGCTGAGCTTGAAAATTGAGGAACGCCCCTCACCGTCACATGGTCCTCGGGCACTCCCCAGTTTTTGCTCAGCCTCGTGGCTAACAGGCTGTTTTTCCCTTGCTCCGGTCGTTCAACATTCTAGGCCTCTTCTCTCATCGCTTTCACGTGGATCACCGGCAGGCAGCGCAGGAACTCAGGTTTGAACTCCCAGGGAGTGTTTTTAATATCCGAGCCATTTCTTTAAGGGAGAAAACGAGCGCTCGAGCGCTCCCCCCAGCTTCGTTTGCCGCCCTAATCGCTCCCGCGAAGGCCGCTGTTTCTGCCTGCCTCTCCTCGCCTTAGCCGCTGCCCCCCCGCGAACGCCTTCTAGCCCAGGGTGCGCTTCCTGGTTCTCCCAAGGGCTCTAATCTTCCCTGGGAGTTTACCGCCGCTGGGGCTGCCTCCGTTACTTGCGGCCTCCATCTTGGGCCCCCTGTGGCATCCGCCATCTTGGGTGTGCCCTGAACGGCCGCCATCTTGGGTGTGCCCTGGAATGGCCGCCATCTTGGGTGTGTCCTGGAACGGCCGCCATCTTGGGTGTGCCCTGGAACGGCCGCCATCTTGGGTGTGCCCTGGAATGGACGCCATCTTGGGTGTGTCCTGGAACGGCCTCCATCTTGGGAGGGCCGCATGGCCGTCCGCCATTACTAGAGGCCCTTTTACAGGCCGCAGCCTTAACTGACTATTAGGCAGCCTGGGATTCCCTTGTCTCAGCCTGTCTTTTATTCTACCAACAGGCCTCCTGCAGAAATAGGGTCTGTTGGCCCTGCAGCCTTTTCCCCAGCAGGCGAAGTAGCAGCTCTGCCCCCTCACCCCTTCCCGGTCCGTCCGGCAGGGGTAGCTGCCTGGCGTTCACCTTTCTGGCTGATTGGTCTCTGGGCTAGGCCCTGGTTCGTACCAAACCTCTATTTTAAACAGAAAAATTTTTTTTACTAAAAGGGGGCGTGGAACGTGCGTTGGGATTCCCGGCCTCCCGTAGGCCGCATCCAGACCTGGTTTCAGCTTACATTATTCCCTTCTGCCTGCGGCCCCAGGGTCATTGGTTTTTTTCAGAGGCCTACCAGTAGGCCGCATTGCTTCCTGACTCCTGGGCAGATCCTGGGACTGCTCAAATACCTTGCAATTCTGCCTAAGTCTCCCCCAACTAAGGAGTTATTTGCTTGCCATGTCCCTTCCCGGTTCGCCCGGCAGGGACAGCTTGGCGTGCTCATTCTGGCTGATTGGCCCCGGGCTAGGCCCTACTTCCCAACACGTTACAGAACAATTCTGTGGCCTTGACAAAAAGGGGTGCAACACGAGCACTGGGAGTTCCAGCCTCTGCTTAGGCTGTACCCAGACCCGTTAACCGCCCCGCATTAACCAGAAAATTTTTTCCTTTTTTCTCTCCTCTCCAGATGGCAGACGACAATACCTCTCGTGGCACTTCTCTGAAGGCCAAGGCCAAATCCCACCACCTGCGCAAACAGGCACAGGAACCATCCAAAGCTTCCCAAAGGGATGCCCTCAGGCGACACAGGGCCCTCGAAGGGAAATTGACAGACGCTCTCAGGAGTCAAGCTCTGTGTCCCGGGACCCTTCCGTTCCATCAACCTCCACCCATCCTCCTCTCCCCCCCTCCTGCTTCTGCTTCTCCCCACAGCCTGGACAGGCCCCTGAGGTCACCTTGCCCACCACTGCTGTAGAACTGCGCCCGGAGGAGTCTCTCCCCATGGCGGAAATACCCGAAAACCTAATGCAGGCTATGGAGCTGGCCATCCGGCAAAGGGTAGCGCAACAGATGCAGCAGCTGGCCGGTCTGGCTCCTCGGCCCGCGGCCCCCGAGGCTCTAGGATCAGCGGCCTCGCATGGTCAGGCAACTCCCCAAGAGGACTTAACCTTACCTTTGGAGTTGGAGGGAATGGAGGCCCAAGAACCCGGGACCCTTCCTCTTTGGGGACGAGCAGGACCTTGACATGAGGTCCCTCATAGGCAGTGAACTCTTTTCGGGAACAGGTCCCCTAGAAGGGGACATGTCGGAGGACGCAGGGCCTCCCTCCAGGTCAGCCCGCGTTTCTAGGGCTCTTTAAACCGCACCTATTTAGGTCCCTCCTGTTCAAAGCCAGGACCACCTCGGGCCTGAACCCCTCCCCACCCAACCCAGCGGCGGCAGGGGTTCCTCCCGACTCTCTCTTCTCCTCAGCCCGTGGCGAAACTGAGGTGATCCCTGTCCCGCCCATATTCTCAGACATGGTTTCTAGGCAGCTGGCCTCCTCGGGGCCCCCTCCCCCAACGCCCAGGACAAGCGGTTTTTTAACCTGGAACCGCAGTTCTCCACCTTGCTCGACCCCCTCCCGTGGACGGGCCCGTGGTGGGCCTGGTTTCCCGCTCTACTCCCAGCGACTCACCGATGCTCTCCAGCCCGAGGACAAGCGAGCTGAACTGGCCCTGTGCCGCGCTCACCTCTCTGACGCTTGGGCAGTCAGGGCTTCCACTGCCGCGTCGTTTTTCACCAGGTCTTCCATCAAGTGGCTCCAGCAGCTCAAGCAGCATGTCCCCACAGCCAATCTCAGGGCGCACCAGGACATTGCCAAGATCCTGGCCGCGGCCGAGTTTTGCAGACGCCACCTTCCAGGCGGCAAAGTTCTCCACCAGGGCCATTTCGTCCCAGGTTACCGCCCGCCGTCTACTCTGGCTCCGCCACTGGCAAGCGGACGTTAAAAACAAGACTAAGCTAGCAACAGCCCCATCTCTGGGGGAAGTTATTTGGACCGGTTCTCGACCCATTCCTGGCCGAGACCCGGAACAAGCGCAAGTACCTCCCTTCCTCTCTAGGAGGTCCGACTTCAGAGGCTCCCCCTCTCCTCGCCAGGGTTCTTCTCACTCCTCCTCCTTTGCCAGATACTACCGATCCTCTCCCTATAGATCTCCCTACCGAGCGGAGCCGGATGGGTCCGGAGGTACTTCTTCCAGGAAGCCCTCCCGGGATCCGGGAGAGGTTCGTTCCGGCGTTCGATAATGCAGTCGCCCTCAGGCGCTTGTCCTTTAAAAAAAAAAAAAAAAAAAAGAGGAAGGAGTGCGAGAAGGCCTTCTCTACTCCGACCTTTAACCCCTGCTTGCAACAGGCTCCTACCCCAGGAGCACTCTTGTCCTCCTCACCCTGCCCTGGGCAACTGGTCGGCAACACATCTACCCCCATTCAATGCTAGCCGGGGTCCCTTCTTGCGCTCCTGGGCCTCACACAGATCTCTGCGCCTCCTCTCCTTCTCTCTGTCCCAGAGTTCTCCCAGGGGAATTCCCAACACGGGTCGATCTTCCCAGTTTCTTGAATCCCGGTCCCAGTGCACACCTGTTGGCCTCTTTGGCGGGACTGCCTCCCGGATAGCTCCGCCTCCTCTTTAGGCCCCTGGTTGAGACATTCCAACATCCAGGGGTTTTCTCCTGTTGGGCATGCCTTCCAGCGGGTCATCAGGGTTCCAGGAGAGATTCTATTCCAGACGGGGCCCCACCCGCAGGACTAGCCAAGCTTTGGTATGTCCCAACCTGGACACTCGAGACAGCTCTATGGAAAAGGGCGTTGGTTCTTACCTGATACGCTTCTTTTCGTAGAGCTGTTGAGAGTGTCCAGCCCCACCCGTAGGCCGTCTGGTGGGAAACCTGGCTGTTCGACCGAGCAATCTAATATATTTTTTTCCTGAGTGTGATGAGAACAGGACTTTCCTTCTCGTCTGTGCAAAAACCTGGGGAGTGCCCGAGGACCATGTGACGGTGAGGGGGCGTTCCTCAATTTTCAAGCTCAGCCTGGAAGAGCCGAGACTGGAGCTCCTCCCAACCTGGACACTCTCAACAGCTCTACGAAAAGAAGCGTATCAGGTAAGAACCAACGCCCCTTCTCAGTGATCAAAAGTTAATGTCTAAAAGATTATCTAGAACTTCGACCAAGTATTCGACGTTAACATTCATAATATTTAGAAATCAGTATATTATCAGACTGAATTTTGTTCAAAACCAGCCAACCAGAGGAAAGAGAGAGACACAAATACACACAAGAAAATTATCTTCAGAACAGTGAAGGGGGAGAGATCACATATCATCTACATACTCAACTCAACATGGAAAAGAGGCTGCACTTCCTCTGGAAGAACATCACATATGTAAGTTAATGGAGACAAGCAAAACAACCTTGTGTTCCTTTATTATAACTATTATGATCTAATTCTTAAGTTTGCTTCACCATTACAATTATCACTTAAAATCTACAGACATGAACAAATATTGAAAAACAGTCCATATTTTTTAAAAATTTTTAAATTTTATTAAACAAACACAAAAAACAAAAAGATACATTAAAAACATCGAACATGGTACAATCCTCCTAACCTACATATTTGTCTTACGTTGCTTAATCACATATAAAAATACATATTTACATTCTATACATAGTATTATACACACACACACACACACACACACACATACACACTCTTAATCATTTCATCTTTTCTGACCAACCATAAAACTTATCCCATACTTTGTAATAATCCGATTCATCCTTATTTTTTAATTCATTTGTCCATTTCTGCGCAAATCCAAATTTTCCTAATTATTTCTGATTCATTTAAAGTTTCTTTACCTTTCCATAGTTGTGCATAAGCCAATCTTGCAGCTGTGATTATATGAATTATTAAATATATGTTATCCTTATCATATTTCCCCATATTAATCCCTAACAGAAAAAACTCCAGTCTATATTCTATTTTGATCTAATATACTACTTCTAACCATTTCTGTATTTTTTGACAAAATTTTTGGGCTTGTTTGCAATTCCACCACAAATGGTAATACGTTCCTTTTTCTTTGTTACACTTCCAACATGTGGGGGGGAAAGATTTGGGTACATTGTGCCAATCTTGATGGAGGCATGTGCCATCTATAAAATAATTTATATAAATTTTCTTTAAACGGTCTAGCCAAAGTCATTTTTTTGTTTCTTCCCCATAATATTTGCCAATCATCTAAATTTATACTATAGCCAAAATTCTTCATCCATGCCACCATCGTTTCCTTTACTTTTTCTTCCTCCAATTTACATTCCAATAAAACTTTATATTTTTTTATCAATTTCTCATCGGTTCCTAATAGTACTTCATCTAATTTTGTTTTGCATCTGCTAATTCCCCATTCTTTCATATCCTTCGAATGTCTCGATTGGAGTTGCAAATAAGCCCACCATTCTATATCCATTCCTTGATCCTTCAAATCTTGTCTGGATTGTAGTGAAAAATGGTCCATATGTTTAATTCCATCCAAGACTTCTTTTTTTTTTCCCACATGTTATTTCCACTTATCTGGTTTACTGGGAGAATTATCATGTGATCAGTATTTCAGAAGATAAATAGTCCTTTGCTGAATTAAGTTTGTTCACATTTCAACCCTAAACCAACATCTGGTGCTCTCAGTGTCCAACACATTGCTCATTAACTTCCAACACGCACATTATTTTCTACCGAGACACACACCAGTGACTAGGTTGAAAATACTGTAGAAAAAGAAATGCGGTGGACTATTTAGACTGTTTTTATACAGAGCTCAATGGGCACAATAGTGCTGAATACAAGGCTGCAGTTCAATTGAAGTGTTCCACTGTCATCACAAACAGCTGCAGAACCCTCAGTCTCAAATGCAGCCTTCTCATTCAAGCTCATTTCTTCCATTGTTACTTATAATGTGATCTAAAGGAACATTTGCAGGATTTCATAGAAAGTTTAAATGTTGTTTGATGAGAGCCATTAGATATTTAAATCTGAAACGAAAGACATACAGTAGGCAAGGCAAGCAATTAGCACACACCTAAACTAGAGCAGAAAACTTCGCAGCTATTATCCTTCCCTTGTTTGTTGCTAACATTTGTTTGTGTGGCACCATAACGGAAATATGCATTCCCAAGGGGAATGGGAAAGAATATAAAATATTAGAATATCCTTTATTGGCCAAGTGTGATTGGACACACAAGGAAATTGTCTCTGGTGCATAAACTCTCAGTGTATATCAAACAACTAAGTAATATAATGATAAGATACCAATAGTAGAAGACAATCGGAAAGATGAAAAGGATAATAGTAATACAGCCATACTACATGGGTAAATATCCTTAGACATAAGACAGTCCTGTGGGAATTAGGTGTTCAGCAGGGTAAATGGCATGAGGAGGAAAAACTATACCTGTGTCTAGTTGTTTTGGCATTCAATACCCTATAGCAGCATCCAAAGGAATTGAAACAGTTTATGTCCAGGATGTGAGTGATTTGTAGATATTTTCTTGGCCTCTTTCTAAAGAACACCAGAGGTTTGGATCTGGCCCTCTTATGCCAAGTACTGTATTCTTTTTCAAAGATTTTCTATTTCTTTTAAAGCAAAACAGATATGTAAAGGAAAAGAAGGAGGGGAAAAAAACATCCCTTCCTCTTTTTCCTCCCATAGACCTATAATGAGAAGAAAGACAACACATAGCATAGAATATACATCAATAAATATACTAAAATACCTAAGATTAGGCTCCGTATCATGTTAAGGCAAACCTCAAGCCAAAACTCAGGATTTTGCAAACCCCAAGTAGTTGGATTCACACAACTCATTAACCCAAACAAACTGCATTATGCCTCAGAAGCAAGCTTAAAAAAAGAAAGGATTCCTACCACACAACATGCTGAGAATCAGTATCTGGAGCTATTCTCTTCATACTCTACATAAATGACCTCTGTGATCACATTAAGAGCAACTGCATTCTCTTCACAGATGA
This sequence comes from Pseudonaja textilis, assembly GCF_049901715.1. NCBI lineage: Eukaryota > Metazoa > Chordata > Lepidosauria > Squamata > Elapidae > Pseudonaja > Pseudonaja textilis. The sequence goes on along the minus strand of NC_141991.1, from coordinate 242,984,588 downwards.
TGTAAAGCTGTTCAATACCACAGACAATACTGCTACCCTTCAAAAAGATCTTGACTATGTATCAGAATGGTCAAACAAATGGCAACTTCAAATCTCAAGAAATAAATGCTCCGTCTTACATATTGGCAAAAAAAAAAAAATCAGAAAATAAAATACAAGCTGAATAGTCAAGACCTTGCTGATGATCCAAGCTCTGTAAAGGGCCTTGGAATACTCATCTCTAATGATCTAAGTGCTAGAGCCCACTGTAACTACATAGCCAAAAAGGCATTAAAAGTTGTTAACCTAATCCTACGTAGCTTTTTCCCTAGTAATATCGCACTACTAACTAGAGCATACAAAACATTTGCTAGACCAATCCTCAAACACAGCTGATCAGTCTGGAACCCACATTACGTATCTGATATTAGCACAGTTGAGAAAGTCAAGAAATATTTCACAAGAAGAGTTCTCCACTCCTCTACTCATTGTAGAATACCTTATGCCACCAGACTTGAAATTCTACACCAAGAAAATTTTGAATTACACCATCTTCGGTCTGATCTAAGTATGGTATATAAAATCATACATTGTAATGACTTACCTGTCAATGAATACATCAGCTTCAACCATAACAACACAAGAGCAAACAATAGATACAAATTCAAGGTTAACCGCACCAAACTTGATTGCAGGAGATACGACTTCAGCAACAGAGTGGTCAATGTCTGGAATACTCTACCTGACTGTGATTTCTTCCCCAAACCCCAAAAACTTTAACCTTAGACTGTCTACTATTGACCTAATGCCCTAAGAGGCCTGTAGGGGGCGTGCATAAGCGCACCAAGATGCCTACCGTCCCTGTCCTGTTGTTTCTTTTATTTTTCTTATATGTACCCATTTCATGTATTCATAACTATGTATATACTTGTACCTATTATCTTGTAAGCGATTGACAAACCAAAATAAATAAAAATAAAATAAAAACAATTTCCTACTGATATCTCCTAAAGATACTAGCTAGTGATCTAATTATCAGTGCTATAGGAAAGACATCGGTATTTCTCAGATATTTTTTTTTTACTGGGAGGACAACTGACTGACTGCAGAGAGCTGGTGCATAAAAAAAATTGCTTTTGCATTCTCAAACTTTCAAATGGAGGAATTCTGCAGTCAGCCACACTTCTAAGATAAGAGCTATCCTTTAACAGTTCGTATATTTTATCCAATTCTACTTTGGATTTTGTTCAGACGAGCTAATGCCAGCTGAGTAAACTGATTATGCAGAAGCTTCAGAAGAATATCGGTCCCAACGCCTCTTTGCTTTAGCTTGACTCCTTCCATATACACAGCGAGGGCAATAAGCCAGAAATCACAGTTACTATAGCTTTCCAAAATAAATGTCCAAATGGAAAAGTATGATTATTAGCTTCCAGAAAAAGAAGGCATGAAGCAACGGGGCAGGGATGTCCAACCTTGCAACTTTAAGACTTACGGACTTCAATTCCCAGAATTCTGGCATTTCAAGTCCACAAGTCTTAAAATTGCCAAGTTTGGGGACCCTCTTAGATAAGAGATAAATAAATCTGATTTGGTTGTCATTAACAGTTCCCAAGCAGGAAATACTTGCCAACTATTTGCTGACTTTTTACTTTTTCACTTTGACAGATGGGCCAAAATAAAATTACAGAAGCCACATGTAGATACATGATATCCATACATACAGACTGGGTGTTGGTAAATTTACCTGAGAATGCCCTTTCTATAGATGCTGCTAGAGAGCCCAGGATGGGTTAGACTCCTCCTGATGACATCATCAAGCTGGGTCTGTCTTGTATAAAAAGAACTGCCTGTGGGAGTTCCCCCCCCCCCCACAGCTTTGGCGAAGGTACTTGACAGACTGTAGGAAGTGTCTCTGAAAACCAAACAGAATCCTTAACATTAACATTAACACATCTTACCATGGTCCGGATGAAATAAGGGAGGGGCTGGGCTCACTAGCAGCGTCTATAGAAAGGGCGTTCTCAGGTAAATTTACCAATGCCCATTATCCTAAATGCTGCTGCGAGAGCCCAGGATGGGACATACCAAAGCCTGCATGTCCACGGGAGGGTCCTCATCCGGCAAATCTCTCTGAAGTTGGAACCACTCACTGAAGCATCTGTCTGCCAAAAGCTGCACTCCTCGAGGCATAGGAGTCCAGACGGTAATGTCTAATGAACAGAGAGGGGGAGGTCCATGTAGCCGCACTGCAAATCTCCACTAGGGGTGTCCCAGGCAGCTGAAGTTGAGGCACTCCTAGCAGAGTGTGCCGCTAGGCCCTGGGGTACTGGAAGTGCTCTGGTTAGAAGGCCTGTAAAATGCATGCCGTGATCCACCTACTTAAAGGTGGGAGGAGAGGCTTTGTTACCCTCAATGGGAAGGGGAAAGGACACAAACATGGCCTCAGTTTTGCTAAATGTGGAGGGACATCTGATGTAAATTCTAAGCACCCTGCTAACATCTAGGGTGTGCCACTTGCGCTCTAAGTCGTGGAGCGGAAGGGGACAGAAATCAGGTAACACTATGTGTTGGGATCTGAGGAACCCAGTATTAATCTTAGGTACAAAAGGTAGGGTCTAGATGTCTTTCCTGACAGACAAGGCTACCAGGACCGAAATCCTTCTAGAAGGGATGATCGCTACCAGAAATACCACCTTACAAGACCAAAAACTGCAAGGGAATTGACCTCAGTGGATCGAATGGGGCCTTAGTCGGCGACTGCAGTATTTAAAGAAGTCCCATGTAGGATCTCGATAACCACTGGAGGCCTCAGGTTTGTAGCACCCTTCAGAAACCTGTGGACCATGGGATGTCTAGACAAAGATTCTACTCCCCACAAGGATAGAACAGAGGACAAGGCTGCAACCTGCCTCCGCAGAGTGTTAGGTGAAAGTCCCTTGTCTAAGCTCTCTTGGAGGAAGTCCAGCATCTGGCAATTAAGGCCCCGGAAGGGGCAATGTCATATTTACGACACCAATTCCAGGTTGCATCGTAGATGCAGTTGGTGGAGAGTCCCCTGGAGGCTTGGATAGTTCTTATTACTCTGGAGGAATGATAGTTCCAGATCAGGGATCCCCGCTCAATCTCCAGATGGCCAACTGAAGCCACTGGGGCTCTGGAAGCAATATTGGCCCCTGTCTGAGCAACACTCTGTCTACCAGAATCCTCCCAGGACTGGAGATGGAATGGTTTACTAAGTCTGCGAACCATGGCCTCCTGGGCCAGTGAGGGCTACAAGTATAAGTTCTGCTCTTCTGCCCAGTGTTTCTGGAAGAGCTTCGGAATCAGGGGCAGAGGAGGAAAGGCATACAGGAGTTCCCATGGCCAAAGGCTGCATAAAGCGTTTATTCCCTCCACCCCCAGAATCGCACACCTGGAGTAGAACCTCGGGAGTTGTGTGTTGTCCTGGGAAGCGAGGAGATCCACTGCTGGCAATCTGAAGCGCTCTGACAGCTCCTGAAATAAATCGGGGTGCAAACACCACTCTGCCTGGTCAGTGGTGGCTCTGCTAAGCCAGTCAGTCTGAGCACTGGCCCCGCCTGCAATAGTTTGTAGTAGGCCAGCAAAGGGGGACTGGTCCCTGGTTGAGGGTTGAAAAATTCATAGCAGCCCTTCTGCTAGGCCCTGTCTGATGGCAATGGAGACTACACCTTGGATGTAGTTGGCTCTGCCACCAAATGATGGATCTGAGGGGCGAAGGCCTGTAGCGGAGGTGAAGGAAGCCTCGAGTTTAGGTCAAGAACACCTTGGGCCATGGAGGCCCAAGCTGAAGAGAGATCCCAAGAAGCCTGTTTAAAAATTGGGGCCTGATTAGGTCTAGAGGCCCGAATTGTTCTTCAACCGGCTCTGGAGACCGGGCTTGGGACCCCCCCCCCCTGTTGTCAAAAAGGGTCTGGAGTGTTTCATCCAACCCCCTGGAAGTACCTGCCTGAACAATTGGAGGGTAAGATGGTTGGGAGGCCTGATGCAGCTGACCTCTACCTACCTTTGCACTAACTGAGAGTGCTGTCTCTTTTTCTTCCTCTTGGTTGTCCAGGCCTGAAAGCTCTGTTGAATTCTATCCTCCTCCATCGTTGGTATGGACAAGCACAGGAGGTGCTGAGAGCGATCCTCACTATGTGCTGCCAATGTAGAGGCCTTGAATACAGCCTGCTGTGGCGTAGGGGTAGGCCGTTGATGAGTGTGGCCACTTAATATGGCTGCTCGCCACGTGCTCTGAGGAGAAGACGATCCAAATTGGCCCCTCGCACAATTTCAGCCTGCGATGGCTGATCCTCACTCTATAGGCAGAAAAAAATGCCCCGAGCGGCGAAATCGGCAGTCAAAAGGAAACGGCGTTGTTTGCAATCAGCTGTGAAGCGCTATTATTTCCATTTCGATCTTTATGATCGCGCTGGCCGAATTCGCTCAGGGAGAGCTGCAGGGGAGGGCCTATGGCTTCTCCCTTACTTACAGTTTCCCTGGATTATTGGATGATTCCCTGTGTTGCAGAAGAACGGAAGCCCGCTCTCCTGAAGGCACAGCTGCACCGTGTCCCTGGGAGCTGTGCTGAAGGTTTGTAATCGCTGTTCCGAATTTTCTGTTGCTGCTTTGCTAAATTGCTTTCAGAGACACAGCTCGATTGTCATCAAAAGAAGCTGAGTCAAAGCTGGGGGGAAACTCCCGCAGACAGTCCTTTTTATACAAGACAGACCCAGCTTGATGACGTCATCAGGAGGAATCTAATCCATCCTGGGCTCCTGGGCAGCAGCATTTAGGAGAAATTGGCAAAATTGCCTCTAAAGTATAAAAACTGTGCTACTCTGATTCATTCCTTAAGTATAGAATTGTGTGTACAATTTATTCCATTATAAAGGAGTACTTTATACCAGTGGTTCCTAACTTTTGCTGCATGGCAGTACAGCTGGTGGGGGAGGGGAACTGAGCCGCGTGAGCAGCGGGCCAGTGTGTAAATGCATAGCTTAATTCACGTGGCCCAATTCCAAATAGGCCACAGCCCAGTAGTGGGCCATGGCGGGGGAGGGGTTGGGGACTCCTGCTTTATATTTTCTATACAGAAACTCTTATTACTCCAACATTTCAAACAAAGATGTCTGCTTACTTTACTTAGAGGTATCTACCTGTTGGTTGATATTGAATATTCCTGCTAATCTAATGTCCACCACTCTGCCTATAGAGGTAGTTCTCAACCTATAGCCATTTGCTTACTAACAGTTTGAAGTTATAGTTGTACAGGAAAAAAAAGTGGATTATGATAAGACGCTTACACTTATAAACACTACAGCATCCCTTTGGTCACATGATCCAAATTTGGGGTCTCGATAACTGGCACGTATTCACAACAGTTGCAGCTTCCTGGGAACACACGATTGCCACTTGCAATCTTCCCAGTAGGATTCCAATAAGCAAAGTCAATGGACTTACTTAACAACACGATTCACTTAACAACCATGGCAAAAATGATAATGAAACAGGGCTCAACTCGCTTAACGATCACCTTGGTTAGCCACAGAAACTGGTTCCAACTATAGTCTTAAGTCCTGTATGCCAATCAAACAGTCTTAAAATCAGTTCATGGGTATGAAAGGTTTATGAATCACTTGATTCAATCTATGTGCTACTTCATAAAACAGAAGAAACTTTCATTGTATTCCAGGGGTGTCCAACCTTGACAACTTTAAGACTTGTGGACTTCAACTCCCAGAATTCCTCAGCCAGTTGGACACCCCTGTTGTATTGTATGGTGTTCTAATTTTAAAACTAGCAGATAGCAAAACTTTGAAAATTAATTTCATTAAGGTATATGGTTCTAATCCCCCAAAGCAAGTGATCTTAAGGATAACTTAATATAGTTATTCATAGGCATACTTTATTGTCATATTTAGATTGCGCATCTATGTTGTACAACTGTATGTTTGTAACCCTGCAAAAGGGGGAAGCTGGTTCTGCTGTTTCAAAGATGCTTCATATGTTCTCCCTCTTGCTTTTGCTGACTTGTCATGCTTTTGGTCATATTTAATGAAAGGCTGAATCTATATATCACTCTCTGCCAGATCTGGGACCCTGTTTATTTTTAGAAAGCTCAGTTATACGGATTGCCATACTCACGTTCAACTAATATAAATAAACGCCTTTCCTACCAAGGAAGGGTAAACAGGTTGCAGGAGCATAAAGAACTGGGCAGTTGGTTTTTATGCCTCTGCACATCTTTATGCATTAAAGAAAGTGTTTAAACAAGATTTCAGCCAGGAAGGTATCTCTTAATAGGTATCCATCAATTAAGGACACGTAATAGAGAGTAAACCTAAAGGGAAACAGTGGTATTTACTTTCTGAACAAATACAAATCAGATCTGCTTCTTCAAAAGGAAATTTCTGTTCAGGCTTTCTAATATTGCCACACACACATACACACACACACACACACACAAACACACAAACACACAAACACACACACACACACACACACACACACAGAGAAAGAGAGAGAGAGAGAAGAAGGGAGGGAGGGAGGGAGGGAGAGAAGTAAACACCATTTCAAAACCTTTTTTTAAACTTCACAAAATACTTGCAAGCTACAAAATTTAGGGTGCACATCTTCCTCAGTTATAGTGACATGAATCCAGTGAACTTAATTTTTTAAAACAACGGGGAAAGCTGGAAATGGGTTGGACCTTCCTTGTGTTTTTCAACCTTGACATTTTTAAGATGTGTGGACTTCAACTCCCAGAATTCCCCAGGGAATGCTGAGAGCTGAAGTCCACATGTCTTAAAAGTAGCCAAGGTTGAGAAATGTTGCATTAAAAAATGCTTGAGGTAAAAGGGGGAAAAAAATTTTTTTTTTAAAAAAGATCTAAATCTCCACAGTACACTGTGTTCTTTTTTAGTGAGTTATACCAATGCTGCCTTTTGCTAATAAGCATTAGGGAGCAATTAGAGCATAATGACTGTCTAAATCTATTATCAGTGTACATAACCTTTCAATATTCAAAGATAATATTAATTTGAGTAAATTAGCAGACCACATATGAGACCAAATATATTTCTTTAGCTTCTTGTTCTCACATAAATGATATTTCACTTTGGATCGTAACTTGTTTAATAAGGAAAATTAGTTAACATCATCTTCTCTATATTCCTACATCAAAAAGAGGTTAACAGAAGAGATAAGTGAAACATACCGTTCTCGTTAGCGATTTTAATCTTACAAATAACTTCTGATAATTTACAGGAATGATGTGCTTTTGTCCGCTGTTTTTTTATGTTAATTATTGTTTGTAAATGAAGTTTCATCTTTTCATCTCTTTGTTCTATGTTTTTATATGGTGATACTTGCAAGAAACAGCATTTTCAACTGAATACCCAAAATATTCTATATTTGTAACCAGGCATATTTATGAATATGAACCATTCTTTGACTTCACAGTCCTATTTTAAGAAATCATGACAAGCAGAGAAAGAGTTATTACTCGATTCTGAACTGCCCATTCCTAAAAAAAGAAAATAAGCACTAGGCATTTCACATTTATTACGAATCACCAGCTATCAAATCATGAAATATTTGCTCAGCCTTACAGCAGAATGAGCAAATTTTTGAAAGTTCAAAGCTACTTATACATTTTTACAAGAAAAAGGGCTACACAGCAGGTAGGATGTTCAGAGATTTTATTTTCTAAGGCTTAAACTATAGGCTTCTCACCTTAAAATGGAAGAAAACTGTACTGCAGTTTCAAAACAGAGATATATGATTGAAATAAGTTCCTATAAAGAAACACAGTATATTCTGGCTCTTTTTAATCACATTTTAATGTAAAAAGAAAGATTAAATTCTATCTATCTATCTATCTATCTATCTATCTATCTATCTATCTATCTATCTATCTGGATTTATTTAGATGTAACTAAGAAAGATATGTGCCCTAAATTCTACAGCAGATCTAAAAGATAAAAGTTTCCATGTCCAACTCTAGGGCACGATGCAAATAATAATAACAACAACAACCTTTACTGTCATTGTACATATATACAACCAAATTGATTTAGCCTCTACTGGTGCAATCCATAACAAAAATACAAGACAACATAAATAATCTAGAATATGGTCCTTATGCAAGTAATTAGGGAGAAACCAGTCATATGTTTCCATGTATGCATGGAGTGATTGTAGTTGTATTTAGGAGCCTGACAGCCCATGGATAAAAGTGATTTTTAAACCTGTTTGTCTGGCTGGCTATATTTCTCTGTCTTCCGCCTGATGGTAAAAGTGAGAAAAGCCACTGACCAGGATGTGAATCGTCCCTGAGTATCCTTGTCTGGCATTTTGGTGGTTTGGAAAATAGTTTGACCCCTTCCTCCCTGTGGCAGCCCCTCAAATATTGGAAGACTGCTATCATGTCTTCCCTGGTCCTTCTCTTCACTAGACTCGCTAAGCCCAGTTCAATGAATTGTTCAATGAACTGTTGTAAGTCAAGGATTAGCTGTATAACCAGCATAACAGAACTGAAATGTCCCTGTTGGTTACTTTTACACATGAATGTTCAATTACCATTTGTTGGGTCATTCTTTTTAATAATTTTTTTTAGTACTTTCAAATGGAGCTACTAACTCTGAATCCACAATCAAGGTAAGTCATCAAATTTGAACAGATCCAAAGAAAACTGGATTGATTACACTACTCTGAAACAAAGCAGAACAACAACATGTTTCCTTACATTTTGTTTTACCAACAATTTACATCTGGAACTATTTAATAGTGCACGAAATCTGACTCTTAACGTAGCTACTTTTCTGAAATCCAGTGAGGGTGAATTCTAACAACATCAAATCCATTCAACCATTACATGCAAGCTTGAGCCTGAAATTATGTAGATCAATATTTAAACTCCCTGGGTGTGTATTTTAAGTTACCTGGCCTGATATGTTTTGAAGATACCATAAAATGTAATCTGCAGGATCAAAAATAATGTCACTTCAGCCAGGTATCAAGCTAATTCACTGTGATTTCATAGAATGTTAAATTTCCTAACAAACATTGCAGCAAACAATATATTGTAAACACTATTTGAAAGAGTATTCTTTATAGACATTTAACATTTAAGAGAAAAATCTCCATTTCCTGCTAAAAAAACTTCTTTAAAAGCTTGTGATGTAATTTGCGCAAGAAATGGAAAGGAGTATTGCCAAGCAAAATGTCTTCTATATAAACAGAGTTTTCTGAACCATGGGAGAAACTTATTAATGTCCTTTGAAGCAAAGAAAAATCTTTGAATAATAACCCAATAAAATGTTCTAGTTATGATTCTTTGTTTTTCACTTCGGGTTTTTTTTAAAAAAGAGGTAATAAAATTAGAGTGAAGTTGCTCCAATATATTATCATGAGAAATTCAAAGTGATGTAATTCAAATATAATTAAAGGAAAGGAAGGATATAAATCCAATGAATGTAATAAATGATTGCTGGTTCTCAAATGCTGAGCATATCTGCTAATTTAGGAAGCCTTTTAAGTCAGGAACTTCAAACAACAAGAGATCAACATCATTCTTGCCACACAACTATGCCTTTTACCCATCAATCTGCTGCCAAAATGTCAAATACTTTTTCCAAACAACATTACATGAACAAATAGATTTATTTCAATTGAGGGTCACTTTCCCTTTTAACAGTGTTGAGGACAATGTGGTCCAGGATAAAAAAAAATTTTTTAAAAAAATCTCCAATTAAAATTAAATTTTAACCAAAATTAAATTTAAAACAATTCAATATTCTTGATTTCAGACCTATAAAATAAGTTGTCTTTTCTGCACTAAATTTCAAGAATTTAATTTCACAGAAGTTCTACGGTGTTTGTGAGAAATCAGTTTTGCAAAGTCACTCAACAATAGGGCTTCTATATCTGGACTGCAAAGCCCATATGCTCAACACATGGCAGCAGGAAGTCATCTGGATTTTGCAGTGCAGATGTGGTACAATTAATTTGTGAGAAAGAAGGAGTTGTCAACAATGACAAAGAGGGAAGGGAAAGTAACAATACAAAGTTATAGAATTCAACTTTTGCACCCTGGATTCAGACTATTACACTACTCAGTAAAAGCTACCAGGAACTTTTATGTACATAATTATCTCGTTTCTTGAAACAGAAACATGTTTATGGATGCTATAGCTCCTAAGATTCAAGAAGACAAAAGAAGAGTAGCATTATTGTTAACTGTCAAGAATGAATAAAAAACAGAAATACTAATCAAAAGAGGGGGAGGGGGAGTGTTGTGGGAAAAAAAGCCAAAGGCATCAATAAATATTGATGGGGATTCTAAGGCCATTCAAGCTGAAAGGGGGCCACCACTTGTGGCCCATGCAAAACATACTTATGACCACAATTGAGCCTGAAAGTTCTGTTGCTAGCAAGACAGTTGTTAAGTGAGTTTGCCCCCTTTTATGAGATTTTTTGCCACAGTTGTAAAGTGAAACATTGGAATTGTTAAGTTGGTAACACGACTTTTAAATAAAGCTGGCTTCCCCATTGCTTGTCCGAAGGCCGCCAAAAGTGATCACGTGATCCCGGGACACTGCAAGCATCATAAATGAACCAGTTGCCAAGCCTCTGAGTTTTGATCACATGACCATGGGAATCCTGCAACAGTCCTAAGTATGAAAAACAGTCATAAGTCACTTTTTTTCAGTCCCATTGTAACTTCGGTCAATAAATGAGCTACTGTAAGTCAAGGACTACCTTTATGAAGTCAGAACCCACTGGAGGTGTCCATCTGAAGTATATGGAGTGTTCAACTACAAAAACATAACCACAAATATCACCTGAAGTGAATCTACTGCCAAAGAAAATTCGACCTATCCAGATCTTGACAATCAGGTGAATAAAGATTAATGGACTGAACATTTCATATTGGTTTTATGGTTTTATGCAAACCCCAGTGTGCACATGTCACCTCTGCTGCAGGAGTTGCATTGGTTGCTGTTTTGTTTCCAGATGCAATTCAAGGTGCTGGTTGTCAGCTTTAAAGCCCTTCATGGCTTGGCTTGGGTCTGGGTTATCTAAGGAAGTATCTCTTGCCAGTCACATCTACCTGACCTATTAAAGTGACGAGGCAGGGAATGTTGCATGCCCCACCCCTGAGCGAGATATACCTGGTGGGACCCAGAAGAAAAGCCTTCTTTGTGGTGGCTCCGTCTCTCTGGAACATAATTCCCCCAGAGATTAGAATGGCCCCCTTACTAATACTCTTCCAAAAGGCACTGAAGACCTGGTTTTGCCAGTGGGCCTGGGGAACCCAGAGCGGGATGCAGCCCATCAGGTGGCTAGTGTGATCTGCTGTCATTGGGGAGGGGGGTGGGAGTTGGTTTTTGATTTTGTTTTGTTTTGTTTTTTGTTTTCCCAAATTTTGTCCTATTGTACTTTACTAATTTCTTCGATCGTTTTTGTTAGTTTTTATTATTTTTATTTTTTTGTTTTAAATATGGCTTTACATTGTGTAAGCTGCCTTGAGTCGCCATAGGCGAATAGGCGGCAATATATATTAATTAAATAAATAAATAAATATTACCTAATCATTTTTCTATCAATTCCACAGCGGAAGAACTGCTGTTCAAAGAACAAAAGGGCTGCATCTTAAGGCTGTTCTCTTCCACAGAAGGACAGAATCCACTGGATGATGCCACCTATAATACTAGCACTTTAATAATCAAGTTGAATGACTGTATAATATTTAGAACTACTGCTCCATCACAAAATGCACTTCGCAACAAGGTAACCTGGCATAACTTTCATGTGAGGTCTCATGCTTCATGGAATAGCAGCTTGGCCATAATAATTAAGCAATCCTAAGGTAAACAAGGATCATACCTGCGTGGTTACAATAGGTGTTCTTTAATCTTAGGTCTATAAATACCAGAAAAATTATTTTGAATATGGCTACAATAAAAATTCCTTTTAATATTAAGTAAGGCCTTTTAAATTGTGATTATTCAGCTTGAACTAAGGCAATAATGGAATCAATCTGTGGATGCAATTAAAACAAGTCCCCTTAAAAGTGGAATGTGTAAGTATGTTGCTAATATGCAAATGACTAAATAACTTAATTATCTGAAATGAAGTGCACGTATAACCACAGACACTTAAGTTGAATCATGATAATGTTATAGATTTCCTTTTAAATTTTTATTAACAAACAAGAGGAAGTAAAGCAACTTTTATATAGCTCTATACATACACATTTTATATATGTACCAATATTCCATTCATTGCAAGAGGAAAGCAGGAATAATTACTTTCTAAAGTAACAAAACTGAGCCAAAGCTCTACAGTACAATTTTTGAAGACAAGCTTATTTTCTTTGCATGAATATGAATAAAATGTATTTCTTAATCTGAAATAAATTAATTTTGGACACACATAGTAACAGAAGTCAAGGGATAATTCTTAAATGCCAAGCAAACTCAAAAAGGTTGAGCGTATCTACACCTTTTTTGAAGTCTTTTTTTTTCTTAGTATCAAAAGTAATTTGCATGTGTCAAGTGTGAGATTTGCACATTAAAACACAATTCAGTGCTTCTTTGGGTAAATAATATCAGAATAATATTTTAGGCTGAAGAGGCAGATCCACAGAGCGGATCTAAAACTCTCTCAATCCTAAACTGTTAAGTAAGTTTTAGGAAACCAATCACATATTTTTTCTCAACTGCTTCACTAGTATATACAGAGTGTAATTAGCACACATATATTGCATTCCTTAGATTTTACAAATTTGTTAAAGACAGGATGAAAACAGTCTTATCAGAACCTAGCTGAAGTTGACAGAGGCCTTCCTACTAACTTCTTTTAAGAAGCAGATTAGATTATAAACTAAAGGAAAAGGACAAAAAGTCTACACAAAAGCACAAACTGTAACTCAATCGAATCCCAATTGAGAGTCTCATGTTGAATATGAGAAGCTTCACAAATCACTTACAAAATTCCAAGAACTCATTGATTCATCAATATTCATTCTTCTTCCCTCCGTGCCTTCACTGTAGCTGAATGTAGCATAAACGTGTACATGATACAGAAATGAATAAGACAAATTTCTGGATTTGATTTTGAAGGAGGCTTCAAACCAAATGAGCAACTCTCAAATGCCCACTTCTAATCTTTACAATAGAAAATAAAATGGGTGTGAAGTCCTCCACATGGAAGGAAGGAAGGAAGGAAGGAAGGAAGGAAGGAAGGAAGGAAGCAAACTGTCTCCTCTTATTTCACTATTGATCAGGATAAACACACTCTGAGCATTCTTTTTTCAACTTTAGTAACAAACTAGCTATAAATAGCTATAAATTTGAATGTGCAATATGACCAAAGGTAAATTTCTGTATAGCAACTAGTACCTTTTGTAAAATGTTTGCTGCTCTCTTAATGCAACATAGCCAAAATATATTATGTTCCTAAATAAATAGCAACAGAAAACAAAAACTGGCAAACCTTTCATATATAGCCCAGAAATTTATCAATTATCTGGGATATAACTTGGACAGGGGGAATTTCAGAGTCATAATATCATACTTAAAAGTATCAGTGTTCTTTAAAAACCTGAATGATTAAGTAGAACAATCTTTGCTTAAATTAGCAATGTTCATCTACTTAAAAGGTTTTAATTAATGCATCAATGCCTTTGAAAGAATCAATAATTTTTTAAATCTATAAAAATTTGGAAAAATAAGCTAATAAAATATCTCATACCAATAATATTTTAAATAAGTAGAAGGTAGTACACAAAGACCATTAAGTGGATATGAATTGCCCTGGCTTTCTTTCTTTAATATGCCTTTGGCTTTTGGAGTGAATTTTGGCTTCATCAGATACAAAATTTTTCGCCCTTTGTACTCAATCTACTTACAACACTACTTCATGCACACGGAAGAAATAGGCTCTACCCCTAGAAAATTCAGTTTCCACATCTTAAAATTAAAAAAAAAATATTTTTAATTAAACCATTTAGTACCAGTTCTTGCTTTAGGAAGAAGACATGTTTTTTGACCCATTCATCCCCAATGTTGTATGGAAATAGTCCATTGCAGGGGTGGCATTCAAATTTTTAACAACCGGTTCTGTGGACATGGCTTAGGTGGTGGGCGTGGCTTGGTGGTCATGTTATTGGCTGGGTATGGCCAACTCAATATCACTCACATCGCATCTCCTCGCCTTGCCTCTCATGACTGTGGGGATGCTGCAACAGTCGTAAGTGTGAAAAATGGTCATGTCACTTTTTTCAGTGCCATTGTAACTTTGAATGGTCACTCCACACAAGCAAAGTACCAGCAAAGGAGGGAAAAAAACTCCAGAGACGTTCCTGAGACAGGAAGTCTAGTCCTGCCAAGAATGTAATAAGGCTTAACGGAGAGGCAGTTTCTGTAAGCAACACCAGAATGTTTCCTTCCTGCCTTCCTTACAGGATTATGCCAGCAATTTCTTCTAACAACCGGTTCTCCAAACTCCTTAGAATGTTAACAACCAGTTCTAGAGAATAGGTGCGAACTGGTAGAATCCCACCCCTGGTCCATTGCTATGTTATTGTTTTTCTAGGATGTTCTTGATGCAGGATACCAGTTTCTTTAGTGGCATCATTTACAATAAAGTCTTTCACACCATTCCACATCCTCCTTAGCAACCAAAAGAATGCACCTCTTAAGGAATGAACATCAATGCGCTGTATCAGACAACCTACTCAAAAGCTCAGTGGTGTTTTATTTCAGGAAGGAATTTCTTGAAGGTGAAAAAGAAGTGACAGGTAAGCAATGCTTCCTCGTAAATCAGAACTGGAATTACAAAGGTTAAATAAATATGTCAAATTATTTAGATAAATAAAAATGAAACTTCAAATATCAAACAAGCTTAAAGATGTTGCCTTATCAATTTCAGCAAAAGTATTATAAAAAAAATGATTTTGCAATTCAATTTATCATTTCCTTTTTGGATATATCAAGCGATAAAGACAGTTACCCTATTTTTGCAGTCAACGCAAAATCTGACATACCTAGAACATTCATATGCTATGTGGCTTATTATTCCCAAGTGAGTAACTCGGTTACCATCACATGCAATTGTTTAACTTCCATAGAGAGAGAGAAAATCTCCTTTATAATAGTCAATCTTGTTGTGTAATATTTGTATGCACTTTACGAGCCATCTTTTTCCTAGTTTGTTGTTAATCCCTTGAGCAGAAAAAGAAGCTGGGTAATGCAAGACACATACAAATGCCTAATCTTGATTCTAGACCACAGGCATAACTGGTCTACTCAAGTCTGCTACATATTCTTAGAGAACGAGATTGATTTGTTACCCATAAATCATATATACTTCATGAATCAAAGGCAGCCACCTGGTGAGGGATCAAGAGCAGTATCATGCAAGTGGTGCATGATAACCAGTTTGAAATTTTCTACAAACTGAAGCAGAGTCAAGGGCTGTAACTTCAAAGTATAGCCTGGGTAGACTTTTTTTTTTTATCTATCACCTACTGATTAACAAGGATAAGGAGGAGGTAGATCTGGCTAAATTTGTTAAGGAGGAATGTATAAGCTATGTCAGACAACTTCATAAAATACCTTTAATTTTCTTTTGGATTCAAGCTTTAATCTATCTTCTCACAATTCCTGGTTTTTTTTTTTGAGTGGTCACTGATGTGAGCTAATTCTTTGTCTACCACTTGACACAAAATAATGGTTCATTCTTCATTGCAAGTATCCTGAGCCACCCAAAGTCAGCTGGAGTTAGTCAGCATAAATTGAAGTAAATAAATAATACAGTAAATACTATAAAGAAATCCTGTAATTTTGGCCACATCACCTCTTGCTTACTGCCATGTACCCTATGTGCTTTATCTTTAAAAAAGAGTTGAAAAGTTGAATTGGTGTAATATGTGGCAGACTATGCAGTTCATCTATGTAAATTGCAGGGACACTACGTGGACTTAAAAGAACTACAGTAGTCATTGCTTATCAAGCAGAAGTTAAAGTGTTGGCATTGACTGTAAAGGTCAGGAACAAGTAACCAGAAGTTGAATTCAAAGCACTAAAAGTTTATTACATGCTTCCTATAGTCAAGAATTTAGTCTAATGGCCAAGCTGAACTGAAGCTAGATAAGGGTCAACAGAATTCATGGGGGGGGGGGACTGATCTTGGGTCTCTTGGGGCTATGCAGCAATTCCAAACTGATGATCTGTTTCACCCCGCCCTCAGGATCAGCCTGCTCATCGCCTACAGTAAAGTCCTAAACTATGGGATTAGCTCTCCCTTTGTGAACCTGCCATGCTAAAACCTCAACCGTTCCAAGATCTGTCACACAAAAAAACCATTCCAACAATATTAAAGGTAAATGTTCCCCTCGCACATATGTGCTAGTCATTTGAGGCTCTAGAGGGCGGCGCTCATCTCTGTTTCAAAGCTGAAGAGCCAGTGCTGTCCGAAGACATCTCTGTGGTCATGTAGCCGGCATGCCTAAATGCCAAAGGTGCACAGAATGCTGTTACCTTCCCACCAAAGTGGTCCCTATTTTTCTACTTGCATTTCTACATGTTTTTGAACTGCTAGGTTGCCAACCAACAATATTACAGCAACTTAATTGGAATTGGGAAGGCGATTTTATTTTTAGTTGCTAGAATTAGAAACAAAAACAACCACATAAATCAATTGTCAGTTGTCTAATGTTCTACTCATGAATCACTTTTTACTATTTAATACAAGGGTGCCAAACTCAAGGCCCGTGGGCCAGATCAGCCCACAGGGTGCTTAAATCTGGCCCATGTGGCTGGCCTGGACATAGCAAAGGATCAGCCTGCAGTGCCTCTGGCAGCCAAAACAGAGTGTGGGGGAACCACACATGCCTCCCACCCTGTTTTTCGCCTGGGCGACCTCCTGCAACACTCTGCTGGCCAAAACAGGGCACCCCTGATTTAACACAATCTCACTTTAACTTTACTCATTTCCCTCAGAGTACATGAAATGGACGAATGTGTTTATACAACTACACACACTTTTGATAAATCCTTTATATTGTGTTATTAAAATTACCAGTTATGCTAATGAAGCTTGATAAACAAAGTTGCTTTAGATATTTTAAGGCGTATCTATAATTAAAAAAAAAGTATTTTAAAAGCTACAATGTGACCATATTGTTCTGAGTGTTTACTCAATGATAATTGAAAATTCTGCCATGTTAACTTCCTAATTAGATGTCAGGCACATTTTCAAGATCTTGTATATTTCAGTCATGGATTGGCATACAAAGGACATTGTCACTATCTTTCATTGACCAAAGCTGCTTAATCAAATCTTGACATCAGCATGAACTTGAAATACAGTCACCATCAAGCTGCCACTAGAACCAATTAGTTGATCCAGTTTTAAGGACAGAAATAAAAACTGGAATATAAATGAGGATGTTAAAAGAGGAAATAGACAATGTCTATTAGTTAACAATCTAGATTATAAATTTAATTCTTTGATATTTTCTATTTACAAAATACTTCATTTCGAGATCATAAATCTTCCTTTCATATTAAAAAAAAACCCAAATTTCTTAATTAAGTAAATATGCTTAGGTATTAAGTAGAAAGAAACCAAATTAGGCATTGTCAGGTAGACATGTTCAAACACTTTAGGACAAAACTTAACCTAACACTCATAAAGTAAGATTTGTTATACTGTTTCTTTTTAAAAAGAGAGAGAGAGAATAAAGCTGAAAAAAGTGGTGCTAATTATAAACAAGTAAAAAAAGAATCCACAAATGTTTGCTAAGTACAAAATGTTGCATAATGCCAATTTGTTTACTTTAAAGTTGCTTTCATTCCAATTAGTTTTGACCCACTAACAAATGGGGCATTTTATTTTCAGTTCTATTTTTAATTGCAATTTAATATAAAATTATAGTGATAAATTTATATCAAATAGTTGATAATCAAATGAATAATAGGTGATGTGCTAAGATGACCGCAGGGTATACTCATACATATATAGTGCTAAATATATTTTTATGAAAACGAACACTGTTTATGTTAATGGCATTTACTTCAACTTAAACTGATCACTAGCCACAGATTTGATCCTATCCAGAGTTATACAATATCAAAGAAAATATAGATTACTTAATGAATTTTATCCCTCTCCCCATGGAGTCAATTTAAATTCATGTTCCAACAAAAAAAAAATTCAACCAAAAACTGTTGAAATGTGCAATATTGTTATACATAATTCTGTATGTGTCAGGGTTAAAAAAATCACTCAATTGAACAGATTTAGGAAAACACGTCCTATTTCAACTACAGGGAGCAGGTTTAATTTTAATCTAAACATGACTGCAAAGAACGGATTCTGACTACATTCAGTATACTGAATTTTCAGTAAAATTGGGTGAGGGGAGAGATTGTGGCCATCCTTATCTGTATTAATTTGTTCTGTAGCAAAAGGAAATAGAAGGTGACAGAAAGTTATGTTAAAAATAGACAGGTATATTAGACTGCTAGAAGACGAAGTTACAAAGCACAGTTCATTACAAACAGAACTCACCAGGTTTGCTGTTGATACTCTGTTAAGTCACATATTTGGGACATGCAGATGTACAAACTATCATGCTGGATGACTTAACCACACTTGGCCAGGTGTACACATTGTTCTAAGCCACAAGTCAACCATATAATGACTAAATGTGAAGTTAGAACTAAAGAGTTACTTCGAAGTAATTTCTACCACCTTCACTATTTCATCATGACTGACAAAGATATGTTTGTATATTTTTTTCACGTATATTCTTGAAATGTAAGAAAATCAGCACATGTGGCATCTTATGAAGAGCCACAACTCTTCTGTCAGAAAACCAACAGGTTTTCTGTCTGTACCAGCTTGTTCCATGTTATACCTGAGCATTATAAAAATATTTTTTTAAAAAAAGGATAAGCTGAATGTTTTATAATGAAAGCATCCCTGACAACTACCTGTCTAACATATTATGGAAAACATCCAAGGAAACTAATAGCCTAATTACTTATCTGAATTTGTAATTATTTTTTGAAGTTAAATCTAGCAGGCATAACTAAGAAATAGGTGGTGTGGTTCACATGGATTTGGGGAGAAGATCAATCAACTGCAATGATGGATACAGTTTTGCTTGCCCCCAAATTTAATCTCTAGTATATCTAATTAAAGGGATCATTTAAAGGAACTCCTGGGTTAGCAACCATAATTGGAACCAGCAACTCAGTTGTCAAGCACTGCAGTCACTAAGCAGATAATCACGTGACTGTGACAGGTTTATGACATCACCTCTTCAGTCATTGAGTGAAGCACCACAAAGTAGATATCATGTGACCACATATTCTCCATTAACTCTGTTGAAAGCCGGTTGTGAAGCATAAGAATTGTGATCATGTGATCGTGGGATACCGTAACAGTCATAAATGCAAGGCCAGGTCGCAAAGCTGTCATTGTAACTTTGAATAGTTGCTAAACCAGGCAGTCAGTGAGTGAGGACTATCTGTATTAGATTATTTGTGCCTGTAGGTGAGAATACAAGAATGCCTCAGGTGACCCAACAGAACCTGTGGCTGTAGATTCACACCCCAAGTTTGCTCAAATGCAATACACACGCACATAAATAATTGATACAAGCCAGGCTAGTAACCAGGAGGCTGTGAGTTCTAGTCCTGTCTTGGACACAAAGCCATCTGGGTAACTTGGGGTTAATCTCTCTTGCTCCGTGCTAGGAAGCAATAAATTGCAAAGCATTTCCAAAAATCTTGCCAGAAAACTGCATAGATTCGCTCAAGCAGTTGCCAGGAAGAAGGGGGAAAAATGAAACATTCAAAGGGATAAAAAAAATAAAAATAACTGATATTGTTATCAGAACAGAACTTTTGTGCTGTTTTTTTCTTAATAGTGCTTCAGCTCCCTTAAGAATTCTAAGATGTTATTACAAATATTAGATGTTCAGAGTGATTATAGCCACTGTTCATCAATCCAGACCAAGAGGCTGATGTCTCATCTCCCATCTAACAAGTTATTACAGTATCTGGCCTCATTCCCTCTCCTTCAAAGAATTGCTGCAGCCAAGAATGCCACATTTTGCCACAAACCCTTGAAATTCATCACAACAAACAGATTGTACACTGTTCTCTTCATGAATTCTTCTAATCCAATATACTTAAATCAAATTTATCAACAGATACACAATTCCTAACTATAGAATACTTCTGGACTATGGATCATCCTTAAAATACACCCTTAAAAGTTTACACTTTCATATAAGGTGGAGGGGAAATAACTGTATTTATAATTACTATAGAGAGCTGCTGACCCAGATATAAGCAAACTCATATTTTCTCTCTTTGTATGTGTTCCTGGTAGTATCAGATGGGTGGATGAGAGTGGGCTACTTGGGAGTCCTCTTTGATCCTCAACTCATGATGACAACCATGTGCAAATACATTTTGTACCCCATTTATGTTTATTACTGTATCACAAAGCCCTACTTTGGTCATGCTTTGGTCATCTGCCAGTTGAACTAGTGCAACACACCCTACATGGGATGCCCTTGAAAACCATCTAGAAGCTGGAATATAATTATAGACACACCCCTGGTACACAAGTAATTATGGATGCAGCACAGTCTTCCCATTGGTTTTCAGGTGCAATTCAATGGTTTTTAATCTACAAAGCTTTTTGTGAAATTACCTGCGATATTACCTACATCTGTTTTACAAGTTCCAGCCATGTGGGAATCAGAAGACCTCACTTTCCTGTTGCAGTATCTACCTTCTGGACAGCTCCTTCACCCAAAGATCAAGAATTATGCATAGTTTTCAGCCAATATGCCTATTTTCAAACAAGTACTGGGGATTGTGCATATCTCTGCTTAATGTTTAATAAATACATTCTCTGAAAAACATGCAAAGTCCCAACAGCCTTTAAGAATGTATGAATTTTAACTCAAAGATTATATATATATATTTTACAGATGAACTTTACGGAAACTTTACTTCAGAGATAAGACATCCTCTCACCCACAAGTCTACAGTGTACAGTGAAGTACCCTGTAGCATTTTACCCAACTGGCAGCATTATGCCATAGAACAGAACAGCATCATTATAAAAGGGAAAATAATAACTCAAGAGAATATAATGACTGAGGGGGTGGTTTATGTGGTTTATTTGTTGCTTAGTTATACATGAATTTTACACACTGAAAATTGTAAACTATGACTTATGGATCATTGTTAAGTACAAATGGGACACTGTGACATAAAAATGCTAGCTTTTTTCAACCAAACCATTCTGCCCACATTAAACCATTTCATTTATTATTTCGTTTTATAAATTTGTTACAAAATTTGTTACTAAAATGACTTCAAATATTCCGAATCTATTTGGCTGGACTTGTTTTGGACCAGTTTGAACAGGTATATAGCCAAGTATTCAAATTATACATAATTGTAAAAGAAGAGCAGACAGAGATGGGGGTGAAGTTAAATGCATCATTAGTTCAAAATCCTTACACTGACACAAGAAAGCCAAGTCCAACCCCCCGAATTAGATTAACCCTTATCCAGTGCTAATTTACTGTTAAACTTTAGTTGATCAGATTCTTGTGTATAGGACTTGAGTAACTTTAAAAATGGTCCTAATACTTCATGCCCAATAATTGAATATTCAAAATCAAAATATATGTAGTCTACCGCAATGTATTTACATTATTATATTATACTACATATGTTGTATTATACACTGCTCAAAAAAATAAAGGGAACACTTAAACAACACAATGTAACTCCAAGTCAATCACACTTCTGTGAAATCAAACTCTCCACTTAGGTAGCAACACTGATTGACAATCAATTTCACATGCTGTTGTGCAAATGAAATAGACAACAGGTGGAAAGCATAGGCAGTTAGCAAGACATCCCCAATAAAGGAGTGGTTCTGCAGGTGGTGAGACAGACCAGTTCTCAGTTCCTATGCTTTCTGGCTGATGGTTTGGTCACTTTTGAATGCTGGTGGTGCTTTCATTCTAGTGGTAGCATGAGATGGAGTCTACAACCCACACAAGTGGCTCAGGTAGTGCAGCTCATCCAGGATGGCACATCAATGTGAGCTGTGACAAGAAGGTTTGCTGTGTCTGTCAGCGTAGTGTCCAGAGCATGGAGGCGCTACCAGGAGACAGGCCAGGACATCAGGAGACGTGGAGGAAGCCATAGGAGGGCAACAACCCAGCATCAGGACCGCTACCTCTGCCTTTGTGCAAGGAGGGACACAAGGAGCACTGCCAGAGCCCTGCAAAATGACCTCCAGTGGGCCACAAATGTGCATGTGTCTGCTCAAACAGTCAGAAACAGACTCCATGAGGGTGGCATGAAGGCCTGACGTCCACAGGTGAGGGTTGTGCTTACAGCCATGTCTCATGCCACATTGCACCACAGACTGTTCAGAAGTTGGGGGCTGCTTTAGTCCAGGTGTGGGAGGAGATCCCTCAGGAGACCAACCGCCACTTCATCAGGAGCATGCCCAGACGTTGTAGAGTGGTCATACAGGCACGTGGAGGTCACACACACTACTGAGCCTCATTTTGACTTGTTTGAAGGACATTACATCAAAGTTGGATCAGCCTGTAGTGTTTTTTTCCACTTTAATTTTGAGTGTAACTCCAAATCCAGACCTCCATGGGTTGCTAAATTTGATTTCCATTGGTAATTTTTGTGTGAGTTTGTTGTCAGCACATTCAACTATGTAATGAACGAAGTATTTAATAAGAATATTTCATTCATTCAGATCTAGGATGTCTTATTTTTGTGTTCCCTTTATTTTTTTGAGCAGTATATTAATATTAAATATCGCATTGCATTGCATTACATTATATATTATAATCTCGATTTACGACAACTGTGCCCAAAATTTGCATTTGCTAACAAGACAATTGTTAAGCTAATTTTGCTCCATTTTATGATCTTTCCTGTCAGAATTGTTAAATGAATCACTGCAGCTGTTGGTAACACACGTTAAGTAAATCTGGCTTTCCTCCTGACTTTTCCTGTTCAGAAGGTTGCAAAAAGGGGACCTTCTGACTTTGGGTCACATGAATCTGAGTCACAGCTATCTTAATCTTAAATACATGCCAGTTCCTAACTGTCCAAATTTTGATCATGTGACCATGCAGATGCTGCAATGGTTGTAAGTGTGAAAAATAGTCATAAGTCATTTTTTTCAGCGCTGTGTAACTTCAACAGTCACCAAATGAATGATTGTAACTCAAGGAGTGCCTGTATATTGCAATATATTAAATTAAAATATAATAGCCTAGGAAATAGAACAGAAATAAGCTGAGCTTGTGGTCCTTGTATCAGAAAGGGTTAGAAAATAAAAACAAAGGTCATCATCTTGGAGATTTAGTAAATAAATAATTGCACACAGAAAATGTATCGTCAGATTATGCAGATATGGTTTAATATGAACATTTTTTTCTTCAAGAATGAAGATTTGCATATCCAAAAAGTCTGAGCCAAGCTGAAAACTTCTCAAAATATTTACCAGTAAAGAAACTGGTGACTGATTGTCAAATCTAGAAGCAACAGCAGGTATAGCAACAATAGGAGGACATAATTCAATCAGGATTTTGGCTGATGTTGTAAAGTATAAAATGATTCAAATTGTTTACAAACAGCAACACAACTCCCAAGATTAAATTATACCCTTGTATTTGATCAGGACTTGTACATTTTTTTTTCCTTTTTGGATCATAAAATCATTGTATAGTTATTTTTATTCTAGGTCAAATATTAGAGAAAAAAATCTAGATGAATTATCTTTATAGAGATGTCTATGATAGATATAAATTAGAGACTCTTTACTATTAGACCTCTACAAAATAACTCTTCAAACAGTAGTTAAAAGTGCCAGTCAGTATGTATCTGCTTGAGAACAAAGGCAATAGTGATCACCAGGATGATGGCAGGTGACAACTTAAGGTTGAGTTTATACTTGATGCTAAACCATTGACTATAGTATGGGTGAATCTACATATCTTCAATTGCAACCAACAAACACTAAGTTACGGACCACACAAATACATAAACAGTGAAATAATATTAATCTATTTACAATGATTTATTTTTCCAACGGAACATCTCTCATCTGGAAAAAAAAAACACTGAAAAGAACCATCTTCTATTATTTAAATATTTTCCATTATGGACAACTTCCAAATGTGTGGACTCTTAGTTTCAGAATTCAGAGCTGTGCTTATTAGGGGAATCTATGCTGTGTTTTTGAAAGTTGCACCAGTTGCAAAACAGAATTATCCTGGAACAAGACTTCAGGAAATATGTATAAAACCCTCAATTATTTTACATATAAATAGAAATGCTGCAAATTATGGCAGTACATAGCAAGAATTAGTAAAGTCATTTTTTTAATTGTTTTCTTCCAGGCCACAAAGAATCCATTGTGTTACATTGATTGTGGGCAAGTAATTTTTGAAGACTCCTTTGTGATTCTGTTTCATAACACACTGTCCTCACATCAATTTAATCTGAAAAGTCAAGTACTGCAAAGAACAACTAGCTCAAGAACATACGATGATACAGATAGGAATAAATGAATTCTTTCTTTTTAAAGAAAAACACCCTTTGCAAAAGTATGAGGTCTATGAAATTTTTTTGCATGCACTGTACCATAAAACAATGAACACCTAACTTAGATCTGAATTGCACATGTTCTGTTTCAGTTTTTTTTTTTCATTTATATTCCTGCTGTTCTATTAAACTCAAATGTTCTTTACAATCAGTTACACACACACATACATACACATATACAAACACACACACACACACACACACCTTTTTCACCCAGGACACCTTTGTAAATACAGCTGCTGCTTAAATTCACAAGCTACAATACTTTAAAAGTGGATGTTCCTCTAGAAAGAGGCTTTAAACTCTGCTAACCAGCATCAAAGAATTTTGAATTGCAAAAGTCAGCAATGAAGGCAAACAGAGCCTTAAAAAATAATTAGAGAGGATGCTAAATGTGCTTACAATATGCTTTAACAATATGACACAAACATCCTAACTTTGAAAAAAAACAGATGCAGTTAATAAATCCCATGCACCAAATATTTCAAATCTATGTCAGCTCTAAAACTTTGTTTTATTGGTAGGGGAGATGGGAAAAGGAAGATTATTAGTTGTTCATGGTGCTTTGGAATTTAATGGAAGGTTATTAAATAATGTGATTTATCTTTTTCTTTCCTATTCTCCCCTCCAAAATAGAACCTCCAATAGTCTAGCAAAGATAATATTTCCCAAATGAATAAATAAAACTTATTTTCCTATTTAAGCGTACAGAAGCATTATAGATAGATACAAAAGGTATTAAGCAGAAAGGCTACAGAAAACTACAGGTACCTCCAATTATTCAGTAATTTTGTCAAAATTCTTGTTAAAATTCTACATGGATTTGTGTGTGCGTGTGTGTGTGTAAAGTTGTGGGTAAAAATGAAAACTGTACCACTACTTTATCTTTCCTTCACCATGAACACACTTTAAGAAATATTAACAAATAAAGGTAACCATGTTATGTACACAACAAAACAAAGTCATCGTCAAATACCAGAGCTGAACAACAATCTGTATTAGAACCAATCAAAATATTGCAGAAATCTGCACGTTTTAGAGTATCCATATGATTAGGCAGCACACAAAGCAGGGTTGCAAGAAGAAACAGATGAAGATTTGCAGACAAAGTGCATAAATCACTACTGAGGGCTGCAGAAAACAGATAACATCTAGAGTTTTGGGGATGCAAGTTCTGAAAAGTCTGATATCTTCTGATGTGAAGAGTTGCTACTAACAGTTACTAATCCACAAATGTCCCAACTGATGAGTCAGTTTGAGGGAAAAACAATAGAGACCCTACAGCAAAAGTCACATTTTTCAATGAATCAATAAAATAATTAAAATTAAAATTAGCTAATTCAAATTCTTCAAAATCTAATCTACTCAGGAATCTTTTTACCTCTGTAAAAGTAATGATGTAACAGTAAATGGGAAGCCAATGCATTTTAAAACTTTGTTGCTTTAAATCAGGAGTAGGCAACCTTTTTATACCTACCGTCCACTTTTGTATCTTTGTTAGTAAGAAAGTTTTCTCTAACCGTCCACCGATTCCACAGTAATGGTGATTTATAAAGTAGGGGACAAAACCCCTACTGCCCACCATGAAAGCTGGAACGCCCACTAGTGGGCGGTAGGGACCAGGTTGACTACCACTGCTTTAAATCATAGTTAAATATCCTATAGTACTGATAAAGCCATATTTCATTTATCAGAAACTTGAATTCCAACATCATCAACTACTTCTTCTGGGTTGAAAATAATTGACAAAAGATTATCCGAAAATCTGATACCACCAAAGACTCTTGACTAATAATTTCAATCTTCAGTTGGTCCTGACATCCACGAAACAGACAGGAATACAGATAGTCTTTGACTTATGACCACAACTGAGCCCAAAATTTCTGTTGTTTTAAATGAATTTTGCCTCAATTTATGACCTTTCTTGCCGCAGTTGTTAAGAGAATCACTGCAGTTGTTAAGCTGGTAACACAGTCATTAAATGAATCTGGCTTCCCCATTGATTTTGCCTGTCAGGAAGTCACAAAAGTTGATCATATAACCTCGGGATGCTGCAACCCAGTGGTAGTATGCTACTGGTTTGGGCTGGTTCGGCTGAACCAATAGTTTAAAAACCCTCAGAGGATCAGTTGAGAGGAGGAAAAAAAAGCCTGAGGAGAGAAAAGAGAAAAGTGCAGGATCGGTGCATTTCTCTTCTTTTATCCACTCAGCTGATTGGCACTGCAGGCCTCAGCTGGTATGGGGAAAGATGTTAGGTGCAATTGCACGTGTGCACGATCACCGAACTGTAGTGGAACAGGTAGGATCCTACTGCTGCTGCAACCGTCATAAAAATGAGCCAGTTGCCAAGCATCTGAATTTTGATAATGTGACCATAGGGATACTGCAATAGTCGTAAGTATGAAAAACAGTTATGTCCCTTTTTTCAGTGTCATAACTTTGAACAGTCACTTCAAGTAAAGGACCACTTGTATAGTTATAACAACAAAACATTTCAAAGAAGTACGTCTGAGGGTTTTTCATTCTAAAATTCCAATATCTTGCAGCTAGGCTTCACAAAATCACGAAGCAGGCTCCTCATCCCGACAAAACCCCTTTTTTTTCTTAGGCTAATGTGAATTCCTATCACTCACATCCAGCAAAGTCCCAGCAAACAGTCTTTCGAGGGTGAATTATAACCATAGAGCTTATCAGGCTTGGAAAGCTGCCAGGCCAATAGCTTCCAAGCACAATGCTGTACAAGAAAATACTTGGCAAGGAGTCTCTGAGAGTCACAAAGAAATCTTCACATTAATTAAATGAACTAATTGTCTCCTGTAAATACCACTCCCCTTTCGCTCCTCTTTATTCCCTATGGGAGGGGCCTTTACTTCCAAGTTGACCCTTGTTCCTTAACTGTACCCTTCTCCTGGCAGCTCTGCGCATGAGCACATCGGGAACAGGCTCCAGCTGTTCTTCTGCCCCACTGATCTCCAACTTGGAAGGCAGCTGATAACTGTCTGATGGCCCTGGCCCCATCTCTGCCTCTGACACAGAACACTCATCAGAGCCTTCCCCAGACTGCAGGACTGGCCCATGTTCCTTCCCAACCTCCTCACTGTCTGAGTCTGCCACCAGCTCCATGAGCCGCTACCTTCTAATCATTCTGAGACATAAACACAACTGTTACTGGTTCTCTCCATATTATCTTTTGACTCTTTATGAAATAGGGAGCATGATTCTCATTATCATTACTGAAATAAAATTGAATTTCCAGTCTTATTCACTACATATGTTGACTAATGGGGTACCATTGTTTCCTTTTAAAAAATATAATACGAGTATATTAGTT